>NC_053167.1:33767772-34384022 GCF_016835505.1 Polypterus senegalus
CTGCAAGGGCATGCCAAATTTTTTTTGTTGGAGAAATGTTCTGAAAAACTTTTCTTAATTGAGGTGTCCTATGAAGTTGATTTTCTCTACCATTAAGAGGAATGTATTTTATTCACAGTAGGAGCATTTCTTTTATGTTATCTCCATGCAGAATATTTTTATATGAACACTGTGCATGATGACAGAGGATTTTTCAAATTGATTTTACCTATCATGTCTTTGTCTTTCGAATAAACACCATATTAACTCACTAGAAAGTTCCTACTCAAAGAGAATAAAGTCAAGGCACGATGATGGAAAGATTTAAAATACAATATGCAGGAATACTATGCAGTAAACAGGATTCTTAGCCTTCATCAGTTTAACACCAAAAAAATCAAAACTTTGAAGACAGAATATTATTCTTTTTTGCTAAATATTCTTTTCTGTATGTGGTATCAAGGCAGTTTCAATGCTGTCCATATAAACAGTAAGAAACAATGGCGTGCTCTGTCTGTCATACAGCTGTACTCTGTAGGTGCTGCAATTCATACATACAAGTTATTCATTGTTAGTGGTCTGAAATCACGATTAAAAAGGCCTTTGAAGTGAAGAAACTCAGTGTTTCATTTGTTTGCTTCTACTGGTGGGCACTTTGTACCACTGAACTAACCAGAGGAGAAGAACAAAACTAAACTTAAGAAACTTGAATTTGTCATACACATTCATACAAATAAAATATTAATAAAGGAAAATTTATATATTTCCCATCTTTGGACTGATTCTTCATGTTGAATGTGAGAATTAATACTTCTACTAGAAAAAAAGCTTTAATTTTATTATATTTTGTTTCTTAGCAAGGTTATGTAGACAATACCTACAAACTTCTATATTACATTATTATGTTTAATTTATTATTAATAAATATTATTTAAATATATTATTATTATTATTATTATTATTATTATTATTATTATTTATTAATACTGCTCATGTGTTTATATTTTTACTTTGTTCAGTTAAATTTAATATACACCATACTATATATACTTTAAATAATAAAATTATACACAAAATAACATTCTGTTAAAGTACACAAGGGCCATATATATAGAAATATACTGCCACACACACGTGAGTACAGTTCATCTTTAGGGCTTGTATATTATTTGTATTTTCACCCTGAGCTGCAGGTTGCCGCTTTCATTTACAAGGCCTTAGAATAGAAAAAAGGAGGCTCAAGCTGTCATGACATCATTTTCGCCTAACATTGTCCATCTTTTTGGTCCTGAAGTATATAAGGAGCACCAGTCATTTCTAGGATTCATGTCTGAAAAAATACACTGGTTGAAATTCTTCTTTTCAAATTTTCTTTACTTAAGGCTAAACTGTTCTGCATATCAAACAGGTTTCGCTGGTTGTCACTACAAAACTTTATCTGTGTTTTTTCTATTAATATTGGGTGACAGTATATATATATATATATATATATATATATATATATATATATATATATATATATATTGTGGACGACTGCCGGCTTCCCATGATGGTCCTCACCCCCAGGCCGCCAGAAGGAGCTCTCCCGATAGTAGGATCGTGCCCCGAGGTCCAGCAGGGCCTTATGGACTTTGTAGTGTTTATACACAGCCCTTCTGGATACCCTGGGGACCACCAGGAGTCGCTGTGGGGGGGCTTATGGGCTCTGTGATGCCATATGACCCGGGAGTACGTCACGGTCACGTGACGGGAAGAAATGTTGTGCTCTCGGGTTGAAGTAAAGAACTGATTGCCCTGACCCAGAAGGAATAAGGAACTGTGGACTGTTGGGATAGGAACACCTCCGGGTCAAGGGCTATAAAAGGATGATGCCTCAGTCCAGACGCTGAGCTGGGAGGGAGAGGGAAAGGAGCAAAGTGTCTGGGCGAGGAGGAGTGGTTAGAGTTTGAGTATTGTTTATGAGTAGTGTGGAAGGTGCTTGGTGCACTCTGAAGAATAATAAGAAAAAGTCTTGGACTTTTACCTGGTGTTTGGAGTCATCCCTGAGGGTTCAAGAGAGCACTAGCGCCCCCTACTGCCACTATATCTATATATATATATATATATATATATATATATATATATATATATATATATATATATATATTATTACTCATGAAGCTTACAGCACAATGAAGTAACTAAAAGCATTGAGCACCACGGGGAAATGATTCCCGATCGCAATGGGATGAGCATGGGGTTTACTCTAAGCAGTGAAACATAGTCGACAAACTTTGTCCCCAGTAAAGCGACATGATAACACCTGCATTCAAATATGCTGCTAAGGCACTGTTAAAATTGTTAACGACTTTACATTAATTGAATGTCACTGCTCACGGTTAACAAAAATAGCTTTATTCTCAGTAAGGTTCCCTGATTGCAATATAAGTTCAATAAATTGCCCCGTTGCGATTGGCGACTGGTCCATCCAGTGGAGGGGGCAGAGCTAGGTGTCCTCACTGGGCGGTTTCTCGCTGCTGCTGTGAGAGAAGGAGAGAAGACAGTTAGCAATAGGGCATAGTCTTGTCTCAGACAGAAACCCAAAGAAAGTCCATTGACATACACGAGTGACAATATCTAGAATCAGTGGTAGTCCTAGGTGGAAAATTAGATGCTGACATAACCCATAGAGTACAGTGTGGATGGAACAATTGCAAGACAATATCAGGAATATTGTGTGACTGAAGAATTATGGCAAAGGTTAAAGGTAAGGTTTTTAAGATGGTGGTGAGATCAGCAAAGATATATGGACTTAAGACATGTGCAGTAAAGGGAGCGTAGACAATCAGAAGTACATCAAATGTGGGAGAAATAGGTAAGAAAGTACAGGAAAGTAGTCTGAAGTGTTACAGATTATGTATTATGTACATAATAAAAATATTAATATTATGTATTATCCATTCATCCATTATCCAACCCGCTATATCCTAACTACAGGGTCACGGGGGTCTTCTGGAGCCAATCCCAGCCAACACAGGGTATAAGGCAGGAAACAAACCCCAGGCAGTGTGCCAGCCCACCGCAGGGCACAGACAAACAAACACCAAGCACACAATAGGGACAATTTAGCATCACCAGTGCACCTAACCTGCATGTCTTTGGACTGTGGGAGGAAACCGGAGCACCCGGAGGAAATCCACGAAATGACTCATCACTCAGTGACTTCCAGCACAGCAGGCACGAAGGAGTGAAGGCTGGCTGAGATATTCCTGACCTGTCAGCGTTTCCCAGAGAATATATAAACTGACGAAACACCCTCGCCCCCAAAATTTCAGTGTAAATACACAGCATTGACCCTCTTAAAAATGAAATGAAATAAAGTATGTTCATCATAATTACTACTTTTGAGGTGTAATATGTTTGTCATGTCAATGTAAATTATAACAACAGCTTGGTGATATTAATAATTATATGCGTGAGCTATCATTTTGCTGATATGGTTGCATTTCTCTTCTTGATCATTTATGCATCCAAGATTTCTCATTATGTATATATACAGTAAATGTCACAAAATATTTAAAATATCCAAAAACTGAAACTCTTCTGGTCTCAGGCATTTTGGATTATGGATACTCAACCTATATATAAATGGTATGCATGCTAAGAATTGTCATAGTCAAGGAACAAATTATTTTGTGCTAATTGGGATAGTATCCTGAACAAGAGACCAATACTTAACTTTCTTGGCAGGGATGGCAAGATCATGGAAGTACAAGAATGTTAAGGAAGAAGGGGATGTAAATTAAGACAATTTTCATCCCACAAGGCAATACTTGGCAGCTGCAAGATATAGATTCTTGCCTTATTGAGGAGCCTGCAAGGTTTATTGGTCCTCTAAAAATTAATGGATTGATAAGCTTGTAGAGATGCCAGGGGCACTAGGGCAGCTTATGAAACAGCACCCCAGAGGTTTTACAGGGCCAAGTCCAGCTCTGGAAGTACCTCTCAGGTTAACCCAGAAGTACTTCAAGGCTAAGATTTTGAAGGACCTCATTGCCATAGGCCAGAAGAGTTTGGAGTTGGGTGTGGAGTGGTGTGTTGTAATTGTGCTTAATGGTGTACATAAGTAGATCTGCTGCCCAACAAGGAGTTAGGCCTTTTTATTCAAACTAGTTAGATCCAGAATAGCACAGAGTTTCTATTTTTAGTGGTTAAAGTAATTTCTATAGTATTCCCCTTGTTTATTTATTTTTTTAGTTAATAAATCATCATTTTTCAATTATTCATTTGGTAGTTCTCCCTCATAAGTGCTCCATGAGTGCTTTGAGGACTCTACACAAGTAAATACCAGGGAGACAGAAAAGGTACGACTCCTTTTACCTCTACAGTGGAAGAAAGGACTATCAAGTACTTTTGACATCACTTCAGTTCCACCTCCAGAGGCCCCGTCCCGTCCCTTTTGCCAAGTCTACTAGATAAGAGCGAAGCAAACTGGAATTTGGTGTTAATTCTCTGACCCGCATCTGAAGAAGCTAGTAGTGTATCATCAGGGGCATTTTCTAAAAGATGTTTTAAATTTCTAAAAGAGTTTTTTAAACTTCTTGATAGTGAATAGTATTGCACCTCTTATTTTGATGGGATGTAAGTTTGACTTTCAAGATCAAAAAAGTATTTCAGTTCCAGTACCAGGTAAACATGATGGCACACACAGGAACGTGATGGTTCATATGTGTTATTGAGTGCACCACCATTTGTTGCTCTAACTCATACTAAAGTGCTAATAAGCCTTAATTCCTCATGACTGAATGTTTCAATTGAACTTAGAATGCAAGGAGTGTTAAATACAGGCAGGACACAAAAGAAAACACAGACAGACATATGTGCTATCCCAAAGGGTCTCACTGTACAGGCTTTGGCCCATTCTAATATTTGGGTTGGCTTTCCAACTTCCCAAAAGTCTACAAACTAATCCCCGTCTGATATCTTTTATATGTCCATCTCTTTATCTTTCTATTTCTCTTTTACTGCCCTGGTTTGTTTTCTTTCTGTCAATAAACCTCTGGCCAACTCAAATCTTTTCTCTAGAATTTATTTTAGCCCACCCATAAAGTAGCCTTTCAGACCTTGGGCTGCTACCGTACTTGTGGGCTATGCCTTACATTTACTTCCAAGGTTTATAAAGCCTGGTTAATTTTTTCAAACTTAAGACAAAGTGTATTTGAACGATTTATTTATACATACATACATACATACATACATACATACATACATACATACATACATATATATATTTTTTTACATAAAAGCACATCAAAACTGAATATATCCATCTGGTATATTACTTTTGTACTTAGCTGATATTTTGTTTCTTTTTTATTCCAAGCTGTCCATTATGGCAGACTGACTATTTGCTCTCAGGCTAGGAAATTAATCTGAGCTAATTGTAGACCACTAAAAACATTTACAGTCATCATAATTACTTTCTATTTCTAATTAAATTGATCATATTAGTCTGTGAGCCAAACCAATAGCATATTTTCTTTTATAAAATGATAGCTGATTATGATCTACATAGACATGATCATTTAAAGAGAATTTGATATCCCAAAAAAGACTCATTAAACAGTTTTGCAAAAATTAAACTCATAAAGAATCTATCCATCCATCCATTATCCAACCCGCTATATCCTAACTACAGGGTCACGGGGGTCCGCTGGAGCCAATCCCAGCCAACACTGAGCGTAAGGCAGGAAACAAAACCTGGGTAGGGCACCAGCCCACTGCAGAAGAATCCTTTTAATAGTTTTTATTTTTACATACATTCATGAAAACAATAAGAATACAATTAGAATATTTCCATCATGTCACATTTAAGTACAAAATTTAAAAGAAATATAATAAAATTACTCGATATATTCATGTATACGATATTTCTCTAAATCAATTCAACATGAAAATATTTAGTCATTCTAATATTTTTTAAGATATTGTGACGATGGATTTCTAGAACACAATGGGTGCCCATGTACTATTAGTATTATTGGACTAAAGACTGTTTCTTGTCATATAAGACATTTGTCATTCTCTGTTAAATAAAGGATTTAATCTACCAGTATTGAAAGTGATAAGAAGAGGTTGAAATGGAAAGGCATGCTGTTGGGTAAATATGAGGAATCAGATGCTAATATCATCAAGAACTCTTTCAGGCATTACACTTTCCTAATTGAATCTTTTCTGCAGCCTTTTGTATTAATAAGAAATATCCATTATTATAACCAAAACCAATGTGTACATGAGAAGCCAAAATGCAGACTGAATCCCCACTATGACTAACTGGTAAAGTTTTAATAAAAATCTTTTCTTTGCCAAACTCTACTGAATGATTCTGTTGACAGAGCAGGCATTTTCACACTGATCCTTGTGGTCTTGCAATTCCCTTTTCACATTACTTTGCACATGAACTTTAAAATAACAACCAGAGACCCTCTTGATCCAATTCAGGGGGCCACCTTTAATTAGGACACCAATCCATGGCCAGTCAAATGGCACACATGGCCACTCAGGGCCAGTTAACATTTGCCAGGTTTCCTGGCATGTACTTTTTTGAGGTGTATCCGGAAAATTGGAGTACAGAGAGAAAAATCTTTGCAAAAAGATGAGAATGTGCCAAGATAGTGATCAAGTGTGAGATTTGAACACAGGATGGTGGATTTGTGAGTTTTCAGCACTGAGCTACTGTTCCATCCACTCTAACTTGAAATACGTATTAAATTATAGAGGTACAGGCTGTTGAATCAAATGTTATTGTATTTAGTGTAATTAATGAACAAATATAGAAGGCAGAAAAATAATAAATATTAACATTCATATGAAGCAGAAGGAAACCAGGAGATGTGAACAGTGTGTTCACCAACCAACAACAGAAAAAGAACCAATGTAAAAATAAATAATATAAAAATAAGTATTGTTCTCACACACTGTTATTGTGAAGAAGTACATACAGAGCAAAATCTGATCATCTAAACAAATAACAAAAGCACATCCAATACTAATTTGAATAACATAAAAATGACTGTAGAAGTATTGAATAGGCTGGCTACAAATTACTTCCAAAAATGAAGACAATCAAAAAGGTTAAAATTATTTTCTTAAATATTACCTTTATTTCATACAGAAAACATAAAAACAAAAAAACTTGAACCATTTTCAGTGATGCATGCTCAAATGTCCTTGTTTACACATTTTAATAGTTTTTGTGGAAAATAATGCTGCGTATTTTGTGCACAATGTGAACATTTCCATTTTTTAGTGCCGCTTTTCTGAACTGTACAGCAGATATCCTAAAGGCAATTTAATAAAATAATATAGGCTTGGTACTTTTTGACTTTTGTATTATCATCTGGTTCTTTACTTATTATTACAAAATAAGTAATGATATAGAAAAATCCAACTAATAAACTGAAGCCCACAAAACTGCATTTAACGTTAAATGAACCTTTTAATTACTAGTTGAAAATTATGATTTACAGATGTATGGCTATAACGTTGCTGAACTTCAAAACACCATTAGTATCCTTGATTAGACACACATGTTCATCCCAAAGAGCTTTCCCATGACAAGATCACATTTATTAGTTATATAGTTTTTCAAGGTAACTTAACAAAATTAAGATCTGTATAATACAAATGCAAATTCCACCAATTTTTGCACCTTTTTTCTAACCCTTACTCCCTAGAGCTTAAACCTTCAGTCGGATGATTAGTGTCCTTTTGGTTTCACGTAGACGTGATCTCCTTTGTTCTCTTCACTAATTTTCTCCTGAGTGTGATGAATCTAAAATGAGAATGAACATCTTCACATCTAAAATCGGTTTTCTCTCTTAGAAGCAATAGCACCTCTAAGGGGTGGAAAAGGTGCCCATGACCACCATACGAAAAGCACCGACTTCTACAGTAAAGGTAAACTGACTGTGGTGGAACTGTAGAGGCATTGTCCTCTATCTTACCATTATGGCTTACGTTTCAAGAGCGTACATTTCTTTTGTCCCCACTCCTCATTTCAGCAGTATTTCTTAAAACTGTTGGGTCGTGGACTTGTTAGCGATGGGTCACAACATGTCTGCGTAATAGAATCAATGAAGTCTGACCAAGTGCAAATTCTGTGGCAAGTGTGAACGCTGGCCCTGGCACAGACAGACGGACATCATATTGTCACCACACGCCATTTATTATATACACTATGTACAAAGTTTTCTCACGTGCACCCCAGTGCCTTCTTGCACCGATCTCCCCAAGTCCAGGCCACACAGTCCTTTTGCCTTCCTGGCGCCTCCCGTCCTCTCTCCAGTTCAGTCTACTTCCTCCCGACTTCCACCAACGACTGGAGGGAGGCAGCCCTTTAATGGGAACCGGATGGGCTCCAGCTGCTTCCCGGCACTTAACGGTGGCCACACCCTGTGTGGCGGAAGTGCCGCTGCGCATCCGGAAGCCGTCCGTGTCTCCCGGTCGTCTTCCCCCTGGCACTTCCTGGTGTGGCGGAAGTGCCGGGCTCCTCGGATAAACAGGCACTGGAGCGCCGCCTGGCGGTGGCCACGGGTCCCCACAGGGCTGGGCTTCAAAGCCCCTAGGATGGACACCCCACTCGGTCTGGAGGAGGCACACGTCCTCCTCTGGTCCTCCAAGCGAGGACCACACGGGATAAACCGGCATCGGGCGCCGCCTGGCGGTGACACGGCCCCTACAGGGTAGGGCTTTGTTTTGAGTACTATTTACCATGGTAGCATGTGATTTGAGACTTAGCCTATGTCACATTGCAGACGCATAACTGACAGCTTTCATTTCTGTGGTCTGAACATATAATTACCGTTCCCTACAACAACACCACTACTCACACAACTTGTACAACAATCAAACTGAAAAGGCACACACAAGAAAAAGGGAGACAGACAAGAATTTGCGGTTAAGGCACCGCTGCCCTAGTTTGAAATGTAAAAATAAACCTAAACATGTAATGATTTTTGAGGTGCTGTGTTGTCTATACAGTGCTGAGCCAGTGTTGTACGCTAAGCACAGTTTCGGTGGCCTCAGACAATCAGTCAGTGCCACATCACGTATTGGTGTTTACAGCATACATTAAATCAAAATCAGTAACAGAAATGTCAAACCAGTGTCGATTTTCCAGCCCAACTGGGCTTTTTTGGACTGATGTCCATTGAGAAAAATGGGCTTTTGTAGGTTGTGTTTTTTGGGCTACTTTTGAAAACATAACACAGTATTTTGGGTTACCTTTCAGTCCCTAATCTCTCAATTTAAATTTCATCCAGTGGTGGAACCCCATTGCCATTCTTCGACAGTATATTCACATATTCCATTGCTCTCAAATCTCTGAGGGACAGAACTTGCGTATATTCATTTCTATATGTCCAATATTTTTTTCTTAAGGGCTTTGTGCTGTCTTTGGGCGCTTTATCAGGAACTAGCAACCCTGTATTAAACTTAACCTGCCTAGGTGAGAACACATCCAATCTTGTCACACTAAAGTGGTTGGATAAATATCACTCTCCTAGTCGTGTGAAGGAACATATTTGTTAGACCATTGAGAACTGTAAGAACACAAAAAATAACAAAACCGTGGGACAGGCTGGAGAGCGGAGTACTCGGCCTTCACTATAATATGAGTTATAGCGAGGTTTAAAATTTTTATTGGTTTGTTCACTGAATTCTAAATCAAGATTTATCCTGTCACCCATGTAAAATACAAATAGCATATAATTTTTTTAGGAATAAAAGAGCTACAGAACAGTGTCAGTGCCACAGAATACAGACAGGCATCCCAGCAGGATGACAGCATGACCTCTGGACAAAATGGAAGGTGCCAGGAGATGGAGAAGCAGAAGCTGGAGGCCAGGAGCAGTTCCATGCCCCATACGTTAGATGGCAGTGGTCAAATGGATGCTTCCCAGCTTGGAGACCAGCAGGGGTTTGTAGAAACTGGAGTTCACAAGTGCAGCCCTATCGGGGTCTCTGTTTGCCAGAAGTGGGTGCTGTCAGGGGAGGACTACCCTGGTTTCCCAACAACGCAGAGGTTTTCCACACAAGTCATGCCAGGTCACCAGAAGCCATTCTGGCTCCAGTTTAAACGGAGCCCACTGCCTTACCTTGAGGAGTCAGTGTCGATAGGGAGCAGGCGAAACTCAACTGGAGGCAGAAGGAAAGAAATTAATTATTTGTATGGAAGTTGGCTATGCTTCTTTGTACAAAGTGCTTGACGGATTAATAAATCCATTATTTGAACCTGTGATTGTGCTGTGTATTATTGGGTCTGGGGCTTGGTGCTCAGTGTCTTCCCCTTCTGGTTACATCAGTTAAAAGATGACATGAATATACTGAACAATTTACAAACGCATTTAGCAGAATGTTTTATTAATCATGATCTCATTTAAAAATATATATTTTTTAAAAAATAGTGTTATTTAAGCCAAGGTAAATAAACTACGTACATCAATTAATTAATTTTAGAGTACTTTATCTCTTACCTGGCAACCATGAGTCAAGTGCCTAAGTTAAGTGTTCATTTATATTGCCCTTTCAAAACCAATATCCTCATATCATACCATGTGCTAGAAAGACTTTATTTTTCTCCGCTTTACTAAAGCATGCACTAACCATTTACACCTTCAGTGATACACCTCAGGAACATATACAGTTTTGAATGAGAATTATTATTTTATTAACAATATATTTGGTTCCTTTTTTCTCTTCTAGTAATATTTACATGAGAAATATTCTTGAATGAAATTAAACACGTTTACTGTTTTTTTTTTTTTATATGGCCGTTGTTTTCTGTCTCTGGATGTCTCTGTCTCATCATGGTAGTAAACTTCTTCTTGGATCCCACTATGGTACTGACCTGCTTATTCGGGCCCTCATATCAAAAACTTCAAGAACCCCTGCATCTCATAGTGCTGTGTGTGCTGCTGCTGCAAATACGGACTATTCGTTTGTGAGGACGGTTGTGTTGAAGTGGTTTTGTTTGAATGGTGGCTGCTTACGATGCTACCTATAGCTACAGAAGTGATACAGTAAGTAATAAAATGCCAGATTAGCTAACTAGATAACTTTAGCTTGTCAGTTAGTGTTTTAGCTACATTGCATAAATGGCACCCCACCTGTAGGCAGCATGTAATGCTGCTGAATCTAATAGTAATTATAAGCTTATAGTCAACCTCTTTATCATACATAAAATAATTGTGCCTTTGCTAATTTGTTTGTGAATTCGTGACTGCTTGACTGGTAATGAAAGAACACAAATATGTGTATGTTAAAGTATGATTTTCCATTGGTATACTCCAGTTACTCCTGTGTAAATGTTTGATATGTTTTTATTGTGATAGTCTGCTGTGGAATAAAATGAAAAGAAAATCTGGTATGTGGTGCCTTTAAGTTTCATCAGCCCATAAACATTTTGCAATTCATAACTTACTCTTATTTATGTTACATTATATACAGATTACTTACCCCTATCAGATTATAATTATTAAGTGTAATATTCATCAGCAGTAGGCTACTGCAGGGAATACCTTCAGTTCTGAATTTGGTAAATCAGTATTTAAAAGGCCATTGAATTATCTGATTTCTGCTCTCTAATTTAATGTCAGTATTACATAATCCTATTATACAAATAATTGCTATACTTTGTAATCTGCCTATGCCATACACTTTAAATGTGCCATCTCATCATATTTACCGGCAACACTAAAAATCTTCTGGAGATGTCCTGCTTAGAAACAAAAGATGAAGCCGATTACCTGATAACACCTTTCTTTAAGTCTCTGCTTGGTTATTAGGTGTTGCTGTGGCCATATTAGCAGCATAAACTACCAGGAACACAAACAAGGCTCACAACCTGCTTTCTGGAGCGTCTCCACTATCAGCAAGAATACTAAAGAGGATGCTGCATCAATTTAAATTCATTTGTAAGTACTCATGTAGTATACTGTATGTACAACAACAACAATATTAATTTTTATATAGTACATTTACATACAATATGTGTAGTTCCAGGTGCTTTACAGTAAGTGCAAGAATGACAGCTGCAATAAATAAATAAATAATTAGACAATGCAATCACATAGATTTAAAAACATGGTCCTATCCTTATTTGGATTTAAGTATAACTTAAAAACTATTACATATAAAGCATCTTTAAGCCCCCAATAGTTATAATCATAAAAGTCAGAGTCTGATGATACATTCAGATAACTAGCATGCAGAAATAACCAAACTGCAGCCGGCATGATGGTGGAGAAAAATGATACTTAAAGTTCAAAAAGTAATTAGTTATCGGTTTGATGTGGAAGCTCTCTTCAATAGCTGGAGCACTGACATCTTTCTGAAAATTAAAGGTGGCTGCAGAGTACCTTCATCAGGTGGCAGTGGCACAAGTCGCCACTGCAGAAGAGCAGAAGAATACAGAGAGAAATGTATTGTGCACATATGATATTGCAGTTGAAAGAGATGGCCAGGAACCCTGCCCCACCGAGAGGCCTGGAGGAAGGAGGAACCAGGAGAGTGGCGATTCTTTTCCCTGGGCACTCGACTGGTCCTTGATCCCTGGGGGACAGCACTTTTGGGACACCAGGAAGTGCTGACAAACCACAGATGGTTCCGGAATGCTGCCAGAAGTTGGTCATCAGGCACCTGGAGCACATCCGGGACTGTGTAAAAGAGGCTGCCTCCCTCCATTCAAAGACTGGAGTTGGGCTGAAGTGGACAAGAGTCTTGCTGGAGAGAAGTGGAGGCGGCCTAAAGAAGGCAGGCATTGGAGAGAGAGTCCTGGACTTTGGGGTATTGGTGCTGGAGCCACTGGGTTGTGCATTGAACTGTAAATACTATTGCAAATAAACGATGTCTGTCTGTCTGTGTCCGGGGCTCATTCCACAGTGGTGTAGTCGGCAGGATGCTCTGTCTGGTTCAAGGCAGGGACCTGCATTTAAAAATCATTCTGTGGACGGCCCGGCACAGCAGCGGAACCCACACACATGCCGCGGGAGCGGTTCTCCCCACGAAATGCCACCGATCTGCAGAAAGGCCATATTCCCCTGGTGCGGGGGTACTACAAGGGGCGTTGCCGGAGTGCAGCAGGCTCCGACAGACACACTTTCGCAAATGATGACCAGGACGGCATTGCATCGAGAAAGGCCACACCGAGGCAGGTGCCTCGGAGTGATGGAATCTGGGAGGTAAGTGCCCTGCCCAGCGCCAGTTGGCCATGCAGGGTCAGATTCACCTTTTCTGTTTCAGGCAGGGACTGCTCGGTTCCGCGTCCGTGGCAGGGGCGTGCCGGTCCATGCACCATCGTCAGTGTGGGGGCAACAGCAGGAGACGCTGCAAGGACGAAGTCACTGCAGCTCGAGAGGCCGCGGCAGCTGCGAGGTTGCCGGAGGCACACCACCACACCTGGAGAGGGGGAGACCAGATGGCCGGCGGACCGGAAGTCCCTCCCCATAACAGGCACGGGATTGGATGGTGTGTCTTGTGTGCCTGCCAATGACTGTACAGAGGTGGGACCAAGGAATGTCCATCTCATACCGGGAAGGGACCCGATTGGGCCAGTGGAGAAGGCAACAGAAAGCAGCCAGCAGCTGACGCTGACGAGCAGGTAAGCTCACCACCAGCTGACTTTTTGTCCTTGACTGCGGCTCTGTGGGCGCTGGAGGTTTGCCTTCAGTCCGTAGAGTCGCTTCCACAGGAGCTGTGCGCCTTTGATGCTGAGGTGCAGAAGCCGGAGGGGAAGGCAGTCGCGTCAGGGTAGGCGCTGCATGTGCGGACGGAATGGTGCGACACTCGATCCTTTGACCGGAGCGGTACAGCGGGGACGGTAAGTAGAGCCGACCCCATACAGCATGCAGGAGGTCCCATCGAAAATGCCCGTGAACCTCATGAATGGAACCAAGTAAGGCGATCTCTGACAGTGGACGCGGTGGCAGTAGCTGCGCGCATGACAGGGTGAGAGACAGCGAGGGGGCTGGCAGGACGCGGGCTGATGTGTGCCCTAGGTCCTAGCGCCCTCTGCCCCGAGTCAGCGTCCCAGAGGAAATGGAGGAATCGAGGGAAAAATACCGGTTCCTCTGATAAGGGTGGACATGAGGGAGGACACTCATGTCCAAAGAAGGGCCGACCTCTGGGGGTGCAGAAGGAAGCCCCAAACCTGGCTGGGGACCAGGCAGAGCACAGAGACCCATCCTGTTGCCATGTTCGGAGGGCACAGGGACATGGAGGGAAGCGCCGGTGCTTTACGTGCAATAACACTGGTCACATGTGGAGGCACTGTTCGTATATGCTTACAGATGACACGCCAGGGAGTGGTGTCGTGGACACACCTCCCCGTCCTTGTTGTGTTCATATTTTTCAGGGCGGAACCGTGATCCAGGACAGGCCGGCGCCCCAACCTGTCGAAGGACAGCCCTCTGCGGACGGGCCGCTTCACCCGATGGGCTTCAGCTGGAGGACGGGCAGTGTAAGAGATGGCCAGGAACCCTGCCCCGCCAGGATGCCTGGAGGAAGGAGGAACCAGGAGAGTGGCGCTTCTTTTCCCTGGGCACTCGGCCAGTCCTTGATTCCTGGGGGATAGCACTTCTGGGACACCAGGAAGTGCTGACAAACCAGGGATGGTTTATGCCCGGAGTGCTTCCGGGTGCAAGGGAAGCACTTCCGCCACACTGGGGAGTGCTGCCGGAATTCGGTCATCAGGCACCTGGAGCACATCTGGGACTGTATAAAAGGGGCTGCCTCCCTCCATTCAATGACTGGAGTTGGGCTGAAGTGGACAAGAGTCTTGCTGGAGAGGAGTGGAGGCAGCCTGAAGAAGGCAGGCACTGGAGAGAGTGGCTTGGACTTTGGGGGATTGGTGCTGGAGGCACTGGGTTGTGCACTGAACTGTAAATATTATTGTAAATAAATGTGTGTGTTGGGTGACAAAACAATGTCTGTCTGCCTGTGACCAGGGCTCGTTCCACACAGTTCATATTATAATCTTTTACAAATGGTAAAAAAATGTAAGGACAATTGCTGTAGTGCTAATTCTCATCCTGCTTTTTTGTAATGTCTTTATTTTCCTGCTTGGTTTTGCACAGCTCATTGGAATTTGCCTAAAGAAAAGAGGCTCAGGATCAAGCTTTCAACTTATGTAAAACTTTGCCAGCAAGTGCTGGCTTTTAGTCAATAGTTGTGCTCTTTTTGATCCATATTGTATAAAAAAGTGTGAAACAGAACTAAACTCAACAAATTAAATAAATGTTTGAAAGCAGTCTACAGAGGAATACAGCCTTGGATAATTTCTTACCTGCATAAGAACATGACTTGTTACCATCAGTTAGCACAATGTCAGCATGGCCAACAAAAGTATCACATACTTTGAGAAAAAACACATTAAAAAGAATTTTCATGATGTATTCAAAAGGCCTATGGGAAAAATAACACAGTGGAAGCAAAAACAGGAACTAGGCTTAGCCTGTTTTCTATATACTATTGGAGAAGTGGCGTAACATTCTATCACTGTTACGCCTGATAGAAAAGGTGGCTGATTTTTTTTTATAAAAGGAACAAATTTGTCATGCCAAGCTAAAGTCTAAACTCAAAACTGGTTCTCTTTTACCAAAAATCTAAATGTGACCTGTAAAAATGCTGATCAGAAAAATGAAGGTTAGTGGTATTTTCTTTGACGTCAAAAACAGAAGCAAAGCACAAACCAAGAAATTTTTGTCTACTGTCTCAGAATATCCCAATGCCATCACAGGTTGCAACCTCTGGTCATCGCATGGTGGCCATCACGCTAGCAACAGTGTAAGCTGGGTAAGCTGGAGCCAAAGCAGGCAAGCTAAATGAACCTCTGATTGCATTTAACAGTTAACTCACTTAAAATATATATATATAAATTTTATAATATTTAAAAGAGATATACATTTTGACCCTGATTATCAAAAATATCAATATTTCCTTATGCTACTAAAGACTTGTTTCCATTGTGTGCTTATTTTCAATACAATGTTTATTAAGTGTGGGACTGTCACATTGATAGGCACCCAAGACTAATTCTATGCTATTAAAGAGAAGGCAGAAATTCAGACATTTTATAGGGACGGACTTGCGAGGACATGCTTGATATACAGTTTAGAGTGTAGATAATTAGAAAGATAATTTGGTTAGTGTCAATCATCATACATACAAAAAAAAATTTGAATCTAAGAAAAAGCATGAACAAAAGAGGACAACGGAGTCAAAGAAAATCAGAGAGTGAGAAAGAGAAATTGGGACCGTAAAGCGAGGCGATAGACAGCAGAGAGATAGGCACAGTGAGAGTGAGATAGGATGGGAAAGAGATAACTGCATTGTTCTGGGCTTTTTACTTTATAACTACAAAAGAATAACAGAGCTGAGAAATTCAGTCAAGCATTGCAAAACAAAACAGCAGAAAGGTGAACTTACCCTACACAGTAAAAATGTTCACGCACTGGCAAATCCAGCGAACAGGTGGTTTTTTTGTGCATACCAAAGTTGCTTTCACACTAACACACTAAACCAGGCAGGACCCTGCTTTTGTAACGAATTTTGATCCATAAATTTACGACTAGAGGTGATTAATTGCTTTGTGTGTTTACTCAGTTCTGGATGATGGATAACTCAAATAACTCTAATGCTAGATCAGATTGTTTCATTTGGACTGTCTCTGGCATGTATTAGATAAATAATAATTTCTATGATTTTAAAAAGCCTGCTAATGTGTGAAAAGCAAAATACAAAAGGCACCATGATTGACGTAGTATTATTATTTGGATTAATTTGTTAAATTTCCGGATATGCTCATTCTAATCCTTTACATACAGTTTATCCCTGAAGCATCCAGACCTTCATAGTGTGACAATCCCTCACAGTACAGACATTTGTTATCATTCAAAACATTTTGAGTAAGCAACTAACCTAATAAGTATGAAATTGCAGAAGATTGTACTAATTTGACACCAAAGGTGATATGGCTAGGAATCAAACCCAGGACCTCTGAACTATAAGGTAGCAGTGCCAACCACTATGCCACTGCTGAAATAATTACATAAAGTATAAAATATGTGTTCAAGTAACAAAAGGGCAATGCAAATGTCCAATTTTACTGAGTTTTTCTTTTACATTCTTTTCATTCCTGAATTTAAATTCTGTTTGCATTAAGCTTTTACTTACTATTGTTTAGATCTAAGGCAGTTAGAGATCACTCACTGCTTCATGTATAATGATAAAATGGACAGACAAAGCAGATTAAAATAAACGTCAGAGACAACACTGGCTACTACATACAGTATATTGTTCAAATTTCATTTTACCTTTTACCTAGAACCACAAGCCATTTACATGAGGTTTTTGTGATCAGAATTCAGAAGTTAGCCTACAGGGAGAGCTATTGAAAATATAGGTGTTGTTGCCCAAGCTAGTGGGCCAAAAGAAAAGAGAAATCTCAAAATAATTGCAAGAGTCAGTTCTTTGCAAGAGCTCTATGTCCAGGTCGTCCGTCCGCCAAAATGACACGGCCTTCTGGGAACCTGAGGTCCATATAGTCGACGAACTGGAGGGGGCAGAGCTAGGTGTCCTCACTGGGCGGTTTCTCGCTGCTGCTGTGAGAGAAGGAGAGAAGACAGTTAGCAATAGGGCATAGTCTTGTCTCAGACAGAAACCCAAAGAATGTCCATTGACGCACATGAGTGACGATATCTAGGATCATTGGTAGTCCTAGGTGGAAAATTAGATGCTGACATAACCCATAGAGTACAGTGTGGACGGAACAATTGCAAGACAATATCAGGAATATTGTGTGACTGAAAAACTATGGCAAAGGTTAAAGGTAAGGTTTTTAAGATGTTGGTGAGATCAGCAATGATGTATGGACTTAAGACATGTGCAGTAAAGGGAGCGTAGACAATCAGAAGTACATCAAATGTGGGAGAGATAGGTAAGAAAGTACAAGAAAGTAGTCTGAAATGTTATAGATTATGTATTATGTACATAATAAAAATATTAATATTATGTATTATCCATCCATCCATTATCGAATCCGCTATATCCTAACTACAGGGTCACAGGGGTCTGCTGGAGCCAATCCCAGCCAACAGGTAGAAAGGTAGAAAACAAAACCTGAGCAGGGTGCCAGCCCACCGCAGAGCATGTACACATGCCCACCAAACACACACTAGGGACAATTCAGATTCACCAATGCACCTAACCTGCATGTCTTTGGACTGTGGGAGGAAACTGGAGTACCCGGAGGAAACCCACACAGACACAGGGAGAACATGCAAGCTCTACGCAGGGAGGACCTGGGAAGCGAACCCGAGTCTCCTAACTACGAGGCAGCAATGCTACCCAACACGCCACTGTGCCACCCATTATGTATTGTTATTATTATTATATTATTATTTTACATTTTATTTACATAGCATGAATATGTAGGTAAAAAAGTGGTGGGAATTTAAGTACAGTACATTGAAAGAGAAAGGAAGGCCAAAAGAGAGGTGGATGAATAAAGTAAAAGAAGATCTGAAGGGAAAGGGCTTGACTAACGTAGATATCCAGGACTGAGCTGTATGAAGAAGGTTGGTCAAGCACATCAACCCCACATAGAAGTGGAAAAAGATGAAGAGGAAGAAGATTCAGGACTACAAGAACATCAATTTGCTATGCGTAAGCTATTATATAGAATAATTTTTGGAAAAAAAACAATCATCAGATACACAATATATTGATAGCTAAAGATGTTTTTAAATGCAGCACTTCCACAGGACCTGACATGATTAAAACTGCATGTATAATTGAGTGTGTTCCAGTTATTTTATGACACATTTATTCCTTTATAATGCTTCTTTATACTTCCTTTACTGCACACAATAGGACCCTGTTTCCTGTTTTCAGGTTGGATTTACACAACCTGTCAATACTAGCAATGGACCTGATGGACATATCTTCCCAGTCCTTTACTGAAATTATTTTTCCCAATATGAAGCTTTGTAAGACAAATAATATACATTCATAGTCAGTAAACAAGGAGTGAGACTGCTCCTGAACCTTACTGTGCACCCCTCGGCGTCCTCTATGACTCACTGAAAAGAATCATGTTGAAAATGTATACATGGCAGGGGCCAAATCCTTCACTAATATTTCACTATTGTGAAATCTCCTTTTCAGAAAATACAAATATTACCAACAACATACTTTGTTTTTGACCTGTTCATAGGTGAAATGCCTTCAAAACTAG
This sequence comes from Polypterus senegalus, assembly GCF_016835505.1. Classification (NCBI taxonomy): domain Eukaryota; kingdom Metazoa; phylum Chordata; class Cladistia; order Polypteriformes; family Polypteridae; genus Polypterus; species Polypterus senegalus. The sequence continues at coordinate 33,787,025 of NC_053167.1, forward strand.
CTACAAACTTACCCAACCTGCGACTCACGAGATGATCCATTCCACTTGATGTAGAACATCAACAGTTCTGTTCGTTTTTAAGACTGGAACTACAGTATGTTTTAATAAGTTTTTCTTGTTTTCGTTGAGGTTTACCCACTTTTTGACATCCTCGATTGGTGTTTAACTTCCAACAGTTTATAGGTTACCAATTTCAAAACCTTCTTCCTAGACAAAGTAGCAGCAGTGATCACTGTGGTCCCATGCTGAGCCACAATTGCCCAGTCAGTTTACCGGCCATTTGCTGCATTATTAATTAGCAAGTAGACATTTTAATTAGGGTTGACAGCATGATGTCCCTTGAGTCACAGACTTAAAGTTATCCTTAGGATTTTTTCTTTTATTCGCGGAGCTGAGGCAGACATCTGGATCTGGTGTTTCAAGGGTGTTAGATCTGTCTGAGTGTCTCTTTGCTTTTTTTTAATATTCCCATCAAGAATGAATAATTTGACATTCAATATTTAACCTTACAAAATTAATTTTAAAAAACAGTAAGTTAAAGAAAAATCAAAAGTAGACAAATAGCTATATTTAACATAATTCCGTCAATTCATTTCAGTGATCAAAGTCTAACATCATCAGCAACACGGCCTGTACTGTTCCTGCTTGTGGTATTACTTAGGTGGAACATTCATCTTCATTACACATGTAGAACACTATTAGGGTAGAACATATAAAACCACCTTTATTAAAAAGAGCAAGTAAGGGTGGGAAGCAGCTAGACTGTGCATAACAATAATAGTTGATAAAGGGTATATTTCCTTTTAGGGAGGAAAGGGACAGAATTCAGATGTTCTCAATTATGGTATCTCAACTCAGCTGGGGTTTGTGAGGGTCTAAATATGGCCTTAATTACTGAGCATAATTATTTTGTTTACTATGTTTTACATGTCAAAAATGGGTAGGGTGTCTAAGAATACCATATACTGCCGCCAGCAATGGTCAACCTTGTCCGTTTCATTACATGATTAAATTGTTTGGAAACTTTGATGGGGAGAAAACCAAAATACTATGCAGTCCTTCACAGCACTTGTTTATACTACAGCTAGATAACACCCAATTGAGCAACAATACTTAAAATGGATGACTTGGTTTGGAACTGGAGTAAAAACCTTGTTTATATTTCCAGACTGCTCATCATTCAAACACTTCATTAATAGACATAGCATCTGATTTGACTTTTTGGTTTTCTGCTTGAAAATGAATATTACATATAGATATGGTTATCCTTTAGAATTTGTTATACTTAACTTTTGTAAGTATCCTGGTTTATTTCCTGTTAAAGATGCTGCACACTATGCTTTCATTAAATCAAACAGTTTAGTTTATTGAACAAAAGCTAATACGCAATCTCATTAAAGTAATGTTTAGACAAACATCACTACAAAGCTTTAAAGGTGCAAGCCATGCTACTTTCAGGTAACAATTTAGAGCTCTCTTTGAAACACACAGCCCAAGCGGCTCACATTTTACTTGACTTGGCATTTCTGTTCACTTTGATTTGCTCTTTGGTTCAAATAACACCTAAACTACTTTACTTAGTTTCAAAATAAACACAGAGTGCGTTCCTAAGTACTCCATAAAGTCACCTACAGTGAAATGCCCTATGTAAATTTCCACGAAATTACAGAGATTTCAGACCTGCCAATACTTGAGAATACACATTGTAAGTATATTGTCATCCATGTGCGCCTGGCGATCACATTCAGGGCTCAAATACAGTAAGCAGTACTACCATAAACCCAGAGAGAGGCATCTCATTCTTGACTTCCATGGAGGAAGGAGCTCTCGACATTCCTGAAACTCAGAACCAAAGATTCTGTTGTTAAGGATGGATTGGCTGAATTTTTTTTTTCATCTCTGTTTTTACTTTTTGTGTTCTTGAAATTAAAATAAATTCCCCGGCTGGCTCCCCAATGATTGTGTCCTTCTATCTGTTACAATATAAACAAATAGATTAAAATTTAAATGAATATCAGTAGCTCAAAATACATGATTACATGAAGGTTATTTTGCATTTGATATGGATTGTGTGTGTAAGGCTACAGCAGAGGCAGACAGAGCACTTTGTATACAGTAGACCCCCGTGAAGTCGCGGTCCAGAGTCCGCGGCCTCAGTCATTCGCGGATTATTCCTTAGAACCGAACTAATAATTGTTAGCAGAAACTGCAAATATCCGCCACAATTTGTATGGCTTTTTTCATGGAAATACTCTACTGTAGAGAGAACAGGAAGCAATTATAGAGGAAAATGTGGCTTGAGATGGTGAAAGTAGCCAATAGAATTTGAAACTGCAACTCCCAGCATTCCCTGCAGTGGCTCTGATTGGTCTTCTGCTGAGGGTGCAGGGGGTGTTGGGGTCAAAGGATGTCAGCGCAGGTTTTAAAAAGGGGGCTGATGATGAAAAGCAAAAAAAAAAGTTTTGTAATTTGTGTTTCAAGTTCCTGTCTGTCTGCCTTCTGTTGGGTTACCTGTACTTATTCGTTTTGTCTTGGATCATTTCGTGGTTGGGGTCTGGATTGTCTACCATCTGCCTCTGTACATGAGGACTGTAAGTGGATTCATCGCCATCCTCTGAAGAAAGGAGTGCTCCTGAACCCATCCACCCGTCTTCACCATTTCAGGAACTAACGGTAGGACTATCTTTACATTCCCATTCAACGTGTGGCTCTTTGGACTATCTATTTTTATCATTACATTTCATCCGTTGCCATTTTGTATGGATTTTACTGTGTGTATTTTGTTTATGCTTTGTTGTATTTAATGTATAATCGTCGTAAGGGAAACAGGGGTGGTATCGTTTTTGTTTTACATTTTTTATTTGCTGTTTGATTACCGGTTTACTTTGTTTTTGTCTCTGTTTGTGAGTCCATGCGGGTCAGGTCAAGGCTGGGTGCATCCCTGGAATCTCCACCATAAAAACAAATAAATCACCATCTTCTCAACGGTGTGAATCTTAGCAGCACCGGACCACTACAGTGTTATTCATTTCACATTGCTGCTGAATGACCCCTGCCCTGTGACTCATCTCCAGCTGAGTGTTCTTGTATTTTCCATTTTGTTCTTCTTAAAGCACCAAGATGCCACCGAAACGCCCTGCACCTTCTAAGGCTTCTGGCAATGAAAACGCGCTTGCATGAATTGCAGTATATATTGTGGTAACATCGGTATTTTACATTCTAGCACTGCGGGAGACATAGCAGTACAGTAATATACAGTATACGGGTTTACCTTTACATTCCTTTTTTTCAGGTAATGTATTAAGCTGAGTTTGAAATGAAATTAAAGTGTTTTGGGTGCATATTAGGGTTTAAACTATAAAAATAGGCATTTTTTTAACCACATCCAAAATTTGCGGCTTTTCAGAATTTTTTGGGGGTGTACTGTAAATTTAAAATACAGTTAGAATAGAGTGCTGTATCAGCAAAAATTACAAATTAGATATTTATTAGCTTTTAAATGAGTGTATAGTGAAGAACACAATAATACATTTGGCCTCTCACACTTATTCATCCATGTGAAAGTGAATCAAGTGCTTGGAAGAAGGACATGTGGCTTCTCAGTGGAAGGTGAAACTTTTGGAATGAAAATTTGCACAGAGAACAAATGTTGAATGTCTCGGTTTGTTACAATGCAGCAATGGTATTTTCCTAATAGATGAATATGAAGAATGTTTTACCTTGCATAAACTGAATGATTTCAATGTTAACTTCTATGTTCAGTCTTTTCATTAGACCTTAATTTAGGAGATATATTTGTTCTAGACAAATTAAACTATAACACAAGGAGTCACTTGGGCTCATCAAGCGTCCATGTGGCAGCTATGAGTTATTAAGATGTGGGGACACTGAAGGACATTCTTACACTCATTTGCCTGTTTTGTTAATTTAAATATTTTGATGGCATCTTTCTTTGTTTTTCTATATCTGTTAGTGTTTTCAGGTTTACATGTTGATGAAGTCAATGAGTGTGTACTGTGGATTGCAGGGTCACATACATGATATATACTGATACATGATGTCACGGCCAGCATTTTTGACAAAAGTATGCTAAAAACAATTTCAAATATTACCTTTTATTTTTTACACACTTTTTGAGTTTCTGTAGTAAAATCCTACATTACAGAATACAAACAATACAATATAAGAGATTGTTTGCACCACCGTCAATGGTAATTAATCAACATTTATTTATATAGCACATATTCATACAAAAAAATGAAGCTCAAAGTGTTTTACAAAATGAATAGAAAAATAAAAGACACAATAAAAAATAAACATAAGTCAACATTAATTAACATAGAATAAGTAAGGTCCGATGGCCAGGGTGGACAGAAAAAACAAAAAAAAACTCCAAAAGCTGGAGAAAAAAATAAAATCTGTAGGGGTTCCAGACCACGAGACCGCCCAGTCCCCTCTGGGCAATCTACCTAACATAAGTCAAACAGAAGCTATATGAAGCTATATGAAGACAATGACATAACATGCTCAGATGCATTGAGTCCAACTCGGGATTACAGTGGGCCAGAGTCAACCTGGTAGAAAAAAATCGACAACCAGGCACAGAATTTGAATTCATATTGCTCTTATATGTTATGCCAATTGCATTATCTGTAGTAATCTGCTGGACAACACCCACTGTTTTATTTAGATTTAGCAGAGCACCCTGAATTACCAGTTGTCAGGAGGGAATGATGCCACCTTCTAGTACAGGATTAAGATGAGACAGAGAGAGAAAGAAGTGGGTCAGTGCCAGAGAAACCTTTGTCAGAACCTAAGAACTGAATCGTAAATGGAGTCATCTTATCTGAAGAAGGGGCCTGAGTTTCCTCAAAACCTTGCATCTTGTAATCTTTTCAGTTAACCAATAAAAAGTGTCATTTTGCTTGACTTTTCACTTCACAGAAGTCAATAACCAAAAGACATACTAGAAACTAAATTGTAAACAAAGTCAGGAAAAGAATAGCGAACAGTCAATGATCAAAAGGTGCTAATCAGTGACAGTTGTTTGAGAAGTTGTTTGGGGTAAGACCATTATGGTATCCACTTGAATTATGTAACTTCTTGATTAGCTCGGTCTAAAAGATTGTTTTGTTCAGTCTGCAGGTTACCTGAAAGCAACTGAGCTAAAGTAGGTGAGGACCCAACTTCAGCAGGTGCCAAATGTGAACCCAATCTCTCACAATTGTGCCAAATGTATGGATAGACTTTGTTGAAGAAAGCCATTTTAAGTGAGGGGAAGTGTAACAGTGTTCAAACAGTGAAGTGATAATACTGCCACCACAGATAAAAACAATTCTAGTCACTTGGGGAATGGGGTATGACATGTGCTTTTCTGAAATTCTGTATTATGGAAAAGATTTACTGTAAAATCTATAAGCTCTCATATGATCACAAAATCTAAGCACAAGATGTTGATAGAAAGGCTGTAAGAGACAGTACACAGTGCTTTAAATTTACAAAAAAAATAAAAGTGGATCCAGACCTTTCTGTTTCAAAAACAAAATGTCATAATATCAAAGAAGCTGCCATATAGCAGAGATGAATCTGGAAGTAATTGAGTACAGAATAAAGACCTCATAACACTTATTTTCAGTTCATCTTTAATAGAGGTGACAGTTCAGTCAAAAGGTAATTTTTGGTAAGTCTTTTCAAGCACTGAGACAAGCGATGAAACTGCACCGGCTCAAAATTACACAGCGGAGACAATGATCAATACAAATCCTTGTTTTGTCTTTTTTTAACAGACGCACATAGTTTATATACAGTCACTTAACATTTGCATCAAAGTATCTGATGCAGAATATCAGTTCAAGTTCTTACTAATGCCTGACAATCAATTCAAACTGCATTAAAATCATTACATTTTAGACTTTTCCTGAGCTGCTGTGTACCTCTGAAGGTTTAGATCTCATTAAGATTTAAATCATCTACCGACAGCAATAATGGATACATACATGGGCTTGTCTTTGCTTTCTACAGTCTATCAAACTGAATGTGTAAAATCTATCCCAGTCATTTTCAGTTAAGAGATTTTAGTAGTTATGCAACTGTATTTAAGTATTACTTTTAATGTGCACTTCTAACTCATAATATTTTTGGTAATTGTCCATTTTTATCACTCTTAGTTGAATTGTGTTGTACCTCTGCTCTAACTTCATTTTTCTTTCTCAAAGTTTGGGAAGAGGCCTTCCTTCTATTCAGCAAAATAACTTCTAATTGTTTGTTTCTCTCTGGAGCGTTTTGCAGCTGAGTGTGAAGCAGCTGGGATGAGAATCAGCACCTCCAAATCCGAGAGCATGGTCCTCAGCCGGAAAATGGTGGAGTGCCCTCTCAGGGTTGGGAGCGAGATTCTGCCCCAAGTGGAGGAGTTCAAGTATCTCAGGGTCTTGTTCACGAGTGAGGAAAGAATGAACCGTGAGATCGACAGGCGCATTGGTGCGGCGTCTGCAGTGATGCGGGCTCTGCATCAGTCTGTCATGGTAAAAAAGGAGCTGAGCCGCAAGGCAAAGCTGTCAATTTACCGGTCGATCTACGCTCCTACCCTCACCTATGGTCATGAGCTATGGGTAGTGACTGAAAGAATGAGATTGCGAATACAAGCGGCTGAAATGAGTTTCCTCCGCAGGGTGTCTGGGCTTTCCCTTAAAGATAGGGTGAGAAGCTCAGTCATCCGGGAGGGGCTCAGAGTAGAGCCGCTGCTCCTCCGCATCGAGAGGAGTCAGATAAGGTGGCTCGGGCATCTGATCAGGATGCCTCCTGGACGCCTCCCTGGTGAGGTGTTCCGGGCACGTCCAACCGGGAGGAGGCCCCGGGGAAGACCCAGGACACGCTGGAGGGACTATGTCTCCCGGCTGGCCTGGGAACGCCTTGGGATTCTCCCGGAAGAGCTGGAAGAAGTGGGAGAGGGAAGTCTGGGCCTCTCTGCTTAAGCTGCTGCCCCCGCGACCCGACCCCGGATAAGCGGAAGAGGATGGATGGATGGATGGATGTTTGTTTCTTATTGTATTCTCAGTGCTATGAAAAAGCACTTTATAAAGTAATAAAAAGAACATATTTTCATCAATCCATTTATCAATTTTTTTGAATTTGCTTCCTGGCCTCAAAGAATTTTTGCGTGTTGAGGCATTAATAAATATAAGACGGGAACCAATTTGGGGTGGAATTGTCACGACTTGTATAAATTCAGTTTTGCAAGATTATTAAGTCTTGCTCAGGGTTTTACATTTTAATACATTGGCTTTGTGTTTTACAATGATTCCTACTTAGATTCTTATTTTGTAGTGCACTCTAAGAGTTTATGATCTTCCATGCCCGCCCCCATCTTGTTTTATCATGGGGAGCACCATTTTTTTGGCATATTGCCTGGATAGCATTTGAGGTTGCTGGGGCTAAGATCATGTGCATCATGATGTCTTTGTTGCGATAATTTAAATACCGACTTGGCTCATCTCTATTCATCCGTGATTTGGATAACAAACCTAAAATACTCTTTTTGCTTGTGTTATTCTAGTATTCTTGATCTCAAATTCTTGGTGTTCTTTTTGACAATGATCTTTGGATTTGATTTTGGTTTCTCCATAGTATTGATGCTCTTTTTAAGTTGTTTCTCTCCTATGACATCTATTCATTTCCCAGTCCTGTATGTTCATCCTTTTACCCACTGTTCAGTTTGCTGGCAGCGCAGGAACAATCATGGAATACATTAATTAATTTACAGTTAAGCCGATGCCACATTACACCTTCTAGTCATGGGGTATTTCATACATGCTGAGCATAGTTGCTGATCTTGTCACTGGACCATATCCATTTAAATCAATAAATATCGCTGGCAATGTCACATTTTCCAACTAAGTGCTGACCTTCTAGCACATTCGTGCTTAACCCTTTTTCTAACAACCAGCAGTGTGCTGCCTGGTCCATGTGTTAACAGGGATGGCGAGTTCAGCCACAATCTTTGCTCCTTTTTTCCATTCTGTCATAGCATGTAAAACAAGTAACTTAAGATCGACAAGCTTCTCTTCTGTTTGTAAGGTCCAAGGCACCTTGTGTTCCTTAATCCTCGCCACTGAATTCTATTCGTTGTACTTCCAGATGAGCCCTCATTGGTTGTCAGCACTCATGCACACTGAGCCCATCCCTGGACCTAGAGACAAAACCACACCTGTTTGATTTTATTGGAGCAGTTGTGGACTACTTGGAGTGGGTTGCTGGCTGTATCACATTGCACATCCAGCTCCATGGGAGCTGCCATTGTCTGCCTCCAACTCACAAAGATTATGTAAATGAAGACTTTGACTAAAAATCTCTGGAAACCTCACATAATGCGGCATAACCTTCACCAGTTAATCTGACCTCATTTTCTATGTGCTGTGACTGGAAAGTAGAGAACCTGGGGAAACCATTGTAGATTAGGTGAGAATATGCAAATGGTGGCCATCAATAACTAAGAGCTCCCTTTCCCATTTGTATTATCTCCACTTGCATTTTCATCCCAAACATTTCTGTGAGAACTTGGCTTCTGGTTACAAAAACAGTGTGCCTTTTTTTGCAATGCTATATTTGTAATTATTGTATAGTTTACTGGACTACTAATGTGCTTATTAAGAATAAACTGAAATTAAATAAACGTGAGCCTGCATGCCAAACGAAATGCCAGTCTTTCAAATGACATTGCCAATCAACCTACATCATGCCTTTGGATGGAAACTGGAATAATTCACAAAATTGGCAAATAGATAACTGTCTTTTGTTGAAACAAGATAATTATTTCCCTACTCAGCAGCAACTTAATAAACTGTAAGGATTCCTAACTGATAAACACGTACAGTGCATTCTAGACTCAATCAATGTATAAATTTAAAACTCATTGTCTAAAGACAGAAGATGATTACTTTGCCAACAAGCAAAAGACAATGGAAGAAAAAGTTCTGGTAACCTTTTTTTTCCCCCCAACACAATTCTTTGTATGAATGCCTGCTTTTCAGAATAGGCAACTGCAGTTATAATTGAGATTACTGATAGCTGCATCGGGAAACCTGAGATATCTTTTATCAGGAAAACATTAAATAATATGTAGCTCTTTCACAAACTTTTAAAATTAGAAAAGCTACATGCATTTCAGAGACATTTCAATCCTCTAATAAGTCTCAGAATTTAGCCAAATTGAACAAGTGGAAAACACAAAAGGAAGCAGCTGAAGAATAAATGTGGCTTACAGGAAAAAAAAAAAACTTCCATCTTGGGCCAATTAGGTGGACAGGATAAAAACATATATTTGTGAATATCTTTTTTTAGCATTTCTTGACAGATGAATGTTCATTGATTTATTTTCTGGTGCCCTAAAGAGTTTAACCTGAGAATAATTTCAGGGCCTTTACTACTGTATCTTCTTTTACACTTCAGGAGTCTGTTTGTCTGTCTGCCTTAACTACTAGAGAGGTAACCAGCATAAAAGAGAGGGCTCAGTGCCGACTTCTCATTTTTAATCAAAATTAAGATCACATGATCATAATTGTCCTTGAATAGGGGACAAGTCACAATTTGGAGGTCATTTTGCGACCCACCCCTAGATGACTACAAGGCTTTTCCATGATGAGAATTTGCGTTGGCCCTTTCAGACAATGAGCAGCAAGAATGCATGCAATATGCCCCTGTGTGTGGTTAATGAAGCAAAGAGATAAAGGCATTCCTTTGTTTTTAATGCTGTTATCATTTTAAATTAGTGATGTTTTTATGATGGAAAGTAATAAGGCTCCTTAATGTTTTGGTGTCTTGGCAAAGCTGCTTTCATTTGAATGTCTAAGGGAAACAAAGTACTCATTTCATAATTTTTGAAAGTGCTAGAAAAATGCTTAAATCCTCCTAGCAGACAGAATTATTCTGGAAACACTGCCAGCATGAGCAGAGTAAACCCATCTCTACCCAGGCAGATTATTGATATAAGAAGAGCACCCAAGTCTTTTGAAAGAGCATCACAATACAAGTATTTGTCAAACAGGAACATTTATTTCAGTGTGTAGAAGAACCAGCTGGAGCAGGATAAGCATAAATGAGGTAAGTGGAACAAGGACAGGCTTAGAGAGCAAAACATAGCAAAACTGTGACAGTCCTGAAAATGTTTTCAAGAAAGAAGTTGAAAATACCACTGCAGTTAGCCTGCAATAAATGATCTGAGTTGATTGCTCAGGAAAAACCTGCCCTCCTTATGTATAAATCTATAAAAAAGATACTGTAAGTGCAACTGTAAAAATATCAGAAAGGTCCTACATTTAAAATCATGAGCATAATATTAAACAGATGCCTTGTGTCATATCATTCTCATACTGAACAGGATTTCCTTGTTATTTTATTCATGTGGCTGAATTTGGACATCTTTTCTTTCAAAATATTTTTTGTACAATTTGGTGAAACATAGCAAAGACATATTCACCCTTGTCCAAAATTCACAAGTAGTCCAAACACAGATAGGTTTGGATAATCTACTTGGAACTTTAATGTTCTCTGAAGCACCATCAACCTTGAATAGATTTATTACCCATTCATTCTTCAGGGCTGCACTTGTAGGTGAGAAAATGGACAGACAGGAGGCAACTTATATTACTGCATCTCTTCATTTGCTGAATCCATTTATCCACCTGTTTTCAGCATACCTCTGTTCTAGTTCAGGATAATGGCATGCTGGGGACTGTCCTGGTGGCAGGAACAGCAAGGGAGGCACCAGCACTGGAAGGGGTGACAGTCCATTTCAGGGCATATACTCATACACTCACACTTAATTATACAGGGCTAGTTTAGAGGTGGCAATTAAATACGCTCATGTCATTTGGGTTGTGGGAAGAAAAGCGGAGAGCACATTGAAATGGTTTTGCAGATACATGAGAATGTGCAAACTCTTTTTTAATGGCTGGGCACAGGATTCAGACTGAGTTTCCTCGAGCTGTAAGGCAACAACATTAACTGCTGTGTATGTTCAGTGTGGCGTGGCTTTATATTGTTTGTATGCAATATTGGGAAACCTTACTTTTAAATTACTTAGTTACAATAGTCAGTACTTACAAAAAACTATTTGTTATATCTGTATCATAATCTCTTGAACCAACAGCATGAGTTTTCTGCATTCGACTTTTACGACTGACATTATAAAATACTGGAAATTATATGGTAAAATCAAGCTCCAACTTATCTGCGGGAGAACTTAAACTTGAGTACATATGGTAGATACTTATTATAAAATGTAATGTGTTACAAACAGTGTATTACTTCTGCGTTACTTTTTCTTCTTTTGTATGAAAAACTGTACATTTCATTGGCTAGCATTAATTATTAAATCTTAAGCCTTTATATGAACCTTGAGGAAACTTACCAGAAACACAACCAAATTTAGTAATTTTATTATGTTTTATAAATATGCCCAGTCGTTCATGTGCTGTGAAGTAAAAAAAAATCCATCTACTGCACCATCCCTAAAGCGAGGTCCTGAAAATTTGTGGTACTGAGACTGGCTGCTGCACCACCAAATCACACTATTTTAACAAATCTATACCAATTAGCTGGATGAAAATTAAACTGACATTTTATTATGGGTTTCTTTGCTGGACTGCACTCCGCACACTCTTTTCTGCTCCACCATGTCTACCACTGTTTGTTCATGCCTTTTACCCAGTGCTGCTGCGATAATACTGGGGTGATTTAATTTATTGTTTTTACATTAAAATTATTTTTAAGTTACAGTAATCCCTCCTCGATCGCGGGGGTTGCGTTCCAGAACCCCTCGCGATAGGTGAAAATCCGCGAAGTAGAGACCATATGTTTGTAAGGATATTTTTATATATTTTAAGCTCTTTGAAACTCTCCCACACTGTTTATAAATATTCTCCGCACAGTTATACAGTAAACCCTTGTTTATAGCGGTTGATCCGCTTCAGACAGATAAATGGATTTCCAAGAAGTAGGATTCTTTATTTATAAATCTAATATGTTCGCAGTTAGAGCATTGAAAACCTGTTTATGACCTTCTAAATATGTTTTTAACATTATTAGAGCCCTCTAGACATGAAATAATACCCTTTAGTCAAAAGTTTAAACTGTGCTCCATGACAAGACAGAGATGACAGTTCTTTCTCACAATTAAAAGATATGCAAACAGATCTTCCTCTTCAAGGTGCGCGTCAGGAGCGGAGAATGTCAGAGAGAGAGTAAAGTAAACAATCAAAAATCAATAGGGCTGTTGCGCTTTTAAGTATACAAGCACCGCGATAAAGCAGCGCAATGAAGGGATCAATGCGAAGGTAGCCTTTCAGCATTTTTTTACAGGCGCGTCCGTATTTTCTAAGCAAACAGCCACTGTGCAAACAGCCCCTCTGCTCACACCCCCTCTGTCAGGAGCAGATAATGGGGCCAATCATACGCCTCCCTGATGGTATTGCATGATGGATAAGTATCTGCCTGTATTTCTCAGAAAGTGTGAGACACAGAGAAAAGCAAACAATGAAAAATCAATACGGGCTGTTAGAGCTTTTAAGTGTGCAAAGCAGCGCGCGGGAAGCATATCATATATTATTGAGGAGTTTTATTTAATATGTAATACGTGCTCTGATTGGGTAGCTTCTCAGCCATCCGCCAAAAGCGTCCCTTGTATGAAATGAACTGAGCAAACAAACTGAGGAAGCATGTACCATAAATTAAAAGCCCCACTGTCCGCAGAAATCTGCGAACCAGCGAAAAATCTGTGATATATATTTAGATATGCTTACATTTAAAATCCGCGATGGAGTGAAGCCGCGAAAGTCGAAGCGCGATATGGCGAGGGATTACTGTATTATTATTTTTAGATTTAAATTATACTTTTAGATTAAATATATACTTCTCTTCAGTTCTTTCCACTTGATTGCACGCTACGTGTGTGCTTAACCCTATCCTTTCTGGCTGTCACCAGAAGGTCAGGGAACAATCATGCACATCGTTACTGAATAAATGCAGTACTTCTGTGAAATAATACAGTATTTTTTTAATTGTTTTTGGAGTGAATAAGCTTAAATAGTATTGCAGTTAAACATTTTTTAAGTAATGCAGGCATTTTTAAATCAGTAAAGTAAGTATTAATTTACCTTGCCTGTTACTTTAAAAAGTAATCTGACTATGTGACACACGTTATTTTTAACGTGTTATCCCCAACACCTGTTGTGTGTGGTTTTGTGCTTTGACTGAACTTTTTGCTGAACAGACAGGACAAGTGAAGACTGAATCTTCTGAGAGTACATTGCATTTGTCTCTTGACCCTGCATACTGTGTGCAGCATATGCATGAAACGTTACATCTCTTTAGAGGATGAATTGGATCTGGGGTATCAAGTACTTATCAAATGAGGCTAGTAAACAATATTCTAAAGTTGGAAAGGAGTCAGACAGGGACATTGATATAACCCAAAGAAATGAATGTTCAATCAACTAATGCCAATGGAACACTTTTTCATTATAAGTTCTGTTGTTTTGCCACTTTGGGCCAAAGGGCTGTGCACATAGTGATTTTATGGCAAATCTGTTTTTTTCTCAGGCTCAAATTTAATAAGACAGTATTTTTTATTTATTCTTCTTTTTGGAGGTCACTTTTGGTTCAAACTTACTGGTAATCACAAGCCATTTCCTGGCAATGCCCCTACAGATTGTGCTCCTGAACCCTGTTTATTTCTGCAACGCATCTACTTAAATCAATTGGCTTGAATATGTGGCCAGTGATGAGTCTCAGGATGGATCCTGGCTTGGATTCACTCATGAAGTTGGGGAAATGAATGCAGATGGTGTAGCCTCTGTACCGAAATGAGTTGATATGAGGTAGAGCCAGCGACATAAATGAGGAGGAAGTAGACTCGACAGAAAAAGGTTGCTTGAGTTTCCTGGTAGAAGCTTTGGAAGATGGGTGTGGCATAGGGTGGCTGATAAAGAAGAGAGCCGCCAGTAACCCTCACATGAAGGACTGAGGGAGATACAGTGCATTTCACAATGTTTTAGACCACCAGCACCAGTGACGATAAAATGTCAGGCAAATAAAAAATGAACATCTATCAAGATGTTGTCATACAGTAGAACCACTGATATATGATATATGTCAGCATCAAATACTCAACACCAAAAGCAGAGATGCAAATGAACATCGAGAAATTCTCCAAATCTTGTTCAATGTGCTGTATTATATCATGTTGTAGATGGGTAATCAGCTTGAATTCATGTTTATACGGACATGATGACTACTCAAAAATCGAGAGTTCATGCACCCTTTATCAACGGGTCAATTAAAAATGGGCATAGCTTTGAAGCCCCAAGGTGGAAAATAAAAGTTTAGACTACACGCACTTACCTGAGCAAAGGTCTACCTAGAACACTGCAGGGTCAGATTTTATGCTCATGCAACCTGGAAGCAGCCTAACGAAACTAGACATAAAAATAATAATGCTCCAAAAAATGCTTTCCTAGATACAAAATTGTGTTGAGCATAACATTTAAAATTTAAAAAATGTGATTATATTGACTTTTTGATTTCTTCATTACCTTCAACACCATCCAAACATCCTTTTTAAGGGGTAAGGGATATGTAGAAGGATGAACATATTGTGTTCTTGATAAAGGACTAACTACAAGATAATGGATTAACTGTTTGAGAGATTCAAGGACTGTGTCTCTGATATGGATGTGAACAGTACTGGAGCACCACAAAGAACAGTCCTCAGACTCAGACTATGACTATAGTATAGTATGACTCAGACTATGTATATAACACCAGGTCATGTCACTTGTAGAAATCCTTGGATGACCCTGCACTTATGGGCTGTATTGATTAAGAGGTTGAGACGGGGTACAGGAGTCAGGCAGAGAACTTTTTGCGTTACTGCAGAAAGATTTGTCTGCAACTTATCATCAACTAAACCATGGAGGTGTTTATTGACTTTCACCACACCAATGAGCTCCTATGTCCAGTCACAGAGGGAGTGGATATAGAAGTGGTGTGTTCCTCCAAGTACTTGTCTGTTCACATCAATGACATATTGTACTGGTCTCATAACACAGAGGAACTATATAAGGAAAGGCAGAGCAAGCTCTTCTTCTTTAACGACTGCGTTCCTTCAATGTGAGTAGTGAAAATGTTCACATATTCTATAGCTCTGCGGTGGCTAGCGTGATTTTTCCGCCCTAATGTTTGCTGCACTGGTAACATCACTTCAAGTGAGGCCCATTGAATCCGCAAGCAGATTAAAAGGGCAGGCTCAGTTATGGGATTCACTCTGGAACCCCTGAAGGTAGAGGCAAAAGAGAGAATAAAAATATCTCAATGCCATTATCAACAATGTTGCACATCCTCTCTCTGACACACTCACACTAAGTGAATGAATCATTTAGCAGAAGTGTGTCAAGAAATGCTACCGATGTTCCTGTATGCTAACAGCAAAGCAATACACCTATATAATGTCTCACTGTGACTGGGACTGCCAGTCGGAAGTTTTCCTTTTTTTCTGTCTTTCTGCTGAGCGTGTTTAGACCATAGTGTGCATTTATTAATTTGCATATTTAATAAGCTTTTGTTAAATGTCAAATTCCCTCCTCAAGACATATGTTTTTTCTATCTATCTATCTATCTATCTATTGCATATTTAAATTTTTACACAACAGCGCCATCTTCTGAGAGATTGGGGTGGTCAGTGGCCCACTTGCCCTGATTGCAGAGACGCCACAGCCTGCATCATCTATTAATTTTTGAAGAAACTTTTATCAGTGCAAGGGCATGATAAGGCAATAACAAATGCTTTAAATTGTTTCACTCTCATTCTTTTATTATTTTTCAGCTGAGTTCAAGCTTTTATTGCA
Organism: Polypterus senegalus; assembly: GCF_016835505.1. Taxonomy (NCBI): domain Eukaryota; kingdom Metazoa; phylum Chordata; class Cladistia; order Polypteriformes; family Polypteridae; genus Polypterus; species Polypterus senegalus. Next base: position 33,802,921 of record NC_053167.1, read on the forward strand.
ACAGCAAATGCCATCCATTAATACTGCAACTACCATTTCTAAATGGCCAGAAAAATGTAAGCCTATCCCATCAACATACTCCAAATGGGTCCTTCAGACAATGCTAGCAATGTGCCTATTCCGAAACTGTCTTAATTTACACTCTGCACTACAGATATAGGAAGAAAGGTCTATCTCATTTTAACTTACATGGGGTAAAAGGCTATATTCTTGGTAGTGTGGAGCTGACCCGGACACAGACAGGTGGACATGTTCTTAATCACCACCACACATTTATTTACAAACTATTTACAGTATTTATAGTCCAAAAGTGCACACCTTCACCCCAACAATTACAGTCCTGGCCACAAATGCCTTCTTCTCGGGCCGCCTCCACACCTCCTCTGTGCTTCGTCCTTCTTCCACCCAACCCTGAATGAATGGAGACGGCCCCTTTTATCCAGTTCCCGGATGAGCCCCAGGTGTTCCTGGCATTCCTCCCTTGGCCACGCCCCAGCGTGGCGGAACTGCCGGCTGTCCTCCCGGCAGCTCTCCGGGTGCCGTCCTAAATCTTCCTGGTGTGACGGAAGTGCTGGGGTAACAGGTCCCCAAGGCATTGGGGCGCCTCCTGGCAATGACCCCCAGAGCAACCAGGAAGGCGGCCCCCACGTGATCCAGGGTGGGCTTTGACCCTCTTCCGGTCCCTCACGGCGTCCCGGCCGGGTCGTTGCCCCAGGCATCTCTGACAGTAGCTATAAGAAAGTAATGTTCTATAGGAATTATGCAAACACTATATTTTTTTAATTAATGCATTAACTTTCTAAGATTGGCTCTTACACTTCCAGCCCCTGATTGTTTATGCTGGGGCAGAGACAATTAATATATTTCTCTTCAAAAAAAGCCACAAATTATTATTTTATACTAACTATTATACTATAAGTAACTAGAAATTTAACTGCAATCAAACATTTAAAAATGTCTTAATTTAAAATATTGTCTGTTTCTTGAAGTAGGCACAGTTTACTTACAGGTCTGTTCAGTGTGCTGGTTTGATGCATCTGTCCACACTGTAAGTCATCCATCCATTTTACTGAACTAAAATAGGTCAAATGCTAATCCAAACACTACCTTCTGATCACTCTCTATCTGAGTGAACCATAGTGTCCTGAAAGTGTGGATCTGGGCTTGACTTTCTGCACTATTTTGTCATACTGAACTGCAATCTGTTCTGAGTGTAGATCTGAACTCATTGTGCTACCATCTCACACCTCAAAGAGGAAAGCTTTGCTGAAAACACACATACTGTAGAATCGTAACCTTTCTTGTTATTCACTTAAATGGCTGTCTTTCAGTAATTTAAAAATTAAACCTGAATATTTGTTTCTTTTCACATTTGGCTATACATTCACCCTTAAAAGTAAGGTTGACCTAAAACAAACATTTTAATTTTGAAGAGAGCCATTTCCTGTCAGAGGTTATACTGTATGTTTGAACTGAGAACAAGGTAAAACCTTGAGCAGCAAGAAAGCCAATGAGTACAACTGTAGTCCTCAGCTTCAGCACGGACTCTGCCTTCTCAACACTAAACATTTTGCTGACTCTATGGTCCTGGAGATCACCTTGAGCCAGACGGTGTGTCACTTTGCCTCGCTGTGCATTAACCCAAGCATGTCTAAAGAACATGTGAACAGCCCCCATGATATGCATCCATTCAGGCATTGCAGCAGAGAGAGATAACAGGACAGTCAGGAGTCTTTAGTAAGCGATCTCTGAGCACGATAAGTAAAAAGCAGCCACACTGGATCCCACGCCGTTCATAGTGTCTGTGGGAGTGAATGTTATCTGGAGTCTCAGCTAAAAACTTTCTAATCACCTACTCTGAGCTTCCAAAGACAATTTCAAGTCACTCTGAAGTCAGTTAACACAACAAGGCTTCAAGTCAACCTTTCAATATCATCCACAAATTTAAATGCTCATGTTAGAATGACTTTAAAGAAATACGAGAGTGAGAGAGAAGGATCAGCAGGATAGGGGTTTACCCTTCATACATAAATAATTAACAGATTGCCCATATATACTGCACTGCCTGAAATGGAACCTACTTTCTTGGTTGCAATTTCTGCATATTAAATGAGCGATCTGTGGTGACCTCTGTCACACCATGCAAATCCTATAATGTCTAAGGCTAAAAAAGGGGCAATTTATTCAATTAGAGCATTTCTTACAGTCGCTTTAAGTAATTACCTTTTCCTTGCCTAATTCCCATGCAGATTTAATATGAACACTGCACCATATAAATATGCTTCACCTTGAATGACTTGTAATGAGGACATTAGAGTGTTTTCCAAATACAAATATGTAAAAGTGAAAAAGCCCCTGTCTACAAGAGTCACTGTTAAAGAGTCCCCATGTGAGCTAAGCACTCAGACGCAGTTATTTAAGCATTACCTACTTATGGAGGAAGAAGAGGAGAACAGCACCCTACACAGTATATATTTTTAAATTGCCTACTATTTCTGAGGTTTCTATGACATAAATGGCTCGTCAAATGAATGAGACAGGTGAAGGCTGCATAGGTTAGAAAAACAGGCCACAAGACCTCATCTAAAACCATTGTGTACAGAGGTGCCTGCAATGTATAGCCGCAGACTATAGCAGTTGGTGGAAAAGTGAGGGTGGAGTGAGAATCTAAATTTACTCTGGCAAACTACTAGGAGGCAGCAGATCCTTTAGTTTACATTGGATATCACATAACCCATCTTTATGTATACTTTTTTCCACCAGAAAATGACAGGATGCGCAGAGTATTTCAGTTTCCGCACCACACCACATGGCTCACTTCATGAATTGCTGTCTAACCTGACAAGTATATGATGTGAAATTCAACAATATAAGAATGAATCATTGAACATATGGAGTTTATTTCTACATACAATTTATGATCAAATGAAAAAATAGGTCAGGAGCTTCAATTAAGTGTTATGTTTATGGATCTCCAAGGCTTTCTACAAGAAGAGTGACAATGAAGAGGCCATAGCGCCTTTGCTGGCAAGATGTTTGCAAGAATGTTGAAGATATGTTTGGAGAAATGTTGTGGTCTGATGATACATCAGTATAAATGTTTGGCTTGAGTGCCAAGTAGTATGTGTAGTAGAAATCAAACACTAACCCCTAGTAGGACATGTTATGAAAAAATAGCTGGAGGGTAGAAGTGCTGAGATGAATCAGGAGAGAAAACATGGCTGTTTAATGGGGCGCCTCAAAAAGGGCTAGCAGAGATGTAGTCAATGCACAAACCAAGAGAAGCTATCAGAACCAATCGACAAAGTCTAACCAGAAAACAAAATTCCAAGTGAAAAGGTCACCACCCTATGTTTTGTTTACCTATAACTACACAAAATGTTGCAACATTTTTAAACAGTATGGAACAGGAAAACCCAATTTATATTCCGTCTGTTGCCTTAGATCTTCGCTGGGGTATTAGCTCTCTTTGGCTCTTGCTGTTTGGCTCTTCTTTTGTGCTTTGCTTTGCCTATTGTGAGTTAGTTTGCTTTTAACCATTCATTCTGTTTCTCAAGGTTTTGACTCAGCTATCGGTTATTGGGTTTTCCTTTGGTCTGCAGTCTTGATTTTCAAAATTTTGGTTTTCCTGCTTTTTTTGTGTTTTCTTTTTGCTGTTATCTTTGAATTGTGTTTTTCCCTTGTGTATATAACACTAAGTTTTCATTCACAGACTGCTCATACAAGAAGAAACTCCTTGCCTAGAAAGAGACATGGCAATTTGAGGCTTAACTCAGGCAGTAGTGCTGTTGTCATGAAGCTGCACAAGAGCAATTTTTTCTCTAGTCATTACAATTAACACAGACAATTTCAAAGGCTAAATAAATTGTATGAAATAGTTGTTACAGACCAAAGATGTCATTATACAGTAGTTTATTTGGCAAAAAAATCATTTCATAAAGTATTTGAACAATACTGAATTACAAATTATTACAAGTACAGTAATCCCTCCTCGATCGCGGGGGTTGCGTTCCAGAACCCCCTGCGATAGGTGAAAATCCGCGAAGTAGAAACCATATGTTTGTATGGTTATTTTTATATAGTTTAAGCCCTTATAAACTCTCCCAACTTGTTAACATTATTAGAGTCCTCTAGACATGAAATAACACCCTTTAGTCAAACGTTTAAACTGTGCTCCATTACAAGACTGAGATGGCAGTTCTTTCTCACAATTAAAAGAATGCAAACATATCTTATCTTTAAAGGAGCGCCCGTCAGGAGCAGATAATGTCAGAGAGAGCGCTCGCTAAGAAAGGCAAACAATCAAAAAATCAATACGTGCTTTTAAGTATACAGAAGCACCGCGATAAAGCGGCATTTTGTAGAGGAGCGTCCGTGTCCTCTGTGCAAACAGCCCCTCTGCTCACACCCCCTCTGTCAGGCAGAGAGAGTGAGAAAGATAGAGAGAAGCAAACAAGCACCGCGTGGGAAGCATATCTTATAGCATTGAGGAGTTTTAGTTAATATGTAATACATGCTCTGATTGGGTAGCTTCTAAGCCATCCGCCAATAGCGTCCCTTGTATGAAATCAACTGGGCAAACAAACTGAGGAAGCATGTACCATAAATTAAAAAACCTATTGTCCGCAGAAAGCGAACCAGCGAGAAATCCGTGATATATATTTAGATGTGCTTACATTTAAAATCCGCGATAGAGTGAAGCAGCGAAAGTCGAAGTGCGATATAGCGAGGGATTACTGTATAACAATTGTTTACCATTTTAATCTAGGTATACTTCTGTACAATTTATATCAATAGTTTTGTCTGAACAGACATATACAGTATACTAGTAACAGACAAGATGAGGCAGATTATTAATGAGAAAAATTTCGGAAGAAGAAACATAGTTGAAATTCTACCAGGATTTGTTAACCAAAAAAAATCAAATCTGTCATGAAGCCCAAGAACGTTCTTAAAAATCAAAGTGAAAAAAAAAACCAAAGCTTAATACTGAAACCAGGAAGTCATATAAACAAAACGCTCATACCACCAACAAAGGGTTTTATCCACAAACTTAAATAAGGAGGAAGTCCTTGCGCTGACCTTCACATTTTGAGTTAATAACTCCCTATCATCCAAGCCTAGCCTCTTTGTACTTACAAAAACAAAATGCCAGCACCCATAATGAAACAAACAGAAAAACAGGATATTAATAATAAGATAATAATTTAACGTCTTTAAATCAAGGAATAAAGGAAAACCAGTTATCAAAATAACATTCTACTCAAGGCCAAATCACAATGTGGAAAAGAAAGAAAAAGTTATGAACTAAAGCTGTAAAATATTAGAACAAACTGAAATCATAACAGCATGCAGTTACTTGGCACCAAAGCATATAATGTAAGTGAAATTGTTTATGGAGTCAGTTGATTAAAGGCAGAACCAAAATGTAGTAGAAGGTTTAGGCAACAGTGACTTTCTGAGTTTTACAAGAGTGAATCTGTAAAAATAATGCTTGGCTATCAAGAGTATAATTGTTATTGTAAATATTTTATGAGATTTATGTTTTATCAATAAACAATCTAAAGTGTCAATTTAATGAAATGTAAGACTACTCTAAATTTTGTGTTGGCTTAAGAAGACTGCTGCAAGAATAATGTCTGAGTTTCTTTCTGATGACTAACTTTAAGACTTTTTAAAATGTGGGATTATAATTGGATGTTAAATTTTGTACTTGTGACATATTTGTTAACTGCAGCTTGGCAAGAAAAAATAAAAACCAATATTTTTTGTAAAACAGTTTTACCTAACACATTGGTCTGCCTTTCTTCCACATAGTAATGGAATTGAAAGATTTTCAAATAAAAAATATAACCATAGTGCAGCAGAAAAAAGATGCTTCAACCCTGAGATTAAAGGAGTGGAGATGTTTAAAGTATTAAGATGCTTAAATCACTGCATTTCATTCCAATGACCAGAGGCTTCAAGTGCATCAAGGCTTCTTTATTAAATTGGCCACAAGTGGTACCAGAGCACTGATATATTCTAACAGCAACTGCATGCCTTGTCTAATTTAATTATCAACGCCTGATTTGCATGAAAATCCCTAATGCCCACACTCCGCTGTTACAATATAATTTGGCTCATTTTTCACTTAATTGGACTTCAAGTTTAAATCTGGATTAATCAATCCATCTGAAAGCTCAAGACTCAGCTTGAAAGGTGAACTGCTTCTGACAACAATGACCCCGATAGCTTCTGGGTGTTTGATGGGAATAAGTGGAGCAATAAGCCACACTTTTCTTATTGAGAGAGTGAATGAGCGGGGGTTTGCAGGTGGGTAAGAGTTCTGCGGCATCCTCTGTGAGATGTTCTTGTACACACGAAGCAGCAAGGATTTTGCATTGGTTAAAAATGAAAGTCTTAAAATCCCAACTTCCTTTAGTCAAAGTAGCATTTTAATGTGATTCAACATTAGATCTATCACTCAAGTAGCTGTGAAGAAACAAAAAACTAATTACCTTTTCTAGTTCTGAAAAGGTCAGTACAGATTTTCATCTTTCTTAAAAATCATCTTAGCGCTTAAGACATTTTGAACATAATGCACTATTACTAGAATGCAAAGGATTATGTCCATTTATAAGCTAAATGTGAAATGTAATTGAAATTGTCTAAGACAAGGTGATCAAATTCAGATCCTGATGGTCTGCAGTAACTGTAACCCTTCATTCCAGCCACTTTCTTAAATTACTGCTGCTAATTTAACAAACTATGTTTTTCTGACTTATAATTGACTTACTTCCTTTTTTTGTTTTCTTGAATTGGTAGACAACAATAAAGAGATGCAAAGTAAGCTAGCTTGAGGTTCTCTCAGAAAATCCTGGAGGGCTACCATTTTTACTTCATTCTGTCTCCCATTTGTTTTCTGGTCAGTAGGGAGCATCACCAAGCCCAAAACATCACACACAACTACACACAAAGTCACAAGTTCAAATACTAGGAGCTTTATTTAAGCCAATACCTTCACAAGCGTTGAATTTCCTTCTTTTCAGACAATATAACAAAGTCACAAGCTTTTTTCCTCCTGCCTCACTACCCATGTAGTCTCATCAGTCTCCTCCCAACTCTGACTTCTAAGGCAGGAAAACTGAGTTCGCTTATGTTGGACCTGGGAGTATTTCTGGTGAAACAGCAGTCCATGTTGGAAGCAGTTCCAGGTCAGGCAGAAGCCCTTCAGAGAAGGGATAGTGCTCCTCTGCAACATCCAAAAACCCTTAAAGAGCTGTCCCATGGAACTACAATTCCCATCCTGCCCTGTGGGTATCCATAAGGGAGTTTCACACTGCTATTGTATGTACTAAGCAGCCACCATCTGTACTTCTGAACAGGCCTCCTTTACGGGAAAGGTCTAAGCACACCCATCCTGGTCAAGATGCCCATCGATCTCCATCCTTCCATTCTAGCCTCCCTTCCTGGAAAGAAATCTGCTTCCATCATCATCATCAACAACAACAATTTATTTCTTGTATAGACCATAATCATACAAGGTTTGCCTCAATGAGCTTTAACAGGCCCTGGTTTTTGACAACCCTCCTACCTTGACTCCCTAAGAAGAGAAGAAAAAAATTCCCCAAAGCAAAAACCTTATAGGAAAAAAATATATAAGAAAGTTTTGTTAGGTCAGAGAAAGCCCCCTTTCCAGGAAGGTTGCAATGGGCGTCAAAAAAATTAGCTAAATACAATACTCAAAACAGAACACAAGTAATCCTCTTCACAGAGCTTTTTGGCCAATCTATCATTGCCATCTCGGAAATGCAATGCAACAGTACAAATTACTATTACATATGTGGATTCAGATTTATTAAAATACATCAAAAACAAAGTAGAAGCTAACATAAATCAAAAACAGCATCTGTCCATCAATCAATTGTAGAACCATGGCAGATTGTAGAAAAGGAGACAGAGACAAGCCAGGCATAGAATCCTGGAGACCACGGCCGACTAATTGCCTGCCCCCATTGTCCATTCCACAGTTGAAGCAGTACCTGGCCAGCCAACCTGATGATAGGACCCTTCTACCCCAATGATTCCAGTGCTCCTTCCATAGGCAGGCCATCAACTTTGGAACAGAGTAGTCGCAGCAAGTGCCACATGAGGATACAGAGAAGAGAAACAGAATATTGAAGAGTTAGTAGTCCATCCCCTGTGGTGGGCTGGCACCCTGCTTGGGGTTTGTTTCCTGCATTGCACCCTGTGTTGGCTGGGATTGGCTCCAGCAGACCACCATGACCCTGTAGTTAGGATATAGCGGGATGGATAATGGAGGGATGGATGGATGGATAGTAGTCCATCACAGTTGGGATGTAAGTTCATCTCTCTCCTTTCATTCTCCTCCCTTCCTGGTAAGTAAGCAGCCTCATTCCTGGTTGGGATGCTGGAGCACTGAGCATGTCACTAACAATCTTTTAATGTAACATGTTAGTCAATTCTGTGGCTTATTAATGTTCACATTCTGTCACACCTGTCATTTCCAAACTTGATTTTGTTTCCTGAGATCACCATCCCAATGCTTTATTTGAGACAGCTGAGGAAGACACAGTTGTAAATGGGATCTAAGTTAGCTGGTTATGTGTTTGATCGCTTAGCATCTCATTATTGTTTTGCTGATGATCAATGAAAAAAATTATAAAATCAAAACAATATAGTATGTTCCATTTGCCTTTAGAAACCAGTTAGTAATGAAGAAAGCGGAAGGAATGAAAATCTGCTGTCACTGCAAACTCCCAGGGACTTAGTTTGACACCCCAGGTCTAAGGTAGCTTGTAAGCACCAATCAGTCGTTTCTATTGGTCATCTGTTAGGCTTACTGTGTCTGATTAATTTTTATATGCAAATGTTAGTACTTATCAGTAGAATAAATGAAACTACTACTTTGCCATGGAGAAAGCGTGTCCACTTTGCTATTTCAGTCGCACTAGGATTTAACTTGGATTCTGCTTCAAGCTATTTAACTAGGCCTCTCCTTTTGTTTAGTTTGTCTCTGAATCCTACTAGCATTGTGTATGGCTGGGCAACATTTGGCAGTCAGGCAGAAGTAAAATGAAAGAGAGAGGAAGATAAAGACTCTTCATTTGAGCATTATGCTTCTAGGCTGCACAAAAGCCCCTGCTGAAGCTCTTACAAGTTTGACAAGTCTCATAAATTTTGATCTTCTGCCTGGTTTTTAGATTTGCTTTCATCTTGTGCTTCTCAGATACCTTTGTTCATTCCTGTTTTGTTTATATGTTTGACCACCTGTCTCCTTTTCCATTCTTCTTTTGCCTTGCTCCTTCTGACTGCCATTTTCTGATTCTATTTGACTATAGACCTGTTCACTCAATTATTGTTCATATCACAGGCTTTGCTAAAAAATAATTACTCCTTAAACAGCTCGTGTCTCTTCCTCCTGTGAATCACCCTGATCTGGACAATAATTAGGTCAAGCTGAAAAGAAAGCTACTTTTCGGAGCGAATTTATATCAGGCATGGGTGGCAGCAGTGACCCCAGTCCCTGTCCCTTCTCTGGCTCAAGTAGACATTTCTTCAGTCAGGAAAATTGTGCACCTCATTTTTTTTTGTAAGCAACAATACAAAAGGCGGTGTAAGTAACATACCTTGTTAATGCCATGTAGGTCATTGTCTTCTACCCCATATTAGAAATGCAGTCTGTGATAATTATTCATTTTAGTTCCACAAATAAATGTATAATCTACAGTATTACTTTATGCAACAACTTTACTTGGTCATTAAATAAGCATGTCAAGAACCACCATATCAGTTGGGTACTGCATAGGTTCTCAGTGCTAGGTTTCTACTATTGGTGTGCATTATTCACATTTTATATCATGCCTTAGTATATTCAGATAGAATTAGCTCTATACAAGCAAATGCATTAACATGTGTGAGCACTGAAGTGAACTTCAGCATGGAAAAAATCAACTTGACTGCTGCTGGCAATAAGCACAGTGCACTACTGTCAGTCAGTATTCAATTGTTATCACACCACAACAATAAATTCTGGAAGAAGCAATAGTTTTTCGAAAATATCACCTCCACTGCTTTCCAGTCGGAAACAAGCAATTCATTCTGAACAACTGATTAATCATTTGCAATTCAATTGCATTTTCTTCTTTCATTTATCTAAAGTGACACATATGATACAGTGCATTTAGTTGCTTGCATTTTACAGTAGTCTTTTTTCACAATTTCATTTACTGTACTTTTGTGGCAATACATACCATGATTGTTTATTTTATTTTCATTCTTTCATGCATTTTTGAAAGAGAAATTAGTGGAGAGTTTTGAGATTTTGTTTACTCAGAACATAGTTTATTGGACGTTTTTAGTTAATTCCGAAACTAAAATCCAACAGTGGCTTAGATAAATGCATAGCCAGTACCTTCACAATGGGAGGTAGCATATAGAGGGAGATTATTTCTCCTTGTTGTGGATAATTCTTTGTAATTGGTTGATGCATGTACAATATATGACTCTAGACTCAGCACACATTAAGTGTGCTTAGGGCTTAACTAGTAAATATCCATTTGATGGTTCTGATGGTTTGTATGATATGACATAGAAGGTAGTTGAAATGTCTTTGCACTAACCACACATATTCCCTGTAATTATAATACCACCTTTTTTACTTGCTTTTTACAGTTATCAACCCTTCCCCACTTTCAAAACATATTAGAGATTTAGCAGCGCACAGCATCAATTCAAGCACTTTGCAACCAACCGAACCATTGTAAAACTGCTGGCGACTGTGAGAGTCTGCATGTCAGCCTGCTCATTCTAAAAGGAACAGAGAGGGATTCATTTCAAGATTGGGGTTTGAATCAAGCAGTTTCTTCCAAGCTCGATCAATTCTACATAATACTAACATCTGAGATTATTTTATTGTGCATACACCTGCCAAAAGAATAGTGTTCATGGAAAGCTGGGTTTATTCAAATAATGTGGTGCTAATTTAATGTTTGCAACTCTGTTTCATTTGCTGAAAGTCAATGACTCTATCAACAGAACCCACTGAATGAAGTTATTTCAGGCTCAGTTTGGTTAAGGCCAAATTCAGAAATCAATCAAGAACAACTCTCTGATCTTCAGTTAATCGACGTCACTATTAACAAAGAAGATGTCATTGCCAGTCTCTTAAAATAGGGGAACCAAAAGAAAGATTTTGGTTTAAAACTCAAAAAGCTGACAACAAACAAACTGGTATTATTGTCCATCCATCTATCCATTTTCCAACCCACTGAATCCAAACACAGGGTCACGGGGGTCTGCTGGAGCCAATCCCAGCCAACACAGGGCACAATCCCGGGCATGGTGCCAACCCACCGCAGGACACACAAACACAAACTATGGCCAATTTAGAACCGACAACCCACCTAACCTGCATGTCTTTGAACTGTGGGAGGAAACCGGAGCACCCAGATGAAACCCACTCAGACATGGGGAGAACATCCAAACTCCACGCAGGGAGGACCCAGGAAGTGAACCTGGGTCTCCTTACTACAAGACAGCAGCGCTACCACTGCGCCACCGTGCCACCCGGTATTATTGTTTTCTTCAGTTATTCTTGCTGAGATATCTTAATACCCATAGTTTGTAAAATCATTTTATAATGTGTGTCAGGATTCTGGATAATAACAATTTCAACAATAATAACAATTGCAGAAAGTGTAATACACAAAAATGAATGGTAATCTAGTATCAGAAGATCAGTTCTAGTGGCTTCCTAAATATCTGATCCACAATAGCATTTTATGGAGTAAACATTCTGTGATTTGATGTGCTATGATGTGAACCCATGGTGTTAAAGTCTATTAGGTATTCTATGTAACTAGTTTTAAATTCTTGTATTTGCCTTTTCCTTTACATGTATTATATTAGGACAATAAACTGGGGGTGTAGAAGATAGAAGTGTTGTGTCTTTCTTGATCAACTATAAAGAAAAAATATTTTTGCCAAAGCTGTTAATATTTTTAATGCCTCTGAAAATACATTTAAATATCCTAAGAAATTAAAATATATATCAGATAATACTATGGGAACTAATTTTTGTGCAGGACAAACAATAATTGATTCTGTCTTAAAACTGCCCTTTCTCTTCTTCTTTTGAGCCAATGGCAACCAAAAGATATGTCCATGTCATAGGTTTGCATATTGCAAATATGAATATGAATGTAAGATCTTCCTAAATGTGTATTATATATGCTATGGTACGATGTCTTGTAAACACTGATCTTTTTAAATGATGTAACAGTAAAAAATGTCTTTAATTTAAAGTAATGAAAGAAATTGTTTTAATAATGCAAGCTCTGTTTTGTCACAGATGTGTATGAATGATGTGAAAACTACCCCCATGTGTTTGCCATCTTAAAATCTGTCACTTTGCCTTCATATCTATCCGCAATTCAATTAGTATTTTTCAGTTTTTTTTAGACCAAAGGTCAATTAGAGTTATTGTAATACTCTGGAGGGAAGAGAAAGTAATATCTTCACAGAACATATAAAGCTCCATGTGTCATACACCTTGAGCTTTTAGTAAGTCTTTGCTAGGAATGCAATTAAAATCTTTTATAATTGTGTCAGGTCAGGTCAGGTTGGGGAGCATGCACTGGTACAGTGTGTTGCTGCACCCACCACACAATGAAACAGCCTGAGATCCCAGTTTGCAATCGACAGTCCAGTCCTATCCTCCAGAAATGACCATTTCTCTGCTGCAGCCAGGTGTTACGTTGGTGTGCCCTTGGTGTGGTCCAGCCACTTGGGTCCTCAGTAATCACTCTCGGGGAATCACACCACATGGCTATGGTGCCTTAACTGCTGCTCCATCACAATGCAGGTAATGAGTCTCATTTGGGACTCTATGAGTATAAATGTGTATGGAATAAAAAACCAAAATAATAGGAGTGAACTACATTATTGTCCCATTTCATATAGGTTAGTCTACATCGAATGAATTTCATTTATTTTTCCTGCATCTAGTATTCTACAAGTAAATATCAACCTGTTTATTAATATGCCTATGGTTTAAATTCTGGAGCAAAAGCCATAATCAAAGACATGTTCTACCCATTTCTTACTTGTGCTGAAATGGCATCTCATGGATAAATGTGTCACCTGCAGAAAGACAATGCTATCTTCAGTATTAATGAGATGGGTTCGTTTTTGTTTAAGTACAAGATTAAATCTCTTCACATTCCAGTTATTTTTTAGGAATCTGAAATATTTTTAAGATTATATAGAACTATTATATTAAAAATTGAAATTGTTGAAATATATTTGGTGTTTATGGAAACAGTAATACTCATGGAAATTTATTGAGGAATACTGGAAAGGCTTGTCAATTTCTTTACAGTGGAAGTGTACAATTAATGAGAGAACACAGAGAGACATTGGGAAATTAGCCTAGCATGCATTTTAATTTAAATTCATTTTTATTTCTTTACTTTGATCATCTACAATACAACATATTATACTGTATGTTGCTATGTTTTGTCATTTCTGTAACAAGCATAATGAAAACTTTGAGACCACCAGGGAGTAATTAACAAGTCTTTCCTCCGATATTTCTTATATGCACTCCTATATTTTTTCAATTTTTAATCTTGTGTGATTATAGCCTTTCAGTTTTCCAATTACAGAAAAGAAAACTAAGAGCCAGTGTATTGTTGTGTGTGTGAAAATGCATGCAACACTTACTGCACTTCATTAAAAGTCACTTTTGCAGAAAGAAATAAAATGTTATAGTACAGGTGCCACTTGTGTAAAACAGTTAAGTATTAATTGCACTGGTTTTCTGTGGGTGCATTACATTAAGGTCTGACTGGTTTAAAGAGGCTGAAATTATTTGTATATGGAATAATCACTTTAATCATTTATGACCAGTAATAACAGAGACTTATCCCTAGTAGTCTCTGAAGCTACCTCTCAATCTACGATTGAACCACTACTCTGAAAAAGGTTGGACGTAGTTTGTATTCAGAGATACTCACCACTGTTGTAAGGAGCTATTACATGACTACTTGTGGCCTTTCTGTTACCTTGAAGAAATCCAGTCATTCTTCTCTGACCTCTGTCATTAAAAGAGTGTTTTCAACAAAACAACATATACTTATATTGCACATTTTCATACATGAAAGTAACTCAGATATAATAATAATAATAATAATAATAATAATGGCTAAAAAGTGACAAAAGAAAGTAAAAAATAAAAAAAGTTATTTACAACTGTAGAGTAATGACCTTCTTAATAAAAAAAATTATGGTCAGAAGACCAGGGAAGACAGTAAAATAAAAACTCCAGTTGACGGGATGTTGAAGAAAATAAACCCATGGGGGTTCCAAGACCAAAGGACTACAGAGTCCCTTCAGGGTTTTCTAGTCTGTGAGTGTGTCATCATTAACAGGATTGCTGTTTGTGAGATGCTATATAACCACTGACTCTGGCGATCATAATATATTGAACGTCACGTAGACCAAATGTCTCTCCCATTCTAATATTCATTCAAACAACAATTAAACTGTTGGCCCTTTCTGCATGCTCTAAACAAGTATTGAACTGCAGCCACATGTTTTAAGTATCACACTATCTGGGTTAATGACCAGAGTGGCAAAAGTTGTACGATACTACAACCACAATGCTTCATGGGAGGGATCACTTTATGCTCACACCAAATATGCAATATTACAGAGATAAAGCAAATATTGTTCTTCTCCGAGAATACCATCTTTTTCTATGTAAGATTCTACCACACGCCTTGGGGCAAACTGAAACTGAAACTGAAATGTGAAATGATGTTTTTCAAAAATGGCTTTTGTTTTGCACTCTCCCATGAAACTCAGGTTGGTTCAACACCAAAGTTATTATCATAAGGAAGGCTGTTGTGATTTCATGTTTAAAATACTCTTTTTGCTTTATTTTAACTTCCTGCCTAGATAGTGCTCTTCTTTGTGGCATATTTGTTTTCTATATTCTTTCCTTGATTTGTATTTTCAGTAATCTTATGCCACATTTAATTTTAATGCTCCTTTGTCCTCATGGTGCAGGTTTTGTTAAGAGCTGTGATCAATTGTGGCATATCAGACAGGTGTCTTTAACTTGCACACCTTTAAAACATCAGTGCCATTAAAATAATTATATGACTTCCAAACAAGGGACCTAGCCAGAGCTTAGTTAATTGTATTATAATTTAAAGGGTGTAGATGTTTAAGGGTCTTGCACACGTGTTTTTCTGTGTTATATTTGGAATGTCGTAATCCCACCAGACCAAATTGTTGTGCAAGTAGAATGCTTAATTGACTATTCAGTGCTAGCTCATGTAAGGAAGGGGGCATTTCAGCAAACATTAAAGAGTGTTGCAGCCCCTCTCCTGCACCAATTCCACTGCCTACAAAGAAAGAAAGAGATATACTTAGGGAATCATCTATTTTGTGAACACACAGGAAATGACACCACTTATTCACACTCCCAAGCCTACTAATGAAGTTAATGAATGCAATGAGAAAAGCATGGTTGGATCTGTAAATTTTTTCATGGTAATTCCAAAATTGATTTTGATTTGATCATTTAAAGTATTACCCATTGCTTAACTGATATGTGGAGTAGTCAGGCTCAAAGAAGGTGGTCCAGCACAGCTACGTTTTTGAGGTTTACTGAACTGTGTGACAGCCTGAATTGAATTGGAACAGAATGAAAAGCAGACCATTGTGAAGTGGCTCTTTAAAATAAGGTGGCTTGTCTTTCATATCCATCAGAATGAAACAACTTTTTCTTATAATTTTTATCTTTTCAGTTTCTGCCTTAGATTCCTGATTGTTGTCTTGAAGATATTCATGTCCTTTAGTTAATTTTTGGCAGATACAGTTAAACTGGTTACTTTCTGCATTTCCATATTTATCACAATTATAATTCATTTGGAAAGATGTATAACATTGATTAAAGATTATTTCATATATGTATAAACATTAAAATAATTCAATTCAGATATGTTATTCAGTAGCCCACTTCCGATTTACAAACATTAGAGTGCTGTACGCTTTCATTCATAGCATCATGCGCGCGCGTCAGAAAGTCACCACCTGGGTTCCTCTCTGATGTGTAATACCACCGCCAAAAAGGGGCACTGCCGCTAACTGTGTCATCTTTCTTTGCCTCCACAGTGCGGAGAAACCTTTTCCGTACCCAGGACCTTTAAAGCCCAGCTGCCAGGAAGGAGGCATCAGTCATTGACTGAAGAACAGAGGCTGTGAAGCTCCTACAATCCTAAAAAAAAAAAAACCACTTAAAAAAAGCCTCGATAGGCAGTGCCTTTATTTGTTTGAACACCAGAGGGCAATACTTTTGTTTGTACTTGTGCCATGAAGCGCTGTTTAATTGTGTTTCTCCAAGTAAACAAGGAAAGCCAGGTTGGCACCCCAACATTTATCTTGCCTTTTCACCTGTCATTCTCTCAGACGACAACCACAGCTAAAATCCACCCTTCCAACGAGTTTCTGAATGCATCTGCCCATCCATTTTCTGAACACACTTATTCCACTGCCAGTCTTGGCAGCATTGGTGCCATTGCCAACTGGGATCTCGAGCTGTTTCATTGTGTGGTGGGTGCAGCAAAGCACTGTACCAGTGAATGCTCCCCCAACCTGACCTGACCTGACACAATTATAAAAGATTTTAATTGCATTCCTAGCAAAGACTTAATAAAAGCTCAAAGTGTTAGTCCATTGCAGGGCTCACACATTCCCTCTCAAGTGCACATGCAGAATCATATCAAGCCAACCTACATTAACATAGAGGTAACATTTAAACTGAACACAGAGACTCTGAAGTAGCTAACTTACATTTTAAAATAACTTTTATTAAAAACAGAAAACACCATGCGGATCACTATAATAAGCATGGAAACATAGTGAACTACAGTACCTATCCATTTTCTGTTTCTTCCTTTATGGCGTCACAAGGAACAAGTGTCTACCCATATAGATCAGACTCATGCATATAGCAAGTAATTAGTGACTGGGCAGACAGACAAGTCAGAGAGCAATGAAGGGTTGGTGTACAGCTCTGGTAACCCCTTTTAATTTCGACAGAAAAGAAAGCTGATAATGGCTCAAACAAAAGTAGCAAAAATAAGGCTTGAGCACTTGGAATACCTGATAAGAGCTGTGCGCTCTGCTAGAGTCAGTTTGGCATCTGACACCCTCTTCTGGGAATGGGCTGTCTTTATAGGGCTGAGACCAGAAGGGGTGGCGCTTTCTCAGGGGTGTGGGGTAATTTGTCCTACTTGGGAATTTTGTCTTGGCTATGGAGGAAGGAGGAGAAGATAATATTAGTGTCAGTGCCCCCTCTCTTCCTGCTCACTTTGTCAGAGCCAGGAAGGTGACAACCATATCATCATTTGTATGGAATTCCTTCAGTATACTGCAGATGTTAATTCTCGATTGCACAGGTATAAAGAAAAAGAATGAAGAAGACCCCATTTTATTTGTTCTTAGTCTGCTAGTGGTGGAAGTGATGCCGTGAGAAAACACCTTTGTGACCCTTGTTGCATTGAAAACAAGAAAACAAACTAGAAGGCGTCACTAATTCAACAGACCGTACTAAATGGGACATTGCAAAAAGGTGGAAAAAGAACATATTTTCTGAAGTATCAGTCAGCCTGGATGAAGCTGTGATGAAGAGGATGAAATGCTAGTCTTTGGATGATTACTCTTTAGTAGCCTCTCTTTTCCTATGTACAGCAAAGACATCAAATTGCAATCAGTTAAGTAGCATAATATGTAAACTAATTACTAATTAAACAACATTATTACGTAAAAAAATATTAACAAAACTATCCCTTTAAGTTATTTACCATGGTACTCTATCTGATTTCATCCCTGCAGAAAATAAAAACTTAAAGAAATGTGAATGGCCTGTGTGGTGCCACTAGATGGCTATTTCCTTCATTTTCATCCATAGAGGATTTGGTTGCCATAGCTCATGTTTCATTCAGCTTTGTTTAATGTGAAACATGCCACACTCGAAATTGGCCTTTTGTTTCGAGATGCACCTTCATGGGATTTACTTTAAACGTATATCTTTGATATTTCCTTCAGTGCAATTTCTGCTAATATTCTAGTTTCACAGTGGTCATCTGTCCACTTCTTTTTCCTAACCTACTAATCCGAGTCAGCATTGTAGAGAACTGGCATCAGTCCCTGAAGTAAAAAGGCCTCGAGCAGAAACGCCAGTTTATTTCATTCCAAAATCTCTTTTAGAATGGCATGGCAGTGGATTAATCACCTAGTGATTAGTGTTTATACCACTAAGCCTAAATAATTTTTTTTAAATTGTAATCCAGGCCTGTTCTAACTGTGTCATGGATTATTTCAAGATATTCCATTTTATCCCCACATCTTAAAAATATGTATGTTAGGTTGCAGTGTGTGAATGTGGACGTGTACTGTAGACAAGAGAGGGTACTGTGATGAAATGATGTCCCTTCGAGACTTGTGCCTGCCTTGCACACATTTCAACTGAAGAGAAGTTTTGGCTTGGTCCTTTTGTAGTTTTAAAAGGTTCAGTAAATGCAAACAATTTAGCGAGTCCCATCTTTAGAGATGAGATTAACTAATCAAAGATTTTATGAATTGTATTAAATATAAAAGAAAATAAGAAAGAAATATTTAGCCAGTTGCTTGCAGGAATCCAATCACATAGCTTCTCTTCATAATAACCAGCCTGCACAGTAGGAACCTGGCGTTTTCATAAATATGAAGACAGCCCAGACAAGGAGGAAGACTGCCATCTCTTAATTAAAGAGGCATTCAGGCTTCCAGAACAATGGAGGGCAACCTTCTTCCTGACACAGCGGATGAACGTTGATGTACTTTCATTTTCTGGGCAACGGGAAGGGGTCTGAGGAGCCAGGACTAACATGGAGTTTTTTTCATAACAGAATTATTCAGTAGTTAGGTGTCAATTGTTGCGCATGACCCTTAAATGTTAAAGGGCCAGGTGCATAATGGGGGAAACTGTCAGCAGGAAAGCGTATCTTATTGTAACTGTCTGAAGTAATTAAGATTCAGAAAATCTTTCACTTAGAGGAGATGGTGGCTTTTTGTTTTTTTGTGCAATATTCGATGACAAAAAATACAGCGCTGTTAAGAAATTCTATTTTTTAGAAGTAATGAATCAATATTTTATATAAAACCAATCGCAATGCAATCAAAATAGCATCATACAGTGTTTCATAATAGCACTAAGCAGGCTAATATATGTAAACCGTTCCCATGAATTAATCTGAGGTGTTTATAACTTTTAAAAGACAGTTTTGGTATACATCAGTGGTTTGTGTTGCTGACTTACAGCCCAAGAATACTGAGTTCAAATAGCACTGTCTGTTTACAGTTCTCCCCATGTCTGCTTGGCTTTTTCTCTGGATACTCCAATATTTGTCTCACATCATTAAGTCACACTTGCTTAGGTATTTGGTATCTGCACATAGGCCCCGGTTTCTGGTTTTGCTGCCTTACACTATGCTGCCAAGACTTACACTGAAAAGAAATAGGCACATCCACAAAATGAACATATGGCTCACTCTTTACTAGTGTACCAACCACACTGTTTGAGAAGTAGGGAGGACCAGGAACCCTGAAGAATTTAACTGTCATGCCTATATGATTCGGGACATGATTCTTTTTTAAGGCTGGCATGGGTGAAGAGTGAACAGGCCATATTCAATCTTCTATCATTACAAGTATGGAAGTGGTCTAAAATAGCCATTACAGCACTAGTCTGTAGTGAAAGAAAAATGGATGGTACAAAGAAACGTATCTTGCTTTCATGATTTTGGAGTATATGGATGAGATAGTCATAGAACATATTTTGCAGTTTTCTTTAATAATCCCCATCATGCCTAAGTCATAATCCTAGAATGTTGTTTACTTGTTTATCGATTTTATAGACACATCCAGGGCTGTTTCTATCCTTTACACCCCAGTGTTGCCAGGATAGAGTCTAGCTGCAGAAAACTGAACTGGATCAGGTGGGCTTGAGAATATTCAGTATTCTAATGGGAAACTTAAAATGTTAACTCTGATGATTTTGCTATGAAACATTTCATTTGGAAGATAACATTTAAATGTGCTACACTTTTGCAATACTTTTCAAGACAACGTTCTTGTATCCAACTTTTTTTTAACAAATTTAGATGTAACCACTGGTCTGTGCTTCATTTACAAAAAATCTAAATAATTGTAATCAACATTGGTCTTCTAAGTTGCTTTAGATAAAGGTGTCAACCAAATATACCTTTATAATAAAAATTAAAAGTGGGCAAGGTGTAGTTACTGACTAAAGAAAGTTCTGTGGGAGCTCTGCAATAACGGCTGACTTGAGAGTTTTTCAGCTTGGTATTTGAAGTGGCACTGGTGTGATCTGGGACTAAACTGAACAGTGCTTCCATTTTCCTTGATTACTAATTTTCATAAAGTTAAATGCAACAACAACAACATTTATTTATATAGCACATTTTCATACAAACAGTAGCTCAAAGTGCTTTACATAATAAAGAATTGAATAATAAAAGACACAATTAGAAAACAAAATAAGTCAACATTAATTAACATAGAATAAGAGTAAGGTCCAATGGCCAGGGGGGACAGGAAAAAAAAAAAAACTCCAGACGGCTGGAGAAAAAAATAAAATCTGTAGGGATTTCAGACCATGAGACCGCCCAGTCCCCTCTGGGCATTCTACCTAACATAAATGAAATAGTCCTCTTTGGATTTAGGGTTTTCAAGGAAGGACTTGATGATGATGATGGTCACGTAGACGTCTGGCTTTTAGTCCATCAATGTTGGAGCATCATGATGCTTTGAGTAGGTGGTGGTGGCGCAGACCACCACCACAAAGAAACCAGAAAAAGAAACAGAAGAGAGAGTTGGGGTCAGTACGGATTTTAGAGCCACCATGAATAGTTATTATGATGAATTGAACATACAGAGTATCAGAATTTAATTAAAGTGAAGTTATAAAAAGGCCATGTTAAAGTAATGTGTTTTCAACAGTGTTTTAAAGTGCTCTACTGTATCAGCCTGGCGAATTGCTATTGGCAGGCTATTCCAGATTTTAGGTGAATAACAGCAGAAGGCCGCCTCACCACTTCTTTTAAGTTTTGTTCTTGGAATTCTAAGGAGACGCTCATTTGAGGATCTGAGGTTACGATTTGGAATATAAGGTGTCAGACATTCCGATATATAGGAGGGGCGAGATTATTTAAGGCTTTATAAACCATAAGCAGAATTTTAAAGTCAATCCTGAATAACACAGGTAACCAGTGTAGTGACATCAAAACTGGAGAAATGTGTTCGGATTTTCTTTTCGCAATGCTATACTGATGTCTTACTTTTCAATAAACATATGCTGTAACTCTTCAGATATCTCACCTTCCTCCTTTTCCGAAGTGTGTGGATCATCATATGCCTCATTCGTATCCTTCCTTTTTTAAATTAATGAAACCATCAAAAATATTGAATGCGCATATGATGGCATAGTTCTCACCTCTTCCACTTTTTACAAAGATTATAATGATGAATTAATTTGCAATTTTTATTTTGCAGAAGTGCTACACATAACCACAAAACCCTTTCGGCCCTTTATTGGTGATTATTAATTTGAAGATGAAACTGTAAGGCAGACAGCAATGGATATCTGTTCAATATGTATTCATAGTTGCAATTTGTCCTAGAAAAGAGAGAGATGAGTAGTTTTTCAGAACAGATATCAAGCTTCCCTATCCGACAACAATTTGGTCCAGAAACTCACAAAGTGTCCTTCCAGCTGTACTTTAGATATGTATTGTTTCAGCGGTAGTCATATGAATGCTATTTTGATGCTTTTATTCCAAGCCATTTATTTAAATAATTAATGCTCTCTGGCATGGTTTGCTATTTAACACTGACCTTTTTTATAATGCTGACCATTTCAGGACAGAGAAAAAATGACAGGTTCATTGAAATCATCCATTCATTCGCTGTCCTGCTCTCATTTTAATGTCACTGGGTGCAAAGCAAAAACCATCTCTGCATGGGGTGCTAATTTATTCTAATCATGACCCTAACAAATAAAAAAAATAATTAAGAAAAGATTCTAGCTACTCAAGCTTTTAAAAATAAAAAATTTAGGAAAGTGTGCAAAAATATTTTGTAACATTTGAAGTTGATGTACTCTTGATAAATAATGAATAATTCAGACTCTGTCTTTCAATGTACTCATTTGCAAATTGCTTCATTTGAAAATGAGCTTTTTCTGTTTTTAAAACAACATGTATTTCTAATGGTCTGATGAAAGTGAAATATGTAATGTATGTAAAAAGAAATCAAAAATGCTAATTAGCTGCATATGTGATTAATTGCTAGTTTAATGATTAATTGATTGAGTGGTTGAATAATTGCCCAGTAATTTGGCTAATTAGTCTGATAATCTATTATTTGGTCAGGTAATTATCTAAAGCAGCTGTTTAATTGTGTGGTACAATATTTTATTTTTCAGCTACTGTAGGTCAGCTGGAGCAAACATAAAAGAATACATCATGTTTTTTATTGGTGGGCTTTCTCTTAATACTGGCATCAATAATTGTAGTAGAAAAGATTAATCCAGCACCTTAAAAGTACATCAGATTACACAGAGGTACCATAATGGACTGAAAGGAGAATGATGAGTATCAATCAAGGAGTGGCTGCAATTCTTAGACCTCAGACACTCCCATCACCATTTCTTTAGCGCCACTTTCTGCACTTTGCTTGCCATAAGTTTGACCTTCCACTTGTTATGTGCACAAGAGCCCCTATACACGTAAGGCCTAAAAAGTTACAAAATGCCCACTAAAGGGTGAAACCATCAAACCTGGCTAATAACAGAGGCAAGCTCAAGATCTGTTTTAAATCAGATCTACTTTTTAAAAAAGAAGTATCTTTCTGGAGCACAAAAGACAAAAGAGTTGCCTAATCAATGATGCAATCCAATAGAAAACAAATTCCTAATACAAAATCCAAGTGGCAATGCCAAAAACAGAGCCCAGGCTCAAAAATTCAGAAAATAAAATCACAAAAGCACAAGAATAAACACAAGAGAGCTCACCACACCATGAGCACATTCAGAATGGACTGCAAGGAAATGTGAGTTGCCCCGCCTTTAAAGTGCTGAAGGCAGTCTCATGTGGTGGTGGGCAGGTAGTCCCGCCTCCCGGGAACCGCCCACAAGCCAGAAGGAACTTAACAAAAAATGAACACAAGTAACATTAACATAAATAAATAAATACAGGATGAGAAACAAAGATTTGAAACCCACCACTTATAGTTACTTGAGCAACAAATTTAACTTTATTATAGTATTAATCCAAAGCACACTTGTTTACTTTCTCACTGATTTACTGTAGTTTTCACATTTAGCTTTCTAGACCATCTTTCTGAATCTCTGACCTCTAACTTTCAAAGTTATGACTACATTTTCCTTAGTGATTTTTCAAACATTTTTTCTGTTTAGTAATTGGCCATTTTGACTGTACTGACTATAATTTGCCTGCTTTGGCTAATAATTTTAACTGTTTTAATTTTTCTTTATCTTTAACTTTTAATCAAATTAAATTACTGACCTTTAATTTATTATAACAATGCATCAGGTCTGCCATTTTCACAAT
Source organism: Polypterus senegalus (assembly GCF_016835505.1). Classification (NCBI taxonomy): domain Eukaryota; kingdom Metazoa; phylum Chordata; class Cladistia; order Polypteriformes; family Polypteridae; genus Polypterus; species Polypterus senegalus. Next base: position 33,826,629 of record NC_053167.1, read on the forward strand.
GTATGTCATTTTTTTAATATTGTGATCTTTCACTTTTGTCCTCCCATATTTATCCAAGATCTCCACAAATAACCCTTTGCTCAATGAGATGGCAAACTGTTTCAACATAAGAAATGGGCTGGGATGAGTGGGCAGCAATCTGACATCACACTATTAAAACAATATACAAGTATGAGCATGAGTAACATCAAAGCCCAGATACAGAGAAGATCGATCTATGGCCATCCCACAAGTGTCCTTAGGCTGGAGTGTCTCTGTAGAATAATAATAAATATTGAGCAGAATGCCTAATTATATGCAGTTCGTCTCCCTGCATATCTAGATCATAAATGGAGGACAACTTGAATGATAAACACATTTCATACAGAGTAAGACATTGCATTAAAAAATGATGAGGATATGGAAAATGTAGAAACTGTAATGGGAGTCCATATAATCCTAGACTTCATAACTATAGTGCATGAGGCCAGTAGAGTTCCCAGCAGCCCCCATCATTTCATCTCATCAGTGCTAGAAAAGACTTGCATGGCATCTCTTTCTATTTACAGTACATGCCCTCCTAGCTGTAGTGGTCCTCAGCTGAACACCCTAATGTCAGGATATATTACAAATCTGAAGGATATGTGGACAGTGTAACATGAACCAGTTTCAGAAATGGTCATGACCTTTACCTCCCCATCTTTAAAAATTCTGTTTTTTCCCTGGTTCAGTAATTTAAACTAAACAGAGAGATACATTGATGTCTTTCTTTTTAATAAACATGTAACTCTGCTAATCCAATCTTCAACTCTTTTATTTTTCTTGTACATCTATCCAATAGGGCAGCACGGTGGCGCAGTGGTAGTGCTGCTGCCTCGCAGTTAGGAGACCCGGGTTCGCTTCCTGGGTCCTCCCTGCGTGGAGTTTGCATGTTCTCCCCGTGTCTGCGTGGGTTTCCTCCGGGCGCTCCGGTTTCCTCCCACAGTCCAAAGACTTGCAGGTTAGGTGGATTGGCGATTCTAAATTGGCCCTAGTGTGTGTTTGTGTGTGTCCTGTGGTGGGTTGGCACCCTGCCCAGGATTGGTTCCTGCCTTGTGCCCTGTGTTGGCTGGGATTGGCTCCAGCAGACCCCCATGACCCTGTATTCAGATTCAGCAGGTTAGAAAATGGTTGGTTGGTTGGATCTATCCAATACCTGCAATTGTTTGAATAACCACCAACAATATTGCTCTTTTAGTAATATTATATATCATATCAAGTGAATTCGACTTTTCCTCTTCCCCTTTAAATAAATTAAACCTCACAAATATTACAAATGGTATCCATGAAACACAGAGTACAAATAATACTCACCTGTCTACCTTCTACAAAGATTCTAATACCAAACTGATTGAACTTTTCTATACTATATCAGTATGTACTGTATATGATACCATAATTTCTCCTTTTTTACTATTATTAAATGAAATCATCATCGTCCCAAATCGATTTTCCAAAACCTTCCAGTGACACTTCTGGTACAGCCCCAAGATTTAAGTCACTTATCAAATACTTAACCGTGTTAACCAAATTAAAATAGATTCAGATCACAGTATACAGTATTTGGAAAGCTCTTTTCACTCTGATAAATGGCATAATTGCTGTCTGAAAGATAAAAGGGACTAAGAAGGAACTTGTGGAGGAACCTGAAAAAATCAGATATGCATGCTTCCGGAATGCTTTATTGCCAGTCTTGTGACAGCATCAGAAGAACATCCTGTTCATGAACGCCATTAGAAGCATGTTCGTAAAGGTAACTAAAGCAATTATTTTTTACAGTGCGAACATTTTACAGTGATTATTAGTACTTCAGTACTAAGACTACTATACTAGATTTATCCATAGATAAAGCAAAAATAAATAATTAAAAAAGCCCACATAACTTCATATCTACCCACTAAACAAATATTGAGTTTCCTTTCATTCATTCACAAGTTTATAGATGCCCTGGATAGTAAGCCTTTACTACAGAAAGAAAATAACAAAATGAACAGATCAATGGAAAAATGAAGACCAATTTGTTTGAACATTAAATTTAACCACTGCCATTATAATTAGCCAAATGTTTTTTTTTAAATAATCATAGCAGAGAATTGATTAAAAAAAAGAAGAAAGAAAAACATAATAACAGCTATAGAAGATTTCAGGCTTTTTCTCCCAACATATTGCTCAATTTGACATCCTTTTTAAAAATTCCCATAACACCCCACCCGCCACAAACACCCAAGTCGAAAGGGCATCATAAGATTAAAATACACCAATATAAATTATTGTATAATTTTGAACTCTTTTGGGAATCAATTGTTTCTCATTATGCACCATTGATTTTCTTTTTTATTTCCTAAATAATTTACCATTGATTTTGTCTACAACCGTTCTAGAGTCCCTTATGGAAGACTATTACAGTTTCAGAAGAGTTGATCCGTATACTGACATGACTGCAGTGAGATGACAAGACAGAGGGTTTAAAAAATGCAAAACCTTTGCCACACAAATTAATAATACAGCAAAGAGATCAAATTATAATATATGACAGATATTATTCAGAAGCATTTCTCTTTTTTTATAAAGTAAGCATACTTTGCAACACTTTAAAAATATACTATTTGTGTGCAGACATACTGTACATACATATATATATATATATATGTAAAGAATAATTACTTTTTGTCAGTTTATTTTAATTTATCTGGTGAGATGTAGTTTTATTTTTGCTTTATTTTTATTTGTAACAGATATAAATATTTTACAGTTTGGGAATTTGTGCCTTGAATCTTTGCTATGTTCCAGTGCCTATAACACCAAAATGTTCGCTCAAGAGATATTTGGTATTTTGAAATACTTTTTTGCTACTCAAGCCCTCCAGGTTTGTCATAATGGGTTCAAAGCTTATTACTCATATAATGCTGATATACTGTAAGCCTGATTTTTTTTATCAGCCCAGGTCAATCTATTTTGTGGTCACTATTTTCAGACCATTTTTATAATTCCATTTTTGTTTTTGTCCTTTTGATTTGGTGTCCTTAACTTGCCATTGTTGGTCAAATGCTGATGATAGTCCTTCTCATATTAGATATGATGCTACTAAAGGCACCATTTTGTATAAAAGTTGACAATGATGACCAGTGTGGAGCGAATCTTCTGTCACATGTGACTTTTTTTTCTTTTTAAAGGAAATCACCTAAATTAGTGCAATCCAATGTTGTATCACTAGGTCTTACCAAAAGCTGATTTCATGTCAAAAGACTTCTACTCATGGGATATGTCAGATTTGCCGACTGCTGTTGCTGATCTTGTTGCTGGATCGTATAAATTTAAATGACTAAAAATCACTGTCCATGTCACGTTCACCTATTGTGTCCACCGACTGCCTCCGACTTGCTAAGATGTGTAAATGAAGGATATGAATGGAAAAGTTGTGTAATGTGACATGGCCATAAACCTGGTATCTCTCAATTATGGTCTTGAGGGCCTGTTTTTTATAAAAAAACAGAATCTCTCTGTGGCTTGGTATTTTCTAAATTTGAACAGCATTTACTCATAAAATCTTTATTTAGTCACAGATTCCTTGGCTTCAATGCCTATTCTAAACATTCATCAATTGCAGGATTATGGGGAGCATGACAGTGTGTGTTGACTCCATGCTTCCACTCCAGTTTAGGAGCCTCTTGAACCCACTACAGTCGATACCATAACAGAGATGAGCCAGGCAAATGAAGACACACATAGCAAGGGGTAGGTGTAAAAGTACACCTACCAAAACAAAAACAAACAGTTTTCAAAAGTTAAGTGCTCAAGGTTCAATAAGTAAATATTCCGTTAAAACAGTGACAATCCAGAGTTAAAAACAAGAATAAAAGCATCAAGTCATCGGGTCATTGTTCCATCAGCAGAAGTCCAATTTCGTCTCTCCAGGTCACATATCACTCATTTACCCGTCTGAGACATACGCACCCACAGTCCTCACCAACCCATCACCCATCTTGACTGCCTCAAGGAGCTTAGGCCAGTCCACTCGGGGTTGGATGTCCTCTCATCAGCCTTCTTGCTCCCCTGGCGTGGCTCAGATCCCTGGGGAGGACACTGCCTCGATCGCACTCACTCCTCCTCCAATCACAACAACAACAACAACATTTATTTACGTATATAGCACATTTTCATACAAACAGTAGCTCAAAGTGCTTTACATAATAAAGAATAGAAAAATAAAAGACACAATAAGAAAACAAAATAAATCAACATTAATTAACATCGAATAAGAGTAAGGTCCAATGGCCAAGGGGGACAGAAAAAACAAAAAAAAACCTCCAGACGGCTGGAGAGAAAAATAAAATCTGCAGGGATTCCAGACCATGAGACCGCTCAGTCCCCTCTGGGCATTCTACCTAACATAAATGAAATAGTCCTCTTTGGATTTAGGGTTCTCATGGAAGGGCTTGATGATGATGGTCATGTAGACTTGTGCCTTTTAATCCGTCCATCATTGTTGGAGCATCATGAAGCTTTGAGTAGGTGGAGGTGGCACAGGCCACCACCACAAAGAAACTGGAAAAAAAAAAATCAGTCAATCAATCAACCAATCAATCCCAATCAGTGGGGTCCATCACTCTGTTTTCGGGCCTACAACTACACTGCCGCTCACAGACACTTGCTAGCTTCCCCTGCCTCTTCACACAATGCAGTTCTCACAGCTCTGCTTCTTTTTCTTGCTGTCTTTTCCTGCTCCCAAGCCCTCGCCATGCATATACTGCCTGTCTAATTGGGCATAGGTGCACCAAGTGCTGCCTCCGCAACACCATTTAGATACCTGACTAATCTGCCCACCTCTGCGTGTGTGTGTGGTGTGGACAGCCAGCACTTTGATTGACCATGGAGCAAAACGCTGTCACTCATGCCCACACTCATCTGTAGCCTACACTTTTTGGGGCACCATTATTTATTTAAAATTTGCACAGTGCCACGAAGTGCTTATTACTGAGAGCTGCAGCCTACACAAGCAACATTGAGCATTAGATAGGAAAGAACCCCGGGCAAGATGGCAGCTCAAACTCACACCTATATCACTCACACTGGGCAAATTTATAGTCTTGTAACTTCTTGGATCTGTTCTGTGCTCCAGAGAGTTACACACTCTTCTAAATAGTATCAAATACTATTTTTTAACATCTTCATAGTCTTAAAATAATTGTATGCTCAGATAACTTACTCAGACGTCTGCTAAAGTGGGCATAGGGGTTCAATTTTCCAATTTGTATTATAATTTTACTTATTTACATATTTCATTTTATAAACTAATTAGATAGATAGATAGATAGATAGATAGATAGATAGATAGATAGATAGATAGATAGATAGATAGATAGATAGATAGATAGATAGATAGATAGATAGATACTTTATTAATCCCAAGGGGGTTAATTACAAGACATGTCAATATATTTTATATAAATATTCATCCATCTGTCCATCTACTCATTCTTCAATTCATGCAATTTCTCTCATTCCAATTTCTAATTTCTTTGTATTCTGTTGTTTTGAACATTTTCACTCACACGGTACATTCAGTACTTTTTTATCCCCCTATGCTTACTTTTTCACTAGAGAGGTGTCTATCTGTGCCTGCCAGCCTTTTGCAATGACCATCCCCTTCTGACATATGACTGTTTGAAACTCATTACTGGATGGAGGATAAATTCTTTGTGGGTGATTTCTACTTCAGTGTGTGATTCCTTTAGCTAGTATTGGCTAGTCTTTTTTACTTTGGTGAAACAAATTATCTCAGAAGGGCTGTTTACAGCAACTTTATAACATGTGACTACTATGTTTTTTCTAAAAGTTTTTCCAGTGTCGAATCTAAGACTTATCTTTCCACTTCTAGCTGAAAAACATTGCTCTACCATTTTGTGATATTTTCCATCCTTTCTCATTCTGTTCCTTTCGTTATTGTCCAGACCTGATCAGCTTAATGCACCCTTGGTAAGGATTGGTGATGCCGTATGGTCTACTTCTGAAACAAGTACCTTGGGAATCATCATATTTAATCTTAAAATTTCACATAATCCACTCTCTATATATAAAATCCTAAGCCTAAAAGTGCAATGATTTTGTGCAAAAATTTTAAGTGACTTTTTATGTCACATTTTTCGTCACGCTTTAAATCAGGCTTATTTTAAAACCTACATATTGTGACAGTTTAGGGCGTTCTCGCTCCCTTGTACCCTCAGACACCCCGTCAGACACCAGATAAAAAGTCCAATAATTAGATTTATTATAATAATAAAGTGCACAAATACTCCCAAATACTCCAATAAATAAACAATATTTCAATAAACAAATCCTCCAATCTCCCAGACGCTTAGCCACCCTGCCTCCCAACTCAGCTCGCCGTCTGGGAGCTCCCATAATCCTTTTATATTCCCTGACCCAGAAGTGTTCCAATCCCCAGTCCATGTGATCTCCTATCACTTCCGAGTAAGATAAAAAAGTCATTTTCTTCACCCTAGAAGCACGTCATTCCCCTTGTCCATGCGACTCGGACGTACTTCCGGGGCATAGGGAAAATAAACACTGTTCCTCCATGCAGTGTCTCCTAGCGGCCCCCACGGTATCCAGCAGGGCTGTGAATAAAGATTCCCATGTCCATAATGCCATATGTTTGCTATCATTCTTTTCAGAGTTTATCAAACTTTAATGTGATGCTGTTAGATTTTCAGATTCTTATTCCGTTTTTAAATTATAAACTAAAATATCAAGAACTCATGTCCCGCAAGATGAGACTTTGTGCCAACAGATTTAACCACGTCTGGGTCGGAAATACATGATAAAGAGTAGATGACAAAGACAGCTACTGTACGGGCTTTTAAATGTTTGAAATGACGCTGCATAGTAGCAGCAGCAGCAATCCAGCAACTGATCGAGAAAAGAGGAGGTAAAAAAAACTGTATTTGTTTCCCATTATATCACTGTTTATGAGGGGATTTCGGAGGAGTGGCTGCGTCTCCTTGGAGTGCGTTCAGCCCCCTCTTTACAATGTGAGCAGCAGAGACGCGAAGTGGCTGGCGCGTAACGCAGGCCCAGGGGGTTGGCGAGCGAACAGGGGATAGGCTACCTAGTCTTATATATAAGCATCTATGTGTGGAAGTGTGTGTGTCCGTCTGGCCCGGAAGTGAGAGGTGGAGTCGACATAAGGGCTCCGCCTCCAAGGAAACAGAAACTCGCTTAGCCGCTAATAACACAAGTGGGGCCAGCACGTCATCAAAATGAAACCTGAGAAGAAAGACAAAGTCGCTTAGCCGCTAACATCGGCCTAACAGTAACCCTTTTACTTTTCCTCCCACCGCTAATGCACAAACGAGGTATGTCGGCAAAACGAATCCTCCTAGGAGAGAGATGCCTATATTAGTTCCATTTAATTACCCGATATCTCTAAATTTCACTATTTTTCCTGAAGATTTCAATATTTCCAAGGACCCCAGGCTTTTTACAGCACAGGCTTACACAGCTAGTATCAAATAACGAGCTAAAATTCTTTTCTATTAAATATTCTATATGTAAATCAGAAATTTTGCTAAAAGACAGCTGCCAGACATCTATCTTCCTTTAATATCAGTGATAAAAGCTGCATTCGCTTGTGTTGACATACAGTAAGCAGTATTTCTGCACTCTACGAGTCTCTTTCAAAAGGTTCCCCCTTAGATAATGTAATTTGCCATTGCAAAATTAGTCTTTCAGTCAGAATTTAAAGTGAACAATGGAAATCAGCCATTGACAAGATACACTTCTCATCAATATGTGTTAACCATGGGGTAATTCATCTAAACATTTTATACCCCATGCACTTACCTCAACTCACGCTATCTCTTCCGCAGTCCAAGATTCCAGTTGTAAGCAATGTCATCAGACACCTGCCCCAACTTCATTCCATACCTTGAAAAGATCTTTGCTTACATGTCAGATTGGAGCTCTTATTACTCCCAATCCATTTACACACTTACTACTGGATGGCATAATTTTCCATAGTAAAAATTCTGTTCTGATATCTTACACTGCATTGTTCACTCAATCCTTTATCATATTCAGTTTAAAAAATCCAATCCACTCACTATAAGAAAGTGGGAAAAGGAATGGCTTACTATATATAAAATTCAAAAAGATCATTTTTTTTTTTATGAATGTTTGTGAACAACACCGTGCTCTCCACTTACCTGAATGGAGCATGTCGCTCTTCTAGTGAAGAATTCATGACCTCAGATTTGAAGATGCTTATTCTAATCCTGCAGCACAATGAGCGGTGAGTTGTTCCAGTGCACACTAGAGATCACAGAGTGATGAGACGAAAAGGACAGTGTAATCTGCAAACAGCTGAGATGTGGCAGTTAGGTTCTTATACTGTATAACCTCAAGACTTCAGCTGTAACTTAATATCCTGTCTGTGAAAATAATGAACGGATGGAAGACAAGATGTACCCTTCTAATGTCCACATTAATGTGGACATTAGAACACATTTTAACACCAAATTTGCAAGCACAACTCTTACTCTGTATATACAGGGGCAGAATTTCATGTGCTGCAACAGTCTTGAAACCCCATACTCTTGTATCACTTTCCATAAGATATCACAAGACACATGAACGTAAGCTTTTTTTCAAGCTCACGGGCCACACTGAAGTGGCAAACTTCCTTTATCCATCAGATATCTGTGTAAGGACAAATAGTTGGTCCACTGCTTCTTAGCCATCACGAAATCTACATTGTTCCTTGTGACTTTAAATACAGAATCAAATAATGTCATTTACAGAAATGTTTTGATGACACAGCCATAGCTGGGTGTATCAGCAGTAGGGATGAGAATTAATACAGGACACTGGTGAAGGAATTTGTGTGACCACCTGCACCTCAACATCAGTAAAACAAAGGGTATTTCATGGAGGATTAAGCACACTGTGTCACTGGTTCTCATTGATAGTGAAGATGTGGAGATGGTGAGAACATACCAATACCTCAGAGTGCATCTAAACAATAAGACTTACTTGAGTGAAGTACCAACACTGAAGCTTTATACAGGAAGGTTCAGAATCACGCCTATTTCTTGAGGCGGTGTATGCAGGCCACTTTTACATGTTTCCTACCAGTCTGTAGAGGCCTGTGTATTTTTTTGGCCAATGATGTGATGGGGAAATGGCATTAGTGTAAGGTGATTCCAACGGACTAAACCATCTGAACAAAAGGGCTAGTTTAATCTTGGGAGTCAGACTGGACTACCTGGAGGAGGTGGCAGAACAAAGGTCACTCAGTAAACTGCTTACTATCCTGGACAATGACTCCCACCCTCTGTATGAGGTTTTGGCTAAACACAGGAGTGCATTCAGTAATAGGCAAAGACAACTATATTGCTCTAAGGAGGGCTATGTAATGTTGCTTCTACTAGCATTCATCAGGCTCTATAATGAGTCACCCCTTGGCCAAGAAGGAGGTATTGTTTGCTATTTGCTGAATGGCACTAAGCTTGTCCAGCAGATGTCTTAACAGACAGTTACGCCATATTCAAAATACTGTGCCATTGACTGACATCCTCTGCTCTGAAATTGAAACTTATAAGTATGTATAATTCAGATCACTTTAAACTTAGTAAATATCTACATTTTAATAATCTACTTACTGATAATTCATGTTATATGTTGTGAGTGCCATGGACCAGCTGGACAACAGCATGACCTCTTACCAAGATGGAACGTGCCAGGGAATAGACAACCAGAAGCCAGGAGCAATGCCATCCCCCATGTGTTAGGTGGCTGTGGTCGGCTGAAGGCTTCCCAGCTTGGACACCCAACAGGGGTTCATGGGAAGTGGAGTCTAGAAGTGCAACTCTATCAGGGTACCACAAGGGGAGATAACTGCCCTGGTTCCCAAACGCTGGAAACCTTTCCTGGTATCAGCATAAAAGGAGCCTGCTGCCATACCTTGTGCAGTCAGAGTAAGTGACACTCAAATGCAGACGGAAGGAGAGGAAATAGTTACATTGATTTTGTATGATTATTGACTGCACTTCATTGTATAATGTGCTTAATGGATTAAAATCCATTATTTGAACCGTGACTGTGTTGAATATTATTAAGCCTGGGGGCTGTGGCTCGATGGGACCCCCTACTAGTTTAAATGTGTATTTGTACCTTGTTAACATACCTAAAATTATAATAATTCTTTTTATATATAGGGTTGTGTCTTTTTGTTCCTGTTTTGGTAACCTTCTTTCTATCTGTCTGTCTGTCTGGATCTAAGGTCGATTTAGCTATCAAACAGAGTCTCCATTCCAGTTATCAGACTTAGTCTTTCCGGGAGGGGATCAGGAGCATATTTCTTTGATAATTGAAGTACATCCTGTTTTTAAAAACCGTTGGCCACCTCAGGGCTATCACTATAACATTTAACATTGAAAAGCCAAAACAATTGCAGAGCATTCATTGCATTCAGCATTTCCTGTCGGAGATCATGCAGCTTACAGCCTTGCCACAACATAGCTTTTTATCCACTACGGCAATTTCTAAGACATAGATGATCCCATTCCAAACTACTGCATTTTGTTCTGCCTTGTCTGATGAGACCATATCCCCTGAGGAAAAGTGCTGCTTCTGTATCTCAGTGATGTCCTTATTTGAGGTCAGCATTTCCCTGCACTTGCTGAGAACAGCCTGGGTGGTGTCCTGTCTACTCTTCCTGAATCCGACAGGTGGGACATCACCCTGGTTGTTTAACAAATCCAACTTTTTCTAAAATATTAGTAATATTTCTTCTTACATCCCATGTCTAACTATTAAATACTGGTGGTTAACAGCCCTTTGTGTGAAGAATGTCTCTGTTCATAATAGATAATCATATAAATACGATTTATTGTAATGATTATTATTATTATAATGATGATGATGATTATTATTATTATTATTATTAGACTGGAGGACTTGGCTCCCCATCTTCCAGTATGGTGTGAAATAACATGAAGCCATAGTAGATGCAGATGAAATCATTCAGGCTCTGTACCACATCTTTGCACCATATTTTGTGGTCTTCACATGTGTCTCCTGTCTGGAAATGGGGTTCAGGAACGTAAAAGCAAAATAGTAAGAAATGTTGAGCAATGCACTTGCTAAAACAGTTTCAGAAGTCTGAAGTTTTCTTAGCCTCCTTTGAGAAATAAAAGCCCTAAAATAGCTTCATATTATAAGAATCTAGGAAGCATTTTTGTTGTTTAATAGCATATTTAGCAGCATATTACTACGAGTCACTGTCAACACGTTAAACTATTTCTTGGTTGTAAAATGAGTAAGGGGAATAATACTGCGAGCTGGCAAATATGATGCAGTCTCTCTCCGACAGTTAATAAATGGTGACATGCTTGTGGTAGCGTCCTATTGATCAATGTGCTGAGACAGACTGTCTGCGCCCAGCTGGGTGCTCTACAGTTATCTTCACAGGACGCATGGAGACAAACGTTTTTAATTTTAATGCTCTGGGCTTCTCCAGCTAATTAAAAACAGACAAAATGACACGCTGGACACCACAGACCGTAGTGTCTCTGGCACAATTTGTGAAATTTTGTAATAAAAAAATTGAGCTTTACTATAAAAGTTTAGTCAGACATGGGTCATTTTTAAAAGTTTATGCTCAATGTGGTTTAATGAGCTCTAGGACTCACAGTGTGAGATTACCATGATGCTTATAGTGAAAAAGTAATAGTGAAACGTAAAAAAGAAAATGTTTCTCATAAGAGCACAAGTTTTCTGTGCTATTTCATAATACTTCTCAAATTGCACAACTACATACAGTATGTGTGTGCTAGACAAGCACACCACAGGCATTCTTATCATAGTCTTCATTTTTTGTAAATAAGATGAAATTCACCTTATTATGTTCATGGAAGTAATTTATAATTTATCTATAATGTACTTCAGTGTGGTTTTCTTGTGTGTCTTCAAAAAGGTCTTATTATATGCCTTTGAACTTTTTCATTTGAATTAAATGATAAACCACTGGAGGTAATATACAAAGGTGGTAGTCCCTATATTTTGAGAAGGTGGGTAATCCATGGCCTATGCAGCTTAGGCTAATTGTCATCTATTATCTGCACCATTATATGAGGGTAGTGTTGTGTCCCTGAGTGTGCCTGATGATGGACTGGCATCCCATCCATAATTAGTTATTGAATTGTATCTGATGCTGTCAGCATAAGATGACCCTGAATTAGGTTAAGCAGTCCAGACAACAAATGGATGGATGGAACAGCTATCACAATACAAAATACAGACCATGATGTTTGATGTCTCTCGGTGACCAGGCATTTCTGTGTATTCTACAAATTAAATCTTTTATTCATAAACGAAACATTGAAATCAAGCTAAATTAAACCATTTAAAACCTATGTAGAATGTGACAAAGCAAAAGAGAAATATAATTTAGCAAATGTCCATCTGACATGTTTATTAATGTATACAGTATTAACATTAGGGTAAGGAAAATAGCACATCGCCAAACTTTCACATGCTGTGAAGCCATTCCTTGCGTTACATGTCAACAATGTACCATGTGTCAGTGCATAAAGAGATTATAAACGTTCTTTTCTGACAATATACAAATTTCCAGATTTTGTCAAATCCTCTAAGCACTTTTTTGGTTTGTTACTTTTGTTAAGTGAATTTTGGAAACTTCTAAAAGCATGCAGTTAGTGACAAGACTTAATAATTGTTAGAATTATTTTCTACTACTTTATGTATAGTAAACATGCTTATTAAGGATCGCCTATTCACCTGAGATTTATGAATTTATATATTTATATGAATATATATATAATATGTATATATAGTCACACATGTGCACTTGGGTGGCAGTCTAAAGGCTTAACTGGGAGCAAAATGCAGAGGCAGGGATTGATGAACGGTGCTAATGCCTTTTCTCTCTCTTTCACAGACCACCAGAAGGAAAATCCAGTTATGACACTGCCCACTTCAGCTTCTTTTCATATACATTGTCAGGGATGCCAGGGGCCATGACCGGCCGGGATGCCAGGAGGGACGGAAGAGGGTCAGAGCCCTGCCTGGACCACGTGGGGTTCGCCTTCGGGTTGCTTTGGGGCCACGGGTCAAGGGCTTGGAAGCTCTTCCCTGTAGGGGCCCGTGGCCACCGCCAGGAGGCGCCCAATGCCTTGGGATTTGTTTCCCCAGCACTCCTGCCACACCAGGAAGTGCTGGGGAAGACTGGGCGGTGCCCGGGGAGCAGCCGGGAGGACAGCCGACACTTCCGCCACGCTGGGGCGTGGCCAGAAGATTGCCGGGAACACCTGGGGCTCATCCGGGTCCTTCATAAAAGGGGCCGTCTCCCGTCATTCAGGGCTGGAGTCGGGTGGAAGGAGGACGAAGCAGTGGAGAGTGGAGGCGGCCCGAAGAAAGGCATTGTGGCCAGGACATTGGGAGTTTGGGGTTTGTGCACGTGACTGGGTCTTTGTGACCGATGGACTGGGGTCTTGGTGACCAATAATTGTAAATAGTGTGTAAATAAGCGTGTGGTGGTGTCAAAACAACATGTCCGCCTGTCTGTGCCCTGGTACCGTTCACAACATATATACTGTACATATATCTTATAGTGAAAAAGTATATATATATATAATTATGGTGACCCTACTTTAACCATTATATCTTGTATTTTGTGGACTTGAACAAAATTCCTTAATCCCATAGTCTTACCATATATGCTACTTCACTTCAGCACACTTTCCTTCTATGCCCTTTCCTTCTTCATCTATAACTTCAGGCAGTTATACAGAGTGAAAGAACTACACTGTTATTATAGGTAATACATTTTATTATAAGTAGTGCCATACAAGCAAACAGAATGTGGCTTTGTATACCAAGACCATACAGCCACATAATGCTAGATGTGCAATTTCAGGTGGTGCAATAACTTATAGCTGCATTGGATTCTTCCTGGTCAGCTTATCGTCTGCATAGACCCAGGCAGCCTGTTTTCTTCAGGTCATCATATAGTCTGCTTTTGTCAGGATGCAACATGGCAGACAGAGCATGCCTTTGCAAGCCTCTCTACATTGTCCCTGTATAGATCCAGACAAACACACCTTCCTGGGCCATACCTCATAAATAAAGCTGACCCTCTCTGACACCACTGGCCAGCAATTCAGTCATGAAAAGCAGCATTTCTAAAATAAAACCAAAAAACCTGGTTGTGTTCATTTTCCTTGCTCATTAAACATTATTACATTATACAAATAAAGACATGCAAAATATTTATCATCTTATATGCAACAGATCAAACCACCATATCTTGAATCAAATCTGTGGTCATAGGCAGCTGGAACCTATGCTGGCACGCAAGGAGCATGCCAGGAAACAGAGTACTAATCTATTGTGGGGTCCACTCGTTCACACATTTGCATTGGGCCAATTTGCAGTCACCAGTTAAACTGACCTAAACCTGTTTGGGGGATGTGGAAGAAAAAAACACACAGATGTGGGGAGAATGTGTGAACTCCACAAGAACAATAAACGGATGCAGTACTTAATCCCAGAATACTCAATCTATGAAGCAGCAGGCTGCCCTATACTGCCATCCTGATAAGCTTGAAACATCCACTTTTGACATATAAATTCATGACAGGTTTACCCTACTTTACTTGCAGAGCATTCCACTTAATTTACATAAAATAAATACAGTCCTATATGAAGTACATTCTGTGGAGTGATATTCCAGTCCCATTGACTTTCACATTTAAATCAAATTTTTGTATTATTTTCACTGCCTTCTGATTGCAGTGGTCATCTTTGCTAGTCTGACCAAGGTATTCTACCGGACTTGTTAATGAAACCTTTTTTGCAAATGAGAAACACCACCATCATCATCATCATCATCATCAGTGACATATCCTGCCTCAGGCACTGGCCACATTTCAACAAAGTCGTAGACACTATCTTGTACTTCAGATCACTGACGAACATCCATGTAGTTGTTGCTCAGCCTCTTAGCTTAGGTCAGATAATTGTGCTTCCTTTAGTGGGTTCCAGAGGTTTATTTCACTGTGAGCCATGTGAACTAGAAATTTTTTTCTTTATTTTCTCTCCTCTGTTGCCAGCTATGCTTAAATGAAGTATACAGCACATGTTTTTTTTATACAATGGATGTTTTTTACAGATATATTTGTATAGTAATGAAATGGCCCTATATTTGTCCTTGGTTAAGCCTGAATTTTTTGGACTAAATTAGATGCTGTTAGATTCCTTCTTCAAATGGATCTTTCTGTTTCCATACTACATGGCTTTAATCCACAAAATCAGAAAGAGTCTAACTAAAGCTGTATTTACCACCATGTCTCTTTAATCATTCATGTGCCATAGAATGTTATCCTACAGAAAAAAATAAAAAATATATGTAATAATAAGATATACTGTAGCATTCAAATGCTGATCCAATATGTGAACATGTTGTTATCATGATAATTTATTTTGTGTTACTATAGAATCATTTTTTCTGAAATTCTGTTTTCCCATGTATGTTTTTCAGGGTCAATGATGGTAGTTTTTTTGTATCTAGTTAATTTAAAGTCTTTATAATTTTGTAACTTTTTGTGCCTCCATTTTTGTTTATTACAGAATTTGTTCAGTTTTTCAATTTTGTGTGGAGGTTGCTCTGCAGTTACTAGTAGTAACGTTAGTGGTCATCACAGGTCAAGTGGTATAAAGGTCAGCCTTTTAAATCCCTTGGTTGTTGGTCTTCATTCTTTAACTTCATTTTTGGTTTTGACTACAAGTTAGCATTATGCTTTGGGTTTAGATGCAACTTTATCTGTCCTTTGGTTTCAACTTTTTCTTTGTTTTATGACTGTTGTTTATTTCTCAGGCCTCAAGCGTGGTGTGCCTTTCACTGCTGCAGCTATTGTCCACCATGAATACTCAGTTGACATTTTATTACCACTTCTAACTTACATTGTTGAAACCAGGGGCCTCATGTATAAATGGTGCGTACGCACAAAAATGTTGCGTATGTCCGTGTCCACGCTCACATCGTGGTGTATAAAAAACAAACTTGGCATAAAGTCATGCACATTTTCACGCCAGCTCAATCTCAATCTAGAATGGTCCAAAAAATAGCCAAACTATTCCAAATACCATAACTGCTTTAGCGTTGTTACTCTCAAGTATTTATCCCACTGTATCTGAGTGTGGAATCACAGCTCTACAGCAGCTGATTGGAAAGAGAATTATCGGGATACTGCATCAAGCACATGCTGCCTCAGCCATGCGCACAGTCTATTGAACTGCTTCCATACGGCAAACACTTCAGAGCCTTTCCTGTAGGAACATCGTGGTTCAAAAACAGTTTCATCCCAAGAACTATAAAGGCACTCAATCAGTCCATCAAGTGCTCCTTGTTGAACTGTTTGTACTTGTAAGTACAATTACCTCACTGTAAACTTGTGATACAGTTATAATATTGCATAACCTGAGCCACTTTATAAAATGCGTATTTACGTATGATGACGATATCATTTTTAAGGTGAAATGCAGCAAAATATGTTTACTACATTATACAGATAAAATGTTAACATCATTTAAATAATCTATAATTAAGCATGTGAGGGCACGGTGTCGCAGTGCTATAGTGACGAGCTGGCGCCCCATTCAAGAATTGTTCCTGCCTCGTGCTGTATTCTGCTGGGACTGGTGCGACACTGGATGGATAGATGGATAGAATAATTAAAAATTTACTATGAAGATATTTTAATTTTCCTTAAAAGTTCTGAAGAATCGGTGTTCTAAGCTTACAGAGCTGATTGTGTGGTGATTGGGTACTTGGAGAAAGAAAAGGAAGGACAGGAATTGGAGGTTAGTACATTTGAGAGAGACAGTACTGCTGCAATAAATTACTTAATCGAAGGTCGCGAACAGTACAGCAAGCATCTTGCATAAGGCAGGAACAATCTCTGGACTGGGCGCCAGCTCATCACTATCACTGTGCCACAGTGTTCCCATGTTTAATAACATGCTTTAATTTGTATCATGAATGTAATAGATTCTGTGTCCTGTCAGAGGAAGAGAAAGCCCGTTTAAGAAGCACATAGTGATTCACACACATAGAGCACATAGAAGATCAAATAGAAAACAAAGCATTTAACATGCTACTTTAGTTACGATGGGATTTGAGAAACTAGTAAATTTAAGATTTTAAGATGAAGTTTATGATGTTCTACTTTAATGATAAAATAAAGTTTGTGGTTAAATTGGAAATTTCAATATTAAAGTTCTGTGCTTTTTTCCCACTGTGTGCCTATTTTTTTTCTTTTCTCTGTACCCTAATTAGCTTCCATATGACACTCAGATGGTGGGCTACGACTCACCTTTTCATGGCGACTTTGATATCAGACAGCTTCTTTTTTATTTTATTTAGACTGTGCGACTTTGTGAACTTGAACTTTTGACTTTCTCCGACCCTCTATATCACTCAATTAACTTCCTTTTGTTGTTTATACCACTGTTAAACCAACAAATAGTATGTTTTCCTTGCCTCCACTTGGTATTCGCTGAAATTCTTCTATTTTCTGTGTGCTTTTGCCATTGTCTTTTCACAGCATGCTGAGCTTATGGGCTATTTATATTGATTTGCATATTCAAAGAGGCATAATTCTGGGAGGAGTTGGGAAGTGGTGACAGGCACGTGCACGTGCGTTACTTTTCACACTGACCGGGTTTTATGTAGCGGAAGAATGTGGAAGTTGGTGTACACACAGATTTATGCATCTGGATTTTTTTGTGCATACACACATTTCCACGTTTGTCCGTACGCCATGTTTTAGTGTGAATTCTATGCATGGTGTTATGCATGAGGCCCCAGGTGTTATGTGTCCTAAGTCAATGAGGTTATCTGTGAGAGTCAGTAGATCTAGCTGACCAGGAATTGTTCTTTTCATATCTCTAGTATTTTTGTAATTAATAATTGGTTTGGCATGGCATGCCACAGGTTTAGCGACAGGATTTTCTTTAAGCCTGTTTTTAGTTATGTAAGAGGTAAGTGTAGCGCTGAAAGAACAATTCCCCAGCCAGTCTCATTGGAAATGAGCAAGGCGGTTAGTTATCAGACAGCAGTTGAGACCGGTAAGGGAAATAAGGATGGAAATACTTTTAAGTGCAGCAGCATGTGCGTTGGGCAGGTTAATTTTTGGATGGAATCAGACAGTGAAAGGTCAGTTATAGGAAGATTAGGAATAAGATGCGAGTGGAAGGACAGCAATCAAAAAAGAAGGAAAGAGTAAATTTTAATGAACTTTAAATTGCAAAAGGCTGGAGAGTGAATGGGGGTGAGGCAGGGAATACCTGCTGGGAATAGAAGGCTATGAGTTGGCATGTGCTGATGCCCACTGGGAATATGATGAGCAGGAAGTGAGACAGGACTGGTCATTGAGAACTGGTGATGGAGACGGAAGGCTTCTAGGAATACCTATTGGAGGTATTTGAAGGGCTCTGTTGCCACAGAGCAGAAACGACGAAGACTGCTGGGAATACCTTTTGGCTACAAGAGTGGTAAAGATGGAGTGGATGCAGCGCCATCCAGAGCCTTGAAGTACACATACCTGTGCTAACGACGAGTGGGCTGGGTCCTTGTGATGCTCATTAGGAGCTGCCACTTTTTGCATCAGCATAACAACATTGTGGATGTTTACTCTACTGATAATGTCTAGTTCATTTAAAGAAACTGATTTTACCCATTTTGTTCTCTGAATTGATTTGAACATTTTGATTATTTATGATCCTGTTTAATTTATTCCTTGGACAATTTGAGTATTAACTTTGCACCTTTTTTCCACATTTTACAAAAATACCTGTTTTATGTCTTACCTTTTCACTGTTTCCATCTATTAACAAATTACTTGAAGGTCAATTGTCTGAATGACAGGCATGCCCTGCCACAGTTACCCCAGACAACTGGTTGGGCTCTTTACTGCTTGAACTCAACCACAGCAAGAAGCAATAAGTCTCAAGTTCTTCTAGTCCTCTTTTACTGCAGCTACTGTCAAACATATGTGACTATAGTTTGTACAAGTAGTATTAGCCTCATCTGGAATGTTTCATACCACATGACCTATATTGGCTGGGTGTTTGACCTCTTCATGATAGACTAGTAAAACTGAAGTACCTGAAAACCTTAGAAGTCCTACTGTTCTCAGCATAAATGTACTGTGCCTTTATATACACGTTCAGCTTTCATTCTGCAACAATCCACAATTTGGAAATGTCACTTAATCTTCTAATAACCCAGGGTGGACATGGTGGAAGAGGAGGTGGATAAAGTGACTTATGTGGTTTGTTAAATAAAACCATTGGTGACTTCATCCATGTCACTTTAGTGTTGGGAATGTTCAAAGCTTTGAATGGAAATCTTTCTTGTTTTTATAGTAACATAAATATTTGCATCAATGAGCAAAGAACAAGAAAAAAAGTGATGTCTTGTTCTCTTTTCCTTTTATAAAGAAAAATATTTTGCAGGCCCATCATGCCATACATTATACTTTGCTTAAAAAACAGTATTTTCAGGTGATATATGTAAAACCCCATATTCACGCATGGTTTATAAATAAGTAAACATTTCTTAAGAAGGGACAAGAAGTGGCCCATTGTTTATGAGCTCCAAGAATTCTGAAGTCATAAAAAGTATAATTTTTCTTTTACTTTTACATAACTAGTCAATCGGTACTGTATATGACCATGACCCTGATCATGAATTGGTCCACGAGTGCTTCTGCATGACAGCAGATCCCAACACCACCTGGTGGTCATTCATAATAGTATTCTTGCTCCACAGTTTCCCTCGCCCACTCTTTTTGCCTTGAGGTTAGACCATTTCCCCAGCCTCATTTCTAACTAACTAGCCTGCCCGCCAATTTGTTGATGTCAGAGGTTTGTGCTGACATCTGTTATACCAAATTGAATCAATCAGCATGGCTGTTAAGACATTTTAGCCATGCATTTCACTGGGGAGTAGTGTTTTTGGGTCTGCTTGTTGGGATGTCAGTCATATTTAATAAAACTTTTACTTTGTGACTGTATCGTAAAGGGGCCATGAGTATGCCTTGTCTTTTCTTCCTTTGTGGTATTTCTTTCTATTTGCAATATTTAGGTGTCAAAGACAGCACAGAAAATGTTGAGTCAGAGCTATTGACCATGACCGCAAGGTTGAATTACAAGAAAGTTAGCAGAAAACAGGAGGTGATTCTGAAAAGATAACAACAGCCTTTGTTGGAAGATTATTGACAGGCATGTTGTCTAAATGAGAGGATGGAGATTGCACTATGAAATCTTGCTTTATATAAATTTTTTAATGTAACAGAATAGCATGCACTAGGTAAACTATTCATTTTATGTACCATTTCAGAATTATTTTGGCTTGAGCTGATCCGAGCAGTATCACAAAATGAGTAAATCTAAACAAAAATGCATTACAATGTTTTCGACCTGTGATCTAATAACAGCCATTTTTAATTTTTAGTGGTGCCAGCAAGGGCAGTGAAGTAGCACAGAGCTTAGCTCTGACATGACAGAGTCCTGGTTTAACTGGTCGTACTGTTAGTGTGGACTTTGCACATTTTCAGAGTAGTATCTCTTTCACATTTAAAGACATGCAGAATACTCCCATTAGATCTTGTACTGGAAAAAGTGGATTCAGGAATGGATGGAATAAGAAACAATCAACTTTTTGAAATAGAGACAGGCAGTTTTACAGGATCTGACATTTTGACAAAGTATCGTTGACAGTAGGAATTTCTAGTTTATGCTTTAGGTTTACTGTTCTCTGCACATGCCAGGGAGCAGGGTAGCCCCTCAACTTTAACATCTATTAAACGAATTGAGAGGGGGAATTTTAAATTCCATACCACATTGGGCCAAGTGCAGTCTAACATTTGTGGAAAGATGAATAAAGACAGAAATGCAGCTTTTGTAACCTCTATTAGAAGGTGTCCGCAGTGAGAAACTTTTAAAAAGTGGTCTCCCCTCGGAAGATATTTTGGTATTTCTTTGGTATGGTGCTCTTCACACTTTTGAACTTTCCTAATTTTGATAGCTATGTGCTCTTATTTTTTCTTAGTTTTGTATTAAGTGTTTTCCCAATGGAAGTCCTGATTATTTATCACCTTTTCATAAACCTATTTGGAGCACTATTTCAAAAGCCTAAATAAGAATAAACCCTAGAGACATCAGTGCAGTAGAGGACTGGAAAAGGCTCATTTGTGTGGTATGTATGACTCTAATTTAAATGATATAATCAACAGTATAACTCTCACAGTTATTGCTGTTAAATCCTAAACTTTATTTCTTTGTGTATAAGAAAAGTGTGATCAATATAAATTAGTGCAGACTAATGTGTGAAATCAAGTTTATCTGAAGTAAAGCTCTAATTTAATTTAATTGTGCATAACTCTCCCGATTAGCACTACTTATCATATACAGGTTCTATTTTTGCTGTTGAATTAAGTGAAAGAGAGATAAGCTACAAGTTACACTAAACAAAAGACAAAGTAGCACCTAAATGCAGTAGAATTGCAGACAGTTGAAAATAAGCACACTTTCTTTTATTTATATTTTTCTGTGTACGTTTGCCTTGTCTTACAGTACGTTTACACTCTGCACTCCTTGTCATGACAATAGCACCTCTTATGTGCGATCAAAATGAGCGGCTTACAAATTCCCTGCAGCCTACGCTGGGTGGAATGCTGTGCTTCACCCATTATCCTCCTGATGTGAATAGGCCGAGACCTGCTGTGAAGCTGTACTAGGGCAGAGCTGACAATTAATTAAAACAATGACTCAAATGAATTGTTTTTTATTACAGCTTTTCACAAAATAAATCAGCAGTGTTAGCTGATTCTCTTTCCATGTTGGTTACTGAAAGGTGTATAACAAGGAATTGTGAGCAAAAAATAAACCCATATAAAAATTAAATCATGAGGCAGATCGCCCTCGCCCTCGTGGGATTTGACACGTTTTGGGAGCTCTCATAAACACAGTGCCCAACCTAAATCACACCTTTTCACTTGGCCACATTTTCTTTACATATTCAGCAGATAAACTTGGAACTCCTTGACCTTCAAACAGATTTTTTCACCCATCAAACCATATCAGGACTGGCTAGTGTGACTGGTTCTGCCTTCCACTTTTATGATGGCAATAAAAAAGTAATTTACGTACATTGCATGATTTAGGTTTTGAAACACTAAGAATGTACTGAGCTACAAAACTTGTTATTCTTACCTAGTCTGTCAGAGCTATGATGCACTATGCTATCCAATTCAAAAAGTTAATTATACGTTTATGAACACTTTGAAAATATGAGACTGAAGAAATCTGCTCCTTATAGTTGATTATCATGACTGTTTAAAACTTAAGTGACAATTCACATAGTTGCCTCTTGCTACAGAAACAATAGTTATAATAAAGTGCCTAAAACAGAATAGCAAGTTAGTTGTCTACATGGATTGAAAGTATTAAAATGTATAAGAAGGCACACGTTCTCTTGTTGCGATGTTTTGAAAATATTAACAACCCTTGAGTTTTCAATAAAACAGTTGTCAGCCTGACATGTTTTTTGACGACGATGATGTGAATACTCCCAAAAATTAACACAAGTCTGCTCAGATGGTGTAGCCTAACAAAACTGAAATAAATTGCCAAGAGAATAAAATAATTGATTACATTTAGGTAAAACAAAATATCGCGTTCACTTTTATACATTAATAGTCAAATCGTACAAAAGCTTAAGAATTTCTAATTATTGGACACCACTGTTATTAGTATTGTAACATGGAAGGTCAACAGATCTTATTACAACTTACTGACAGTATACAGACCTTCCATATCAAAATTTGGTATGGCTATCGGTTATGATCAAAATTAAATTGGGCTTAGAAAAACAGAAGGTTGTGATTAGAAAATCAGCAGAGAGTACAGCAAACAAATAAGTTCAAATACAGCATCATTTTTGCCTTGTTACAGATCTTGTTTATTACTGCCTATTACTGTAACCAGACTGCACAAATGTGTTGAAAAATGGTGTAAGGCTTTTAAAAAGAAACCCCAAAAAAGAAACTTCACTAGTCTGTCTACCTAGAGAGATTGCCTTACCCCAGACAGTGAGCCCCCATCTTACCACAGAGATGCTTCAGCCTGCACAGGTCTAAAATGGCTCCTGGCTTTGTAAAGTTCAATGAATAACTTTAAAATGTTCCTAAAAACACCAAACATTTCCCGAACTGAGAGAGAAACAATCAAGTAGGTCAATTCTAATACAAAAAATCTTTGTAAATGAAAAATGTATTTAAAATAAATGTAAGGAACTATAATGGTGAAAATGAGGCAAAAAGCATTTGCCTAAATAGGCAACCCAGAGCAAATAAGTCCCATTACAAAATCAGGAATTAAAAATCTTGTACCAAAAGATTAATTCCACAAAACAAAAAGATATCAATACTCATAATTCTGAATTACAACAATACTCAGTATCTCCTCAGTCAGAACATAAAGGTGCAGGAAAAAATAAGTTCATATAAGCTGCCTGCAGACGAATTTCCAGGAAAATATTTGGCAAACAAGGTCACCAGTGAACACAAAATATTCATTGTGGAAAATATTTTGGCAAATTGTACCCATCAGAACTATTCCTAGCAGTCTTTCTAGCCTTGTCCTTGGCTCTGAGCGTGTCTTTCAGCACCCACGGTTTTCATACCAGCCCACAATAATACTGGACACATATTCTATGTACATAACATATAGAATAAGAATATAGATCTCCTGTATGTAAATAAAATTGGCAGAATCAAATTGAAAATTAAAGAAAACAAAAGGTAACGTGGAACTGGCCTTCCTTCTCAATTTAAAGACACCCCACTCCTTAAGCCTAGTTCAAATGGACAGCAAAGCTAACCTTCTCAGTCTCTCTTGTCCCATGCTACTGCTCTGGCAGATTTTAATCCCTTGCATTTTGAAGAATGACTTATTTTTAGTTATATTATAGTTTGCATCAGAACAGGTAATATCAAATAGATTACCATTGCCATGAACATCTCTCCAGATGTACTTTTTTAATGCCACAGGGGTGGGATGGGCATCCCGATCAGAAAAGGAAGCTTCCCGTTTGGGAAAAGAATCATTCCCCTTTCTGGTCAGGATGCCCCTCACGCCCCTGTGACATTAACAACTTGTAGCTGACTTATTGTGAGATTCAGCCAGATGGGTGCATTCTTTTAGAAATCATCATTTTCAATTTGACCTTACATGCTGGAATTGAAACACTGCTGATTTTTATCGGTAGAGAAAGATACGTAGAACTCTGAATTTGTACATACTGATTAATATGTTTTATTTGTATACTGACTCCTAAGTGGTATTAGAAAATATTTTTAAGACTGGATGCCCCTCCTTCACATCAACTTCCTTCAAGCATCTTTAACATGAAATACGATTGGGTGACCTAAGAGTGTGGGTAATATTGATGATTCAAGCTTTTGAAGCAAGGTGATTGAGAGGGTGCTAGGGTAAAGAATCAGGCAAAGGTTTTTTTACATGCATGGAAGGAGAACAACAGACAAATGAGTGAAAGCATCAGGTGAAGGTAAAGAAGTGGCATTATGTATTTGTAGATAAGGAGAAGGCTTTTGACAAGGACTGTGAGAAGTAATGAGGTGGAAATGGAGACCATTCTGTGTAGAAGAATGGTAATGGCAATGTATGAGGAAGCACAAGCCATGTTCACGATAGCAGATGGGGGTAGTTAAGTCCTGAGATGAAGTTATGGATGCACCAGGGATCTGTTCTGAGTCCTTTATGATACCAACTAAGGTGGTGACCAGAGAATTTCATGAAGGTACCTCCCAAAGATCTCATACTGATGGCAAAAAGTGAAGTGGAATTGAAGGAGAAGACATTGATATGCAAAGGAGGATTTGAAGCAAAATACCTCAAGATAATTGCCAAAAAGTTGACAATTAAAGGTGAACAGGCAGGATGTGTGGAAAAGGTGGGTACATAGCTGAGAGTGTTGTGGGAAGTGGGTGCCACAGGCTTGCAGGCAAGTAGTGTAACCTTTATTTGTAGACAGTTTACGAGAGAAGTGCACCATACTGAGGTAAAAAATAATGTAGTTAGATATCGGCAATGGAGTTTTGATTAAAGTAACCACACTTAGGTGACATGTTGAGTGCAGTCAGGGGTACACCAATTATAGCAAGGGTGAGAGGTGAATATACAGTAAGAAATATCAGGAGATCTCCCCCATTCTGACCATTAAAGGAGTACTTATGGTATTAGAGAAAAAAACTATGTTAGGAGTAGTTGGCTTTGTTGAGGTGAGATTTGGCCAATGAAGATGAAACGTTAAACAAAACTAAAAGAACAGAGATAAAGTAATGATCGGTTGGATGGTTTAAGTGTCTCAGAGTAAGAGGAAGATAAATGTCAAGTTGAAAAGATGGCTTGGTGCTGGAGTGAGCATGGTGTTTTAGTTTTTTTTCTCCTTTTTATTTAAGATTTTACATAACCACATGGGAAGATGGTCAAAGGTGTCAAATATCTGGCTGAATTTCACAATGAACTGAAGAATGATTGATCTAATCTTGTAGTCATCAACATTTCTCAGAGATGTGGTGTGGTTCCTGTAGACAAATAACTCAACTTTTCGAAAGTCTTCCTGGTACTTGCCCAAATGTAGTCTTTCTCAAAGTTAATGTGAATGAGGCTGAGGATGTTGACCAACACTGTGAATTCAGGGCCATGCCTACATTTGCTTTCTATAGAAATTGGTAAAAGTTTATTTCTTCTGGACTAAATTCTGAAAACCTAACCAAAATTATTGGGAAATACAAATAATGCCATCACTCCTGTGTGAGAACTTATTTGGGAAAGAAAAAGAAATGAAAATTGTTGGAACATGCTGAGGAGAAACAGACTAAGGTGACTAAGGAAACAGCTTTGAGGGTCAATTAGATGAGTAAACCCAGAAAATGGCTGTTAAACCAGGGATGATGATTTATATAATGACCCTTGTCTGTTGCTTAATTGCTATGCTGGGTCACTCTTGCTTCTGTCCTTAAGCTGGTCACCTGCAATTCTAGCAGCTTTAGTTGGTTTGCTAGCTAGGAAGTGTGATAGTGTCTGTTAGACTCTTCCTCCAATATTGGTCTGTAAATGTATGACCAACTTTTATTTTCAGAAATTTACAAAGCTGTTGATACCAGCGGCAAAGCCAGAAATTGCAAAGTGGGTTGGCCTGGAAACAATTGGGTGAGCAAGTCATAATCTGTTCTGGGATTGGGTCCCTTTTGAAGTTTAAAGCACCCTCTGCATCTTCACCACTGGCTGATACCTCTATTTACAGTGGCATAGTTAGGGCGGGCGAAGGGGGCGGTCCACTCTGGGTGGCACATTTTTGGGGGTGGCATTATTGGCCAAAGGGCTCAGTGCAATTTGTGTGTAAACAGCAGGGTTCGGAAAAATATCACTCATGAATGAAAAAAGTAAAATTCTCTGAATTTTCTCCACAAATGCTTCAAAAGTAATTTTAAGATTGTCCTACTGTGACAGCATCAGACACAGCAGTTGAAATTTATGAGGCAATAACAAAAATAATGATAAACATTACACCGATAATAATTTCTAGGAAGATAAACAACTAATTTACAATTTATAATTTCTTTACGTTATCAATCCAAATGCATTCTTGCTCTGCGCAGAAAACATCCCCAGCTCTCACTTGTACACTACACTGGTTCTGCTTTTCGCAGCGTAATTATATTAAACTAATAATTAGAACACAGCTTACAAGTGCGTCTATTTTATATTCTTGATTAGCTGATGTTTATTAATAATTATATGTGAAAAATTATTGCTGTTTTTTCTATATATGAATATGTCTATGCAAAATGTATCTTAATTTTTCTCTAATTTTCTATTTAAATAGGTTAACATATTCATATATATTGGAGGGCGGCAAAGTGAAGCACCGCCGCGCTCCGAGCGGCACAAACTCTAGCTATGTCACTGTCTCTTTATAGAATGTTCAGT
Organism: Polypterus senegalus; assembly: GCF_016835505.1. Lineage (NCBI taxonomy): Eukaryota > Metazoa > Chordata > Cladistia > Polypteriformes > Polypteridae > Polypterus > Polypterus senegalus. The sequence continues at coordinate 33,853,746 of NC_053167.1, forward strand.
TTTATTCACAGTTGTGTTTAAAGGCAAATACAGTTCATTTTAACCAGTCAATATTTTAGGTTATTTTTAGCCCTGTTAAGTTATATTATGCACAGTCCAGCAATAATTGACATTAGCTAGCACCCAATATATCAATTACATCTGCACTGCTGTTGCTACAACACTATTTAGGAGTTGGTAATATTTTCATGTGTGAAAGTAAAGAGAAACGCGGTACTTTGCTAAATTAATACGTCTGAATTTATTTGTAACTTCAAGAAAAAATAATCTTATGATTAGAGGCAAGTTTTGTTTACATGTACTCAAAAAACTTAAGGCTATAAATCTGTATTGTTATCAAACATAGATAAAAACAAAGCCGTGCATTTGGTGATGTAGAAGAATCAATAACAAGACACAGGGTTAAATGAGAAGTGGTAAGTGCCTCTCTTAGAAAACATTATTGTGAAGAAACCTATTGCTAGGAAAAGCAATTAGAATATGTTGAACAAATGGAAACAATCAAAAACTCCACATAAACAAGCGGTGCATCAAGGTCAGTCACATGCAAAAAGTGCCCAAGACAAGAAACAAGTCTGTCACTGTGCCAACATACTTACTGTGGAAAACAGGAATTTTCACCCTTGAGTGTATTTTAACCGACCTGCAGCAGCAAGAACTTCTCAGACTGGGGGTCAGGCAATGTCTGTCTAATTATGGCAGAGTATTGCCCAATTTGATAGCTGGAAAGAGGTGTATTCACACTGCCTACAGTCCTCCTAGGACTATTATAGTGCACAATTATGCTGATCCATAAGCTGAAAATGTTCTGTACCTGCAGATACAAACCACAAGGTGCATGTGCAAACGCCACACAAGATGATGGCTGCCCTGTTATTCTTACCTTGTCTGTCGGAGCTATGAGGTACTATGCTATCCAATTCAAAATGTTAATCATAAGTTTATGAACACTTTGAAAATATGAGACTGAAGAAATCTGCTCCATATAGTTGATTATGATGACACTGAACAATTGCAATATGCTGCATAGTTAAACATGCAAGCTGGAACTTTTCTGTATACTGCTACTGAATACTACTACTGTACTACTGTATAACTGAATGCATTTGAGCATTAGTCTCACGCAGTAACTCTGATAAGCTAGTCAACTTTCACAATTTAATAACTGTATTTCTGCATCCTGTCTTAAACAATATGCCTCCCATAGAGACATAAGTCCATGCCCCCAGTGATCAGTTTATGACATCTATATATATTTTATTTAATTTAATATTGTTTCTTTGTATCAGTATACTGCTGCTGGATTATGTGAATTTCCCCTTGGGATTAATAAAGTATCTATCTATCTATCTATCTATCTATCTATCTATCTATCTATCTATCTATCTATCTATCTATCTATCTATATTTATTTCAGTATTTTTACCAAAGAAAATCACTGTTATTCACACCATAACAGGTATGTTTGCCCGATGATTGGATGTTGTAGTCCTAGATGCTACGGTCAATCTCCTTCTGTAGGAGAGGGTGATGTCACTGAATGATTATATTTTGCTGGTTTATTCCTCAGCTCTTTACTCTATTCCCCAACTTAGTCAACATCCACTGTGATTTCAGCAACAAGTATTTCAGAGACTTCTTGGCCTCCATGCTCTGTAACTATCAACAGGAGAACAGCACCAGGATTGATTTCAAAAGCTAGAACCCCATCTACCATTCTTATGGAATTAGGATCCAGGGCTTATCTTGGCAACAAGGTGTAATCTAGAAACTACTCCTGGACAAACTTTCATTTGGTCCCATGTTATAGTGCCTATTGTAGGATCTTGTGCCTCATTACCTTACAGAAGTGTGCTATGTATTTATATGGTGGAACTTCTTGTGTCAGCCAGCAGATTCTCAAACGCTCACAGTATTTTTATCAGTGGCTAAGTGCTGAGACCTATTTGGCCTCCTGGCTCTGCACTGTTCCTTAAGTAATTTCATAGCCAGACATCATTATTGATTTAAAGTGTAAAAGTCTTGCATTGAAATCTACAAGTTTTACAGAGTGTCACACATGTGCGATTAGGAGGCAGTGAAAGAGCCTAAAGGTGAGTAAAACATCACGAGATAAGGGGTTGTCACGTGATATTTACCTGAACTCTTTTCTCGCACCAACAGAAAACAAGAAGAAAAATAATACTGCAACTTCCAGGATCCAAAATGGCCGCGATGACGTCACTTCCAGCCACCACTGATGACGTCACTTCCGGCCCCCACAAAACACTTCACTTCCGGCTCAGCAGAAAAACGTTGTTTCCAGATCCTGTTGCCACATCACCACATTGCCAACCGTTTCCTGTCACATGTGTTTTGCTTCCTATATAACCGCCATTTTGAAAACAGTAAATTGTTCATTGTACTTTTTCAAGGCTTTGAATCATTTCATTTTCTTATTGTCTGACAACAATATACGGGGACGGTCCCCAAATCTTTATTTTTGTGCTTTGTGATGTTTATTCGACCACAAGAGCGATAAAACAAAACACAAGATGGTGTCTCACTACTATATGGTCATCTCAGATGGCAGCATTACATTAAGTAGAAACAGGAAAATATTGCAGGTGCAGGTGTAGTAATGAAAAGTAATGGGTGTTAGGCACATAAAATGGCCTGCCAGAAGGTTATTGTACTGGATGAGTAGAACAGACAACAATTGCATGAAGACTTAGCAGGTTGTTACAAGATATGCAGGGTCATGGTGGTGATAGTAAGGGTTGTAGAGAGTATTAAAGATTCTCAGATGAAGATTAACACAAAACATAACATTGTCAAACCGGCTTAATCCAATTCAGGTTTACAAGGAGCACGGATCTCAGGCGGCAACACTGGGCACAAGACGGACACCAGACCATCAGATATAATTACAAATTTTGCTTGGTTGTAATTTGCATTTTTTATTTAATTGTTTATGTGTTTTCTGGAAGTGTTTAAATAAGATTCTTTACTTTAACGAATTTCTTGTACTTTTTTAACAAAAAGAATTCATTTTTGAGGTCTGCTATTTGTTAGAAAGCTTTCTTCATAAGTTGTTACCTTTTTTGTGTTATTTTTCAACGCCATTTTGTTTGATCTGGAATGCCGCTATTTTGTGTAGGGTTTGTTGTAGTGGTTGCTATGGTAATGGTATGGGAGATGTCCGGGGTCATGCTGCACATGTTATTAGGGGTCAAGGGTATATAGGTTAGCTCCATACAGTTCCTGGTGACTGAGACTGAATAACTTGCATTGTGCTTTGCTTTTGATTTTTTTGACCCGGTGTCCAGATTACTTGCTGTTCCTTTTTGGCTTTGATTTTTAGTTTCTGCATTAGACTTCATAAAAGATAGAATTGACTTTTTGGTTGCAAACTTTGCGTGGTTTCATCTCTAGCTCCTTAATTAAAAAGAAAAATCTCAGCCTTTCTCAGAATGCTGCTGCAACACTTAGGCTTAAATTACTTTTTTTCTTTGCACTTATTTGGAATTCTCTGAGGTTTGAAATATCAGAAAATATTTATGTATGCTTGGCTGAAGCCAATCCCAGCCAATATAGGGTGCAAGGCAGGAAACAAACCCTAGGCAGGGCACAAGCCCACCGCAGGGCGTGCACACACACACACACACACCAAGGACAATTTAGGACCGCCAATGTCTTTGGACTGTGGGAGGAAACCCAAGCAGACACGGGGAGAACATGCAAACTCCACTCAGGGAGGACCCAGGAAGCGAACCCTGGTGTCCTAAGTGCAAGGCAGCAGCACTACCCACTGTGCCACCCTTTTTGCAATCCATGATCTGTAATGACATGTTTTATTATTATGTTTTCTTTGATCCACGCTGTCATATTGTGTAGTTGTTTCTGTGTCATGCTATATGACGTCACTGGCACAACACTGAATGACTCATGCCATCCAAGACTGCAGATATTCTAAAGGACTTTGAAATTGACTTTGGCGTTATGATTTTATGTGCTTATTTTTTTATTGTTATTATTGTTTTCAGTTACCAATAAAAATAACTGCGCCAATGCCATTACAGTTTTGTTTTTTGCTTTTTTTATGGATGCCACCAGGCTGAGTTGCTATCTTTATGGTGTATTGTTGACCACTGCAAAACTGCATTATCAGAAATATCGTAATTAATGTAACTGATGCAACCATTGCATGAGACACATCATTTTCTGGGTTTTCAGATACTCAAGTAAAAAACAACTTTCTTGTGAGCGTTACCTTTCATATTCTGACTTGCTGGTTCTTGACTTCTGCTTTGATTTTCTTTACTACTTTTTCTTGACTAATGATTTGAGTTAGTTGAAAGGTGTGACTGCTTTTCTAGTTTAGATTTTCTGCTGGTCATATGTTTCCTTTCCAGGTCATACTTTTAAACTTTAGTAGCCTCTTCTTTAAGGCTTAATATTTGGTGTGGTTTAAGTAACAGAACGTTAGTGATTCTTTCTAATAACTATTGTGGGTTTAGTGTTTTAGTTTTGAAAACAGATTTTCAGTCATCAGATCTCCTGGTCATTCCCTTCAGAATTTGACTGCTTAGTTCATCACTATCCATCCATTTTCCAACCCACTGAATCCGAACACAGGGTCACGGGGGTCTGCTGGAGCCAATCCAAGCCAACACAGGGCAGGAACCAATCCTGGGCAGGGTGCCAACCCACCGCAGGACACACACAAACATACCCACACACCAAGCACACACTAGGGCCAATTTAGAATCGTCAATCCACCTAACCTGCATGTCTTTGGACTGTGGGAGAAAACCGGAGCGCCTGGAGGAAACCCATGCAGACATGGGGAGAACATGCAAATTCCATGCAGGGAGGTCCCGGGAAGCAAACCCAGGTCTCCTAACTGCACGGCAGCAGCGCTACCACTGCGCCACCATGCCGCCCCTAGTTTGTCACTAGCAAAATGGAATCTCGGGCCTAGTAAATATGTCAGACCTTCAAGTATTTTGAGATATAAGATATACTCGGAAGCAAGTGAGTGAAATTAAGGAACTGTTAGGGCAGGAGTGTGAACAAGTTGAAGACTCAACAGCTTCTCTCCAAAGATTAGTAACCGAGTCATCCATTTCTGGTTTTGGCTGCTCAGTTCTTTACTTGAAGTACATGGATGGGCTTCTAGTGCATTGCAGGGTCTACTCACTTATTTAAACACAAGCTGCCCTTGGTGTTTGAGCTATTTTTGTTTTATTCTTGAAAAAGGATCAAGAAATGGGGGTTTAAAAGTTGAAGTCTAAATAACAGAAAGGGCTCTAAGTAACAAAAAAAGCTAAAACTAAAAGTTGAACAAGAACGCACACTAGAGATGAAGTCAAAATGAAGGCATTGTTCCTAATATTAACTTTCCTACTCATTCCTTTTCTGATCAAGTTCTTTTGGGTGCCTGGGTGATGGACAGCTGTGCACTGCCATCTTATATGGGTAGGTTGGGAACACCAGGGACTTCATGTGACTGCCAATGGGCATAGAAAGCATAAACAACATGGCACAACTATGTAAAGACAGTCACAAAATGGTGGCCATCAAACAAAAAGCAGAAAACAAAACAGTGTCACCAGAAATCATGATAAAATTAAAAAATATACAACAATTCCAAAAATGAAATAAACTGAACTAAGAGGGCCAAAAATGAAGAATCGTCACACAATCCCAAAATCTTTAGTTAAGGAGTACATCTTAAAAAATGTGAGAAGTTAAAATAGAATACTTCCTAGGTACAGGAAGAACATGCAGACACCACAAAGGCAAAGACCAGGCATGGGACCTATGAGGCGGGAGCACTAACCACTGCAGCATTGCCTTAGAAAATAATTTTTATGGGAACATTCAATTCACCTTGCAAGGGTAAAGTTGATGTCATATTACACAACATCTAGTCAGAAGGTGCTGTATGTCAAACTTGACAACTGAGTTGCCGATCTTCTCACCTGAGTTTGTCAATTTTTATGAGTAGAATTTGCTGGGGATGTGAAATTTTCAACTCAGTTTCACACTTTGAAAGAATCGCATGCATTTTTCTGATGGACAATAATGTGCTGTCTGATGGAGATGCTGCTCGTATGAAGGGTTTACAGGTGTACCGAATTTACCTGCCTGCTCTGTCCTTTTTTTTCTTTTTTTCTATTTTGTCATGTTACTAAGAATGTGAGGCACCAGACAGATAAGCCTCTCATCTGTTTGTTAAGTCCCGAACACCCTACACAGTTTGCCCAAGCTCTCATCACTGCATTATATGAATTGTGCTTCCCCTGATCCCCAGAACACAGAGGAGAGGTATTATAATGATCTTTCCCCCTCAGATACTCTTGAATTCAGGTGACAGGGTCTAGATGTGTCAGGAGGGAGGCTGCTCTACCACCCAGTGAAGATCTGCTGTGTCATAGTTGCATATGTATGAGGTTGATTAGCATGTTCCATATATGGTTGTTGTTTCAGGGTGGTAACCAGGTGGGGTTCGAGGTTCATTCACATATGCATATTTGCAAGGTGGTTGAGATATTTAAAGGTAAATTGCATAGAAATGTGCACATGTCATGGTTTTATAAATTAGATTTTGTTGGTGTACACATTTTCCTGTTTTTTGGCATACAGTACACGTATTTTAATGCTCAAATCCACACAAAGTTTTATAAAGATGACCCCTGGTCCTGGATTTATTAGCAGAGTTTGCCATGGATGTGGCTACTACATCTTCAGAGGCTTATTCAACTTGGAGTCTTCCAATGGCTTGACTGGCAGGAGGAAGGAATAGCAGAATTCAGAATGAAAAGGTCAAGGAAGTGGCCAGCCACGGCAACAAGTAGACAATAGGCAGGCCGCATGAGGCAGCAGAGTTATTGCTTTAATTCAGTTTACTTTAGTTTACTCCTTCTTATTATTTCTGTCATAAATTTTTTATTTTTTGGTATTTTAGATTCCATGGTACTAGTCTGGGTTTGCAAACAGCTTAAGAGACAAGGTGTTCTTTCTTCTTTCTTATATTGTTATATTAAAGGTTTTGACCTGTTATCATTTTGACATACAAAGCTGCACCAAGGTTAAATCATCCACTTACTTTTCAGTTCAAGGTGGTGGAAGCCAGAGCATATCCTGGCAGTCTCAGGTGCAAATCAAGAACAAACCCTGGACATTTATCACAGGACTCAGTCAGAGTCACAATTAATGGATCGTTCACATCTTTGGGATGTGTTCAGAAGACTGGAATACCCAGAGAAAACCTTACAAAGACACAAGGAGAAAATGCAAACTACACAGAAAAAATGTGTGGTCCAGGATTTGAGTCTTAGGTGTATGAGACTTGTGAGGCCACCTGCTGCCACCGATTCAATCATTAATGATAATCCATCATAAATCATTTCCAGAAATGCTAACTGGATTTGCCTTTTACGTTTCACTGTTTCTGCATTTGGCATAGATGTGTGTGCCATTTGATAGGACTGGCACCCTGTCCAGGGATATCCTGTTTGTGCCCTTTGCTGCCGTGACAACTTTGAATTGAATCAAAAGGGCTTCAGGATAAATATGTTTTATGAGTTATGACCTGTGCCAGTGAGGTAAGACAACCAGAAAGTGAACTCCAACCACAACTATTCCATATTTTTTTTTAAACTACTTGATACACCTCTCAGCCTCTCTAGGACCATTACAACATTAGTCCATAAGTCCTTCCTCGGTCTGGTAGGCTTTTAAACTCAGTATGTCTGTAAACTAAGTCTTTAGTTCAAGATCGTCTGATGTTTACTTGACACTCTGCGCTGGGTGAAGATCCCCCTAGCACTCTCTAGAATTGAACTTACTAAAGCAGGAGTTCTTAACCTGAGATCCATGGGCCCCTAGGGACAGGACTGTCTTAACAGCATTATAGGCCCCCAGGCAAAGCAGTGCACTGGGGCCCCTACCTACACAACCACTCAGCAAGTCACAACATACATAGATTAGCATGGGTCCCAAACTGCCCATGCGTTAAGACGGCCCTGCCTTGGGTGTCCATGGATGGGTTTCAGGTGGTCTGTGAGGGTCAGATAAAAATTAATATTTATATTCACTATACAGCCCGGTACTATTGATTTAGAGTAGATGTAATGGTAGTAGTAGTAATGGTATTAGAAAACATAGTAATAGTAGATTTGTTTTAATTTGTACAAAAGAATTATATTTCATAATTATAATGAGTGGCCATTACTTTTTGCATAAAATGGAGTGTTTTTTTTTAGATTGTTTACTTTAAAGTTTAATAATGCTTTGTGTACGTCCTATATGTATGAGACAATCAAATCTCAATAAACAAAGTACATTATATTCATTGCATGCAAAGTTGTGTTTATGTGAATATTTCTGGGGAAGGGGGTCCATATCTTTCCTTAGACTCTTAAAGGGGTCTGTGACTTTAAAAACGTTAAGAGTCCTGTACTAAAGAGTCTTAGGACATCTCTTTTTATACCCTATTCCTTGGCCATGTGACTGGAAGTGGTTGCTATTTTAATGATATTCCTTGTCCTTGCTGAGCAGTCTTTCTGTCCTCCATGGGCATTTCTCTTTCATACCCATCTCTACACTTTGGGTTCCTTGGGTCCATTGCCTCACGTGATTGTGGCTTCTTTCAACTGGCTTCTTTGTCGACACTTGTAAAAAAACAAAATGGCAACACATTTGTAACTTGTTTTGTGTTAAGTGGATTAGGTAAGGCACTCATGATGCCTCAAAATATTTTAGTTGATGTCATCTCATGAGGTACAATGAAGCAATTTTAAAATCCTCACTTATCTGCTCTGTGCCTTTAGATCCTAAACACCTTTTTGAATGTTAGGCCAGGTCTGTTGCAATGAAAAGAAATATTTAGTTTGAGTGTAACAATTTTCAAAATGATCCTGTCATGCCAATGCTGTGCTTTCTGGGATCATTCACTTAAAGGCTAAATGCTACCCTGGGACTAACAGTGTCAGCGTGACCCTGAGCTATTTTCCTTAATAAAAACGGTCTCCATCTTCTGACAACTGGTAAACCTTTCATGGTTTACTTTAATGTGAAATGATGGATTCTCTGTCAGTCTTTCTTTAACGATTTCTGTTGGGCAACCACTGATGTCAACAGTTTGGATGCCCCATTTAGAATGTGTGGTTTGGAGCTGAGGCCGCCTGCTCGTCTATAGGCTAAAACATAATACTGAACACACACAGGCATAAACACAGAATTAAGAGCTGTCTCTCTGCATCTATTGGCATCGAATACCATGGCTTGAATGAAGCCAGTTCTCTTTTACTGTTTCTTAAAACATGTGTTTACTTTTGTGAACCGCCGAACAAGGTCAATACAGGAGCCTTTTTTGCCACACTTGCATTTATAGCTCTCTTCCCCAAAGTGTAGTTTTTTTTTCTCAAATAAGATTGGTGGTGAAATCTTTATAAAGACAGCTTAAGGGCTCTGGTGATGGTAATTAGTCCTTACATAGACCTAAAACAGCAGGCACATAACACCCAACCTGCTTTACCTTCCAAGGATCCCAGAGTGATAAAGGATTAAGTATACAATTCTGTTAACAACCCACACAGCTTTGAATGGCTCTGCACCAGACTACAGACCATCTCCATCATTATGCCCCTGTTTGACCACTAACGTCCACTGATTCTGGTGATCTTGAGGTGCCCAGCACTAACCTGCACTCTGTGGGTGACAGGGCCTTTAGCTGTATATGTAATGAGTTAAATCAGCTGACTCCATTCATTGTTTCAAACAACAAAAACTCATCTATTCAGGAAAGCATTTAACTTACCCTAATATTCTGACCCTTTCTTCAGTTTATCTCTCTGTCCAGATGCTCAGGATAATTTGTGTGTCTGTTATATCACAAATTAAGTTATCTGTTCAGTGTTTTCTTATAGTACTGTAACACTTTCTATATTTATCTGGTCTTAGTGCTCTCCACAGATATTATTAGTATCCAATAGTATCCAGCGTCTATAACAAAGTCAGATTTTTCCTCGATTTACCCCTTTGCTCCACAGTTTAAAATTGTAAATCAAACAATTCAGACGTGATCAAAGTGCACATTGCAGAGTTTCATTTTCGGGCATTTGCATAGATTTTGGTCACAGCATGTAGAAATTATAACACTTTATATACATTAACCTCATATCCAGACACCATAATGTTTGTGACATAGCAATAGCAGGTATAATAAAGCAGTCATATTTAGTACTTTGTTTCATATCCCTTGCATGCAATGACTGCTTGAAGTCTGAGGTTCATAGACATCACCAAATGCTGAGGATCTTCTCTGGTGATGCTGAAGCCATCTTCTAATGCTGCTTGTTTCGGGGGTTTGTGCCCTTAAGTTATTCCTTCAGCATACGGAAGGCATGCTCAACTGGATTTAAATCGAGTGACTGGCTTAGCCATTCAAGTCCTTTTCATTTTTAACATTGAAAAACTCCTGTGTTGCCTTGTAGGTATGTTTGAGGTCATTATCTTGTTTTAGGATGAAGCACCATCAAATTATGTTGGAGCCATTTAGTGGAACTTAAGCAGATGTTACTATACACCTCAGAATTCTTTGTACGAATGCCATCAACAGTGACATCATCAGTGAAGACAAGTGTGCCAGTACCTGGAGCAGCCATACGTGCCCAATCCATAACACCACCACCACCACCATATTTAACAGATAGGAAGGAATGCTTTGGATCTTGTGCAGTTCCTTTTGATCCTCTGATGCTGGTTCATCTTTGTCTTGTCTGTCCACAAGACATTTTTCCAGAATGCAGCTGGATCTTTTAAGAAATTTTTCGCAAACTATAATCTGGCCATCCTGTTTTTGTGAGTAACTAGTGGTTTGAATGAGGCACTGTGGTCTCTGTATTTCTGTTCATGACGTCTTTTGCAGATAGTAGTGTCTGACACATCCACATCTGCCTCCTGAAGACTGTTCATGATCTGTCGCACAAGCGTTTTGGGCTTTTTCTTTACCATAGTGAGGATTCTTCTGTCATCAACAGTTGAAGGTGTTCCTTGGCCTACCAGTCCCTTCATGATTACGGAGCTCACCAATGTGTATTTTCTTCTTAATGATATTCCAGACAGTTGATTTAGGTAATCCTAACGTTTTACTGATGTCTTTAATGGTTTTATTCTTGTTTTTTTTAGACTCATAATTGAGACGGTGGCACTGACCAGTAGGTAGGAGACAGAGCTAGAGGTGGCAGAGTTAAAGATGTTAAGATTTGCATTGGGTGTGATGAGGATGGACAGGATTAGAAATAAGTACACTAGAGGGTCAGCTCAGGCTGGACGGTTGGGAGACAAAGTCAGAGAGGTGAGATTGCATTGGTTTGGACATGTGTGGAGGAGAGATGCTGGGTATATTGGGAGAAGGATAATAAGGATAGAGCTGCCAGGGAAGAGGAAATGAAGAAGGCCTAAGAGAAGGTTTATGGGTGTGGTGAGAGACGACATGAAGATGGTGGGTGTAATGGAGCAAAATGATGAGGACAGGAAGATATGGAACAATCCGCTTTGACAGCCTTTAATGTGAGCAGCCAAAAGAAGAAGGAGAAGAATTGCTTCTTTGACTTTCATTGGCACAGCTGTTGTCCACGTATTGAACAATGACAACCTAAGACTCCAAAGGGTAGAAGTAAACCAAGGTGTCTTATGGCTGCCCTAATGAAGCAATGAAACAAATCTGAGTAAGTTCAAACCTATGACACCAATTGTCTTCAATATTATAGTGCCCTGAAATGGAGGTGTGGGTGGCATGTATAAAAAGTGTTTTCATTTCTAAACAGTGAGACCAAAATTAATGTAAATTCCCTAAAATGAAAGTCTGAAATGTGCACTTTAATCACATCTGAATTGTTTGATTTGTAATTTTAAACTGTGGAGCAGAGGGGTAAATCAAAGAAAAGTGTGCCTTTGTCCCAAATATTATGGATGACACTGTGTATACCTTGCTGTTCTTTGTCAGACTCTGTGAAGTTCCATGAGCATGGGAAAGGTGCTGTATAAATGTATTATTATTATTATTATTATTATTATTATTATTATTATTATTATTATTAATTACCCACCAAATCAGGGAATGGTGCTGTGGTTTAATGTCTTCTCACTTCCTCCCTCTGCTCAGCGGAAGACTGACAGACACTCCACCGCTGACATCACTTCCCTTTTCCACATTCTTGGTCCCAGTTCTTCCTGCCAAGTGACTACATAATCCAGGAACCGGTCATTTTGTTCTCAGTTCTGTTCTTTACTTGCATTTGGAAGATGTCTTCACAAACTATTGCATGCTGCATTTTTGTACATTCTTCCATATTCTACAGGGTCACCAAGGTGGTGCTCCAACTATTTCACTTTGCCTTATTACGTTTTTTGGCATACACAGAAATCATTCTGTATATATATTGTGTGAAAGTAAGAAAAATAAAAAGAAAAATTTGGGGTCCCATTAAATAAAACCTTGTCTATTATTAAGCCTTTAAAGCCACGTCGGCACACTACTACTGGCTATTACTACATATTTTTTCTTAGATTCCTCTGAGAGACTGTTCATTTACCTTCCCATGATTTCAGACTGACAGAAAATGGAATCTGTACCTTTTTTATAGCCCCCAAAATCAGCTTTCTTAGGCAGTTTCTTTTTTTGTGCCTCCTTAATTGCTAAACCACCACATACTTGCACTGGTATGGTTTGAAGTTGTTGTGTGTGTGTTGGGGGAATGCAATAGTGCAATTATTTCTTCTCATTGATGAAGGTGGGTCTTCCATAAAAAGGAACACAAAAGAGATCTGAGTCTGGGTCATCAGAACGGATTTCATTCATAGCTCCTTCTATCAGTATCCAATTAACATCCTTTAGGTCAGCCAACAAGGGCTAAGTTTGGCAATGTTTTAACTATACTGGAACTAGTAAGGCATTTTTTGTGCCATTCACTCAAAACCCAAATAAAGACCAATAAGATTTTTTTTTATTTTTTTTTTACAAACAAAACACACAAACAGGGATAACATCCATCCATCCATTTTCTAACCCGCTGAATCCGACTACAGGGTCACGGGAGCCAATCCCAGCCAACACAGGGCACAAGGCAGGAACCAATCCTGGGCAGGGTGCCAACCCACCGCAGGACACACACAAACACACCAAGCACACACTAGGGCCAATTTAGAATCACCAATCCACCTAACCTGCATGTCTTTGGATTGTGGGAGGAAACCAGAGCGCCCGGAGGAAACCCACGCAGACACGGGAGAACATGCAAACTCCACGCAGGGAGGACCCGGGAAGCGAACCCAGGTCTCCTAACTGCGAGGCAGCAGCGCTACCACTGCGCCACCGTGCCGCCCTAATTAAACCACTCTGCCGCTAGGCAGCTACAGGTTTGAAGCCTGTAACCCGGACCACCGAAGGTCATCCGGGCACAGGGATAACAGTACAGAGCAAATAACAAAACACAAAAATGGGCAACCAAGAAACTTGACAGCCCTAAATATTTAACATATATTGTTACAGTTTGGAAAGATGTGAGATACAGCTTGTGAGGATAATGCTTGTCGTCAAAGTTCCAAAACAAAAGAACTGCCTGGAGAGGTAAAGAAAGACTCTAAGGTGCCCCCTCTCCTTTCCACCCTCTCCTATGGTGCCTGAATTAGGGATAACAGGAATGGCCTGCAACAAAGCCAGCGATTCACTTCTTATAACAACAGAAGAAGGATACCATCTCCTCTCTTCCGACCCTAAGGTTCCTGAATTAGGGATAAAAGGAAAGCCAGTGATTTGATTGTAACAACAGAAGAAGGAACTTCATATAGTAGGAAGTATTACTTAAATACTACTTTCTGTGGAGTGCTATGCTGTTAACACAATATATATATAACATAATACAGCATACTCAGATCCAAGATGTGAAAGCTTGTCCTTGGGTGCAAGGCAGGAAGTAGCTCTGGACACAGTGCCAGCTCATTACAGGGCCCACATGTGCCCATACACACACCACACAGGTTCAGGTTTGAACAAATGATTAATCTGACCTGCAAGTCTTCGGAGATGGAAAATTGGAGCACCCAGTGAAATATCCACAAGGACGTGGAGAGAATTTGCAAACTCTAAAAAGACAATGGGAATCTCCACAGTATGCTGAACCTTTGACGTTCTGTAATTTCAGCAGTCAATAATGGCATAGATTTACATTAGTAAAAAGGCATTTTATATTGTCATAATTAAGTAAATTGCAACGTATTGAACTGTACTTTATTACTAGCATCCTTGTAAGTTATTTTTTCAATACAATGTCTGACAATCATGCTTTGGTAGTTTGCTTTATTAGGACCTACCGTAGTATTCCTGGATTTTGAACTATAAGCTTTCAACCCTCATTAGTGTGCTTGTAAAATCTTACAAGTTTAGCAAGCAGTGCTTACAATTGAAACAGACCGCTTTTTTTTAAGGAGATTTCTGTTTCCTTTATCCTGAAGTATGTGCAATCACCCTGGGACCAAAGTTTATGTATTATCTATTAGATATGAATGCCTAAAAACCAATGCAAATGCTTTAATAATCTTAACAGCCACCACCGCCGCCCCCCTCAACAGTTCAATAAAGACTCCTGCCCGCCCTCCCACCACTCACCTACTGTAGTCTGGCTCCGTCGAGTCTCTATGCACTCAGGCTGAACGCTAGACAAGGAGGTTAGGCCACTGGGCCAATTACTCAGACCTCAGGCAGCCTGTTAATGTTTTCAAATAGGTTTACCGGGAATTAATTTGCGTCCTGGCCCTCTCTTTAAAAGCAGTTGTCCTAAAGAAGATGGATTGCATAAACATTACCCTGCATTAGGAAGTACGCTTTCTGTCTATCTATCCGTCTAAGAGTAAAGGATAACTCCTACATCTGTGTACTAGGAAAGAAAGTACAATTGCACAACAGGAAGGCAGTCTGAAACACACAATTGAAAGAAACTGCCAGAAACTTCTTCATCTGTCAGATTGGCTTAAATGAAAAATATTTTAAGGCAACAACACCATCCATCCATTTTCAAACTTGCATACTACAGTTCAAGGCAGCAAGAGCCTAAGAATACCTCATGAGAATCAGGAGCAATGAAGAACTGACCCTAAATGATGTGCTAGTAGGTATTTTGAGAAAAAAACTTATTAATATCATAATTGATGCAATTTAGAAAGTTTATATCTAGTAACATTTACTGATTTTCAATTATTATAAGAAAATAAGCACCATTGGGCACAAGGCAGAAGCCAAGCCAGAATAGGGCACCTATCCATTACAAGGCATACTCGGCCAAAGACAAATGGATCAGAGCTGACAATTAACATGGAATCCTTGTGGAAAATCCAAGAGGTGAGATGTGATGACAGGATTCTGTAGCTGCAAGGTCTCTAAAGTTAGTTTCATTTTCTTAATTGGACATTAGGCATGTGTAGTCCTTTAATATATTTTAATGAGCAACCGTTTAATTTATAACAAAATACTAGAGGGCTTCACCCCTTGCTTGCTTCACTCGCCAACCCCAGGGGCTGCGATTCACACCAGCAACTTCACATCTCTGTCGCTCGCGTATGTGGATTTCAGTTTCACCAAACAACAAAAGTTAATTCTCATAGATAGGCCTCTTCATTGGGAAGAAACACTACTTTTCTCTGATGGCAATATGAGTTGGACGACCTACAAGTCTCTGACTTAATGTTTAAAGCCTAACGATATCTAAATACTTCTGTCATATCATCTATGTACCTATATTCGATCTCTTTTTGCGTTTAACTATTCGTCAATATCGCATTGAATTTTGATTACGTGTTTGGAATTGCATCATGACAACGCAACGTACAACTGCCCGTGAGTGAATATCGTTTCTTTTTCTCTACATGAACAGTGTCTGACAATAGTATTTACACAAATGAGAAATGATTGAACTATGTGCGTGGTTATGTGGGCAGGACTTTTCCAAATCTTTTTGCATAAGCTCTTGTCTCACAGGGCTTGAAATTTTTTCTAGCGAGATTTCACTTTCACCAAACATCAAATCTTTTAATTCTCGCGGATACGCCTCTTCATTGGGATTACTTTTTTTTCTCTGATGGCAATATGAATTAGATGATCTACAAGTCTCCGACTTAAAGTTTAAATCCCAATAATATATTCGATCTCTTTCCATCGTTCCGTTATTTCACCGAGTAATAATTTCCGTTTGTTTGCGTTAATGCGATCTTCACTATCATTTTTTTGAGACTTTCAAATTTTTATACTTCCATTACCTCTAACCTGCTCTGCATGTGTACTGTGCAAACGTTTTTGAATTCTTTATACTCTTTGTCTTTTATTTCTGGCTCCGGGCAAGGTTAAATCTCTTGGCACAAAGACTCATCTCATGGGACGTGAAATTGTCTCTCTGAGAATATCACGTCTTGTCTCCTTCCAAGATTTTTTTTTTTATAATACAGAGAGAGGTCTCTAACATAATTAATGAAATTCAGGTAAATAGGGGGAAGAGCCTGTCTTCACAGCATCAGGGGTACCAACCCTAAATATAATGCCAGTCCACTCTTGCAAACAGCCACACTTACATCTAGAGTCACCAATTTATCTATCCTGTGCGGTTTCGGGCCAGAATGAGGTGTAAGAATTAAATCCTTGATGCTAAATACCTATTTTTAGGTACATTTTTTTTTAAATATACCTTAATTTTTTTAATGACATATTAGTGAAGGGGAAGCATGGTGGAGTAGAGGTTAAAACTACTGTCTCACAGCTACAAGTACCTGAACTTCATTTCCAACTGATTTATTGTCCATAATAACAAAGCACCATCTCCCTGTGTCTTTGAGGGTTATCTCCCTGAAATCCTCCCAATCCAAACACATGTTAATCGTCTTTTTTGGATGAGTCCATATTGACTTGGGATGAGTATTTTTAGATATGTGCCCACAATATGCTCTGAGTGGCATGTTCCTGCTTTGTGTCTGATGCTGTGCTATTGGATTAAATGGATTAAGAAAATGATAATACAGTGTTCTTGGTCATTTTTTTCATACTTAAACTTAAATTTTTAAGTGTTTCAGAATATTTTAATTTTTGGTTCAATTATCTTTAATCACGGGCATCTCATTCAGGTTTGGTATGCATCCAATTTTACCGGGACAAGTTCCAGTTCCTGCTGCACTTGACAGATGTATAATATTGTCATGCTTCCTGTTAAGGGCTAGCTTCTACCTTTCGCTCACTGCTGTGACCCTGAGCTGAAGGGATGGACAATCATTTTTGGATCCCTTGTGAAAGAGCAACATCTCATCTACTTCACCCCATGCTGGCAGGACTGGCTCCAGCCTCTGTAACCCTGACTTGAATAAACAGACTGTACTTTCTTTGAAGGACAACATCCCATCTGCAGTAGGTTCACACCTTTTAACTCTGGAACTTAGAAAAGAGATGATATTTTGTTAGCAATTCTGCTTATGCTGTACATTTACATTGATCCTCATTGCTGCCTTACCAGTGTCAATCACACAAACCTGGGGAGTGTCTCACAGGTAGATGTCCGGGTTCCAGCAGGTGGAAGGAAATGCTGCTCCATTATTAACACAATTTCTGCTTCCCCTTAAGTGGACGTGAGGCCACTTCTTGCCAAAATACTGTAGGCCCCACACCTTCAGCTCCATCTCAAAATTAATGACCAGAAACGCTGGAAGTCAGTATTCATCATCAGATCTGTTTTGAATAAGAAAGGAGCTCCTAGTCTGAAACGTAAAAATCTCAAAGATCCCTGATTGTGAACTGATGGTTTAATATTTTTTTTCCACCATTTCTATACCAGACATTAAACAGGGTGTCCTGCTGGAGCCCCAACTCTTTTTGTCTTGTCTTGTTCCTTTTAAGCTTCGTTTTATTTGAGGTCAATATGCCTTTTGTCCTGATGTGTTCATGTGAGTTTTTACAAGAATTCCAGTTTCCAGGTCAATAAGTGTCTCTGAATTCACTCCAATGGGTCCGAATCTGTAGCCTTCAGTGACATGGTAGCCCACCCTGGGTTAATTTCTCTGTGTTGTGCTTGTGGTGTCAAGGCAAGATCATGTGACAGTAACTGGAAGAAAGGGGTGAATTGGCAGACTTCACTTGTACCTCTAGAAGTCTGTTCTGCCAACAACTTTTCATACACACAAATTTCAAAAAGGTCAATTAGAAACTAAAAGGAAAACATTAACAATAAATACTGCAACTTAATACAGGCCCAGAGATGCAAAGTGCTTTTCCAGAAATATTTAAAATAAATAAATAATGCCTCCCGATTGTTTAAATTATTAATAAACAGGTAGATACATAGAAGCGGACACAGAGAAGACATATGGCTTAATAATATTATGCTGCCACTTTCATTATAAAGCAAGCCTCATTCGGAGTCCACAAACTGTTACATCGAGTGCTCCCCTGACCTGCAGACACTTTTGAAAAGCTGCTTCCGACTGCACTTAATGCCTTTTCACACACACACAAATCTGGGACAAACCTTTCAGCTTTTGTTTCCCTCTGGCTGCTTACTAATCAGTGAACATGTTGTGCTTCAGTCCAGCGCACCTCCTTTCCCAACCACAGGGAATTTAACAGCTCCGGCAGTGCTGTGCCTGCAGGCCTGGCTTCTAACAGGCCAGTTTAACAGAAGGTCCCACAACCACGTCCAAAAACACTCGAATACGCCCCATAACAGTCTTCTCCTTCCCTCCCACACTAGTCCAGATGTTCAGAGCAGAAAACCACCTTAAGCCATTTAAGAGGTTTTCTTCATTTTCTCAAGTTTTTTCTTTTACAATTATGTTTTCTTAGCTGGACAACACTTCCCGTAATATTCGTGCATGTACAATTGTGTGTGTGTGTGTGTGTGCGCGTGTAAGGTTCAGATATTAATACTGAGTAAGCATACCCACCTATCTGGGCCTCTGACCACTTTATAAGAAGATTGCTTCTCTTGAGTAAAAAATATAAAATAAAATTTTGATTGCTATCATGTTCACTTTAAAATACAAATTAACACAAAGAAATATGTAGAACGAGGGCTGGAGGGTGTGTTCCAACTTTAGGGGGATCACGTTACTTAGCCTCCTTAGGAAGGTATATGTCAATATGGTAAAAAGGAGGGTCCATCTGGTGGTCAAACTTTGGAATCATGAGGAACATTGCAGATTTTGTTCCAGTCGCAGAATGCTAAACTAGAAGTCTAAAAGTGTTTTGTGGACTTGTAAAAGGTATACAACTGTGTCCCTCAGTGTGTCCTGTGGGGGGTTGCTTTGGAAATATGGTGTACTGTGCCTGCTGTCTGGTACGGGCTATTCAGAATGAGAGCCTTGTTGGCATTGCTGGCAGTAAGTCAGACTTCTTGCCAGTGGGTGTGGGAGTCCACCAAGTTGCCCTTTATCATTGATCCTCTTCATAACTTTTTGACAGAATTTCTAGACTCAGTCAAGAGTCATACAATGTTCAGTTTCATGATATGAGGAGCGCATTTCTGCTTTTTGAAGATGATGTGGTCCTGTTAGCTTCATTGGGTGGTGTGGTCTTAGGTGCACACTTTGGCAGCTTGTTGCTGAGTGTGAAATGAAAATAGTTCATAGCCGTAAAAGAGTGGAGTGCCCTCTTGACAGGTGGTGGAGAAGGGTTTGTCACAACTGGAGGAATTTAAGCATCTTGGGGTCTTTTTAAAAAGTAAGGAAAGAAAGGATAGAGAGATCAACAGGTGGATAGGAGCAGTGACAAGTTATGTTGTGTAGTCATTGTAATGGTCAGTGGTGGTGAAGAGAGAGCAGAGTCAAAAGGCAAAGCTCTCGATATACCAGTCAATCTATGTTCCAACTTTCTCCTGTGGCCATGAGCTTTGGGTAGTGACCAAAAAAACTAGGTTATGATCACAAGCATTGTAAATGAGCTTCCTTCATAAGGGTGTCTGGGCTCAGCCTTAGAGATATGAGGAGGGAGAGGAGTCCAGGAGGATCTCAAAGTAGATCTCCACATTGAAAGGAGCAAGTTGAGGTGGTTCGGGCATCTATTTAGGATGCCTCTTGAATGCCTCCACTTAGAGGTGGTTTGGGAATGTCCAACCAGGAGGAGACCCAGGAATTGTTAGAGATATTATATCTCCCAGCTACCCTGGGAAAGCCTCAGTTTCCCTCTGGAGGAGCTGGAGGATGCTGAAAAGAAAAGGAACATCTGCTCATTTTTGCTTAGACCACTGTCCCCACAACCCAGATTTGGATAAGTGGTAGAAAGTGCATGGATAGGATGTAGAATTTGTATAAATACAAGACAGTGTGTGTGTGCTTATGTCATTAATATCAGTTTGGAAACCAAATTAGAGAAGATGCATAAAGTAGTAGAAAAGGTACCTGCAATTGTATTTTAGCCATAATTGAATAATCAGGTAATCCTCGGGCGGCATGGTGGCGCAGTGGTAGCGCTGCTGCCTCGCAGTTAGGAGCCCCGGGTTCGCTTCCCGGGTCCTCCCTGCGTGGAGTTTGCATGTTCTCCCGTGTCTGCGTGGGTTTCCTCCGGGCACTCCGGTTTCCTCCCACACTCCAAAGACGTGCAGGTTAGGTGGATTGGCGATTCTGAATTGGCCATAGTGTGTGCTTGGTGTGTGGGTGTGTTTATGTGTGTCCTGCGGTGGGTTGGCACCCTGCCCAGGATTGGTTCCTGCCTTGTGCCCTGTGTTGGCTGGGATTGGCTCCAGCAGACCCCCGTGACCCTATTTGGATTCAGCGGGTTAGACAATGGATGGATGGATGGTAATCCTCCCAAGACACCTATAAATGGGCAACCTAACCCTTGCTTGCCCAAGCCTCTAGCCAGCCACAATGGCCTCTCTCTTTTGTTTGTTTGACACCTGCTATGCTGGCCACTCTATTGTCATTAATTAATTAATTAATTAACTTAGACTCTTTTCCAGCAGCCAAACTGCCTCTCTCTCTTCACTGTGGACTATGGCCGGCAGCTTAGCCCGGCCAATACCCCCAAGCCGCCAGAGAGAGCCATCCCTGCATAGTGGAGATGCCCCGAATTCCAGCAGGGCATCATGGACTATGGAGTTTTAATGCACAGCCCTGCTGGGCCACCAGGGGACTCTGCAGGGAGGCACAGAGACGCTTATTTTCCATACAGCCAGGAAGTACGTCCCAGTCACATGGACAGAAGAAATGAAGGAGTTTTCACCTGACCCGGAAGTGCTGGATAATCACGTCATGAACTATAAAGGACTGTGGGAGATCCCAGACAGGCGAACGGAGTCGGGAGGAAGGGTGACAACGCATCTGGGAGAGTGGAGGATTTGTTGTTATTGATTATTGATTTATGAGTATTGTGGAGTGGAGAGTGCTTTGTGCACTGTATAGTTCAAATAAATGTAATTATTGGACTTATACCTGGTGTCTGGCATCTGGTCTGAGGGTTCAAGGGGACGACAGCACCCCCTATCTGTCACACCACCAATTCTACATTGATTTTCCTGCCCATTTCCCTTTTGAGGTATCAAACTTGACCAGCTCTTCTGCTGCCTGATGAACCCTGCCTTCCCTCACTGGCATGCCAAGTTGTTTTACCTCTGCCAGTGTGGGAAGTTTCATACTGGAGTTTATCCTTTGTTGTTCCAACTTTTCCTTGGCAGCCTCTTCCTAGTTATATAGCACCTTACAATTGTTACTCCTTAAAATCAACATCCTCTTTTTGTTACCTAACTTTACTCAGTACAGGGCAACAAAGAGATGAAGTCAGTGCACACAGAACTGAGTTGCAGACAGAAACCAACCCTAAAGAATACGTCAGGCCATATCAGGGTTCACTCACTTCCACTGGGTTTGTCCATAGTTATCTCTCAGCCTGACTGCAAGTCTTCTAACTGGAAGAAAAATAGAATTCATAGTAAAAATAAAGTTAGTAATGCACATACCATTAGCAGTCACACCACTAACTTCAGGGACAGTTTTCATCAGCAGTTCATAAGGCTACTCATCAGACACTCATGCTGAGTGCTTCTTTATCGTAACGCAATGTTGTGTTTAATGTATGGCGCTGCATTCGATGTCGACTGTAGGTACTTTACAGTTGTACTGTCACCAGTCTGTTGAGGAACTGCAAGTATGAAATTCATTGCTTTAAATCTGAATATGAACATGTAGTTGAAGGAAAACTAAAGAAACTGTGATGTGATGCTACCCATTGTGTTACGGTCACTTCAAAGCTTTTATTACCATCAAAATCTGACTATTGAGAAGTTTAAAATACAGTTAGTTTCTGCTTGTCCCCTGTCCAAACTGCTGCTACATTCAATAAAGCTAATATGCAATTCATCTGGGAAAGAGATGTTTTTAATGTGCCTTTCTCGGGATTGCAATACTCCCTACCTATAATACCAGCCATTAATATGGTCCTAATTATTATAATATTTGAATGTAGCAGTTCTGGCTGTTTACTTACCTCTTTTAAAAGTGAATCAGCAATCAAGAGTGCAGATTTAGAGAGTCTCATAATGACATAGAAGGGTGTCTGTCCTACAGGTAGAATGAAATTTGTGAAGCCCTTCAAATACCAACACCTCCTTCCCCTTCCCCTTGGAATGACATGACATGACATGAAATTCTCAAACCTGCTTAGTCCAAGTGAGTAGCTATAATATAATATAATATAATATAATATAATATAATATAATATAATATAATATGCTACCATGGCTGTTTGTTTGTCTGTCAAGGATTTTAAATCACCTGTAGCTCACAAACCATTTTACCTATTGATCTGAAATTTGGTACACATATACTACGTGATGTCAACTATCCGCTTTCAGGGAGATGATTGACCTCCAAGGTTATTCGTCTTTTTATTTTTATTTAATTTTATTGTAGATTCAACTCTTGGCAACGGCCAGCAGGGCAACCGTGCAGCGCATGCAAACGGGAACCGTTCTCAGTCCCTTCCACCTTCGACGTCACTTCCCCTACCTCTTCATATCTTAAATCATTCTTGAGGCAGACTGAAGACTTAAGTCCCAGCTTAAGTGAAAAAATAAGGAAAACATACTAAGTTATTGCAACACAAACACCGACTTAATCAGTTTTAACGTGAAAAGATGACGACAAAAGAAGAGAAGAAGCGGGCTGCTAGGGTGGAGAAAAGAAGAGCTGCTCAGGAAGCAGCAAGTGCATCAACCTCTGAGCAAACGAATGCTAAACGTACAGAGAAAGAGTATGAAAACTATGAATGCTCAAGTCAAGTGTATTCACTGCACGTTATCGTGCACTGCGCCATTACTGGTATAGTATAATATAGAACATCAATATGTTATCATTAACGTGTACAATCCTACACCCAGTCTGGACCAAGTGTTGCATAGTTGCTGTCTACAACCATACAAACAAGACAGACTACTTTTGAACCCGAAATGTTCATCCTGGGGATCTCATTATTTTTTAGTTTTTTTTCCTGTGTGCTACAGTTTGCATGCCAGTGCCACCTGCTGGTTCAGAGCAGTATTACAATCCTACACCCTTTGACCGATATGGAGCAAATTTTTTATTGTGGCTCTCAAGCACCATAAAGATAAGATTGACTACTTTGGAACACATAAGTTTGACCCTGGGGGTCCAAGCTTAACATTACTTACCAGGTCAATGTTGCAAGCTGCTTCTATCTACTGTAAAATAAAAAAGACTATCTTGTGCTTCTGCAGGGGCTGTTGGATGAGGCTTAATCACGAGTGGATGTGCAATGCAACACAAAGGAAAATCAAAGGGTGGTGTTTAACTAAATTAGCCCTAGTATGTGTTTGGGTTTCTTCCTGCCTTGTGCCCTATGACAGCTGGGATAGGCTCCACCACTCCACGTGGTCCTGGTCTGGATTAAGTGGATTAGAAAAAGACATGACATAGAGTAATATAATAGGACAAAATAGTTTCTTTGTGTTTTTTCATTCTAGAATTAAATATTAGCTTGTTTTTACCTTTTAGAACTCCTCCTTTCTGCTGTCAACGATATAAGTACTACTAATTAATAATAATATAAAATAAGCAAAATATTAAATATTTTTATTGGTTGAGGGAAGGAAAGGACTCAAGCTGAAGTTTAGGGTGCCAACCGGGCAACCCCATTTACTTGAAATAAAAGGAAAACTGAAAAAGGTAGATGTGTGAAAGTAGAGTTACCAAATGCTAAGGCTTTAGCTGTTGGCGTCACAGTGATAGGCTCTGGAAAGTGGTCTTTTTATAGGATAAGAGCTCCGTACAGAGGTCTTCTTATCCCCTGAATAAGACACGACTTCTCAGGAGCAGCCGCTTTCATAGCTTCCAGACTCGAAGAGGCAGGGTCAGTTGCCCTCAATGGGCATCTTCTCGGAGCTGTGGGTGATAAGAAAGATACAGGAGTTAGCGATTCCACCCCCTGGTGTCCCAGAGTGGTAGTGCTTACCTCAGATAAATCCAGAAGGCGACCCTCAGATATATTGACAATATTTATAATTATTTGCTATTAACATACTTCATATGTGCAAAATGATTTACAGGAATATCTCAACCTGTTCGACATCATATGCAACACATGTTCCATATGTGGCACATAAATTGTCCCAAAAAATTGTATATAAGTATATACATAGCAGTACCACTAGTGTTAATATAATTTTGACTCACCCTGTATTATAAAATATGTGCAGTTTAAAAATTGTAATTCATCATTTTAAGTCTTTGGCTATCATTGTTGGTTAGACTTACATGTGCTGCAGTGGTTAGTGCAGCTCTGGCAGGCTGGATTCACTGGGAACCATTTAGGATGTCCTTTTTAACTTTTTTGTAATGGAAAAAAATATATTTCCAGGTATTAAAGTATTCTATGAGATCAAGAGAACTTACATGTTACATATAAAATGTGGCAGAAGGTTATTTTTTACAATTGCTAATTAAAAGATACATTTAATTGTATTATGGTTGTCATCAGTTATTTTCTGGAGACTGCAAACTGAATTATGAACCACAGCTTTGGTAAAGTACTTATAATCGAATCATTTCTCTCTTAAATCCTTGTATATTTTGACATCTGTAGTGTACTGTGCTATAAATAAAACAAATGTAAATAGAGCAAATAATTCAATTATGTACATTTTATTTTTCAATGCAAGATGAAATGTGTTTATTTACTGTGTCATTCATCAACCACCAAACATTTGTTTTAGTTGCAGACCTCAGGCGTACTGTTGAATTGCTTCTTTCTGTCACAGCTATGTCTCTGTCTCTCGTTCTCTCTCCCTGTCTCTGTCTGAAGATCAGTTCAGTAGTTTTCTTGTCATCAGCTAATAGGCCAAAGAAGGTTATTAAACTCTGCCTTACTGGAACCACGTTAAATTTGAAACTTTGTTTTAATTGGAGAGACATCTCATCGCCCCATTCCCTTCATTGAAATACACATCTGGAGGTAGTTTGGCTTCCTACGATTTAACTAGCTAACGGCTGGAAGGAATGAGGTGCAGCTGGAAGAGGCAAGTACTGTTTGGAAATCTGCAAGTTACTATGATTAAAAATATCTACACTTTCCAATAAACAGCTGATAAACGCAATTGGACGTGGGTGGAAGGCTTCCAGTTTCTCTGCCCTGCTGAGCTGTCTAGAAAAACAAGGGGCCATGATTCACAACTTCTGAGTTTCCCTCGTGCTAGAGTCATAAATGGGTCAAGGTCAATGGTGCATTAAACATTTACATTTCTATAGTGCCTTGTCACACTCACTAATAATCCAATCAACTATTAGCCTATTCATACAGATGGCATGAGGTTTACATGCTTGAATTACACATTTTATTGCAGAACAGGATGTAGGAAAATTATCCAGGGTACAAGGGTTAACAGCAAAATTTGGCTTGGAAAAACAACATGTCAACAGCATGAACACACAGTGTCTAAGTTAAGGTATTAAATCACAAGCAAAATCAACCTGAGAAGTGTTAATCTTCAGGAAAACTGACTATTTAATTTGACAATGCTGCACTTGTTTGAAGTGAAGCAAGAATGAGAAAGAGCAATACTAAAATTCAGGAAGGGTGTGAAAAATGATTAAACACTCTCAATCAAAAGAATACATTGCAAAAAATCAGAATACATTTGAATTCCACAAAATCCAGGCTTAAATACAATCTTGAATTCTGTTTTGACTTACACTTCAGAATCATTAGCACTGAGACCATTTTTATCCACAAGCCATAAAGCTATTCAATATCATTCATACTGACAAAAGCATGATTGTTCTTTTAATATGTTGTATTTCCAGTATGTATATATCAAGGTGGAACACGTTGTCCTTTTTTCTGTTGCACTACTATAAATAGTTCCTGGGAAACATGGAGGTAAGAATACATTACATTGAAGTATGTGAAGCATGTGAATATTTTAAACAGGCTTTTAGACTTCTTCATTCATTGTCACTACATAACTAAACATCCATCCATTATCCAACCTGCTATATCCTAACTACAGGGTCATGGGGTCTGCTGGAGCAACACAGGGTGCAACGCAGGAAACAAACCCCGGGCAGGGCGCCACCGCAGGTGGGCACACACAAACACACACCAAGGAAAATGTAGGATCGTCAATGCACCTAACCTGCATGTCTTTGGACTGTGGGAAGAAACCAGAGTACCTGGAGGAAACCTACACAGACATGGGGAAAACATGCAAACTCCACGCAGGGAGGACCCGGGAAGCGAACTGCGAGGTGGCAGTGCTACCCACTGCACCACCGTGCTGCCCATATAGCTAAACATCCATCCATTTTCCAACCCGCTGAATCCGAACACAGGGTCACAGGGGTCTGCTGGAGCCAATCCTAGCCAACACAGGGCACAAGGCAGGAACCAATCCTGGGCAGGGTGCCAACCCACCACAGGACACACACAAACACAATTTAGGATCGCCAGTGCACCTGACCTGCATGTCTTTGGACTGTGGGAGGAAACCCACGCAGACACGGGGAGAGCATGCAAACTCCACGCAGGGAGGACCTGGGAAGCGAACCCAGGTCTCCTAACTGCGAGACTGCAGTGCTACCACTGCGCCACTGTGCCGCCCTATAGCTAAACATTTCACTACATATTGTACTGTTCATAGTTGTATGTGACAAAGAAAGTTTGATTTGATTTGAATGCTTATGAGACCCATCAAAACTCAGCTTCTGAGATCAACAAACTAAACTTCAAAAACAAATCTAGTCCATACTTTAAAATTTCATCATTGAACAATTAAAGACTAATTGAGTTCCATATTGATAAAAAAAGTCTTTTTGAATGCTACCAAGGCTGTATTTTCAGTGGTTTAATGAATGAGGTGCATTAACATTAAGAGTGGATTTCTGAGTACATATTAAAGAAATGTGAATGTTATTCTTGTGTTCAGTTCCCATTGTAGATCTCTCTGTGTACAATGTTTGCATGTTTTCCTTATTTCTTCTTCTGATTCTTCTCAACACTTTCCGGTTTCCTCCTACATCATAAAGATGATCATGTTAAATAAATTTGTGTCTCTAAACTTAATCTGCATGAGTGACTGTGTCCTGAAGTGAATTGCTTGGTTTGGTTCCTGTTGTGATTTTGTGTGATAATGTAACATATGAATGGATAAATGACTCCATCAATTTCATAACCTCCCTAAATCTAAGATCTATGTTTAAGATTCTGTGCCCCCCCAATCTATCTGGCAGCAACAGGCAGAAGGCAAGAACCATCCCTTCATGAAGCACAAGTGTTATGTTTCAGCCAGGTTCACATCCCTGGCTTAAGTATGTCTATTTTATTTATTTTGTCTTTAACCTATTACCTTATATATTGTTATTAATTCTGTTTTTAATTCGGTCTTTCTATTTTACTTAATATTTTCACGTAATTTTCTACCCCATTAAATCCAGACCACCTGACTGGTATGCCTTTGGCAGTGGGAGGAAACTGCAGAGGAAATCCATAAAGTTATGGGAAGGACCTGGGGCCTCATGTGTAAATGGTGTGTACGCTCAAATCGCAATGTATAAAACCTAAACTTGGCTTAAAGCCACGCACATTTTCACATTACCTCATACCTTGTCGTACGCAAGTTCTGCGCTCAGTTTTGTAAACTGGCGGCACCCAGCATCAGAGCAGTGCTACTGTTCCTGTGTGGTTTCCCTTTCTTTTCTAGATCCACATCCCTGCCGCGGCTTTATCATATACACTGAAACTAACCGCATATTGTTTATTAGTGTAATGCATCTGATTGTAATTAACCTGTAACAATATAATGGTCAACGAAATGGCCAAACTATTCCAAATACCATAGCTGCTTTAGCATTGTTACTCTCACAGTACCTTCTTTTTCTTCTTTCAGCTGCTCTTGTTAGGGGTTGCCACAGCGGATCATATTTTTCCATATTACTCTCACTGCACCACTCGGAGTATTTATATCACTGTATCTGAGTGGGGAATCACAGCTCAGCAGCTGATCGGAAAGAGAATTATCGGTATACAGCATCAAAAACACGCTGCACTCATATGGCAAACGCTTCAGAGCCCTTCCTTGTGGTTCAGAAACAGTTTCATCCCAAGAACTATAAACGCACTCAATCAGCCCTTCAAGTGCTCCTTGTAGAACTGTTTGTACTTATAAGTACAATCACCTCATTGTAAACTTGCGATACAGTTATAATATTGCAAAACCTGAGACACTTTATAAAGCAAGTATTAACATATGATGACGATATAATTTTTAAGATGAAATGCAGTAAAATATGTTTATTATATTATACAGATAAAACTTTAACTTCATTTAAATAATCTATATTGTTAATAATTAAACATGTGAGGACAGTGCTGCATCGCTAACGAGGAGCTAGCGCTCCGTTCATGGATTGTTCCTGTCTGGCTCTGTATTCTTGCTGTGCCTGGCACGACACTGGAAGGACAGAGGGATAGAATAATTAAACACGTACTACAAAGATATTTCAATGTTCCTTAAAAGTTTTGAAGAATCTGCGTTCTAAGCTTACAGATGGCTTAATGTCTATTACCAAGCTGATTGTGTGGTGATTGGGTATTTGAAGAAAGAAAAGTAAGGACAGGAATTGGAGGTTAGTACGTTTGAAAGAGACAGTACTGCTGCAATAAATTATTTCATTATTTCAAGGTCACGCACGGCAAAGCAAGCATCTTGCGTGATGCAGGAACAATCACTTTGCCACCGTGTTCCCATGTTTAATAACATACTTTAACTCCTATCATCATGTAAATGATATCACATATATATCTCAGTATTTTAATTATTCAGAGAGCTGTAATATCATGAATGTAATGGATTCTGTGTCCTGTTGGAGGAAGAGAAAGCCCGGAAGCACGTAGTGATTCACACACATAGAGCACATAGAAGATCAAATACAAAACAAACATTTAACGTGGTTCTTTAGATACGATGGGATTTAAGAAACCAGTAAATTAAACGATTTTAAGATGAAGTTTATGATGTTCTACTTTAATGACAAAATAAACTACATGATTAAAGTGGAAATTTCAAGATTAAAGTTGACATTTCGTGCTTTTTTCCCACTGTGTGCCTATTTTTTTTCTCTGTACCCTCTGTACCCCTTTCATATGACACTCAGACAGTGGCCTACGACTTGTCTTTTCACGTGGACTTTGATATCTGACAACTTATTTTTTATTTCAGGCACTGTGCAACTTTGTGAACTTGAGCTTTCAAGTTTCTCCGACACTCTATGTCACTCGATCAACTTCCTTTTGTTGTTTATACCACTGTTTAAACCAACAAATAGTACGTTTTTCCTTGTCTACAGCTGGTGTTCGCTGAACTTCTTCTATTTTTCCCAGTGCTTCTGGCATTGTCTTTTCAAAGAAGGCTGAGCTTAAGGGCTATTTATATTGATTTGCATATTCAAAGAGGCGTAATTCTGGAAGGAGACGGGGCAGAACAGCAGGCACGTGCCACGTGTGTTACTTTTCACACTGACCGGGATTTATGGAGTGGAAGAACACGAAAGTTGGCATTTGCACAGATTTATGCATCTGGATTTTTTTGTGTGTACAAACATTTCCGCCTTTGCGCTTATGCCATGTTATAGTGTGAATTCTACGCACGCTGTTATGCATGAGGCCCTTGGACATGAACCCTGATCTTCTTCCTGTGAGGCAGCAGCACTATCACGGCACCACTGTTCCACCTTTATTTAATATTGTATTGTTTATTATTTGTACTGTGTTCTATATGTGTAAATGTTGTTCATGTTTTCTACTTAGTTTTCTTTGTGTAGAGCTTATGGGGTGGAACCACTTGACTGTACAACTGGGAAACCACCCCTCAGTGGTGTTTAATAGAACCTACACTTAAGAAAGCAGCTTCAGCATTTGATTTTTTCCATTTCTTGTGGGTTATGTTCATTGTTTCTGTTTTTAGATTTATGGCCTTTGACCCCTTATAAATTAGGTTTTGTTCATTTTAAGTTCTGGCAAAACCTATTTTGCTGTATTTTTGTTCCTGCCTTTGGGGATTCTACAGTCCTTTAGTATTATTTTAATAAATCTTTAAATGTGAAGAATCTTTGATTAGTTTGCTTTGGTTTAATGGTTTTAGTTTCCTCTTTGTGTGGACATTTGGTCTTTTAAATACTTTTCCCCATTTTATGTTCCTGTGCAGACTGAAAGGCTCCCTTTAAAGTTTGGGGCTGGGCTGCCAAGAGCGAGGCATGATCAATGAATTTAGAGCGGTGTAGAGGGCAGTTATAGGTTTGGGTTGTACTTAGGGCCCTGCATCCCTTGTTTGAGATGTTTTGAAGTGGTAGGAATTGCAACACGAAGTATTTAGCAATGTATGCTCTCTTGTCTTGGACTAATTCAGTTCCTAATGAAGCTAAAATAAGTATTTTTTGGAGGATCACAAATTCACATAGATGCAGAAAGAACATGAAAACACTCAGAACAATGAATGGGTCAGGATGTGATCAAGGGAATCCTGGAACTGTATGGCAACTTTGGTAACCAATGTGTTAATTATCATGCTGGGAAATGAATGCTCTTCTGAAATAAACATCATTTTAAGTTTAACCTTGGGTTATCATAAGTCTATAAAATTATGATGTTAGCTATTTATGTTAAGATATCAAAGTACAATAATCAAAATGATAGTGCCGTCATTTGTACTTCTGTAAACACCTAGTCACTCTTAGAGTGTATGTGTATTGTTATCAGTCATTTGATTGTTGTTAGTAATCCCCCTTAACCTACCAGGAGGTTGGTAGGTACCTACTGAACCATTCAAGTGAGCCTGATAAGAACTGATAACACTCTTTCTCAATCAAAGCAGATAATAACAAGGGAAGACTTAAGAAAACAGAAGTAGGCAGTGCAGCCTTGTGGCTGTGGCACTGGAGTTTAAACCACAAGGTTACTGGCATAATCGGTGCTTCTGACGCACTTTGTGATCCTGAGTGAGTCACTTAACCTGCCAGGGCACCAGTTGTAAAAATTGCACATAAACAACAAGAGAATCAGAGCACTCTACTTGGGATGGAGTTTACTGTGTAAAGGTGCAGAAACAAGCACATGGAATGGTTTCCCTAATAATAAGCTTTTAAGATCCCTCATCATCAATGTTCAGAATAATAGTAGAAAAAAATCCTTAATTAATCCCAGCAGATAATAACCAGGAAGGCAGTAAAGACAAATGTCTACCAAGAATATTTTTCACTATACTATAGTAATAATAATAACATTCAGTGTCACTCAAGACTGAGGCTTATTACAATAACACTGAAAATGTTTAAATTTCAAAAGCATGTTTTGAGGTACTGAGAACATTCAGTGCTGGATTTTCATGTCCCCTCCTTGTCAGTGTAGGTTTTCAATTTTAAATAACCTGGGCTTTACTTGCACATTCATAGACAAGGAAGATAAGCTAATTGGTGACTCTAAAGTAGCCCCATAAATATGAATGCAGGTCAGTATAAAAGTGGGCCATGTGCCCAGTCCAGGATTCGATTGAACCTGATTTTAATGAAGTAAGCCTGAATGCAGCTCAAATTGATAAATGTACATTTGGATACCACTAATTTCTCAAAATCAACTTTCCAAAAGGTAAGAAAAAAAATTTTTGAATGTCACAAACACATATTTCAAAGCAATTACTCTGAACTATAGAGAATGTCACAGATTAGTTGGGATAAATGTGCCAGGCAGCCACCATGGTAAAAAATGTGAAGGTATTAACAATAAAAGTTATTGATATTGCAGAAATCTAATCTTAAAAATAATGATGATGATCCGAGATGTCAGTACTAAAGGCAACTATAGCTTGCTTACCACCTGGAAACGCTGAATTTTTTTAACAACATAAAAATGTTATTGCTTGTGACAGAAATATTTAAATACCAAAACATCAACAGAAATACATTAGAAAATGCATATCTAGTGCTTCCTACTATACTGATGCAGATTTAATACAAGTCCTTCATATGAGATTTTTTGAAACAGTCATCAATGCACAGCCCAATATTGCAATCAGAATAGTAGAAGTGTGTTTCTTTGTGCACTTGCCTTATATTTTTTCTGTTGCTTGTATACAACAGGGTAGAATATCAGTGCCCGATCTGCATAATCGATGCACCCCTTGTGTTATTGTAGGCTACCACATTTCCCCTGACACGAGTAACAGTTGCTACACTGTGAATGGTGCGAAAGGGCTAACATCTTTCTTATTCTTGCACTTGAACCCAATCATTTTGCCTTTTTCTCACACCGCTGCTGTAACACCACAATGAGACTTCATGTGACAGAATTCCTTGTTGATTTCTTGGCAGTTTGGTTGTACAGTGCCATATGCTTCAGTTTCTCCAGCCATGTCATCTTATGACCAATTCACAATGTCTTCACTAACACTCGATTCAAGCAATGGTGGAGCTTCTATTTGTGCTAAAACTGCCTTCACAGCTTTTCATTTGCCATGTTTTTTTGGAGGCTCAGCCCCACTAATTAATATTGATGAGTTACTTTCGAGTTACCATAAAGTGGCAGAAAATACAGAAATATTCATGTTCTTTTGCAGCATGGTGTTATTTCATCCATTAAATGCCAACACAATACTGTCCAGAGAGTTATATGGACTTAACACTATAATGCGTATCATTATATATCACCCTCAGCCTAACTCTGGTTTAACCATAGGTACACATAGTTCCAAGTCACGTTTGGATTTAGCACCAAGCAGGTTAAACATTAATATGTGTAGAAGATATGTCAGATATATCTGAACATGGGGTAGATGGACTGCAAACATGGCTGTGTCCCCACTACAAGAGAATGACCCCATCACTTTGTGTACATGAGTGTACAATTATCGAGAGCATCTGTCCATAAAACATACCATGTGCCAGTGGTAAAGATACGTAAAAGACAGGGATATGAATTCATGAGCCAAGAGCAGATATACTGTATAATCAGACAGTGGTTAATCTACTGGGAAAACGTTTTGTAGCCGTTGAAGTTGAAGTCTATTGATATCAAAACTCAGAATCCTGACATTTTTCTTGACTTCTTGTCGTTTCAATTGTCTTTCTTTTCACAAAGTGTCTATTCATTTTATGACTTGTGTTCATTTATTTGGATGAAAGTCTGTGGAGGTCCCCACTGCTATATATTATATTAGCCTATAAAGTGGATTCAGAAAGTATTTAGACTTTATTGAGTTGTAGATTTAAAATGGATACATTTCTCTTTTTTGCCCATCAATCTGGACTCAATAACTCATAATGACAAAGTGAAAAATGTTTTCAGAAAGGTCTGAAAAATGTTTTAAATATTAAACAGTGAAATCTCTGTTCATATAAACATTCAGAACCTTAATTCAGTACTTTGTATAAGCCCCTTTGGCAGCAATTACAGCTTCCGAATTTCTGTACAAGCTTTGGACACCTGGACAAGCTTTGGGCCATTTATTCTTGCTAAGGTTTTGGTTTTTGTTTTTATTTTTATATGCTTTTTCACATGGATTTCTGAAATCAAACATTTGTTTTAGTTTTTTTTAGGCTCTTGACTATGATTATTACTTTTATTTTGGAAATTCCAATCGCATAAAAAAGTTATCATATTTTTCAAACCATTAGGTCTGCCATTTTGTATTTCTTATGATTCAGCTATGTTTTATTCCCGTCATCAGAACTGCTTCACACATGGCTAATGGCGTGCCCTCTGAGGTTGTGATCTTCAGGGAAAGGCATCCATCCATCCATTTTCCAACCCGCTGAATCCGAACACAGGGTCACGCTGGAGCCAATCCCAGCCAACACAGGGCACAAGGCAGGAATCAATCCCGGGCAGGGTGCTAACCCACAGCAGGAAACACACAAACACACCCAGCACACACTAGGGCCAATTTAGAATCTCCAATCCACCTAACCAGCATGTCTTTGGACTGTGGGAGGAAACCAGAGCGCCCAGAGGATACCCACGCAGACACGGGTAGAACATGCAAGCTCCACGCAGGGAGGACCCGAGAAGCAAACCTGGGTCTCCTAACTGCGAGGCAGCAGCGCTACCACTGCACCACCGTGCCACCAGGGAAAGACATGCCAGAATAAAAGGTCATCTAGAAATGTATTTCCTTATCCAAGCTGTGGATACAAAACCCTTTTTCAATTGTTCTATGTTCTATGTAAAAGTTTTCAGTATTTTATTCCTGATTATGTTTTCTTTGCACTGTATTTTTGACCATAATTGTTGTCTGTTGTTTTGGGTTTGATGCTTGTGTCTTTGATTTACTGGTTTTGACTCCTTTTTTTTTAATCGCCTATTCTCCTGGTCATTTCTCAAATCTAGCCAGTTCTCTGACTTATAAATCTCATTTTCCTGGAAGATCCTCTCAATCTCTGTTAGGATGGATGGGAACTGCCCGTGAACTGTCATCTTCAGGTCTCTCCACAGATTTTCCAGATAGTTTAAGTCTGGGCTTTGGCTGGACCACTCTAGGACTAGAGACTTGTCACAAAGTCACTGCAGTGTTGTCTTGGCAGTATAGCTCAAGTTATTGTCATCCTCAAAGGTGAACTGACACCCCAGTCTGAGGTTATGTGCACTCTTGAGAAGGTTTTTTTTTTTTTTTCCATGGACCCCTGCAACTGATAATTATCTCCATAGCATGATGCTGTGACCATTATAAGTGTCATTATCGGAATGGTATTAGGCAAACGAGGAGCTGGTCTTTACTAGAACTAGTGCTTGTGCTAGAGATCTGCCCAAAGAGTTCATTTTTTGTCTACTAAAGCCAGTCTTCTTTAAATGGTGTTTGACAAATTGAAAGTAGTATATGATGTGCTTCCATCAAATCAGATTTCCACACATGTCCGATTGATGTAGTGCTGCTGACGTGATCGTTCTTCTGAAAAAAATCTCCATCTTAGCAGAGGACCTCCTTGTTAGACTAATCATTGTGTTCTTGGTCACCTAATTGACCAAGGCCCTTCTTGCCCAGTTACTCAGTTTGGCCAGATTGCCAACTCTAGGATGTGTTCTGGAAGTTCCAAACTTCTTCCATTTCACAATTATCGAGGTCACTGTGCCCCTGAGAACACTCAAAAAAAAAAAATGTATCCCCTTGCTGTGATCTATATCACACTGCAGTTTGATTATGGAGGCCTACAGAGAGTTCCTCTGACATCTAGGCTTGGTTTTTGTCCCAACATGCAATGCGAATGCTGGGACCTTATATACAGGTTTTGTGGACCCTAAACCAGGTCTAATCAATTTATTTTGCCACAGGTGGACTCCAGTCACATGCTAGACACATCTCACGGAAAATTAAAGCAAACAGGATGTACCTGACCACATTTTCGGAGGGCCACAGCAAAGGTGCCGAAAACACTCATACAAATGAGAAATCTCAATTTTTGACTTTTAATTAATTTGCAAAACTTATTTAAAAAGTTTTTTTTACTTTGTTATTATGGATCATAGACTGAATGGAAAAATCTAATTTATCATTTTAAAATCAAGTCTGCAGTACAATAAAGGGTGTTGAAAGTGAAGGAGTCTGAATGTTCTTAGCAATAACAGTGATGTCCTGATATAAGAAACAGATATATAAATAAATATATATATATAAATATTATAAGTAAATGAAGCAGAAAAACAGCAAGAAACACAGTAATAGTGATGACTGAAATGACTTGCATGAAATTGAATCTGCAGGCAAACTCCATGTTTTGCTTCGGAAAATAAATTGCATTTCACTTCCAGCAAAATTTGTGCCTTTCCCACATTTATGTGCAATAAATCTGCATGTGTCTCCCTGTCATTTAGTATTAAAAAAATTCTAGTGAGAAAAAAAAAATCACTGGAAGTGTGCATATTCTCAACTAGGACAAGATGGTTGGGAGGTACTGGTGTGGAGCAGGTTTTGGTAGCAACGAATTTGCATAGACTGAGTTTTCCTGTGAAGTAATGTGCATGATGATGCGTTTTAGTGTATCATAGTATGGAAAATAAGCAGCATGTCACATTTTTAAAAAACATATTCCACTTTTATCTATGGCAATGTGAACAACAAGTATGAACAGAATTGACTTTACTGTTGTGGTACGCATTTAGTGTTTTATGCAGCTGCACAAAACAACACAAGTAAACACAGGAGTGTGAGTGATTCTTACCAAGCAATTTTACTTGCTTTTCAATGCCAAAAATCTTTAAACACTCTTAAAAAATCTTTAGTGACTCTTGTATTGTGAAACTACCTGCGAAATGAATTATAGCATCAGTTTTGCGGAATTACATGCAAAGTGAAAGTTGCCTGTTATTATCATCACTTTGAACTGCCAGATCTTATAAAGCAGCAGAATTAGTGATTGGCAAATCTAAATGGAATGTGTCGTGTGATGGGATGGCACCTGTCCAGGTTTGGGTCCTGCTTTGCATCCAGGATTGGCAGGATGGCACGCTATATAACCATGAACCATGGAGTGGAGCAAGGTTGCTGATTAACTTAATGGATGAAGGTGACTAAATAAATGCACCTTGTTACACTTCTCATGTCATAAAATAATGAAACAATTCAAACAACAAGTTCATTTTAAAAGCAAATATTTG
This sequence comes from Polypterus senegalus, assembly GCF_016835505.1. NCBI lineage: Eukaryota > Metazoa > Chordata > Cladistia > Polypteriformes > Polypteridae > Polypterus > Polypterus senegalus. Next base: position 33,890,905 of record NC_053167.1, read on the forward strand.
GTTTATATCAACCTGAACAATAACGAATCGAGTTATCTAATGTTAGAATAACAGAGAAACTTAAGATCTCAGGATTTGTCAGACATGCTTTATCGAGAATTATCTTCATCTTGAGGCACCACTTGTCTGATATTCTATGGTTAATTTGTACATCAGCATTATTACCCAACATATTTAAGACCAGACAGTTTCCGATTTTACAAGAAAGCTGACACAGGCTGACTTTCACTGGTTTAAAGTAAAAAAGAAAACAGCCCCAAGCTGTTTGACCAAAACTGCAGCCCACAGAATCATTTTTCAGCCATGTTGTGTGAGAAGTAAAGAGTAGATAAACATTATACAATATTATGCCACATATCAAGTAGCAACAACCCATTTGAGAATAGGTTTAAAAAAAAAAATACAAATAATTATGATGATAGGTAAAAAAAAAAGTCCCAACCTTTGCAATAGTTTATAACCAACTTCCTCTGCTTTGAAAGAAAGCACAGCAGAAAAATCTGTGGGAAAAAAAACTACAGATTTTTCTGTCTGGCTCTCCGCCTGGCCTTGAGTTTACACAGCCTGGCCGCCTGCTTGTCTGCCAGTCTATCAAGGCAGGATCTCCACCTGTTTTTTAAAACAGCACACTGGTGAAACTATTAGCCCACTATTCCACTGTCCCACACTCTCAGTAGTCTGAGCCGACTCTTCTCCTGCAGCTTTGGGACGCTGCTTTGATAGTTTCACTTTTCAGGGTCGCCTTCAGTTTTCATTTTGATTGATTGCCTGCTTGTCTGTTTCATTATTTAAATTGCATTTCTGTACACAATAAAAACAACAAATACCTACTGCTTCAGTCAAGCCTTTTTACTTTTAATAAAGCCATTTAACCTTAATGTTTCCTCTGTGCTCCTACCACGTCTTTTTAAGAACCCTGAGAGAAAATAATTAAAAATGGCTGGAAGCGGGCCAGTGTTTGTCAAAACAGTAGATGACAGAGTTGTTAGTCAGGTGTTCTTTTAGGCCAGTGTTTTGTGAGAAAATGGGCTGAGCTGTAAAGTTAAACGTAATGTAACATGAGGAAAAGACGGCCTCCAAGGCTTTTCCGCTGAAAACATTCATGATAGAGGGTAGGTCAAGCAGCTTCGAGAGACCATTCTTGGTCAGTCAATCAATCAATTACGCTATGGATGAATAAATAAATGAATCAATCAGTCAGGGCAAATAAGATTATAACATAGTATCAGGATAAAACAATCATCCATCCATTATTGAATTAGATTAATCCAGTTGAGGGTCAGAGGAATTGGGGCCTAATCTCATTAGCATCGGGTGTAGCTCTAGAGCCATTTGAGGACAGAACACTAAGTCATCACACGTACCCTGTGGGACAGTTTGTAGTTGTCAATTAATTCCAAAACACATCTTTGGAATGTGACAGGAGTTCTATAAGGAAAAAGTCATGTGGACACAGGGACAATAACTACACACAAGCAGGCAGGGATTTAAACTCAGAGCTGTGACTGAGAAGGATCAGCTATAAAACACACAGGACAAGACCAATAAAAACTAAACAGAATAGTATTACATGTTCAAAACAACGGAGTATTGGTACACAACAACTACATTTATTTCTATAGCATGTTTTCATACAAATGATGTATCTCAAAATGCTTTACAAGATGAAGAAAGAAAAATATAAAAAAAAAAGATTAGGCAATAGTAAATAAGAAAAGAATAAAGTAAGGTCTCATGGCCAGGAGGACAGAAAAAAAAACCTCAGAGGACTGGAGAAAAAAAAAACTAAATCTGCAGGAGTACCCAGGTCACAAGACCACCCAGCACCCTCGGACATTCTACCTAACATCAATGATCTCAATCAGTCGTCAGGCTTTCAGGCTTCACGTTCAAGAATTAGATGATGATGGTCATGTGGACCTCTGGCCTTCAATCCATCAATCTAAGGACATCATGGTACTTTGATCAGGTAGTGATGGAGCAGATCACCACCACAGAAAACCAGAAAAAAAACTGCAGAGAATGTAGGGGTTAGTACGGATTGTGGAGCTATGATAAAAATGATAATTAAATGCATATACAGAATATCAGGGTTACACTAAAATGTAGCTATGAGAAAGCCATGTTAAAGTAATGTGTTTTCAGCAGAGTTTTAAAGTGCTCCACTGTATTAGCCTGGTGAATTCTACCAGTCAGCTATTCCAGATTTTAGGTACATAATAGCAGAAGGCCGCCTCACCACTTCTTATAAGTTTAGCTCTTGGAATTCTAAGCAGACACTCATTTGAAGATCTATGATTACGATTTGGAGTGCAGGATGAAGGCATTCCAAAATATAGGATGGAGCGAGATTATTTAAGGCTTTGTAAACCATAAGCAGTATTTTAAAGTCAATTCTAAATGACGCAGGTAACCAATGTAGTGACAGCAAAAACTGGAGAGATGTGCTTGGAATTTCTTTTCCTATTTAACATTCTGGCACAATAGAAGAAGCTTGCAAAAGGCATGATAATGAAAACAGAGAATACCATTCTGTTGAAGTTGAGGAAGCAAACCTAAAGGCAGATGAAGGATACTGAAGGCAAAATCTGTTTATGGAGTTAATGCTGGAAGAAGAGAGATTAGTCTTGATTTCAGTTGTATCACTGATGGAGGCTCAGAAGCAGACCCTGGTAAGACTTTTTATAAAACAGTAGTCGCAAACCTAAAACAACATTTATAAAGAGTTTTCAAGCAGCTACAAGACCAACATGTGAATACCTTTATTGTATCACAGGTTTAAACATTATAAGCAGTGAAAATGGGTACGTTAGGCATTAATATATTTTGTAAGATAACTGGAGAGTCTTACATAAAGTCGATGTGCCAACTGAAAGTAATTTGAACCCAAGGTTTAGTGCGAGTCACTTTGAAATTGTCATAAACTGTTAATGATTACACTAATCTACAAGACATAAGCTTTGCCCCCACACAGTTTTGATAATGGATAGGTGGGTGAATGGCCAGATGAAAGGTAATAAAGCTACAATTCACCGGCCACATACTCTGACCATGTTACTCAATGAATGGGATGTTTTCTTGACTGCAGTGGAAATAGTGAACAAAAAGATATGATTTTAAAGATGATTATATGGCAGTGGAGATTCTTGAGCTGAGATGCCACCAAAAGGAGAAGAAGAAGAAAGCCTGTCAAATCAGCAGAAGATAAAATGCAGACAGAGAAGAGACACTCTTAGATGAAGGGCTCAGTCTGTATAAAATGACAGAACATAAGGATATGTGTACTGTAAAGTGACAGGTCCTAACATGAGTCACTGCTAAATATTATCACGCATTATATATTAATATAGTGGCTTTAATAAAGACCATCATCCCAGATTGGTCTATAACATAATAAGGAACAAAGTGTTTCTAAGAATGCACAGTTTTTGCTATCCTGAGACTTTGCTGCACCAAATAGCCTTTATGTCCAGTCACAATTCATGAAGTGGATCCACATCAATGACAGATTGGACTTGTCTCATAACATGGAACAAACTATATAAGTAAGGCCCTTTTAATCAGGAGATTGTCTTTTTAATGTGGGCATGTGGGACACCCTTTACATCTTTTACAGCTCTGTGATGGTCATTGCAATTTTCTAAGCTGTGGTCTGCTGAACCAGTAACATCACTTCAAGAAATGTCTGCCAAATCAACAAGCTAATTAAAAGGGCAGGCTTAGTTATGGGATGCCCTCTGGATGGATGCCTTGGAAGTAGCAGCAGAGGGCAGAATTGAAACAAAACTGAGTGCCATTGTGAATAATGCTTCACATCCACTCTCTGACATACTCACACTGAGGACTTTCAGCCAACAAATCATTCAGCAGAAGTGTGTCAAAAAATTCAACTGGGGCTTCTTTACACCAACAGCAATAGGCTACATAATACCTTAGTGTGACTGCCAAGGCAGAAGTTTTTTTCTTTTTCTTTTATTCATAATTCTGGTTTGTGTTCATACTATACTGTGTTTAAATCAATCTATCTATCTATCTATCTATCTATCTATCTATCTATCTATCTATCTATCTATCTATCTATCTATCTATCTATCTATCTATCTACAGTGGGATGCAAAAGTTAGGCAACCTTGTTAATAGTCATTATTTTCCTGTATAAATCGTTGGTTGTTATGATAAAAAATGTCAGTTAAATATATCATATAGGAGACACACACAGTGACATTTGAGAAGTGAAATGAAGTTTATTGGATTTACAGAAAGTGTGCAATAATTGTTCAAACAAAATCAGGCAGGTGCATAAATTTGGGCACCGTTGTCATTTTATTGATTCCAAAACTTTTAGAATTAATACATACACAGGTGAATCCTATAATGAGAAAGAGTATTTAAGGGGGTCAATTGTAAGTTTTTCTCCTCCTTTAATTTTCTCTGAAGAGTAGCAACATGGGGGTCACAAAACAACTCTCAAATGACCTGAAGACAAAGATTGTTCACCATCATCGTTTAGGGAAGGATACAGAAAGCTGTCCCAGAGATTTAAGCTGTCTGTTTCCACAGTTAGGAACATATTGAGGAAATGGAAGACCACAGGCTGAGTTCAAGTCAAGGGCAGACCAAGAAAGATTTCAGATAGACAGAAGCGACGAATGGTGAGAACAGTCAGAGTCAACCCACAGACCAGCACCAAAGACCTACAACATCATCTTGCAGCAGAGGAGTCACTGTGCATCGTTCAACCATTGGCGCACTTTACACAAGGAGATGCTGTATGCGAGAGTGATGCAGAGGAAGCCTTTTCTCCGCCCACAGCACAAACAGAGCCGCTTGAGGTCTGCTCAAGCACATTTGGACAAGTCAGCTTCATTTTGGAATAAGGTGCTGTGGACTGATGAAACTAAAATTGAGTTATTTGGGCATAACAAGGGGCGTTATGCATGGATGAAAAAGAACACAGCATTCCAAGAACAATTATTGCACACTTTCTGTAAATCCAATAAACTTCATTTCACTTCTCAAATATCACTGTGTGTGTCTCCTATATGATATATTTAACTTATTATTCATCGTAACAACCAACGATTTATACAGGAAAATAATGACTATTAACAAGGTTGCCCAAACTTTTGCATCCCACTCTATCTATCTATCTATCTATCTATCTATCTATCTATCTATCTATCTATCTATCTATCTATCTATCTATCTGAGAGCTACTCATCTAGTTATCTAGAACAGAGGTTAAGGTGCTATATCCAAACCTTGATTAATAAATAGAATAGGAAGCAAGGAAACAATCAGAAGAAAATTACATTTGGAAAAATCCACTCTTAAATGGAATAGATAGGGCCAGAGATTGGCCAAACAGAAACCATGGACTAATTACCAATGAAAATTACCTATATGATGATAGCTTAAAGAATGGCTAGAGTGTTGTGATAAAACAGAGCTACTTCGATACACCACTGGGACACTGAAGACGTACAGCACTGCTCATTACTGGAACCATCAAATTAATAACATCTGTTAGAAATGGTCTGTAATGATCCCTAACCCAGATTTAAACTGAAAGAAGTAGCAATTCAAGGTGTAATGTGAGCAAAATTGGCACAAAAAGAGGAATGTTTATGGTGAATAGATGTTTCCCAGAATTATATGATGTTTAAAGTGGTTCTCCTCAGGGATGAGGGCTGGAGCAGTTGCTCTTTTTAAAATGCATAAACCTGCTACACAAGCATGTAATCAATAAGGTGGTTAATTTTGCAGATGATACCAAACTAAGTAAAAGGGCCTTCAAGTAAAGAGTGACTTAAACAGCACACAGACTTGGGTAGATTTGTGGCAGATGAATTTTAAAGTAAGTGAATGTAAAATGTTACATATAGCAAGTAGAAATACTAGATTTGAATACACACTGAGAGGTCTGAAACTTGAAAGTACCACTTATTAGTAGGACCTAGGAGTCATAGTGGACTCACCACTATCTACATCCAGACAGTATACAGAAGCGATCAAGAAGGCTAACAGAATGTTAAATTATATGCCCTAGTGTGTGGAGTAAAAGTCAAATCAAGTTATACACTATATGGACAACAGTATTGGTACATACCTCTTAATTATTGAATTCAGGTGTTTCAATCAGACCCATTGTCACAGGTGTATAAAATCAAGCCCCTAGCTTTGGGGTTTGTTTCCTGTGTTGGCTGGGATTGGCTCCAGCAGACCCCCATGACCCTGTAGTTAAGATATAACGGGTTGGATAATGGATGGATGGATAGCTTTGCAGTCTCCATTTACAAACATTTGTGAAACAAAATGGGTCATTTTGGAGAGTTCAGTGGCTTCAAGCAAGGCACTGTGATAGGATGCCACCTTTGCAATAAGACAGTCTGTGAAATTTCATCCCTGCTGGATATTCCATGGTCAGCTGTAAGTGGTATTATTGGAAAGTGGAAAGTCACCAACGCTCTGCTGATTCCATAGCTAAACAGTTTGGAACTTCTACTTGGATTAGTGTAAACACAAAAACTTTACAGTTTCCAACTGTGGGCTTCCATGGCCGAGCAGCTGGATGCAAGCCTCACATCAACAAGTCCAATGCCAAGTGTTGGATGGAATGGTGTAAAGCACACCGTCACTAGACTGTGGAGCAGTGCAAATGTGTTCTATGGAGTGATGAATCACACTTCTTTGTTTGATAGTCAGATGGGAAAGTTTGGGATTGGTGGATGCTGGGAGAACGTTACCTGCCTGAGTGCATTATGCCAACTGTAAAGTTTGGTGGAGGAGAAATAATACTGTGGGGCTATTTTTCAGGGTTTGGGCTATGTCCCTTACTTTCAGTGAAGGACATTCTTAATGCTTCAGCATACCAAGACCATTTGGACAAAGTCATGCTTCCAGTTTTGAAGAAACACTTTGGGGAAGGCCATTCCAGCATGACTGTGCCCCAGTGCACAAACTAAGGTCCATAAAGACATGGTTGGATGAGTTCAGTATGGAAGAACTTGACTGACCCACACAGAGCCCTGATCTCAACCCTATTAAACACCTTTGGGATGAACTGGAGTGGAGATTGCAAGTCAGGCCATCTAATCCAACATCAGTGCCTGACCTAATAAATGCTCTACAGAATGAATGGGCACAAATTCCCACAGAAACACTCCAAAATCTTGTGAAAAGCCTACCAAGAAGAGAGGAAGCTATTATAGTTGCAAAGGGGGACCAACTCCATATTAAAGTCTATGTACTTGAATGCAATGTTATTACCTGTTGGTGTAATGGCCAGATGTCCCAATTCTTTTGTCCATATAATAAGTATTGTACTGGAGAATCCTCACTTGAAGTATCATGTGCAGTTTTGGTCTCATAATGTATAAAAGACATAGCAACACTAGAAACAGAAAGAGTGACTAGGCGGATTTCAGGAATAAGAGGTATGAACTATAAAAAGTTGAACTTTTCACGTTTAAGCGAACAATGACATGATCAAACTGTTTCAAATTATGAAAGGAATTAGTACAGTGGATCCCAGCTTTTACTTTCAAATAATTAAATGGGGCCATGGTTGAAAACTTGTTTCGGGCAGATTCTGCACAAATACAGTATTAAAATATTCTTCTTTATGTAAAGAACTTTAGATGCATGGAATAATTAAGTAGTGTGGTGGAGAGCAGAACTTTAAGGACCTTCATTCTTGGTCTGATGTCATGTTGAACAGTTGAATCGGATGGATGTGCTGGTACAAAAATGTGTTTTTAAGGAACATGAAGCAATAAAGAAGGGGCAAAAAAAAGTACAAAAATGAAAATAAGCAAAAAGTGTGATCACTCTCTGCCTCCCTAATATAAAAGCTCAGTCTGTGTCTGCCAATGGGATGAGTGATCCACTTTCCCTTATCAAACAATCGACCAATTTTAAAATAACTCTCATTTTGTTTAATCTCTCTTAGTTTTCCTCCCACCAGTTGAGTGCATGCCACCAGTTCTTCTTGTCTCAAAGTTGCCCTCACTAAGAATAAACCACTTTTGAGCTCACTATCAGTTTCACTTTTATATTAGCTACTACTAATTCCAGGATTGCGGTAGCTCTATATATGCTCAAGGGAAGCAAGTTTAGAATTCCATCTGAAGACCATCATTTAGCTTTATAGGACTGAGTCTGCATACCAGCTGTTTCAGAGGAACTGTTTCCCACTTGTTCCCACTTAAAACATCCAGATTTTCTCGCTTAAATGTAGATGTCCTTGCTCTCAGACCTTCCAGAGCTCTCTGCACACTTAAAGTGCAAATCATCCCATAGTGATGTCCATGGTGTCTTCCTGGATTGACCACAGAAATGTTCGACTAACCTTAATTTCAGTGCCCTGTAAGGGCCTTCCCCATCCACTTTTGTCCTGCCTGCAATTCCCAGCCCTGAGTGACCTCTCACTCTACCGATGCAAATGATTTCATATCACAAAGAAAAAGCTATGAGACTGGATGGAATTGGCCCTCAAGTTCTTAAGGCCTGTGCTATCAACTACTGTATCTTCTGCTACATGCTGAGTTTGACTCTAAGGCTCACAGATCAGACATCATGGTTGTTTGATTCCCATGCCTGAATGTTATCTGTTCGTGTTTTCATATTCTCTTCATGTCTGAGTGAGTTGATTTTTTTTCTCATCCCAAAAGACATGCAGATTAAGTTAATTGGTTATTCATCTACCAGTTATGGCGCCGACTGGTGTGGCTGGCCGTCTGCTCGTCTCTCTAGTCTGTTTTAACTTTGGTTTTTTATGTTTTAGTTCATCCCAACGATCACTGTCCAATGATCGGGAGTCTTTACTAAACATATTTTCTGGCCTACTTTCCTCTCAATTTTCATCTTCTGATTGGATTTTTTGTGAACCTCCACCTTTGTTTTATTTATCTCCTAACTTCTTCACCTGGACGCTGGTGTTCACCTGTATCAGTGAGTTGAATGCCCCTCAGAGACGCAAACGCACACGCCGCCCTCATGGGAAAAGAGCCGGAATTGCTGTTAAACAACACCGACTCAAGTCTCAGAGCTTTGTTTCCCGATGCCTGCAAGTTGTCTATGACCCATCATCTCCTGCTCAGGAATTCATCACTGATTCATGGGCGCTGGACACCAGATTTAATTCCTCCATCTCAAGACAGCATCACTCTTCCTAGGTGTGCAATCGGGCAGTAAATGCTGATAATCTTCGCACACTGACCCGTGCTCATCCTGCAATGAGCTCTTCTACTTCTATCAAGGCTGCTCTCTTGAACGTGGGATCAGTGTCTAATAAAACTTTTATTCTGCAAGACTTTATTACATCAAATAATCTGGATTTCTTCATTATCACTGAGACTTGGATTTTAAATGGTGACTCTTCATGTTTTACTGACTTGGTTCCATCATGTTATTCATTTTTAAACTCTCCTCGTTTGACTCATCGTGGGGTGGGGGGCATTGCCACTGTTTTTTAAAGTATTGTATGTTCTTGTGTCGAAGCCTTACAAGGGGTCCGTTTAGCAGCTTTGTACTTCAACTTTTCGAAGTGTGCAGCTCCCCTTTTTTGCTGTTTACCGTGGTTTATAGACCTCCTGTAATTAATGATACTTTCATTTATAAATTCTCGAATCTCCTGGCTGATATCACCCTCTCCCATGACAAAATATTTATTGTTGGTGATTTCAACATTCACGTTTGTTCTAAATCGATGATGGATCTGCATATTACTGTTGATCTCCCGACTAATAGCCATCCTCCACGCTGCTCGAGCTTTTTAAATTCTTCCATTATATCTGATTTTAAAACCATTTTCTCTAGTCTTTATATGCATGACCAAAATAATATCGATGATTCTGTCGTAAAATTTAACTCCTCCTGTAAAATGGTTTTAGACGCAATTGCTCCGCCCAAGATACGCAGTAATAAGGTAAGACCTGCTCCCTGGCTAAATGAAACTATGCGATCACTGCGCCGCGCCTGTCGAACTGCTGAATGGCATTGGAAAAAAGATGGACTGACTGTCTCTAAACAGATTTTCAGGACGTCTCTTTTCAATTTCCAGGCTGAAGTTAAGAAATCGAAACATGACTTCTATGCCAATTTAGTATCTCGTCATTCAAACAATCCTAGGGTTTTATTTAATTCAATTAATACGACTATTCACCCTCATTCTATGATGGGATTAAATAGCACTGTTCATTCATGTGAGCAGTTTCTATCATTCTTTGTCAGCAAAATTGATACTATCTGCTGTGGTATTGTTCAAACTGGCTATGAACTTCCTACTGTTAATCATGACATTGTTCTAGATTCCTTTGATCAAGTCTCACTTTCAATGCTAAAAAGAACTGTTGACACCCTTAAACCAGCTTCCAGCCCCCTTGATATTGTACCACCACATCTCTTAGTGGAATCCTTTGATGTGTTGGGCCCATCTTTACTAGCCATTATAAATGATTCTATTAGTTTGGGTGTTGTACCCTCATTTTATAAACATGCTGCAGTCTGTCCCCATCTAAAAAAGGCAGAATTTGATCCTGGAGTTTTAACCAACTTTCGTCCAATTTCCCAGCTGCCATTTCTGGCTAAAATTCTAGAAAAATTTATTTATAATCAATTGGTTATATATATAATCACCTTAACTCCAAAGATTTATTTGAGATCTACCAATCTGGTTTTAGGCGTTATCATAGTGTTGAAACGGCACTCCTGAAAGTGTTCAACGACATCTCTCTTATTACTGACTCAGGTGATGCGGCAGTCCTTGTCCTCCTTGACCTGTCCACTGCCTTTGACACCATTGACCATGAAATATTGCTGATGCGGCTCAAACATCTTGTTGGGCTTAAAGGGGCTGCTCTTAACTGGTTCAGGTCATTTTTAACTGGTAGACACTTTTCAGTGACTTTAAATTCCTCTTTTTCATTTACTGCTCCTTTTAAATGTGGTGTTCCTCAGGGATCCATTTTGAGTCCTATCTTATTCTCTGTATACCTTCACCCTATTGGAGCGATTTTTAGGAAATTTAACATTTCTTTTCACTACTACTCAGGTTTATATTCCCGTCTGCAACTCTGCAACAAATCAACTCCACAACTGTCTGTCTGAACTAAGATCTTTGATGGCCAATAATTTTCTTGATCTAAATCAAAATAAAACAGAGGTGCTTATAGTGGGTCCACCAGCTAAAGCCCAAATTGGTCTTGGACTTCTCGGCTCCTTCTCTGTCTTTTCCAAACCTTAAATCCGCAATCTTGGTGTTACCGTTGATAATAATCTCTCTTTTGAGAAATAGTTTAATTCTGTAGTTAAGAGTTGCTTTTTCCAACTTCGTCTATTAGGTAAGATCAAGCCTTTTTTATCTTCTAAAGATCTTGAGAAAGCTACTCATGCTTTTATTTTTTCTCGCCTCGATTATTGCAATTCGCTGTATTCTGGGATTAACAAATCCCTGATACACAGGTTACAGTTGGTCCAAAATGCTGCCGCTCACTTTCTGGTTGGGGCAAGGAAGTATGACTCTGTTTCTCCAATATTAGCTTCTTTACACTGGCTGCCTGTCAGTTTTCGAATTGATTTTAAAATCTTGCTGCTAGTTTTAAATCTTTACATGCTTGCTCCTGCCTATTTATCTGAACTGTGTGTTTTACACCAGCCATCCAGAGTGCTTAGATCTTCTGGTCAGTTGTCTCTTGTTGTCCCTTGTACCATGTGTAACACCAAGGGGGACAGGGCCTTTGCAGCTGCTGCTCCTCGCCTGTGGAACTCTCTACCTCATCACATAAAGGAGTCGTCTACAATTGAACTGTTCAAAACAAGATTAAAAACTCACTTCTTTTTACTTACATTCAGTGACCTTCAGTAAAACTGATGGATTCCTCTTTGTGATTATATAACATTATTTCTATTTATTTTTTATCTATCTTATTTTATGTTCATATATTTTATTACTATTTATGTTTTATTGTTTGTTGTTTTTGTTTTTTTCTTTTATTCTATTATTGTAAAGCACTTTGGCCGCAGCATTACTATGCTGTTTTAAATGTGCTATATAAATAAATTGACATTGACATTATTCCAAACTGTCACTGTGGGTAGATCCTGTGAAGAAGTGACACCATCTCCTGGGCTGCTTCCTACCTTCTGCCCAGTCTTCCCAACATAGGCTCTACCATCTACTGCCCTGAACTGCGTTAAAAATATCTGAGTATACTCTACAATATTGGATCTAATACAAGATGACTTGGAAGCCTGTTCCCTGGGAGTAAAATGATCTTTATCAAATTTATTATATCCCTGAAATTCCATAAAAGTAGATAGAATAAATACAGAAGTGATGAATATGGAGGGGCGGCTTGATGGCGCAGTGGTAGTGCTGCTCCCTTGCAGTAAGGAGACGTGGGTTTGCTTCCCGTTTCCTCCCTGCGTGGAGTTTGCATGTTCTCCCCGTGTCTGTGTGGGTTTCTTCCTGGTGCTCCGGTTTCCTCCCACAGTCTAAAGAAATGCAGGTTAGGTGTATTGGCGATTCTAAATTGTCCCTAATGTGTGCTGGGTGTGTGTGTCCTGCAGGTGGGCTGACGCCCTGCCCGGGATTTGTTCCTGCCTTGCGCCCTGTGCTGGCTAGGATTGGCTCCAGCAGACCCCTGTGACCCGGTGTTAGGATATAGCGGGTTGGACAATGACTGACTGACTGACTGAATATGGAGTATCAATGTGGAGCACCATTTCATCAGCACAAAGAGACACTTTCAAGAACTTTCTTTATAGTCCTCTAAAATTCTGGTTGTTTGTAAGGGAAATAACTACAAGTTCAAAAGCAATAGCAAATAGTATTGGATATAATGGGCATTTCTGTCTGGTTCTGCATTCTAAAATGAAACACTCTTGAGGTTCGCAGTGTAATAGTTTAATCCATGCACATATGCATGGTTCAAACACAAATCTGCATAGCACAATGAACAGATATCTCTTTTTGACCCTATTAAAAATGAGTTCTGTGCCCAGTGGTAGCAGGACCTTCGGAAACTCAGATGCTGCAGTGGTGAACACTATATTAAACAATAAAAACAATGTTCCAAGTATTGATGAACATCACCTACAAAAAGTATTTACCCCTTTTGGAAGTTTGCAAATTGTATTGTTATACAACATTGAATTCCAACAGATCTAATTTGGCTGTTGTGACACGTCACAGAAACAACAAAAAAAAAAAACCAAGAAAATAAAACTCTGCAGTGGGCTGGCACCCTGCCCAGGGTTTGTTTCCTGCCTTGTGCCCTGTGTTGGCTGGGATTGGCTCCAGCAGACCCCTGTGACCCTCTAGTTAGGATATACAGTGGGATGCAAAAGTTTGGGCAACCTTGTTAATAGTCATTATTTTCCTGTATAAATCGTTGGTTGTTACGATAAAAAATGTCAGTTAAATATATCATATAGGAGACACACAGTGATATTTGAGAAGTGAAATGAAGTTTATTGGATTTACAGAAAGTGTGCAATAATTGTTCAAACAAAATCAGGCAGGTGCATAAATTTGGGCACCACAAAAAAGAAATGAAATCAATATTTAGTAGATCCGCCTTTTGCAGAAATTACAGCCTCTAAACGCTTCCTGTAGGTTCCAATGAGAGTCTGGATTGTGGTTGAAGGTATTTTGGACCATTCCTCTTTACAAAACAGCTCTAGTTCATTCAGGTTTGATGGCTTCCGAGCATGACAGCTCTCTATAACTCACACCACAGATTTTCAATTATATTCAGGTCTGGGGACTGAGATGGCCATTCCAGAACGTTGTACTTGTTCCTCTGCATGAATGCCTTAGTGGATTTTGAGCAGTGTTTCGGGTCGTTGTCTTGTTGAAAGATCCAGCCCCGGCACAGCTTCAGCTTTGTCACTGATTCCTGGACATTGGTCTCCAGAATCTGCTGATACTGAGTGGAATCCATGCCTCCCTCAACTTTGACAAGATTCCCAGTCCCTGCACTGGCCACACAGCCCCACAGCATGATGGAACCACCACCATATTTTACTGTAAGTAGCAGGTGTTTTCTTGGAATGCTGTGTTCTTTTTCCTCCATGCATAACCCCCCTTGTTATGCCCAAATAACTCAATTTTAGTTTCATCAGTCCACAGCACCTTATTCCAAAATGAAGCTGGCTTGTCCAAATGTGCTTGAGCAGACCTCAAGCGGCTCTGTTTGTGCTGTGGGCGGAGAAAAGGCTTCCTCTGCATCACTCTCGCATACAGCATCTCCTTGTGTAAAGTGCGAATGGTTGAACAATGCACAGTGACTCCATCTGCTGCAAGATGATGTTGTAGGTCTTTGGTGCTGGTCTGTGGGTTGACTCTGACTGTTCTCACCATTCGTCGCTTCTGTCTATCTGAAATCTTTCTTGGTCTGCCACTTTGAGCCTTAACTTGAACTGAGCCTGTGGTCTTCCATTACCTCAATATGTTCCTAACTGTGGAAACAGACAGCTTAAATCTCTGGGACAGCTTTCTGTATCCTTCCCCTAAACCATGACGGTGAACAATCTTTGTCTTCCGGTCATTTGAGAGTTGTTTTGTGACCCCCATGTTGCTACTCTTCAGAGAAAATGAAAGGAGGAGGGAAACTTACAATTGACCCCTTAAATACTCTTTCTCATTATAGGATTCACCTGTGTATGTAGGTCAGGGGTCACGGAGCTTACCAAGCCAATTTGAGTTCCAATAATTAGTTCTAAAAGTTTTGGAATCAATAAAATGACAAATTTATACACCTGCCTGATTTTGTTTGAATAATTATTGCACACTTTCTGTAAATCCAATAAACTTCATTTCACTTCTCAAATATCACTGTGTGTGTCTCCTATATGATATATTTAACTGACATTTTTTTTATTTTTTTTATTTATTTATACAGGAAAATAATGACTATTAACAAGGTTGCCTAAACTTTTGCATCCCACTGTAGCAGGTAGGATAATGGATCGATAGAATGAAAATAAAACTTGCTGATGTCAAAGTGAAAACAATACCTGCAAAGTTTTACATTAAAATGAGTTTAAATTAGTTCAAAATGTAATTACAGATTTCACTCTAAGTTAGTTAAAAATGAAGAACATAAAATTATAGGTTTCATAAGTGTCAGTGTCAACAAATTCAAAATGAGTGAAGATTTGCAAAACAACAATAAAGTTTATCAGTTTGAACATTCAGTATCTTGTCTTTGTAGTGTATCCAATTGAATATAGGTTGAAAAGGATTTGCAAATCATTGTTTTCTGGTTTTTTTTTACGTTTCACACAACGTCCCAACTTCATTGGAATTGGGGTTGTATGATCTGATGAGACCAAAACTGACCATTTTAACCATCAGAGTAAATGCCATGTTTAAACACTACCCATTATCCAAAACTCACCATCCCCACTGTGAAGCATGGTGGTGGTAGCATCATGCTGATTGGATACTTCTCTGTAACAGGCCCGGAAAGGCTTTTGAGGGTGAAGGGTAAAATGAATGTAGCAAAACAAAGGGAAATCCTGTTAAAATCTATATGACACCTTTACTTTAGGAGAAAATGTGTTTTCCAGCAAGAAAGCAACTCTAATTGTGAAGCCACAGCTACACAGGAATGGCTCATAAACAACAACGTGAAGGTCCTGGAGTGGCAGACTGAGTGTCTTTACTGTAATCCCGCTGAGAATTTGTCGATGGGCTTGAAAAAGGCTGTTCACTCCAGATCTCCATGCGTCCTGACAGAGCTTAAGCCATTTGACAAAGCAGAATGGTGGGAAAACTGTTGTGTCCGAAGGGGCAAAGCAGTTAGAGAGAGCGAAAGTGCGCACACAAACTGACGGCTATCATGGCTGCCAGCAGTGCATTTACTAAATACTGGCTTGAAGAGGGTTATTTAATTTTTTATTTGTAATTAATTTAGAGTATTTTGCCAAAATCTGTTTTCACTTTGACTTTAAAGAGGCTTTTTCTGTTCATCAATTTAAAAAAAGGAAAATTAAACCCACCGTGACTCATTTTCTTTATAAAATTAAAACACGAAAATGTCCAAGTTTGAACACTGCATAAAAGTAACCTACATTAGGTCACACTCAAAACATAACACCATGTCTCCTACCCAGTACATAAAGTTTTGTACACAAAGAGCCCATTATGATTGAGTTCTTCATGTACCATATGTTGAAAAGAGTGGCTACATTTAAATAGCTAGGATCAGTGGTAGCCTGAGATGGAAAGCTAGATAAAGAGATGACTCTCAGAGTGTAATGTGGGTGGAAGATGGAAACATTGTAGGAAGGTTTCAAGAGTATTGTGTAATCAAAGAATTAAGGTGAAGCTTAAAGGAAAGGTTTTTAAAAACAGTGGTAAAAACAACAACAACAAAATTTATTTCTATAGCACATTTTCATACAAATAATGTAGCTCAAAGTGTTTTACATGATGAAGAAAAGAGAAATAAAAGACAAAGTAAGAATTAAAATAAGAGAACACTAATTAACATAGAATAAAAGTAACGTCCGATGGCCAGGGAGGACAGAAAAAACAAAACAAACAAAAAAAAAAAAAACTCCAGACGGCTGGAGAAAAAAATAAAATCTGCAGGGGTTCCCCCTCTAGGCATTCTACCTAACATCATACGTAAATTACCTCAATCAGTCCTCATTGTATTCAGGGTTCTCATGGAAGGACTTGATGATGACAGTCACGTGGACTTCTGGCCTTTAATCCACCAATATATGGACATCATGGTGCTTTGATCAGATGGTATTGGTGCAGATCACCACCACAGAAAACCGGAAAAAGAACAAAAGAGAGACTAGGGGTTAGTGCGGATGGATGATGGATGGAGCTGAGACATGGACAGTAGAGGGAGCACAGGAGAAGTAGTTAGATGTGGCAGAAATGAGAATGTTGAGATGAATGTGGAGTTACAAAAAAGAACGAATAAGAAATGAGATAATCAGAGTTGCAACAAAAGTAGGAGAGATAGCTATGAAAGTATAAGAAAAAAGGTTGAAGTGATACGTATATGTGACGAGAACAGACATTGAATATGTGGGCAAAAGAGTGGTGGGAATGGAAGTACAGGGAAAGAGAAAGCAAAGGAGTCCAAAATGGAGGTAGATGGATAAAGTAAAAGCAGATCTGAAGGAAAAGGGCTTCACTGGGAAGGAGGTGCAGGACCGAGCTGTTTGGAGAAGGTTGATCAAGCACATATAAGGGAAAAAGATGAAGACGAAGAAGAAGATATTGAAACAATGAAGAACATTAAGATACGGCTGCTAGGTGAGTTGTGGTCTTAAGCACTCATTCGTGAGAAAAGAGAAAAATCAGATCTAATTAGCTCCTCCATGTGTTATAATTTGAAATACTGTATATGTACGCTCTGTTCCTTCCATATATTATATTACACTAGTAGCTGAAGTGTTGTGAACAATAGTTGTTGGTAAAAATTAAAGTATGCCTGCTGCCCCAAAAGGTCTTACGCACCAAATTTTAATGGGCAATTTCAGTTTGCAGTCAAATGGCCAGGTTTTGGTGAACACACTTCCATAACTTGACTCTTTTTTCTTCCTTGTACACTAACACTAACTGATTGCTAATACTAATTTTGTTCATGGTGGCACACAGTAAACAGATTTTTTCTTTTACTGAAGTTTCTTATCTGGGACTATTTTCATAAACAGTGCAGCCTACGAGGTGGCTCATTTTTTGATGTGTTGTTTGTTTTGTGTAAACTATACATAAATGTGCAGTGCCACATGCTTTATGATCTGATGACTTCTGCTAGCATACAATCATATTTAAGGTGTCCTGTCAGAAGATAAATCAAATTTTAAATAAGCTAAAATTTGTGGTATTGGCCCCAATCATTTAGTAAACTGGAACCTAAAAGAAGGAAATTGTGGAAAATGTTGGTTAGCCAACTTGCCTTTAGGGGTTGCATCAAAATAAGCTGATGCGGTAAAATGGTTGCTTGAGGGGCACTGAAACCAGTGCATGTATGCAATTCACATTCAGTATTTGATTTTTTAAAATACTTTTCCAAAATATAAAAATGTACATTTTAAATTAATTAGCACCTCCACGTTGGCCTGCTATGAGTGCGTATACTTGTGTGTGCTACAATCCTGTGACATCATATATACAGTAGAGATAGTTGTCCCCACCTTGTAGCTAATGTTGTTAGAGCAAGCTGTGGCTCTCAAAAACATTGCGATGGATAAAACAGATCACAAAATGGGTGGGTGCTTTTTAAGGCTGTTAATGTTCATCCCCTCTCCTAAGAACAGATGAACACAACTTGTTTTAGACACCCTGACTTGACTTTGAACCCCTTAATCATACCATACCTCTTAATATGCAACATCCATTTTATTTCAAAAGTATAATAATGAAGCCTTTAGCCGGTTAGGTATGAATGCAAGAAATAAACTGCAGTATCCCAGGAATCAAGTGTAATGCCCGTTCCACATGAACACTCTGTCCTGAAGGAAATTGAAATGAAAATTCTAGAGAACATGTAAAGGAAAATCTTGGGTGATTTCAGATAGGCTGTTTGGTATTGTTGTGCTGTAATAAATCTCTCCCTTAAGACAGTTAATAATGCTTTAGTATATGCTGCAGTTAATACAGTTATATATCTGACATAATTTACAGCTGGGAGTATTACAGTTGCATTTTTATAGCACACAGCATAGTGTTTCAAAAGTGGGCCACAGCAGGTCTCTTGCAAAAAAAAAATCTGAAAGCATGAAAAGTTTCATCTTTCTGTAAAAATGAATTTAGCAGAAGAAATGGGAAGTTTGCTGTTGCTTGCAAAAAAAAAAGAACATTTTTTTAGCCCTTCTTCATAGTTGAGGAAGATACTAACTGGAAGCATAGTCATGAGTTTTATGTATTCCATACTTTGTGAAATTTGAATGATGTGCTGCTTATTCAAATATAGTATACATGGTTTCAAACAATATAAAAATGTAAGTAGATGTTACACTATTTATTGCTGCTCTGTCACGGCTCCAGGAGCTTGGGGTCTAGTCACGGTATGATTGCAGTCTGTGGGGAGGTCACAGATTCTTTTGCTGTGTCATGTATTGTTCTCCAAGTATCCCTGTTTTGTTATTATAACACCAAGAGGCACAGGTTAGGCTGATTGCAAACTCTAGAATGGTTTAACATGAGTCAATATGGGTGTGTGAGAGAGTTTGAACCCTGTGTGTACTGACTACCTAAAAAAGGAAGAAATCTTGGGAAAGGCAAATCAGAAAGAGATGCTCTTCCAGGTTGGCTGTACGTGCAATAAGTGTCAATAAATACATTACACGAAATCCTCTTCACGGAGCTAGATGGACAATCTATCATGGCCACCTCAGAAATACATTAATGCAAAATATTTTGTACTTGCACAGCACTCCTCATCCAGTGCGGGCGCAAGTGCAGCACTCTCAAGGCAAAATGCAAGTGTACACTATTCCCCTCACTAAATACAGAACTATCACATGCAGATGTATTCAAACATATCAAAAAAGAAAATGCAAACATAAATGAAAAACAATAATATCTGTCCATCAGTTAATTGTAGGACCACAGTCAGATTGTATAAAAGAAGTCAGACAAGCCAGACACAGAGTCCTGGAGACCTCGGCCCCTATTGGACATTCTACAGCTGAGTCAGAGCTGGGCCAGCCAATCTGATGAAAGGACCCTCCTATCCCATGATTCCACTGCTCCTTTTATTACTGCAAATATTTGTGATGCACCTTCTGTTGGAATGTATAATGTAATGTATTTTATTGCTATGTGTGTTACCAAAATACATCCAATAGATGGTGTATTGCATGTTGTAATGCTGAGGTCTATGTACATTACTTACAGTAGATTCAACTCGTCTTAGACAGGTAGCACAGCTACTAGTATATTTTTTTTCTGTTATAGCATATTTTTTATATAAATATTATTGAAAGAGAAAGTGGAAAAGAAGCATATTGTTAATTAAACCTCAATTATCACCAATAAAAGGGAATAAATTCTTTTGGTATATGACTTGTCAGCAGAAATACTTAGTGCATGCTTTACTAAAGCTTAAAAGAATAAATTCTTTACTAACAGGTGTGGCGTGAAGATATAAGGATTTTTTGAGAGGACAGAATGAATTCTAACTTAATTTAGTTATTTGAATCATAGTATCAGATAAGAAATAAAGTAGTTAAAAGACAATTAATTGATGCAGTTTATTTACCTTGTCTTAACGTTATCTTTTAAAAATAACATTTTCCAGGTGAGTTTTGTCACTTTCACAAATTGTTCAGCACATCTCTGTTTTTATTTAACAATTAAGTAAAACGTTTGAATTGCATAGGCAAATTATTCCTGAAGAATGTATGTACTGTTTATACAGTATTTTGTATAGGATAAATCTTGAAGAATTTAACAGCCTAGTTTGAAATATTTAATGCTACTTACTGACATTGTACTGAATGCCAGAGGTTCTCCTCTGCAGCCTGTCTCACACATTTGATATTTTCTGATGTTCTTACAGTCCTCAGTGGTCTGGCAAACAAGCCCTTCACACTACCAGTAGACTGAAATGTATCAAACCACTTTAAAATAGTGCTATACTTGCAGAGGCACATTAAACTTAATACAAAACCTTTTCTTTTTTTACAGATTCAGATTCAATGTATGTGAACATGCAATCAGGCACGCACCAGCTGTCCACGGCCACTGAAACTTCATTTCACAGTTGTGGCCACTAAGGAGCATTGTAGCTCTCTAAACTCCAGACACAAGTCCCTGGTGCAAGCAAATAATTTATTGCACAAGTACTTTTCAGTATAGGCTTCTCTGTACAATACATTTTTACTTGCCCTTCCTCTCCCTCTCTTCCTTTCTTCTCTCTACTGCTACTTGGGGAGCTTTGTCCTCTTCCACCTGATCCTGATTCCCCTCTGGAGTGAATAGGAGTGTCCACTTTCCTAACAAATGGAGGATACCTTCCGGTGACCCCACATTGCATCCAGGAATGACTTCTGGGTCAGGAGAGTAGAACCTCACTAAAACAGGGAAACCTTCTTCCTAGAGCTCCCTCTGGTGGCTTCCATGAAACCCAGCAGATGTTCCCATTGGAATTACAATTTCCATGGACCATAAAGGTGTGTATGTGAAGGACCCACCAGAGTGCAGCTGCCAGCTGTCATACTTTGGGAGTACATGACCCCAGGAGGTGGTCTCCTTCCTCCCTTTCATTATTTTTTATTATTTATTGGTATTATTTGAAGAAAATAACATTCCATACAATCATGTCAAAGACAGCCAACAACAAGAGTAAATCTATCAAAAAAAAAAAAAAAACAGTAAGGAAACCATTCATACCAGCCAGTATACCAGTCAACCCTTGTCTTCTATGACACAGTATACGAGGTGAGACACAAAAATAACCAGACTGGGCTTGGGGCTTTTCTGGAAAAATGTCTGGAGGTCGGCCGAACATGAATCATAGAACTATATCCCCTCCTAAACGCCCTCTCAAATCGCCGACCATCTAGTTATATCCTGTGAATATCCCAGTCAGTGTTTACACAACAATCGTTACACGAGTTGCCACTATAATGTCAGGAGAAAAAATCGAACAGCGAATCAACATCATATTTCTCGTGAAATTAAGCAAAATGGCCACAGAAACTTATGAAATGATAAAAACAGTGTACGGTGATAACAGTTTGTCTCGCACACAAGTTTTTGAGTTGCACAAATGTTTCAAGGAAGGAAAAGAAAATGTGGAAGACGTTCAACGCCCAGGTCAAGAGGGAGGTGAGTGCCTCACCAAGACAACTCTCCCTCGCACAATGCTTTTTCTGTAAAGCAGTTGTTGACTGACACAAACATTCCTGTCCTCGATCATCCTCCCTATTCGCCCAATTTAGCTCCCTGTGATTTTTACTTGTTCCTGAAAATCAAAAGTGACCTGAAGGGAACCCAGTTTTCTTCAATGGATGAAGTGAAGACAGAAATGGCAAGCCTGTTGAAGAGCCTCAAGCAAGAAGACTTTCAGCACTGTTTCAATCAGTAGAAGATACAGTATGTATGGAGTGGTGTAGATATAGGGAGGGGGAATATATAGAAGGTGACAATGTTTAAAATGCTGTAATTCAGCAATAAATATTTATTTTTACCAATCCGGTTATTTTTGTGTCTCACCTCATATATATATATATATATATACACCGTCCCTACCGACCCAACCTCCATAACACCCTGAAAATGGTCACATCCTTGAACCACACCCTATTATTTTCATTTCAACATTTCAAGCTAGTGTAGCAGTCTCTTCACCTCACCAGCTTGTCGGTATCACTCCCTTTGCATCCCCTTTTCTTGTACATGTCCTTGCTTATCAGTCATCTCAGGCTGGTTGTTTTGCAGGGAGAGGG
This sequence comes from Polypterus senegalus, assembly GCF_016835505.1. Lineage (NCBI taxonomy): Eukaryota > Metazoa > Chordata > Cladistia > Polypteriformes > Polypteridae > Polypterus > Polypterus senegalus. The sequence goes on from NC_053167.1 coordinate 33,913,336, forward strand.
GAGTTGGTGGTGGTGTTATGGGGAATATTTATGATATTTTTTTACTATAGAAACGAAAGCTCTCTGTGATCCGTCAATGGCGTTCTTTATGGGCCACGTCTCAGATCACATACTACAGCAATAAATAGTACGCTAAATACAGGGCGGTATATCACTCACCACAGAATTCGCGCTTGGATGAACTTGACTAATTTTACCAGACAATCATGTGGCAACCCATCACAAACATGTCCGCGATCCAGTTTGGGTCATGACCCACAGTGTAAGAAACACTATTCTACAGAAAGGCGTGTAGTCTGTTTCTTTTTCCTCGGCTGAAAGTCTCTTTAATTCAGAAGAAGGTCATACTAATTAATTGAGTATTTCTGAATGTTTGTTACCAGCTTCTTGTTTTTACAACTGTTTTTTATTTTTATAATCTATTTGTATTGGGCTATGTAGAGTAATACTTGGGGGAAAGCCAGTGGGGTGATTTAATAATGTTTGGCAAATTTGTGCATTCAGAAAACAAACATAAACCAAAATACATCCAGCTTTTATTATTATACCATGTTTTAATATGTAAAAAAGACTTTGTACAGAGTAGGCTGTGTGGACATTCTTAGCTGCTTTTTCGAACACAGAGTCATGGGGACACAGTTCATCACAGGACACGCATCATACAGACATCCACACTCACTCATCCAGGTCACCAACCCTCCTAAACGGCACACCTTTGGGATGAAGGAAGAAACCAGAGTATCCAAAGAAAACTGAGGCAGGCAAGAGAAGAACACCAAACAAACACTGACCGGGCCAAGACATGAACCCAAGACGCTGAAACTAAATGGCAGCACTGTTAAGCACATTAGGAAAATATACAAAAAGTCATCTTTCATTAACATTTCAAACCTTCTGACAGGTTCGCTTTTCACATTTGGTTTAACAAGCCTGTTTAATATTCGTGTTTATTTAACATTCATTTGTGTCAAACTCAGAAATACTTTGTTTATTGGAAAGTTGTTTTTATTCTTTAAATAAAAAAAGAAAACTTCGGTTTGGTTTTAGGTGAAGATCCACTCTACCTGGTTAATTCTTTTAGTGTAAAACAGGCACTTGTGCCTTTTTTTTAACACTGCATTCTGGAAATAATGCTACACCAGCTTTCTTCATGAATATCATCCGTTTATATAATATATACTGATAGAAAAAGACACACATATTTTTATGAAATGACATAATAGTGGTTATTGTTTCTGTATTTTGACGAATAGTTGTCAATTTGTTTTATCCCCCAAACCAGTAAACAAGTTTGTGTAGTGAGGCGTTGCAACACTTGAAACCTTGTTAGGTGAATTTTTAACCAATGAGGTGGAACATCGACTGATCAGGTCATCTTTAAAAGACCTTGTTTCAAAACTTTGATCAAAAGCTACACTTTGTTAGGTTCCTAATGTCTTAAATGTCACCAGAAAGAAGGGAGAGGACCACTGGCATACTGCAGGCAGTGATGTCACGTGCCAGTGTTGACAGGTACTATGGGTTAATCTGCTCCACTGTGTTGACCTGCAGGGCAACGTTAGTCCCAAAATCTGGTCACCCTTGTGTGACCACACCAGAACAGGGCCAACATACCAGGCTGGTCCATTTGAGATCTGCCACACACACTGCTTCTGAAAATGCAAAGTGAAAGTACAATGAGGGTCAGACTCACTGTTCTGGGCCTTAGAACAAGGTGACCTGTCAGAGTCCCTTTGCTTGCTCCCTACCGCAGGACAATGCCAGGCCACACAAAGGTTTTGTAGTTACAGCTGTCTTCAGGAATGAATACTGGTGGGCTAGTGCTGCCTTGGCCTGCCTTCTCTCCTGACTTTAACCTCACATCCCTCGAGGTTAAGGTCAGGATTTCCACATCCAGAGAGCTGACCCTCTGCCTGTCAATGGCTACTAACTTTGTCAGGCCTATCAATTAAGGACAAGATAACACCATACAACCACAGATTCAGAGGCCCATTCCCCTGTGTACCAGAGGTTTTAGAAAGTGTTGGCTGAAAAAGTCGCTCACGTAAGTTACTGGACTGAAAAACGACTGTTGTTAAACTTCACAACTGGTATTGTTTTCCTGATGTTTTTGTTGTTGTACTATTATGGGTTCTTGTTATTCTCACATGTTTATGGTTATTTCAACAATGAAGGCTGAAATTTAATTCAGGTGGAATTTTTGTTCTTTATAAGTATAGCTTGAAGTGATAAAAGCGCAGAACTACCAAGTAAAATTTTGCATATGGCGTATTCTTTGACTATTACCATCAAAATGTTAATAGAAAGCAAGCACAAGATTAATCAAGGACATTACATAGTTTATTGAATGTTAAACAAGTGCTAATTGTCCTACTGTTATTAGTATCTCTGAGATGTTCAAAATGCAATGCTTAAAACTCCATCTATATTACCAGTTTTACAGCTGCGTACCTGTGTTGTTCACGATGGCAACAGGACACAGACAGTGAACTTGATTCAATTTGCACAAAGACGGAGGCGGAGATAACTGAAGCTGGTGCCCTGCCCGGGGTTTGTTCCTGCCTTGCGCCCTGTGCTGGCTGGGATTGGCTCCAGCAGACCCCCGTGACCCTGTGTTTGGATATAGCGGGCTGGATAATGACTGACTAAATGAAGTGACAAGCTCAATTTAATGTCTTAGGTTATTCTACCTAGTAATTGGAATTTGGAAGTATTTTTTCAGGTTATTGATATACTAGATGGGTGACATAAACATGGTAAAAAGCATGTCAGGGTTGGTAAAAGTCCCACAAAACAGCCTAGGACCTTCATTAGCCTGCCCAGATATGGCCTCGCCCTAGGCAGCCAGCCATCAACCACCACAGGCAGATTTTGAATTACTAGATGCAGAAAAGGGAACTGGCTTATAAAATTCAAAATATCTCAAAAGTTCAAAAAATATTCAAAAATGTCCTGCAAGAGAGATGAACTGTTGAATGTCTGGTTTGAACAAACAATTCTCAAACAATTTAGGATTAATATAAATATACAATTTATTACAGAAAAGCAAAAGGAAGCTCAAAGTTAAAAAAAAGGCAAAGAAGTGCACAAAGAATTTACATTAAAAGGCATTCCAAGATGAAGTAATCCAATTGTGAAATTCAGAAGCAGTAATTCCAGAATAGAAGTGAAATACCAAAAAAACAAAACTCCTACAACAGTCAGTGAGCCACTGGTAGGACCATCCTTATCACCTCAATATAAAGACTGATGGTGGTCCCAGCAGCTGTGACACCAGGGTGGCCCTGCCTCCTGGGGTTCTACCCACAAAGTAAAAAGAATGTTAGGACACTTAAAGACACAGTACACAAATACCAAATAATAAACAAACATAACAGGAATTAATTATAGAAGCACGAAAAAAACTTTAACAATTACCAAGACAATAAACAGGAAAATATACAGAGTCTGACTATAACATAACACTTGATATTTTGATGGACACATTTTTATGATTAAGGTAAATCTGACCTATTTATTATGAAAAATAATGTAGACTGGAAATAAATTTGCAAATTTGCCCAAATATGATAATGTGTTTCCATTAACTGATAATCGAACTCAGCAATGCATTTGAGAAATCTGCAAATTATTTTAACTTGTAAATTCTTCCCTTCATGTTAAAGGGACTGGCACCCTGCCCGGGGTTTGTTTCCTGCCTTGTGCCCTGTGTTGGCTGGGATTGGCTCCAGCAGACCCCTGTGACCCTGTAGTTAGGATATAGTGGGTTGGATATTGGATGGATGGATGGATATTAAAGGAATACTCAACCCTATTTTTTTTATGTTTCTTATCCCATGTTTCTCAGAGAACAAACATTAAAAAAGTTTAACATATAATACAAACCATTGGGGACAAATGCTCTACAACAGCAAATGATGTGAAAAAGTTAATGGAACAAAGGAAAAGATAAAGTTCTGGTAGGTTGTACAGACTGCTGCTTTCTTAGTAAAAGACCCAGTTTTGTGCATTTTGCACACAGTCCAGGTCTTCAATAATTGAGCAAAGCTGAGATCTATTTTTATTCAAAAATACATGAAACACAATAATGGAATCATTGCAAGCAAAATGATTCAACATGTTTCGCAAGTAGAAGGAACTATTACTTCTATTGTAGTCCTAAGCTGGAACTTGTATCTTGTTTTATTTGCAGTGGAAACAGGCAGAATACCAAAACAATATTCATTGTAGAAAAACCTGAGTCATTAGTGGCACAAAGGAAGTGTGCACCTTAACACCGTTTCAAATTACCAATGCTTGCCTTTTCTGTTGTTCTCTGACAATGCACTTCAAGTGGACATACAGTGCCTATAAAAAGTATTAATTCTGCCTTGAGGTTTTCCACATTTTATTGTGATATAACATTGAATCAAAGTGGATTTAATTTGACTTTTTTGACATGGATCAACCAAAAAATATTGTTTCATGTCAAAGTCAAAGCAAATTTTTGCTAAGTGGATTCATTTCATAAAAAATACAAAATCATTCAAGCATTCACCACCTTTCATCCATCCATGCATTATCCAACCCGCTATATCCTAACTACAGGGTTACAGGGGTCTGCTGGAGCCAATCCCAGCCAACACAGGGAGTAAGGCAGGAAACAAACCCCAGGCAGGGTGCCAGCCCACTGCAGCACCTTTATTACGATACATCTAAATCATCACTGGTGCAGTCAACTGCCTTTTGAAGACACAGAATTAGCACAATGGAGATCACCAGCCTGGGGTTTCAGTTGATTTTAGTCTAAATGTACCTTATCTGTAATGTCCAACTGGTGGTGAGTCAGAATGGTGGCCACATCCACACAATGAAGAGAAAGGAAAACTCCCAGCAACTTTGTGACAAGGAGATTGAAAAGGAATAGTTAGGAGATGGAGACAAGGAAATGCCCAGGTTACTGAATGTCCCTTGGAGTTTAGTTAAATCAGTCATGAAGAAATGGGAAGAGTTTGGCACAGGTGTCAGTCCGCCTAGGGCAGGCTGTCCAGTAAAGGTGAGTGATCATGTAAGTGAGGAAGGCCGCCAAGTGATCTATGATAACTCTGACGGAGTTACAATCTACAGTGATTGGGATTAGTGAGACTGAACAGACCACAACTGTTACCCAGGTGTTTCACCAGGCACAGCTTTAGGGGTGAGTAGAAAACAGAAAGCCACTGTAAACAAATGCACAGAGGGTTTGACAGAAGGTACAACGGGCAGAACTGTCCAAAGTATGATGAGACCAAAATGGAGCTTTTTAGCCATCAAACTAAATCCCATATTTGGTAAAAGTCAAGTAAAAGTCAAGTACTACACACCATCAAAAAACACACCATCCTCATTGTGAAGCACAGCTCATGGCAGCATAAGGTTGTGACGATGCTTCTCTGCAGCAGGCCCCTGGAAGACTTGTGAGAAGTTTGTCAAAGGAAAATGGCTAAAACTTGCAGTGTCCAGATGTGCAAAGCTAACAGAGATCAGTCCACACCGGCACAAGACTGTCACGGCTGCCAAACGTGCAAGTAAATACTGACTTGACAGGGATGAATATTTTACAATATATTATTTTGTGTTTTATATTTGTAATTAGTTACAACATTATGCAGAGATCTGTTTTCACTTTGACATTAAAGAGTCTTTTTCTATTGATGATTGTCAAAAAAACCAAATTAAATCCATTGTGATTCAATGTTGTATCACAATAAAAATGGAAAACTTGCAAGGTTGAATACTTTTAATAGGCACTGCACAGTTTCATTTTTATCTCATTACTTGAAGATTTTCTATCAGTATCCTTTAACTATATAAACAGGATGGCAGTACTGATTCTACGTACATAGAAAAATCCTTCACAGAAGTCAGTGTAATGAGAAAGTCCTGTTTTGAAAATGTAAATGCTACATGGCTGCTGATCTTCATAATCTGGAAGCACACGGTTAGTAAGGCTACATAAAGTACTACTACTTAAGAAAGTATACACAATTTGCTTTGTAAAGTACTTTAGAGTCATTATCAAAGGCACCATATGAAATAAAAATTGGTGGATTAGTCGTATATTAAGTGATGTATAATAGAATCTGTCTGCTGGATAAAGTTTCTTTCTTTCTTTCTTTCTTTCTTTCTTTCTTTCTTTCTTTCTTAAATCACTTTGGTATTGATCAAATCAAAGTCATAAAATCCCTCATGTTCCTTACATTACAGCCAATTGAAATTCCAATAGAAAGGTCCATCAGCTCCCACAAAATTCAGCCAAAAATAATAATCATAATCAATGTAATGGCCACTGTGTTTTCCTTCTTCAATCAATACTGGATTGGTATCCCTCTCTGGTAACAGCTTTATTGAAGCCAAGTAGAGTTTCAATTGAATGATTGCAAAAGTCTCTTATTGAGAGAATCATGTTTAAAAATATATTGCAGATAAATTCGGAGCTCCTTTATGTAGGGCCCTGGCATAACCTACCACAGAGAGGACAACCCTGAGGAGATTAGTATAGATTTAGGATTTTAAGGGGCGTACTGTAGCAATGGATGAATACCTTCACACTTACTCCTGGCTCATAAATCTGCTCTTTATCAGCCGCCGAATAAAGCTCAGAATTGGTGTTTATTGTTTGTATCTGGAACAAAGTGAAGAGACAGATAACTTGAAGGGTGAAATGCATAAATGATCTGGTGCCAATGGGATTAAATCACCCAGACACCCAATGTTATTTTGGGCCAAAAGTTAAGCAGATTTCTTGAAACAAATCAAAATATAAAGGCACCCTAACCAAACATTTATGAGGATGTGCCAAGTAATATCATGTCACTTCCTCCATTTTGCAAGTTGTTTTTGGATTCTTAGTGATGATAGTTCAAGGCTTCAACACCTTCAGAAGAATGTGGCAAGGTATTCATTCTTATTGTAACTGAGTACAAGGCAGGATACACCCTGGGACACCTGGAAAGGGTGGCAGTCGTTGACAGACAGGATCAATTTGGAATCAGCAATTAAATGAATCTTCACGCAGACACTGGGATTACACTTGGACAATCTCTGGGTACTACCCACTGTGCCACCATACCACTCTTTCTTTTCATATCAGATATCTAAACAACAAGCTCAGTTACAATGAACACCAGAAGCCTGTCATGACTCATTTTACTCAGAAATAATTTCAGAAACAAAATTTAAAAACAGTAGCAAGGAGAAAGAAATGTGTTATAAACTTCCTTAGTTTTGAAGAGGAACTTGAACCAAAACACCCTTTAACTCTTAGTGACCTCCTTTCTTATCCTTTCCTTCCACATTTTTATTTTTGGACAGGTTATATTTAAATATCATCTTTATTGTGTGCTAGGTTTTATATTCATGTACCATCTACACTGAAAAAAGTATAACATTGATGCTGTTCATTCAACGTAAATTTTCTCTTTCAAGCAACTTATGATTAGTTGTTCACTGTTGCAGCTTGAAATATTTGGTTTCAGATCTCAATCAAAGTAAAAGGGGGGTATTATAGTCATGGGGGACTTTAATTATCCAAATATTAACTGGGATAACCTTACAGATGGAGGAGCACAAGAGCAGGAGTTTTAGAAGTAATCAGCGACTGTTTTTTAACACGGCATGTTAAAGCACCAACACGGGGTGAAGCCTGTCTGGATTTAGTATTTTGTAATAATCAGGATAGAATTGAGGATGCAGAGGTGATTGAACCACTAGGGTCAAGTGACCATAATGTAATACAATTCTCAGTATTTTGTAAGAGTACAGATGCAAAGACTAAAATTGTTAAGTTGAACTTTGGTAGGGCTAATTTTGAGCAGATGTGACAAAGTCTAAGTAGGATAGACTGGGATAAGCTTTTAAATGTGGAGACAGTTGAGGAGCAGTGGAACAGGTTTAAAAATGTTTTACATGTAATGCAGGACAGATACATACCTAAATTTGGAAGTAATAGGAAACTAAAAAAAACTCCACGATGGATTAATAAAGATTTAAAAAAGAAGTTGCAAAGGAAAAAACTGCTGTATAAGGCATATAAGACTAATGACTGCAAAGAGAATCGTAGAGCGTATGAGAACATGAGGGCAACCATTAAGAAGGATATCAGAGAGGCTAAAAGACAGTTGGAGAGGAATATAGCAGATAAGGCGAAAGAAGACCCCAAGAGATTCTTTCAGTATTTTAGTAGTAAAAGAACAGTTAAGGAGGAGGTCAAGTTCATCAGGAATAGTAAAGGGAATTAAAAGATACAGACAATGAAATAGCAGATGCCCTAAACTTACATTTTTCTGAGGTGTTTACAAGTGAGCAAGTGGATAACCTCCCAGAGGTAAACGCAACTACTAAGGAGGTACTGAGGGATTTGGAAATTGTAGAGGGAGAAGTGCTGCTCAGATTAAATAAGATGAAATCAAACAAATCACCAGGCCCAGATAATATTTATCCTCGTGTTCTTAAGGAGGCTAGTGAGTACATATATAAACCCTTGACACATATTTTTAGGAAGTCACTGTGCACTGGAGAGATTCCAAAGGACTGGAAAATGGCAAATATCATCCCATTATATAAAAAGGGTGACAGGGCAGATCCAAGCAACTATAGGCCAGTAAGCTTAACAAGCATCACAGGAAAATTAATGGAAGGAATTATTAAGGATAAGATTGAGCAACACATGGCAAGGACAGGAGTTATTCTGAACAGTCAGCATGGGTTCAGAAGAGGGAGGTCGTGTTTTACTAACATGTTGGAATTCTATGAGGAGGCAACAAAAGGATACGATCAAAGTGGAGCTTATGATATTATTTATCTGACTTTCAGAAAGCATTTGATAAGGTGCCACATGAGAGGTTGGGCATCAAGTTAAAAGAAGTGGGAGTTCAGGGTGATGTTTTTAGATGGGTGCAGAATTGGCTGAAACACAGGAAGCAGAGGGTGATGGTGCGAGGAACCTCATCAGAACTGGCCATTGTTAAGAGTGGTGTTCCACAGGGGTCAGTGCTAGGGCCGCTGCTATTTTTAATATATATAAATGATTTAGATAGGAATATAAGTAACAAGCTGGTTAAGTTTGCAGATGATACCAAGATAGGTGGATTAGCAGATAATTTGGAATCCGTTATATCATTACAGAAGGACTTGGATAGCATACAGGCTTGGGCAGATTTGTGGCAGATGAAATTTAATGTCAGTAAATGTAAAGTATTACACATAGGAAATAAAACTATTAGGTTTGAATACACAATGGGTGGTCAGAAAATCCAGAGTACACCTTATGAGAAGGATTTAGGAGTCATAGTGGACTCCAAGCTATCAACTTCCCAACAGTGTTCAGAAGCCATTAAGAAGGCTAACAGAATGTTAGGTTATATAGCACGATCTGTGGAGTACAAGTCCAAGGAGGTTATGCTCAACCTTTATAATGCACTGGTGAGGCCTCATCTTGAGTACTGTGTGCAGTTTTGGTCTCCAGGCTACAAAAGGACATAGCAGCACTAGAAAAGGTCCAGAGAAGAGCGACTAGGCTGATTCCAGGTCTACAGGGGTTGAATTATGAGGAAAGATTAAAAGAGCTGAGCCTTTACAGTTTAAGCAAAAGAAGATTAAGAGGTGACATGATTGAAGTGTTTAAAATTATAAAGGGAATCAGTACAGTGGATCAAGACTTGTTACTTTAAAATGAGCTCATCAAGAACACGGGGATACAGTTGGAAACTTGTTAAGGGTAAATTTAGCACAAACATTAGGAAGTTTTTCTTTACACAAAGAGCGATAGACACTTGGAATAAACTACCAAGTAGTGTGGTAGACAGTAAGACGTTAGGGACTTTCAAAACTCGACTTGATGTTTTTCTTGGAGGAAACAAGTGGATAGGACTGGCGAGCTTTGTTGGGCTGAATGGCCTGTTCTCTTCTAGAGTGTTCTAATGTTCTAATATTCTAAAAAAAAATTGTTTGTACCAAATTAAATTATGGTGGAGGGAATAAACATAAAATCCTATTTCAGTTAACCTAATATTTTAGGTTGTTCATGTGCTGTGTTTGAGGGGCCGTTTGTATATTCTTTCAGTCGAAGTTTCCAGTTTGATGGCTTTCTAACTGCCAATAAAGAAGAACAACTTTGAAAATAGGTTTACTTCCGTAAAAAAACAAGTGAATTGCACCCAATCACTCTAAATGATTTGCCTCAACTTAAAAATTGTGGGATCAATAAGCTAAAAAGAATTATATTGGTTCAGATTGAAAATATTAAGTGTGAATCATCACATTTTTTTTTCAGTGTACACTGTAGTTCCTACATTTTTTGAAGGGATTTATTTGAAATACAATGTACACCAAAGATACATAAATTTTAAAGGCAGAGGAATCAATCTTCTACTCCACTAATCACAAAACTGCAACAGAAACATTGTTTTGTGCACTTCTCAATCTGTCAGCACCTTCACCGTTTTCTTTTCCATCTAATTGTAAAGGTGCTAAGTAGTGGACCCCATTATGAAGTATGTCAGATTAACCCAAAGTATCAGAACATGAATGAATACACTGCTTAATCAGAAATTATTTCATTAGAGACAATCTGTGACAAAACCTCAATGTAGTGCCACTGGGACAGATAAAGAGTAGAACAAAATAAACAAAACTTTTCTTTATACACTTTATGTAAAACTCCCAAGTTAATTTTATATGAATTTCTGACTCTATGACTTTGTAAATGTAGATGTGTCAGTGAATGGGACTTGTATGGTATAATGCTCTGTATGCCCATTCCTGCTTTGCACCCAGTGTGCCCCCTGGATTAAATGTTTGAGAATGCCACACTGACATTGCACTGTGCAATTCTGACACAGACATTATGTTCATCTTGTTCAAACCAAAGCACTTGAGTCCCACTGTGGAGCCAGCTGAGCTAGAGAAGAATGATGGCATGTGTCAGAAATTTAAGATTGAAACATTAGAAACATTTTGACAAGATCAGGCCATTTAGCCCAACAAACCTTGACAATCCAAACCATCTAATTTCTCCAAAATAACATCGACTTAAGTTTTGACTTAAGTCTTACTGTCGGCCACACTACTTGGTACCTTAATCCTGATGTTTGTGGAAAAATTTACCCATAACAAGTTTCCAACTGTTTCCCCATGTGCTTGTCCATCACACTACTTGGTAACTTATTCCACATGTCTATAGTTCTCTTTGTGAACAAAAACTTTCTAGGATTGTGCGAAGTTTGCCCTTAAAAAGGTTCTACCTGTGCCCCCATGTTCTTGTTGAACTCATTTTAAAGTACATAGCCTCCATCCACCATATTCATTTCTTTCCATTGTCCTAAACTAAATTGGTCTGACTCCTTTAGTCTATCAATCTTGTCCAATTTCAATAAATAAATGTGTCATTGGCAGCACTGTGGTACAGTGATTAAGATCCTGGTCCATACACTGTCTGGTTTTTACACATTCTGTCTGTTTCAGTATTGTTTTTTTTCTCCGGGTGCTCTGGCTTCCTTCCACATCTTGATAAAGAGAATGAAAGTGACTGATGACTCTAAATCATCCATGTGTTAGTGAACGCGGATATGTGTGTAAATGTGACCTGTGATAACTTCTACATTTTCCAAGTGCTGGCTTCTACTCTGCACCTGATATGCTCTTAACTCTGAATTGGGTTAAGAGGGTTCAAAAGTAATGATGACTGCTTGTCCATCTAAATATGTTCTTTAGTACAATGGCTGAAGTCACCCTGAGCACTTGATGTCAGATTCAGCTGCCATAGTTTTGTTATGCTGAGCTACTGTATGAAAATGTGGACGTTGCAGAATTCAGAATCTTTTGTATTATTAAGAAACAATTCTTATTTCTACTGGTATATAAAAGATTATGAAATATTATACATTAATCATAATTTGTTTGCAGTACCATTACTTAATCCACCAGTGTGTTGTATTCTTTTAATCCCATAGAAGGTTGAAGGATCAGACATCATTTGTGCTGCATAAGACATGAGGTATGAACTAACTCTGGGCAGGGCATCCTATACTGGGAAATTGTGCATTTACTTGCCAATCCACACAGTCCTAAAACAGAAATGTGAGCTTAATTCAATTTTCAATAATTTAGTTCTCATACGCTTCACTCTAAAACTAAACCTTCGGAATATTCATTCAAGGCAGGGAAGATTTTACTTGTTGATTCATCTGTTACACTTCACAAACTCATTTCTCCCTGACATTTATTGTAAGACACGTATATTTTGACCTACCCAGCTTGTTCATTGCACTGGTCTAGCATCTAATCCAGCGTTTTTTCTTGCCTTGCATCCAATGTGATCATGAAAGGCAGTGGCCAGTGGAATCTTAATTGTGTTCCATAATGAATCAATGAACAATAAAAGAGAAAGACAACATAGGGAATAAAGTAAAGCACTGCAAAGAATGATAATAATCAAACTCCTTCACTCTTCTGGCTTAGTCTTTGGGCAGCCAAAACAGGACCTGGAAGTATTCACTGTTCTGAGGAGGTGGCCAGCATTTTTGTTTTCAGAATCCCCTCTACTGCTGTTGCTCAGTCCTTCTTATCTCTCTTCCTCTGATGCTTGTGATCTTCCATCCCTACCACAGAGCACGCCTCCTTTCTACTCCCAGGCTTATCTAATTGCACTAGAAGGTGCCATTTAAAAATAACTTAGGGTTTAGTTACAGGTTTGCATCTAAGGACCAAGGCCACCCTACAAAATATTGGGGCTGATAGCCTATTTTGTCCCACTTATGGCTCCTGTCAAGGAGAGTCAAGACAGAATGTGCCTATGAGCAGCTCCAGGGATGTAGTTTTGTGATATAATTTTCATTTCTCCTTGCGGTATGACACCCACACTGTTCATTGCACTTCAGTGACTATCATAATGCAATTTCCAATATGCTGTACCATAATAGTTTTCAGAAGAGATGACATATTTGGAGCTGTATGCATGTAAGTACTGTTTGCCCAATATAAAATGCTTAAGCTTACCTGGAAATCCAATTTGAACCATACTGAAAAAGTCTAAATAGTCATATACAGTATCTAGCTTTTAAACTTGTAGGTATGTATTTTTTTCATTTCAAAGCAATTGAATTTACTTGGACCTGTCTGACACGAGATAACCAAAAGAAATTTCTAGTCCATTCAGGCAGTAGTAGTAATAGCTAAATGTATAGCTCTTACTGGAAAACCTGTTGCCATTTTGTTGCCCTTGGAAGCTACTCTGAACTCACGTGAGGATGCCAAATTCTCATGCACTGTGATATGAACACAAATTTAGCAACGACTGTAAATTATGTGACTATTGCTCGCTACAGGTATACTACTGAGATCAAGTGCTAATGACTGTGGCTTGTGGTGTGCCATCATGAGGAGGACCTCCTTGTGGCACACTTCTGTTCCGACCGGTACTGGTGTGGTTTTGTTTTTTTGTCATTTGATCTTTCTCTCTCCACTTGAGTGGCCAGAGCCTTTCTTTGCCTCCTGACAGGAATCTCCCATTTTCGTTTTAAACTACCAAAAGTTCAGTGTCATTTAGATATATAAAAATTATACAAAAATACCAACCAAACTTTTGTCCTTATTTATTGAATTTTATTACACACAAAATAATTGACCAAATAGGAGCATGGTGAGGGGAAATATAAATCTCTATATAAAAAGTTGAGGTGAGGGGAAATATAAATCTCTATATAAAAAGCGATAAGATGTCTGTCTGTCCGATGTCCATGCCCTTGCCTGGTATAATGTCATCTGGCTTCCACAACAGGTCAAGAATGTCTGATGAACAAATGCAAGTAGACAGCATAAGAAAGTAAACCATGTAGCATACGTTCGTATGTCTGGGCATCACACCGTCCACAACAGTGTTGAAATGCTTAACAAAAAAAAATCAATAATAAGCACAAAGAAAAAAGGATGTAAAGGTTGGCACATGACTATTATGTACCATTAAGCCAGTTTTGAGAAATTACAGTATACCTTTGGAATAAACATATTGTTAATATTGGTAACATAAGTTGACTTAATCAGGATTTTGTGGCCTTCGATGTGGTTGGGTAGAAATTTTAACTTTGGGAAAGTTGACTTCCAATAGTTCACTAAAATATAGGGTGGTCCAGATCTAATTATGCAATTTTCATTACGCTATAACTCATTAAGTTTATTACATAGAAAATCACCCGAAAAATCCCGGACCATCGAGAAGTGTGTGAACTGATGACATGAAGCATTGTCTTCGTGCTGAACTGGAATCGTCCCTGCATAAATCAGTCATCCAGACAATCTGGATCTGCACAATTAGATCTGGACCACCCTGTATTTGCAAAAAATATTAATAGCAAATGGCAACAAAATCATTTGTCAGTTAACACAAAAGAAATGGACAGTCCATCAGTATTGCTGAGAAATGTATTTTTAAACAGACGGCAAGAGGATAAAAAAAACTTCTTTCAGAACTTTATAAGTGGCAAATGAAGAATTCAGTAGATAGCAACATTATGCCTAACTTTTTTTTTTCTGTGAACCTATTTAAAGTTAAGAAGAGCTGAAGAAAAAAAAATCCCTTGTATTTCAGCTAGGTGATGTATTTTTACTTTCATGAAGCTTGATTTTATATTCTCTTTTGAATATAGGATAGAAACAGTGAGAATCTAGTGAGAAATATTTTTGGTAAAGCTACAGTATTTTGTATTCTATTTTCGCCACAGTCCTAAAATGTATTATTTGTTTGAAAAAATGCATTAAACAAAAGTCACGACTATTTAAACCAGATTCACTTTTCGACTTCCAGAGTCATCGTGAGACTCCCAAATGGCAGTTACTTTGAAAATCTATCTGGAGTGACAAGGGACCTGATCAGAGTGGCACAAAGCATTGACATTTGAACTGGGTGTAGAATGGGGACCTAATTAGGGTCACACAAGAGGATATCCAAGCTGGGAGAAGGAAGAAGGTGACTAGGCTTATATAAAGGCTTCTATATTTGATCCGGAGGGAATGAGGAACTGAGGATATGATACGAATCACACAGGAAAATATTCAAACTGGGGAACAGAACTACACAAGAGAAAGTCCAAACAGGGTTTGGAGCTGAGTAGACTTATATAAGGCTTCTTTGTTTGAAAGGAGTTGAGGGTATGATCAGGATTATACAGGGGAATAATTGAACTGGGGAACAAATCAGAACCATTTTGGGAGAGGGGGTTCTGATCAGACTTAGTTAAAGCTTCTGTGTTTGAACCGGAAGGACTGGTGAAATGACCAGATTTACATTGGAGAATGTTGAAACTGGGGACCTGATCAAAGCCACACAAGACATTAGCATCTAATAATTTCCACTTGTCCAAATTGAGGAAAAGGGGACACGATCAGAGACACACAAGGCAATGGCATTTGAACTTGGTGTAAAGTGGGATCTGACTAGAGTCACATAAGTGGAGGTCAAAACTGAGAGAAGGAGCGAGCTGACCGGACTTATGTTCTTCTTATGTTCTTCCGTGTTCAAACTGGAAGGAGTGGGGACATGATAAGAATCCCACTGGAGAATGTTCACACTAGGCAACTGATCAGAGCCACTCAAGAGGAAGTACAAACTGGGAAAAGGGATATTTACCAGACATATATAAGGTTTCTGTGTTTGAAAAAGAAGGAGTGGTGAAATTATCAGATTTACACAGGAGAATCTTGAAACTGGGGAAATGATCAGTACCTCACAAGGGATTAGCATCTTATCATTGTCACACACGGGAATGCGTAAACTGGAGAACAGGAGACTTGATTAGAGTCACTTTGGGGATGAAGGTCTCATCTGAACTGATGGAAGCCTGTATCAGAGTCACAGAACAGAATGACCAAACCAGAAGTAATAGAGTAACTGATTAGAAGCACACAGAAGAATGTACAAAATGGACAACTAATCACAATTACACAGAGCAGTAACATTAGAATTAAGTATGGAGTGGGTCTGAAGAACATAAAGTCAGCACACACACAGATGCCATTATCTATTCTGGGTGGAAAGAACGCCTGTTATACTCAGAGCCACACAGTAAAGTGTGTAAAGTCGATGTAGGAGTGACATACTTAGGATCACATAAAACATCAGTGTTTGTAACAGGAGGGCAGATAGTCTGGATAGAGTAACAATGGAAGTTAGTACTCAGTCTGGGGAGAGAGGAAGTCCAGAGTTTCACAAGTAGTCAGTATATGAAATGGCAGAAGACAGAGCCTAATGAAGGTCCCTTAAAGTATCAGAGTCTGACATGAGTAGAGGAGTGACCTGCTTAACGTCACATAAGAGCATGTCTGAAATGGGTGGAGATCACACTGGAATTCAGCATCTAATCCAGGAAAAGGAGGCCCTTCTAAGAATCATATGGGTAATCAGTGCTCCAACTAGGAAAAGAGGAAACATGAAGAATGAGGCACAATCATTGCAGACACAAGGAGTAACACAGAGTTGCATAAGGTGTCAGTGTCTAAACTGAAAGGGGGCATAACGATTTGAGTTATTGGTAGTCAGTGACTGAAAAGAGAAGGGGACCTTCACATAAAATATATAAAATAGATTCCAAACTGGGAGGGGAGATGATCTCATTGAAGTCAATAAGTGACCTGGGAGGGCAAGGATGAAAAGGAGGGGCCTACTCAGAGTCACAGTAGAAGTTTAGTGGTCAGACTGTGGGGTGAGTAGACTCAGAGTAATGCAAGGAGTGAAAAAAAATTTGTTGTAAGCCACCTTAAGCTTCAGAGTCCACAATAGATAGGGAGAAACCTGATTTTAGTCAAATGAAACTCAGAGAAGAGGTCACTCAGAGTTACATCTGTCAGGCATATTGGTTTTCGATCCCTGGACTGGAGAGAGCAACTGCAGAGTGTAACATAAGATATCAGAATCAAAACTGGTATGGGGCCAGCTAGATAGATAGATAGATAGATAGATAGATAGATAGATAGATAGATAGATAGATAGATAGATAGATAGATAGATAGATAGATAGATAGATAGATATCGGAAGTGGGGAAGCCCACGAAGAGGCTTGTTGGACACTAATTCCCACACTGTGATGAAAGAGGAGAGGGGACCTGATTAGGGTCCCACTGGAGTTTAGTGTCCCAAATGGGACTGCTTACCATCACAGTGGAAGTCTGTGTTGAAAAGAACATAAACAAAGAAAGATTTAAGGAATCATTATTATGACATGGCTGGCTGGCTGGGGTTTGCTCCTGCCTTGCGCCCTGTGTTGGCTGGAATTGGCACTAGCAGACCTTCGTGACCCTGTAGTTAGGATGTAGCGGGTTGGATAATGGATGAATGGATGGATAGTCTGGTCAGTCTTCTGCTGTACCATGGCACAATGCACCAATGCTGTGCAGTAAGCTACAGACTGAGCTATGTTATGTGAAGTCCCTTGGTGGGCATTCCTGCCTTTTGAGTCTTTTATATTGTCACCCCTCTGACTCTGTGCATTCTAATAAATCGTTGATGCTGATATTGGTTGTCACCCATGGTGCATATCTGCAAAGAGTGCAGGAAATCTAAAGCTAGATTACAGATAGCAAGTTTATGCTCTAGTTTAAGTGAGTAAATGTCAGAACAGAAGAGTTAAAGGTCCCCAGGCTCCACCTACAACTACATCAAACCTAACCTGGGCTCATGTCAGCAAGGGGCACCCTCCCTTAAATAGAAACTATGGACTTCATCTAGCCATAAATTCAGTGACTTCACTTTATTTAACAGAATTTTGGATCTTCTCCAGCATTTGAGCCAGTTTTATTGGAAACAGGAAAAGAAAATGCTAGATGCAGCCAATCCAAAGTTCCCTGTACAATATGGGAGCTGTTATACTGCCCTTAAGTTAGCATGGTAAGTATGCCACTGCATTTGATCAAGATTTGCCCTGAAGTATGAAGGAGGGAAAAAAAGTTAAGTTCAAAACAAAATAATCTTGAACTCAGCACAATTTTAAAAGGAAACACAGTTAGATTTTGATATGTTGCTTTTCGGAAGTAGCTTAAGGCTTGTAAAAGAGAAAAACGAAAGGTCTATCTTGAAGATCTGTCTCTTTTTTCAACCCCAACCAACCAGCCCCCATCCCCCCCCACCCCACTTACATTTAAACTTCAAGGCAACAGTAAAGGAAAACATGTCCTCTGCTGGGAGCGGAGTCTTGGGAGGCCTGCGCCTGACAGAGATGAGGCCGTGCATAATGATCGTAGATCAGTATAACACACTTGAGGTTTTTCTATCAGGCACTTGTGCAGCCACCCACATTTTCTCCTGCCTGCTTAGCTTAACTGTCGCCTGGGGGCCTCACCTGATTCTAGCCAACTGAGATGATGGCTGACAGCTGCCTGCATAATAAATATCCATCACACCTCTGTGTGGGAAATCCATTTCTTAGAAATGGTTAGTGAATTCTAAAGTTTGAATGCACAAAATAACTTTTCAAGGTAGGATGGTCTTTTTATTATCATAAGACAGCTGAACAGTAATGGACGTGAAATCTCAATAAAATGTATAATAAAATGTGACATATCCATGATAGTTGAATAGTTGTCACATCTTTCCTTTCCATTTTCCTTTATGTTCTTCTGCGTACTGCAAGTTAGAGACCCAAGAAAAGATAATACTAAGGTACTTTTGATTGGGAAGAGCATTTTATTAACTCATATTTGCATCCTCTTTGCTAGATTGAGGTCATTGTTGCCTACAGCTTAGAGACATGAGCATGGTTGACTTCATGGTCTGATTTCTTAATGTTTTATAAAAATTAAGTTGGACTGGTCATGAAGCTCAGGGTTGCTGACCTGTTCAGGGAAGATAGCCAAAGTGTATGTCTCTCGGAGAATGTGCTGGAAAAGTTCACAGTGGAGGCAACCGACTTGTGAGGACATTTGAACCTGAGGGTTGCTTAAATTGCAAGAATTTAAAATGTGCATTAGCTGAAGAAAAACATAAACAGAAAATTTGAGAAAGCAAGGACTAAACACACATATCTTTTTAAAAATAATTGTTTTATTGTGTTTAAAGTTTCATTACAGATTCGTAAGATATACACCACAGTGTTTAACTCAACCTAAAAACCCCTTTTCCTACCCAATCGAGGTACAGTGTAAGAAAAACATTTAACACAAAGTCATCACTCAAATATACTAAAATAAATATAATAAGTTCTGCAATGGTTCGATAAGTTTATTGACAACAACAATGATATGTGCCAGCCAGATTCATAAAAAAATCCTTTCCTTTTAAGGTTAATTTGTTTATTAAAATAGGGCATATTTTACACTTTGTTATATGGTAATTAAGTTAGGATTGCTGAGCAAGGTAAGACAGAAGCAAGGAGTTGCATTACAAGTGATTGTTATAGATTGTTAATCAAGCTGCCTTGCTCCATTAGAAAATCTCCAAACACGTTTATTTTTCAAGTTATTGAATTAAATATAGCATCCTGAAATTATACTAATCCTTAATAGGAACAACAGGAACCAGATCTACACTAATGCCATGGCACCAGGTGTTTTTTTTTTTTTTCCAATAAAGGCGGCATTAGTTAAGCATTGATTACATAAAGTATAAGAAACAGAAATTGCATACTTGCCAAGAAATTACCATCTCTCCATCCATCCATTCATCCATCCATTTCCTGAATATGATTAAGACACTTCGGGAGTCTGAGCCTATGTTCCTGGGGTACTAATTTTCTATTTTGCTGATTTTAATACTCCTGCTTTGCTTTATGTTGTAGCTATGATGGCACCACCATCTTACTGTAGGTCATTGGAAAAATGTAGACAACAACAGGTCATTCAAGAGAACAAAGTTTGTCAGTCCAGTTCACTTAATTCCTCCAAAATAACATAGTCTTTTTTTTGCACATGCACACTATTGTCACTATTTGAAAATGCTATGCCATTTGAACATGAGTTGTCATTTTAACATGTTTTTTTTTCCATCTTGCTTGTACTCTGCATAATGTTGCATGCTACTGAAAAAGCAGACAGACTTCTTCTTTTTGGGTGCAAACACCATCAGCGTGGCACTGCCAGATCTAAACACTAGTGTGGTGAATTGCTCGCTTACTGAAGTGACTTTAGCTGCAGATGGAAGTCCCATTTTACTTTATGATGCCAAGCAGAGTTATGCTGTGGTGCAGCAGTCTATTAGCAGGCTCTGAAAAAGCTGTCTGTTGTTACGGTCCTGCCTTTGTCCAGTCTGATAGTGGTCACGGGACATTGTATCTTTGATTGCCAGTATAACAAATAGTTCTGAGCAGAATCAAGCCCAGTACCAACTGTGATCATCGCTGCTCTTGTGAAAAGAACGGAGATAAATGCCATTAACTCAGACAGGGAGATGCAAGTTCATTGTACCACGTGAACGTCACTGACAAAATAAAACTGAGTAATTAAAAAAGAAGCATTAACTTTTACAAGTTGTCAAAATTTACACTGGATGTTACAGACTCAAATCAATTGTATGTTATTTTTATTTTATAATAATAATAGCAGCTCACTACTCAAAACGCATTGCGCAGAGATTTGAACTGACAACCTTTTGGTTATAAGGCACCAGTTCTTACCTTTGCACCTTCCAAGAATACGTATTAGCTTTCTGTTGATTGACATTTGAGCTTGGGTTTGTAACTCATTGACAACAACCTGTAAATTGAATGATTTTTTTAAAACTTTGATTGTATTTTTGAATAAAAGTTTACATGTTTATTTGATATTTGGACTAAAGTCTTCACACATTATACACTTCATGCCATTATTACTATAACATGAAAAAAGTTTCTGCTTTAGGTATGTGTTCAGCATTTCTTGAATTTCTCACATTTCCTTTCATCCTACGCTTACCCAGATCTTTATAGACACGGAACACACATGAAATGCATGTATTGCAAATATTGGTATACTGCATTATTTACCCTGTTAAACTCCAGGCACCTCACCTTACACATAGATACGGAGCCTTGGCTTGAGCTGGGAGAACTTTTTTGCCTGAATTGAGCTCTGTCAAGATGGGGAATGGGATAGCAGGCTGCTTGCTGCTTGTGCTGATCGACACAGTTACAAAACAAAAGACGCTGATGGAGAGGTGCGAAGGGATTTAAGGTAGGCCGGGATTGCGACTTTTTTCGTAGGTTTCAGGGATTCTAGTGTTATTTTTTAATTTTTTAAAAGGTCTTATGTATACTGAAGGGCTGGTTCAAATGGCCCCATTGTAAAGATTTTATGTCTCATTTGAAGTAGGGAATTTCACTACTATACAAATCTGCTTTCCCTTGTCTGTTTAGTTTCACATGAGGTTGACAGCCACAATGCTACACTAGCTGAAACAGCAGTACTTGAACCACTTATGCCAACAGAGTAACATGTGCTGTCCACTTTAACCACTCTAGACAAACCAGGTTATCAATTTCGTGTTCACGAATCCTACCATCTTAATGCAGAAAAAACTACAATAGCAATACTATATATTTAAACTAATGAGGAAATTGTGTTACTTTTGCATTAAAAAAAAATCCAAGATATAACATTTTCAAACCTGCTTAATCTAATTTATGGCCACAGAGGCAGTTCCTCAACAGGACTGTCAGAAGGACATCACCTATTACCTACCTCTCAGTCCCCTGTGCATTATGGAGAACTATCAGGAATGAGGTCCATCCCAAATAGCCTAAACTTCCTGTATTTGGGATGTGCTTAGAGGAAAAGCCATACATGCACAGGGATAACATGCAAAATCCAAACAGATATCTATGCATGGGATTCAAACCCAAAATGATGGATCAGTGCGGTGACAGTGCTGCCATATGCCACCTTTTACCACACAAGTATCCTAAACTAAAATTGTTTAGTATTATATTGTAAAAAATAATGAACTCTCTCTTGTTACCCTAACTATTGATGCTTTCTATTTACAGCTGCTACAAGGAAATCACTTGTTTAGCAACACCTCAGTTAAAAAGAAATCTCTAAAAACAGCATTGTATTAATTTTGACATAACATAACATTCTCAAAGCTATTTAATTCAGTTCTGCATAAGGGTGACAGGAGTCAATAGCCCATTCTGGCACATGCAAAAAAATAGAATGGGATAGAACAGGGCACATTCATACACAGTTCCACACTCATATGGGACAATTTGGCATCATTGACCTGTGTAGTCTAAGGATGCTGGGGAAAAAAAAACAGTATCTAGAAAAAGGGAAAAAAGTACACTTAGGGGAAAAAAGCAAACTCTATACAGATAATTGTGAAATTTGAACCTATAGTATGTGAGACTGTAGTTTAACAACTACGGCAGGTTTTTTTGGTGTTAAACACTTGTTTAGTTAGGTCAGGTAACAGATGCTTATTATCTCCATAAATTGCTCTTTTAATTCAGAAATAAAGATATTAGCAATGAAAGTAACATACCTGTAACTGGAAATTCCCTCTGAGGATGTGTGCTGTGTCACTTGGCTTAAACTAAAAACTGACATGAGACTATGAGAAGGCAGCCACTGTCTAGTACATTCGGACTTTGCAGTACAGTTTGGAGCCCCTCTCCATCCTTAAGTCTCCTAAGGACAAGTAACGGCTTTCTCTAAACTCGTGCATGGAGTGCATGTTATAGCCTACCTGGTTGTTTTTAGAGACAGAGCACACACAAGACAGTGAGAGCACTAGGCTGGAGTGCCAAAACATTGTGGAGAGGATGCTGATTAATGAGCTAGACTTTAGCACTAGAGTGTGAGAGCCTGTGGTTGAATCTGGAGGCTGGGTCTCAGATTCCCCTGTCAGGTGAATGGCGGGTCATCCACCTCCTGGATGACCCCTACTATTTGAATGTATGGGGCAGGGGTTGGCTTTTGAGAGGGAATGGAAATCTCCACAGTTTCTCTGCCAGCCCCTTTCTCGCTCTTGCTCTCGCTCTCACCTTCACTTCCCAGCTGTCAAATCACAGCCCAATGTTTACTTTGCCTCTGATCCAGTTAATTGTTATTCTTTGCAAATTGGAGCAGTGTGTGACTCCTTGGTAAGAAGTGGGAGGACAGCAGCCCTTACAGGACTGGGAGTGAGGCGGGTTTGAGTTCTTGTTAAGACACAACGTATAGCTTGGCAAGCAGCGATTTAGCTCTTATTATTGTTGTGCCGATTTTCAGATGCTGAGGGCGCAGACTTTGATTCTCAGTACAGAATGGAGATGTGCAGAGTGGTAACTGGGTGCATGTATGTAGACTGGTGGATAAGGCATTATCATTATTAGTAGTATTCTTCACTTTTCAGAGGCCTCTTTCAAGGTGACTAGCATAGACTTTATTGTAGAATGCCCAAGAGTGGGAGGCCGGGCATTTGGCCTAGGTTTTCAGGACTGTGACTGTTTTTGACTTTGCCTGTTATAACTGACAGTGGACTGTCCAGAGGTTCAGGCTACAAAACAAAATTTGCTTAGAATGATAACTATATTGCATCTACCCATTTAATAACTTAATTTTGGAAGCAATAGTCGATACTTACAGCGTTAGGGACAATGCAGAAAGCCACAATGAACACACTTTCACACACAATTACTCTCACTGCAATATGATTACTGGACCAGACGTCACTTGGACATTAGTGAAATCAGCACCAGACTTGGATTCAAACTCAAGTCTCATTGGACCGTCTCCTACTCATAAATAAGGACCAAGTGTGCAGATTTACGGTCCATCTCTCTTATTTCACAAGAATGTCCCATATTTAGAAAAGTAATTTTCAAACATCCTTGCTGAAAATTCTGAAAAACAATTAAGCAGTACAGTATTATTCTTATGCTGTGTTAATTAAAGATATATGGTCATGTGAAAAAGTAAGTACACCCCAAGAAAAGGTTTGACTTTTACAATATATTTGAACAGACAAATAATAGATCGATCTTGTTGAAAACAGTGCCTAACAGATAAAGGTGATATACTTGAATAAAAACACAAGAAAAATTTGCCTTTTTAATCATTTATTCAGCAAAAAGTTGAAGGGTACATCGGGAAACGAATGTTGAGAATGGAAGCACTAGACAAGAGGAAAAGAGGAAGGTCAAAGAGCACGTTTATGGATGTGGTGAGAGAGGACATGAAGGCAGAAATAATGTAAAAGACAGGGATAGATGGAGACAGATGATCCACTGTGGTAACCCCTAAATGGGAGAAGCCAAGAGAAGCAGAAAGGACTTCTTGTAGGGGCTTTGCACACCAGCCCACCAGTCTCTGATATCGACTCATTCTGAATCTGACAACTGTACCATACAAAATTCCTTCAGTTGCAAGATGTTTGATGGTTTACTTGAATGTTTCAAATCCCCCTACAACATTTCAATGGGATTAAAATCATGACTTTGACTAGGCCACTCCATAACCCTTCATTTCTTCTTTTTGAGCCATTCCTTGGAGGATTTGCTAGTGTGCTTCAGATCATTGTCATGTTAAAAGGTTCATTTTCGGTTCAACTTCAGCTTTAGGACATGCCTCCAATTCTCCACAAGCACACTTTCATGTGATGGAGAGTTCCTAGTTGACCTGACGACTGCAAGCTACCCAGGCCTTGGCCCAGTATGAGGTTCTTCTCCTGAAACGCTGTCTTCACTTTGCACCTAAAATGCCTATTGTTACTGTGGCCAAACAACTCAATAATCTTCAATATGTTCAATGGCAAAATGTAGTCTTGCACTAATGTTCTTTTTGGACAGACACACCCTGCATGCAGGTCACATTTGTGCAGTCACTATGTGATTCTAGATGCATGCACCTGGAGACCAACATTTGTAAGAGTTACCTGCAGATCCTGTGATGAAATGTACAAATTCTTGGAGTCTTCCTATAGTATCAAATGGCCAGCTCTTTGGCTTCATTTGCTGAGCCAGACAGTCTTGGACAAATTAACAATCATTGACACCTACACCATTTGGAGATGATTTTCCTAAGAGTGACATGATTGATTTCAAACAATCTGGTGATCTTTTTAAATCCCTTGCCAGACTTAAAGGTATACCTAAGCAGTATTCCTATTTTAGGACTTCCTTCCCACTTTACCTGCCTTCTCTTTATAGTTTATTCCCCTCCAATGGTTGAATGGCCACAAGCTGTTGCTTAGCTTGTTAAGTGTGCATCATGCACTTGGGCAGTGTGTGAGGTTAGTGTGTTGTCCCTGTCTCTGTGCAGTTTACTCCCATTTCCTGAAAAAGTGTGTATTATAGGTTACTGGAAGTTCATAAATGTGTAGGAGTGATCCCTGTGTTGCAATGGTACCGGACTTTGCACCTAAATCTGTTGGGATAGGCTGTGCCCCCAGTGACACTGAAATGGATTAAAGTAGTTTGAGAAAGTGCTTTCACATGTAGAGGTTTTAGGTACTTTATTAGGTACAGATGGTTGTTAACACAATTAGCCTGTTCCTCCAAACAGTCAATCATGGCATTGCAGCTCAGTATTTATTAAATGTGGACATGCTCAAGTGGTTTAGTTGTTGTTGGAAAGAATTAGAGTGGAATCTAAGAGATTTTGAAAGTGATATAAAGTTGTTGGTGGGCACACTGGGCATGTGATCATCAAAACTAGATGACTGAAGTTTATAAAAATAATGCCTGTTTAATAATTTTTTATTTTTGCTGCAGCTTGCAGATAGCAAGGCTAGAATTAGGCAAAACCAACATGAATCCATGGATCCTTCCTGCCTTGTGTCTTGGACCAAAGATCTTGAACAGAGCACATTTGGGAGAAGGTGGAACTGGAGAAATTTGTGGCCAAAAAACCTGCAGGAACCGAATGGCCCTTGTTGATTCCAGACCTTGAAGAATTCTGAAGGCAAAATTGGGGTCTAGGGCGGCACGGTGGTGCAGTGGTAGTGCTGCTGCCTCGCAGTTAGGAGACCCGGGTTCGCTTCCCTGGTCCTCCCTGTGTGGAGTTTGCATGTTCTCCCCGTGTCTGTTTGGGTTTCCTCCGGGGACTCTGGTTTCCTCCTACAGTCCAAAGACATGCAGGTTAGGTGGATTTGCGATTCTGAATTAGCCCTAGTGTGTGCTTGGTGTGTGGGTGTGTTTGTGTGTGTCCTGCAGTGGGTTGGCACCCTGCCTGGGATTGGTTCCTGCCTTGTGCCCTGTGTTGACTGGGATTGGCTCCAGCAGACCCCCGTGACCCTGTGTTCGGATTCAGCAGGTTGGATAATGGATGGATGGAAAATTGGGGTCTACCAATATTTGTGGCAAACTGATAAATATTCAGTTAATGTTAGGAGGATTACTTCAACACTGCTAAAGTGAAAAACAATGCTTTGTTAGTGAAGGATTCTCAATGAAGAGCTCTCCTCTTCTCTTCACCTCAAAATCTATGATAATTTCATTGGAAATAAGGGGAATGAAATGATGTTTGAAAGACTGAAGATGGTGCGGTATATTGTATAGTAACAATATTAACGTATTGTACTGGTAAGACCTTTAGGGGTTTGATCTTATGGAATCCCTGGATTCAGAAGCACTCCAGCTTTAAAGCTGTTCTGTCCAGATTCTCAAAAGTTGATTCTGTTCCTAAGCACATAGTTTTTTTCTGATACATTTGATCACTCATCAAAGTTACTTCCTCGGGACTGAAAAAAACTATGTGCTTAGGAACAGAATCAACTTTCTAGAATCTCCTTACTTGGATTATTGAGCATGCATTAAAACGTTCTCTCCAGATCTTTCAAGTCTGATTGAGTGAGATACAGTACATGAGCAGCCGAGCACAAAGACAGACTCACATACCTGTTTTTATTAATCTGTCAATTTTTATTTTATTGTTGTCTTATACAGTAAGTGCTTCTGTAAAGCATAACCATATTATGTTTCAAGAAGATAAAAAAATAAAGCAGAACAACAGTTAAAGGAAATAAAGTGCAATAATACATTAATAAAGAAAGAAACTTCAGAAACCAGAAAAATAGATGCAAATAAAGGAAGACTGACACTTGAATTAATTTGTAGACAGTCTTCTATATGGATGTGAAAGAAGAAGAAAGAAACCTGACAACAATCCATGAACGATTTTCAGAGATAAAGTGCCACAGCTTAGAAAGCCGAGGCTCCCGAGTAGCTAACAAGTTTTTTTTTTGGTCAAGTAGAATAGTGGCAGAGATTTTATGTTGTAAGCAGGATACACGTGTTCTCATGATTGTTAGATCTTTATAAGTGAATTTGAAGGTGCTGAAGACAGATCTGTAGTGGACACAGAAAACTTCCTCAATGTCAGCCTTCATGGATATCTACAGTATATAATTGAGATTTTTGCTGTCAGAACTTTGGCAGAACCATTTAGGATGGCAAAGTCTCATTCAACAACTGTCTCCACGTGGTATACCAATTGGAAGCTAATTATTTTAAAAGCTAGAAGCCTTTGTTTAAATGACTTTTAGTTTATATAAAGCCATATTCCTAGTAATAGGAAGCAGAAGGCTAGTTTCTTTTGGCAAAATGCCCCAAAATCCATCCAGCATTTAAGACGTGTCCTGTGCAAATTCAGATTAGGTCCATTCTACTGTATGCAAGCATTAAAGGTACATTTGTGCTTTCTGCACGTCATAAAAGGTGCTGATCTTAAAACCCTGGCTACAGTCCAAAAATCCAGCAACATCTGGAACATGGAATGCATAAGCCATTTGCCAGCAGCAGCAGTCAAGCAGCTTTAAATGTTTTTGAGGTATTGATGAGTGAGAAATAGTTCCTATAAAATTATAAAACTGCTTCCTGAAAGGTTAACAGTAAAAATCCATGAATTCAGGACTGCAGTAGTAAATAAAAGATCTGTCATCGAGTCCAAGGTGCTCCATTTAAGAGATGATTTATCTACATATACACTGCTCGTTGTCAGATTTCAAAGGGTGTGGAGCTGTGCAGCTCCAATTCCTGCTAGTCAGGTACATATCCCCAATTAGTCCTTAACATTTCGGGGTCATCCAGTGGAAAAAATATCAAGCCATTTGTAATGTGCATGGCATGGTGGTGCTGCAGATGGTGCTGATGCCTCACAGCTGTAACATCTTGATTTTAATATCAGCCTAGGCATGGCTTTGGTGGCATTTTCATGTTCTTACCTAGTCAGTGCTGGCTGTTCTCCAGGAACTCTGGGTTTACTCCAACATCTCAAAGATATTTGTCCCCTGAAATGGATGGGGTACCCAATGTAGGATGTAAGCTGTTGTGTACCCTTATGACCAGGAATTGGATTAAGTGGGTTTGATAAGGTACTAATGGCTACTTCCAATTTGAGTTAGGGTGCCATCAAATAGGACACAAACATTATGTTCCGTATAGGAAACTGTCAAAGACATATTCATCTCCTTTGTTTATGGACAGTCAAATGACTTTCTGATCTTACAATTTCCAATGCAGGATCATGAGGAGATGAAGTCTATATTAACATCCATCCATCCATTATCCAACCCGCTATATCTTACATTGGGCAAAAGCTAGCAATCTGCCCAGGGTGGGACATCAATTACTTGCGATTTAAGTGTGGTAATATTGCAGATATTTGGGATACGGACAGGAGGCAAAATTCCTGAGTAAAACCCAAGTGAGCACAAGGAGACTTTGAAATCTCCACACAAACAGTGACCAGGTCTGGAATGACCTTAAGGTGCTCCATACTTTGAAGCAACAGTGCCAGACACTGTGCCGGTGTGCCTATAATTTCCTTGGTGAGTGAATTTTTAGATTCTGTCAGAAATGTCTATCACCTTAAATGGGATGAGATGATAGACATGCTTGATCTGGCAAAGAACATAAAAAACAGCCTAAATTTGTACCAAGACTGGTATTCTAAACACCTGAACTGCACCAGGGCACCAGACAGTAAATATTTACCTGATGATCTCATTGCTTGTGCTAGGTGCAGGGCTGACTGTGAGTGAAATTCTCAGTGAAGCTGGAAAATGGGCAAAAAGGAGTATTAAATGGAGGGACTAAGGGTAATACAGGCCAGTCAAATGAATATGCTCTTTGTGGCCATTTAAATTAGATTCTGCCTAAACAGTGTTACCTTCTGAAGGTTCAACTTTGGTGGTCTTTTGACTCAGTTGTTGGAGGCCAAAGCAGAGTTGATCCAATTGACTAGAGGTAAATGAATACTGTACTTCACCATTCTTGAAAGATGCACAAAATGAGCCAAAATATGCTAACATAAAACTTAGAAATAAAGTAACCTGTATAATTGAGAATAAAAATAAAAACTTTAAATCACTTTATTTATTTAACATCCTTTGCACCCACCATAGTCTTTTGTGTGACATTAAATATACAGGTATAATGTAAAATAATATAAACAGTGTAATGCATTTACAGAAAAATATTAACTATAATGTAAATTATTAAAAAAACAAAGGTTATAGAAGAGGGGAAATCATATTCTGTAGTGCAGCCTAATTAATAAATGAAATAAATAAAAGTTCTTCATCCTTAAACGTGCCTTGTCCTCTTTAGGTTAATAAGGGATGGGTACCTATCCCGGCTGTACTTGGCACAAGGCAGTAAACAACCTGCACTTATACACAAACCCACACTAAGTAGTTTAACTCTTTCAGGGCGGATGTCGACTTTTGTCATTCTGCAAATGGTGACAAAAACCGCCATTGCATTTTAGATCAACTCTCTTTGCTAGAAGGAAAGTCAGCTTCGTTGGTTTGACCGAGATTTCCCTGCGCTTGCGGGAGTAGTGAAGAGCAAACAACGACATCTGGTGAGAGATTGAAGCGAATGCACAAAGCAAACAACATCTTAGATATTATCGTTGAATTGGACTCTGACCTGTCGGACTTTAATTCTTATGCAAGTGATCTGGAGGTCGAAATCAAAAACTTCAATTGATCGGTCTTCAGCTAATCGTGGTGCCAAACCTATTTGTGTAAATGAAGACCGCCACTCAAAATGACACAAGGTGCAAACCAGACTGCATCGCACTGTGACCGCGACTGCTGCTGCCATCTCCGCCACTGTCGCACGAATTCCTGCCAGCCATCATGCCAAGACTATGAACTGGCGGCCACAGCACCCACCAAATGATATTTTAGGTTGATTTATGTGCGAGACACTTGCATGGCTGAGGCAGCGTGTGCTTGATGCTGTATACCGATAATTCTCTTTCCAATCGGCTGCCGTACAGTTGTGATTCACACTCAGATACAGTGATATAAATACTCCGAGTGGTGCAGTGAGAGTAACAATGCCAAAGCAGCTATTGTATTCAGAATAGTTTGATCATTCTGTGGACCATTATATTGTTACAGGTTAATTACAATCAGATGCATTAAACTAATAAACAATATGCAGTTAATTTCAGTGTAGTTATAAAGCCGCTTCAGGGATGTGGATCTAAAAAAGAAAGGGAAACCACACAGGAACAGTAGCACTGCTTTGACGCTGGGTGCTGCCAGTCTGCAAACCCGAATACAGAACTTGCGTATGCCAGGGTTGGTGCTGCCGTGAAAATGTGCGTGGCCTTACGCCAAGTTTAGGTTTTATACATCGCGATTTGGGCGTGGAAACATTCGTACATAACATTTTTGTGCGTACGCACTATTTATACATGAGGCCCCAGGCCTGGGGCCTCATGTATAACGCCGTGCGTAGAACTCGCACTATAACATGGCGTAAGCACAAAAGCCGAAATGTGCTTACGCACAGAAAAATCCAGATGCAGGAATCTGTGCGTACTCCAACTTCCACGTTCTTCCGCTACATAAATCCCGATCAGCGTGAAAACTAACGCTCGTGCACGTGCATTATGTAACGCCCAACTCCTCCCAGAATTACGCCTCTTTGAATATGCAAATCAATATAAATCGCCCTTAAGCGCAGCCTTCTGTGAAAAGACAATGGGAAAAGCACGGGGGGAAACATAAGAATTTCAGCGAATACCAAGTGGAGGCAAAGGAAAAACATACTATTTGTTCAAATAAACTGTGGTATAATCAACAAAATGAAGTTGATCGAGTGACATAGCGTGTTGGAGAAACATGAAAGCTCACATCCACAAAATCGCACAGTGCCGGAAATAAAAAAGAAGTCACATATCAAAGTCGCCGTGAAAAGCCGAGTTGTAAGCCCACTGTCTGAGTGTCATATGAAAGAGTATTAGGGTACAGAGAAAAAAGGCACACGGTGGGGAAAAAGCACGAAATGTCAACTTCAATTTTGACATTTCCACTTTAATCACGTAGTTTATTTTGTCATTAAAGTAGAACATCATGAAATTCATCTTAAAATTGTTTAATTAACCAGTTTCTAAAATCACATCGTAATTAAAGTAGCACGTTAAATGCTTTGTTTTGTATTTGATCTTCTATGTGCCTATGTGTGTGAATCACTACTTGCTTCTTAAACCGGCTCTCTTCCTCTAACTGGACACAGAGTCCATTACATTCGTGATATTACAGCTCTCTGAATAACTAAAATACTGAGATGTATACGTGATGTAATTTTCATGATGATAGGAGTTAAAGCACGTTATTAATCATGTGTTTCACTTCGATGAAATAATTTATTGCAGCAGTACTCAGGGGCGGCTCTAAGCTTATGGTGGCACTGGGCAGAGGAAGAATCGGTGGCTCCTTCGCCCGCCAATGTCATGCACGGTGGATGGCCAGGTATGTTGCAGACACTGCATAGCCGCCTCGTGCTCATGACACAAGCATTTAACTTTTGCCGAAATTTGTCGCTGCGTTTTTAGCTGTGTTGTTATTTTATCTTTCTGTTTTATATTCAATATATATTGGTGTAGCCGTCACTGCAGTCAGTGCTTTTCTTTCCCCAAGTAACCGATCGCCATACAATCAGCTCTGTAATAGACGTTAAGCCATCTGTAAGCTTAGCACCGATTCTTCAAAACGTTTAAAGAACATTGAAATATCTTCGTAGTATATGTTTATTTATTCTATCCTTAAAGACACTCCCAGTGAAGAATATAGATTATTTAAATGAAGTTAAAGTTTTATCTGTATAATTTAACAAACATATTTTGCTGCATTTCACCTTAAAAATTATATCGTCATCATATGTAAATACGCGCTTTATAAAGTGGCTCAGGTTGTGCGATATTATAACTATAGTGCAAGTTTACAGTGGGGTGATTGTACTTATAAGTACAAACCGTTCTACAAGGAGCAATTGATTGACTGCATTTAAAGTTCTTGGGATTAAACTGTTTCTGAACCGCGAGGTCTGTACAGGAAAGGCTTTAAAACGTTTTGCAGTGGCAGAGACAGCGTGTCCTTAAAGCTGTATACCGATAATTCTCTTTCCGATCAGCTGCTGCTGTGATTCACACTCAGATACAGTGATATAAATACTCGAGTGGTGCAGTGAGAGAAATATGGAAAAAGATGATCCGCTGTGGCAACTCCTAACGGGAGGAGCTGAAAGAAGAAGTGAGAGTAACAACGCTAAAGCAGTTATGGTATTTGGAATACTATGGCTGTTCCCTGGACCATTATATTGTTATGAGTTAATTACAATCAGATGCATTACACTAATAAACAATATGCGGTTAGTTTCTGTGTATTTATAAAGCCGCGTCATGAAAATAATGAGTAATCACACAAGAACAGTAGCACTGCTTTGACGCTGGGTGCCGCCAGTTTGCAAAACCGAGCGGAGAACTTGCGTACGACAAGGCATGAGGTACCGTGGAAAAGTGCGTGGCTTTACGCCAAGTGTAGGTTTTATACATCGCGATTTGAACGTGGAAAAGTTCTTACGCAACATTTCTGTGCATACGCACCGTTTATACATGAGGCCCCTGGAGTTTAAACCCAATCACCTACAGCTGTGATGCAGCACTACTAACCACCACATCACCTAGTACAAAAACAGTATAAACGATTATATTGTAGTTGTAGTGAACAAAAGTCTGTAGAAAAGTGAAATGTATTATTTAGAGTACTTATTGTCAGTGCATTACAGCTAATTTAAATAGTGAAAATTACTCTAAAATAAGTAATCATATTTCAGGCGACCTATTTTCATTATGTCTTCACCCAAACAATTGTATTATCACGTCATAAGAAATACTTCTTAAGTACAGTTCTTCTTTTTCTTCTTCTTCCTCTGTGGCTATTCCCATTTTTATATGAGGTCACTAATTTGTTGACTAGACTTGACTAGAGGTTTCAGCCTGATTTTTACAGCTACATACTGTATCTTTCCTGATGCCAGCCCTTCCCGTTTACAGCTGCTTGGGACTATCTCCAATATGGAAGCTGCATTAAAGGATATCTTCAGAATTTTTCAGGTCGAAGTGATTTCTAAACAAAACATGGCATATATGCATTTGCCACACCAAACTGTGTTTTAAAGTTAAGCAATATATATACATTTTAAAGATATCTCACCTGTCTGGTATTTTACAATGGAGGTTCTGGGGCATGGAGCACCACCAAAAAACAGAAGCCTAAAAACTTACTGAATATGTCCAATTTGAAGCGGCAAAAGTTTCAGTACAAGAAAACTTGCTTTCTGGGTTTCTAATGCATGTTTGTGACAACAAATGGGATCTAGAAATATTCAATGTATTGCATATTCCTGGTCCTATTTTTCCTGTGTTAAAGATGTGTTTTCTATTTGCTTATGTGATACCTGTGACTTTGTGGGAGGAGTTCTGACATAAATACAGAAGTAAATTAACACAATACCAAGCACACGACAGGAAAAGGTTACTGTTACACA
The DNA here is from genome assembly GCF_016835505.1 of Polypterus senegalus. Classification (NCBI taxonomy): domain Eukaryota; kingdom Metazoa; phylum Chordata; class Cladistia; order Polypteriformes; family Polypteridae; genus Polypterus; species Polypterus senegalus. The sequence continues at coordinate 33,947,079 of NC_053167.1, forward strand.
CCTCAGGGTGGTGAAAGGTTATTGTTGAGGAAGACAAGCTCTGATGGAGAGTGCACAGTTGGACTTCTTTTAAAATGGCAGAATCTCATAATATTGTATTTTTTTATATTTGAAAATAACATGTAAAAGGTATTTTACATTTTTGTGCAATCTCAAGATGTACATCAATGTTAATATCTCTTATATTAAATTAACCGGCAGATTTTTAAGCTTTTATTTTCCAGTGGTGCTCCATGCCCCATGGCTTGCATTGCAAAAATGCCTGGACAGGATAAGTATTTTTTTAAAATTTATATAAAATGCTTAACTTTAGAAAACAATTTAGTGTGGCAAATACATTTATGGCAAACTTGAAAAGAAACAGCTTCAACTTAATATAAAAAATAACAAACTTATCCTTTAAGGGAAAATGCTAATTTCTTGAGTATGTGTAAGAGGAAGAGAAACTAACAAATCACGTAGCACAAGTGACGATCGAAACTGTAACCCTGACTCACTAAGCTAGGGACAGCACAAAACAGGACATTACCTATTCAGTCATTGGAATTGTTTACATTTGCCTTTGTTTTCTGATAAAATGGTCATTACAAATGAGAATATGCAAATACATTTATGCAAAACAATGTACTCTGTGGCAAGCTGCACTTACAACAATTTCATTGTATAACAATCGTTTTGCATTTGAACCTACCAACTGTATTTTTTTTTTCACAGTAGGTTTTTAATTTAAAATTTAGTTGAAAGCAGTTTATGCATATATTTATTATTATAAACTGCTAAAGTACAATACAATACACAATTTGTTTATTTGTTTTCACTCCCCCAGGCAAGTGTTGCCCATCTCCAACTCCCTGAGTGAAAATATATGGCTCGCTTTATGCCAGACCTGGGAGCACTTCTGATGTCACAGCATTGTATGGAGGAAGCACGTCTGGGTCAGGCAAAAGGCGTCTATAGTATGGGTACTTGCTCTCAACAGCACCCTGTGATGAAACCCTTGGCACACTGCAGAGCTATCTATCTATCTATCTATCTATCTATCTATCTATCTATCTATCTATCTATCTATCTATCTATCTACATACAACATATAGAAGAAGCTGCGGGTGAAGCTGATAGATATATGAGTATACTGGCATGTACTACAAGTCCTGTAATTTCATGTGCTCAGTCCGACCAGATTTGTGTGAAGAATTCCACATACGTAACACACACACACACACACTCACACATAGACACACAAATATGTATTTATAAAAAGTAAAATAACAGAAACAGATAAAGGGTTAAAGGCCAGTTACTCTACTTAATATCTGGTAAAGAACCCAATTAATAGAAATAGCAAAAAGTGATTATAAATGCTTCTAGTGATGTTTAGGCTTCTCATAGCCTTCTAAACAAGATGTCTTTCCAGGAGGAAATCTTTTCCTTTTTTATGTGTCTGGTGTAGAGTGATCTTGGACTTCCTGTGGTGGTGGAACTTGTAGCAGAGAAGCAGGAGAGGGATAGGGGGCTAAAGATTTGAGATACAATGTGATATCAGCAGCCTTCTGGGGAGATTTTCCCCCATTCTAGAGCAAACAGAAATTATGTAAAAACATGTGTCACGCCTAAATCCATCCATCCATCCATTATCCAACCCTCTATATCCTAACTACAGGGTCACGGGGGTCTGCTGGACCCAATCCCAGCCAGCACAGAGCGTAAGGCAGGAAACAAACCCTGGGCAGGGTGCCAGCCCACCACAATACACCTAAATCCTTCCTTGTAAATATTTCTGTTGGACTTAAAACCATGCAACACACCCAATGCTCATGTGCTTGACTATAGTAAATATACAGTATGTACATTACAACCACTAGGGGGCATTGCAGCACCCAAACCCCAGACAACTGCAGTACTCAGAGTAGCCCCTATCCCAAAGTGTCACTGGTAAGGTTAAGACCTTATAATATAGTAATAGTTAATTAATATATGTGACTAGGTAGCCCCAATATTAAGGCATTACCATTAATTATAATATTGTGTATGATAAAAGTAATGAATTGGCAACTACTTCATGTAATCATTGACTATTTAATAGATTTATTGTATAATTACATATGTTTGCCACAGTAAAAGCCCATCCATTCATCTGCTCCAATACTAAATTTAATTAATCCATTTAATGAGTAACAGGGACCACAACCCATCCCAGCAGCATTGGCACAAGGCAGGCCTCAATCCTGGGTTGGCATCCAGGGCGAGAATTCCTATCTGTCTCACAGGTGTCTTATCATCTGCCAAAATCTTAATGAATAAGATTGTCATCCACCGAAATTTCAGCATTCACCATTATATCATCAACAGAAAATTCAGAAATTACCTCAAGTATATACATTACAGTTTATGAGACTGAATTCCATTTGCTGTCCATCATCCAAGAATAATCCATCTAACCCCTGATGAGAGGTGCTGGCTAGATTTCCATTTTGGACCAAAGTTGGCAGCTCACAACCATTTCTTGTTGTTGTCTTTTCAAGCGCGGTGGTGCTCCTCAACTTTGCTCCTTCTGCCATTTTAACATCTGTCCAGAGCAGACCAACACGATTGAGACCCAGGAGTCTGAGCAGTCCCATGTAAAAGCTGACACAGGAATACTTCAGTGTGGTGATTTATTCTAAAGTAAAAGTGAACTCCATTTATTCAAGGGCATAAAAGGGATTTAGAGGAATGCAATAATGGCAATTTAAAATAGTACTCATGAAAAAATAAATACATGCAAACTTGTGAAGTGTAAGCCAAGATAAAGTAAGCCCTCAGAAACCTGCAGAAGAAATGCCTGGAACGCTTAGCAAACCACTGAATGTGTTAAAGTAGCTCTCATTTATCTGACGGAGGGAGACAATATTACAACCTAAGGACACGCTTGACACACGGCTGGCATTAATAATCTGGCTCTATCTGATTAAGTGACTTTGACCGGCTGTTATTTGGTGTATATTAATGAAGTACTGTGGTGAAAGTCTCTCAACTGTTCAAAGTCTACCCTCTATCAATAGCTTTATTCCTACTCTACACAGGACATTAAATTAACTGAGGCCTTATTCTTCTTTTCTTAAAATAGCAAAATGTGTATTAGAGTCTGCTTGTATTCATACAACTTAAATAGCTGATGAGAAACACTCCTAAATCAAACATTTAATATAAAGCTAAACTTCCTTCTGTATTTCACACAACATTTGATGCTTAGTAAGAACTTTTCATTCTGCCTCATTTATCAAATGTTCACAGATATACTTGCAGACCTTCTTATGAGGCACTGAATTCAAATTCACCAAAGCGGTCTGTGAATGAAACTTGATTGCATCTGTGTGCATACAAGAATATGTTAATATTGCACAAAACCTGTCCATATGTTTTACAATTAAATAACAAACTTTAAATGCCATATAAGAATAGGTTTAGTAATCATTGAAATAAGAATTAAAATAGAAATTTGAAATGGAGAAAAGGAAGGAAAGGAGGAAAAACCAATGTGCTCTTCCACAGAATCAATTTGATTGTGTCAGGCTCTATTAAATTGTAGTTATGAAAAGGATTAAATCTGTGTGTCATCTGTTACAATTAGTATCCTTAAAGAAAAGAAAACTCCATCTGTTTATCAGTCTTCCAAACTTGGGGTGCAGGAACCCACAAGCTAAAATGAATGCCGATTTGTTGTAGTTTTGTGAATCAACCTAACAACACATCTTCAGGCTGTCAGAGAAAAATGGTGTACACAGAGATGACTCAAGTGAGCACAGGCGAGAAGTCCGTATGTAGGGAACAAAACAAGTGATAAGCAGGGAAACAGTAGATTTGCACAGTGCCAATCAAAAAAGACTGATTTAACTCAACAAAATATGGAGTATTCTAGTTCCAGTTTACGGTGGATTCAAGAAGTATTCAGACTCAGGACTGGATCTACTATGAAACTAATGAAGTTTAAGCTTCAGGGCCCCAATTCCCGAAGGGTCCCTAGAAATGTCTGTCTATGTTGCTTTAAAGGTGGGTGTCAACTGTATGCAAAAGAGTTTTTAAATAATAATGATAGTAATAATATAGTGTAATTCAATACAAAATAATATTTAAAATAAAAATGAAAAGGTTATTAGAGTACTGTGTAGGCTAGCCATAAACGAAAACATGTTCAAATTAAGGATGTTTCATTCTAAACATATTCTAAATGTATGAGGATAAAGGTGCCCCTATAATAGTTGTAAAAAGTTAGTCCAACACTGTTCAGACTCCTTGATTTTCTGAACACTTTACTGTGTTGTAGATTTATTTTTACAGTAAATGGATACTTTTTCCATTTTTACCCATCAAGAACTTGATTGAAGTCCACTTGTAGCAAACTGACTTGATTGGACACCTGTGTATATTAAGTCCCACAATTCATACTGCAGGTCAGAACAAAAACCAAGCCATGAAGTCCAAGGAACTCTCAACAGACTTCTGCAATACGACTGTGGTGAAGCATAAACCAACACAAGGGTATAAAACCATTTCTAATGCTTTGAATGTTTCCATGAGTATGTTGAACTCAATTATTGAAAAATGGAAGAAGTTTGGAACTTCCTACAGCTGGCCATCTGGCCAAACTGAGTAAACTGGCAAGAAAGGCCTTGCTCTGGGAGGTGACCAAGAATCTGAAGGTCAGAATTTCAGAAGACTTCTTGACAGTTTCTGCCATGTCAGCAGTGCTCCATCCATCAGGTGTTTATGGTAGCTAGATGGAAGATGATCTTGAGTAAATGTCTTATTAGAGACCACTTGGAGTTGCCAAACTACATTTAAAGGACTCTGGTCTGATGAGACAAAAACTGAACTGTCCGGGGAGAGCACTATGTCTGGCAAAAACCAGGGACTGCTCATTACGTGCCTAATACCATCTATACAGTGAAGCATGGTTGTGGCAGCATTATGCTATCGAGATGCTTCTCAGTGGTACAGACAGGGGGATTGTTAGAAATAAAAAGAAGGATTAATTCAGCCAAATATAAGGAGGTCATAGAAGAAAACCTGCACAAGAGTGTATGTGATTTCAGATTCGGGTGATGGTTCACCATTTAGCACGACAATCACCCAAAGCATACAGTCAAGACAACACTGGAGTGGATCCTGGACAAGTCTCTGACTGTCTCTGCCAAAGCCCAGAATTAAACCCCTGATAACATCTAAAGAGAGACCTGAAGATGGCAGTTTACATATTCTTACCATCCATTCTAATGAAGCTTAAAAGGATCTGCCAGAAAGAATGGGATAAACTGCGGAAATCCATTTGTGTGGAGACTCAAAGCTGTACTTGCTGCCAAAGGGGCTTATGCATTCTAATGAACTAAAGGCCTCAATACTTATATGATTGAGAGATTTCATTTTTTGACTTTAAAAAAAATTTCCAAAGCTTTCTGAAAACATATTCACTTTGTCATTATGGCATAAGTGGCAAATGGATCCAATTTATAATAAAATCTACATCATGATAAATTGTGCAGGAAGGGAAGGGGTCTAAATGCTTTCTGAATCCACTGTAAAAAATAACATAGAAAGCAGTCGTCTCTAACTACCGCATTCATTAAATGATAACCAAAAGAACCTGAGTAGGAGAAAAAACATGTTTAATAGCCGGTGTCACAAATAAGTTGATTATTCATTGACATCTGAAACATTATGTTCTTTTGAGGCCATGTAATTAATTGCATCAGTGATATTTCAGTAAGACCACAATGCCATAGACACCATGGTTTTTTGGATTTTCTGTGGACTATAGAATACAGTGAATGAGAAATGCTTTACTTTAGAGTAAGCAGTTGTTAAAATTCTTCATTTTAAAAAAATTAAAACTATAAAAAGAAATGCAAAATGACAGTAACAAATTTCAGGAATTTCAAGAATTTCAAAAACAGAAGTCACACCTTGTTTCTGAAATTTAAAGTGGCACAACATAAAATCCATATGGTTGTACATTTTCATCCTGTAACTCACTCAGAGGGACCATAACCGTATTTATTTTTATTTCTTCTTCTTGTATTTTCTTCCGCATATGACTGTTTCACAGTATTCTGTACATATGACCATGGTGACCCTATAAACCTCCATCTAGGATGGCCGGCAATGGAACATGTCCTAGCATAACATATGACCTATTATTGGCTCTTTTTGTGATGGACTGCAAAGCAATACAGAAACTCAAAAGACCATCATCACACAGTCATTAACTGATCACAGATTAACTGATTCTCTAATAGATCATGACCTGCCATTGCTATTACTCTTTGGTATTTGATGAGTACTCATATATCTTTTCAAACCAAGTTGTCATATTTTTCAACAACTACCGTAGGTCTATTCATTTTCAAACAAGTTTAGTGGTTTAATTTAAATTTGTAAATAGGAGGAAATTATTAGGAACAATAAGGAGTTATTCTGAACAGTCAGCATGGGTTCAGAAGAGGGAGGTCGTGTTTTACTAACATGTTGGAATTCTATGACGTTGCAACAAAAGCATATGATCAAAGTGGAGCTTATGATATTATTTATCTGGACTTTCAGAAAGCACTTGATAAGGTGCCACATGAGAGGTTGGGCATCAAATTAAAAGAAGTGGGAGTTCAGGGTGATGTTTTTAGATGGGTGCAGAATTGGCTGAAACACAGGAAGCAGAGGGTGATGGTGCGAGGAATCTCATCAGAACTGGCCGATGTTAAGAGTGGTGTTCCACAGGGGTCAGTGCTAGGGCCGCTGCTATTTTTAATATATATAAATGATTTAAATAGGAATATAAGTAACAAGCTGGTTAAGTTTGCAGATGATACCAAGATAGGTGGATTAGCAGATAATTTGGAATCCGTTATATCATTACAGAAGGACTTGGATAGCATACAGGCTTGGGCAGATTTGTGGCAGATTAAATTTTATGTCAGTAAATGTAAAGTATTACACATATGAAGTAAAAATATTAGGTTTGAATACACAATGGGCGGTTGGAAAATCGAGAGTACATCTTATGAGAAGGATTTAGGAGTCATAGTGGACTCTAAGCTATCAACTTCCCAACAGTGTTCAGAAGCCATTAAGAAGGCTAACAGAATGTTAGGTTATATCGCATGATCTGTGGAGTACAAGTCCAAGGAGGTTATGCTCAACCTTTATAACGCACTGGTAAAGCCTCATCTTGAGTACTGTGTGCAGTTTTGGTCTCCAGGCTACAAAAAGGACATAGCAGCACTAGAAAAGGTCCAGAGAAGAGCGTCTAGGCTGATTCCAGGGCTACAGGGGTTGAATTAGGAGGAAAGATTAAAAGAGCTGAGCCTTTACAGTTTAAGCAAAAGAAGATTAAGAGGTGACATGATTGAAGTGTTTAAAATTATGAAGGGAATTAGTACAGTGGATCGAGACTTGTATTTTAAAATGAGTTCATCAAGAACACGGGGACACAGTTGGAAACTTGTTAAGGGTAAATTTCGCACAAACATGAGGAAGTGTTTCTTTACACAAAGAACAATCGAAACTTGGAATAAGCTACCAAGTAGTGTGGTAGAAAGTAAGACGTTAGGGACTTTCAAAACTCGACTTGATTTTTTCTTGGAGGAAACAAGTGGATAGGACTGGCGAGCTTTGTTGGGCTGAATGGCCTGTTCTCGTCTAGATTGTTCTAATGTTCTAATGTTCTAATACTAATATGGGCTAGGGCATACTTTTGGTTCAAAATTGACTCAGTTCTTCATGGCATGGGTTCCACAAGATGTTGGAAGCATTCATTTGAGATTCTGGTAGATGCCTGCATGACTGCATTACCATATCCCAAAGGTGTTCAACTGGATTCAGATCTGGTGACTGGGAAGGCCACTGAAGAACTCTGCACTAAGTGAGATGACTTTTGTTTTGTGACATGGTGCATTATAATAGTGGGAATGGCTATCAGAAGATAAATAAAGTGGCCAGGAAGGGATGCACGTGGTCAGCAACAATACTCAAATAGGCTATGACATTCAAGAGGTAATTAATTGGTTTTAATGGGGCCAAAATGTGCAAAGAACACATTACGCATACCATTACACCACCACCACCAGCCTGGATGGTTGACACAAGGCAGGTTGGGTACATGGATTAATGCTGTTGGCAACAAATTCTGATCCTACCATCAATGTGGCTCAGCAAAAATCAAGATTCATCAGACAAGACATTTTTGCAGTCATCAACTGTCTAGCTTTGGTGAGCCTGTGCCCACTGCAGCCTTACCTTTCTATTCTTGGCAGTCAGGAGTGGAACCTGAAATGGTCTTCTGCTGTTGTAGCTCATCCACTTCAAGGTTCTGAGATGCTTTTCTGCTCAACACAGTTGAATGGAGTAGTTATCTGAGATACCGAAGCCTTTCTGTCAGCTCCGAACAGTGTGGCCATTCTTCTCTGACTTCCTTAATAGAGGTATTTCTGTTAGAAAAAATGTTGCTCAATGGATGTTTTTTTTGCTTTCGCACATACTGAGTAAACTCTACAGACTGTTGGGCATAAAAGTCCCAGGAGATCACTTAGTTACAGAAATACTCAAACCAGCCAGTCTGGCACCTGCAATCATGCCACAGTGTAAATCACTGAGATCATTTTTTTTTTTCCCTATTCTGGTGTTTGATGTAAACGTTAACTGGAATTTCTGACTTGAATCTGCCTAAGTGTATCCATTGCATTGCTGCCACATGATTGTCTGATTTGAAAATGGCATGGATGAGGAGGTGAATGGGTGTTCCTAAAAATTTACTCAGTGAGTATAATACCATCCATCCATCCATTTTCTAACCCGCTGAATCCGAATACAGGGTCACGGGGGTCTGCTGGAGCCAATCCCAGCCAACACAGGGCACAAGGCAGGAACCAATCCTGGGCAGGGTGCCAACCCACCGCAGGTGAGTATAATACCCTAGGATAAAAATAATATTATTAAAAGTCCTTGTTATGTACTATTAAATAACTCTAAATGATGTCACATCAGTATTACACATTTATTCCAGAGTTGCACAGATAAATGGACACACATAGCAATGCACACAACCGAAAAATCTTTAAAAGAAATTGTTATCAGTATGAAAAGTGAAGTCAGTATGCATGACTTCCCATTACTTCACAAAAAAATAAAATAAAATTCTGAAACAAATTAGTTTTTACCACTATGTTAAACCCTTTCTTAATAAACTCAGTGTTATATTTTTGATTGACTCAAAAATCAACTTACAAGATCAAGATATAGTATGATTAATCTGCACATGCATGTAGTTTCAGCAACCCTGCTACGGGTCACATTGTAAGACAGAGCCTGACCTGACAACAATGTGGTGTGCTGTCCAGTGCCTTGGCCACCTCATCACAATACCTGCCAATGTGTCCATCTCTTCATTTCAGTTTCAAAAGACCAATAGTTTTTAATCCTGAAAGAGTGAAATGAGGAAAGAACGGAGAATCTCCCCCACTGCTTAGAAGCAGACATGTACAGTATATACTATAACTAGCTCATTTGCTAAAAAGTTTTGTAAAATCTCTTTTATATGATACATACAGGTTAAGAGCAAGTAGGCTTTTGGATAGTGCAAATCGAAAACAAATGATGAGTGTGTCAGTTTTATCTACATGGCAGGATCAGTGAGTAACATGGTTTTAATTAGAGTTTAAAAGGATGCATGTGTAAGAAGACATTGTAACTATTTAATTGCTGGTGTAAGTGCTCAATTAAAATATGGTGAGTGTCATTTTCAAATTAGATTAATTATAATGATGGCTAGATTGGTAAAAGGTCAACATTTAGTTAGCAACAGACTTAATAATAGGGATTGGTCACATAAGTTAAGTGCACTGTAATTGAGGTCACAAGATGAATAATGGTGACACAGCTGCACATTTAACATTTTGCATTCTGGTTGTGATGTTGGCATGGTGGCACAGTGGTCAATGTGTTTGCCTCATAGGTTCAGAGACCTGCAGTAGGTTTAGTAGATTTTTATAAATTTGAATCTGCTGTCTATTTCCATGTATGTTTTTTTTCCCTCTAAAGAAGCACATTAAGCTTGACTGGCATTCATGAGTGAGTATGCATACCTGTGAGGGACTGGTATACTATTCATGCTGTATGATGTTTCAAAGATGTGTTCTAGCTACAGTACATTCAAACTTAAACTGGACAAAATAGGCCCAAAATGGAAAGAACATTGGTTATGTGTGCATTTTATTGTTTTTGGCTTTGGTATTACTGTTTTTAATTTCAATGGGCAATAAAGATTTTGTTTCCTAAACACTTCTGGGTATGTCTTAGGCACTTTGGCCTGCTAATCAGATAAATCACTTGCGTTTGCTTATTTTTGATACTGTTTTATTGCGTTTGCTTATTTTTGTGATTTTCACACATTTTATAAGTATATTATGAAGCTTGGGTCACAAAGTTGCACAGGAGACTGGAAATGGGAACATATTTCCAAGGAGTAAAATCTTTAATGCTGAACTGGCAGGTACAAACACAAAACCTTATTCAGAAGGAGTTTGTCAACAGCAGAAAAAGCACACAGGGTGTAGATGTCCAATGCGGCGGTCCAGCTCCTTTCTCCAGGTCAAAAGAACACCAAGTCCTCCTCATCAAGCAAGTTCAATGGTTCAGAAGCAGCAGCTGGAGCAGAGGCAGTGTGGGGGAGAGAAGACAGGAGAGTGAGCTGTTAGGTGGACCGGGGCTCGCCCTTTTAAATGTTCTAAACCTTACGCAAGAAACATGTTGCCCAGTAAGCCTGAAAGTATGCAGCTGATCCCGCAAAGGGGACGGGTAAGAGTATGCTTAAGAAGGAGTTTCTGAATGGCAGTTGTATTCCTTTGCCATAGGTTCACCATTCAACAGAAAGATAGCTCATAGATAACAGCACAAGAAAGAGAAATGCAGGAGGAAAAATGGAGCTGGGGAACTACTGAACTGCACATGAGCGACAGTCGCCACCGTTAAAGGCAACCGTTATGGGCTACTAACCAGTGAGACTGGTCACAATATATACAGTACAACAACTACAGCTGGAACATCTGTGGAGATCTAAACATAATGGCACTGCTACATGCAGTGCAGTACAAATATACCAAGTATTGCTGTTTCATTTACAAATATGACAGTCACGCTAAAGTGTCTCATTACATTAAAAAGAACTGGCCTCTCCTTAAACATTTGGGTTCAGGGAAGAAATGTGTGCCACATAAACCACTTTTCAAACCCAGAATAGTTTTTCCTTTAAGACAAAACCAATGAAGGTGAAAGTTTTTGATATCGCTTTCAAAAACAAGTGATTCAACTAGTGAGTCTGGAGGACACCACATGGAAGCCATTCAAAGATGTTGCTGAAAATGTTCTTGGCAACTACAGAGCACCACAGTGTAGCGGTCTGGTGGCGCTAAGATTCACACCGTCGAAGGGACGGTGATTTATTTATTTATTTTTTTAGTGGAGATTCCAGAGACGCACCCAGCCTTGGCTCGACCCTCACACACTCACAAACAGATACAAAAAGCCACCGGAAATAAAACAGCAAATAAATAATGTATTAACAAACAAATGAAAACAATGATCCCACCCTAGTTCTCCTTACAGCGATTATATATTAGATACAACAAACCACAAACAAAAACTACAGACAATCCAGATCCTGACCAAGAAACGATCTAGGACAAGAATGAGACAGCACAGCTATCAGACAAGAACTTCACACACGAACAACACAAATATGTTTTTTCCTTGGTCTCACCGGCCTCCTTTTAAACGCCGCGCTGACCTCCTTGAACCCAACAGCCCCTGCACCCTCAGAAAAAGAACAATCGGAGTAACTGCAGGGATTGCTGGGAACTGCAGTTTTAAGACCCAGTAGCACTGCTACAACAGTACATCCACCTGCAAAACCATGAAGTACAACATGTCGCTAAAGATTCACTAACTGCATTTGCACTTGAAATTCATCCCTGATCATCTTGGTGTAGCTATTGACGAACATGGTAAAAGGCTCAACTAGGACAATGCAACAATTGTAAAGTGACATCAGAGCACGTGGAATCTATTGATGCTGGATGACTATTGTTGGACACTGAAATAAGAAGTTTAGATGCTGAGTTCAAATGAAAATCAGCATTTTTAGTTTAGTGGAACTAATGGGATTTGTCTGCATAATTATATAACTACAGTAAACACACTAAATTCAATAAAAGTTAATTTCATGTTTCTCTGAATTTCCTACGTAATACAGCCAATCTGAAAATATATATTGTGTTTAGCTTGAAGCTGCCAAATCATCATCACCAAAACTTTTTCAGGAAACAAAACATTTGGAAATGTGTGTTGTCCATAATTTTTCTTAATCAGTATTATTATTCTGTTTAAACGTATTTTGATTGCCAAGGTTTCTCACACAGAAGGACTAAATGGCTGTCTTCTCCACTCCACAATCACTGACCCTTCAAATGCACAGGGAGCATTTCCTCTGCTGCCAACGTGCTCTCATAGCAGTCATTTTCCCGTGATGTTCTCCTCAGACTGTGTCATAAATTGAAGAGAATTACTACAATTAAGCTAGAAAAAATGGTTGGTCATGCCACCTGACTAAAATAATGACAACATCAGCCTCTTGTAATATAGGCCTAGGTAGGCACATAAAATGAAAACATTAAATAATCAGCATCATGATGTACCTGATTTCCGTAGTGATAATAGATTATGAATTTGACTTTCTAATAATAGGAAACCCATAATGTTTAACTGGAGAGATATGGGATTTTTGTGTGTGAGTTCTGGTGCTAATCTTTATCAAATGGCATGACATCTGCTTTCGGAGAACTGATGGGATCTAAATCATATAATGCCCTTCTGTTCCATTTTGCTTTCCCTCAATTAAGTTTGACACACTTTTTAACACTTTCAAAATCCATTTCTATACCAATCAAAATCTTTCCATTGATTGTGAAAAGCTTTCTCAGTGCTTCTCATTGGCTCCCACCATTCTTTGGGTTTGCATACACCTAGTTTTGTGTTCTTGTCATTGGTCGATCCTTAGTAGCCAATATATCATTAATGTTACCAATTTATCATTAAAGCTCCCTAGTTTAATCATGTGCAAGGATTTTTTCTTTGTTTCTAGTATTTAGTATTCTTCCTTCTTTTATTAAACACACATTTATATAGCAGAAGCTAAAAAGAAACCAAGACCCAGAAATGTGTATAAACATGACAGTGTAACTGGATCGCGACGAAAGGACTTTCTGATTGCTAATGGCTTCAGATATTCTGTCAAACATGACACACATCAGATGTCACAATCTTTAGTTGAACAATTACACAAAAACACACATTCACCCTTCCATCCTTTCATTTTACAATTGGGTACATTTTCAGTAAGCTCCCAAATGTCTGCAAAATAGCAAATGTTCACATTTTCTCTTAAACAATTTTAATCTAATTGACCAAGGGATTGGTGCGATGTGGCATCTCAATATATTTTTTGCAGAATATGACACATGTCCATTCCGTACATTACCCCCCTTTCAGATGTTTTATAGATCTTTTTAAGTGTGTTTTCTATCTAATGCATTTCATGAAGTCTCCCTCAATTATAGAATACAAATCATCCAGCTTTACGGTGGTGCAAGCCGTCAGATTTCAAACAGGCTGTTTAAAAGCTTGTGTTCTGGTCATCTGAGCATGGCATCCTCTTGGTTCTCTGGTCCTAAGCCTAACAACCAATAAACAGACAGGTTTTCTTTTTCTCAAAGTGGTCTGAAAAGAACTTCCCTTCTTGCGTTCTGTCCCCCTCGTTTTATAGCTAGTTGTGTTATGTGACTGAAAAAGGCAGACTTTAAATTGCTAGAGGTCGCCTCACTTGGCCAAGCAGATTCAGGACGACTTCTGGTTGCCTTCTGGGGTGTGTCCTTCCTGAGAAACTTCCGGTCCTCATCTAAAAAAAGAGAGCAACACATTTTGAGTGCCCATGATTTTCTCTGTGCTCATGTCTCATTTCTCATTGTGATAAGAATTACTGGAATAAATCAGTACTTGAAAAATGTCCAAATGTCACTAGAAATTAGGCCACTTCACTGACTTATATTATCAAAACAATAAAAAGTAATGTTTTGCTTATCAAATCATTAGAGGTAAATACCATGCTATCCATCCGTCCATTCCCTAAACCTGCTTACTTCAAACAATAACACTGGAGCTGACAGCCATTCTTGACAGATTCCAGTACACGACAGGGTCTAACCCTGGAAGGAGTGCCAGTAAATATCAAGTCAGGAAGTTCATATTCCTTACTGAAGTATGTAAGTTCAGAGTTTTTGAAGGTAAGGATATAAGTTTTATCATAACACTGCCGTAGAGTTATTCGCCCCAGATACTTGATTTGTTCATCAAAGCTGTATTTAGGATTTTTATCAACCACCATTTCTCTCTGAGCAACTTGAAAAAGGCACACCAATGGGACACATGTCCAAATGTGAAACAGCAGGCTTAAAACTTAAATAATATGTTCACTTTGAAGCTGAGATGTTCCTGAAAATTTATTCACATATTTAAAAACTGCTTGCACAAAGCATTTTCTCAAAGATATAATCCATTTTTGTGTGATTCTATCATTATTACAAGAAGTCTGGTTTTACACATCACTTCTCTCTTTTTTTTAACTGTACAGTTGCTTTTTTGTCCTGAACTCTGAAGTTACAAATTTACTGGTAGCTAGTGTCCTGCACTCTCAAGTTACAAATTTACTTTAATAACAAGTCTATACATCATGTGATTTTATTTTTCATATTTCTTAAAATATTTCAAAAGTGTTATTCTTACATTCAGAATGGTGCACTGCATTTTCACAACTACTTCAAAAAATATGCAGTAAATCCATTTTTTTGATAGTAAGTCATCTTAAAACATTGCCACTAAGAAGAAACCTTGTTAAATCTATCCATCTGTTATCTCCAATTCAAAGCACCAGAGGGCACGAGCAGAACTGGGTGCTGATAAGAACCAACTGATTCACACATTGTGAAGCATGCGATTTTCTTGTCAGAGCTCCTGTGATCCGCAGAGAGCCTGTGTGGAGTTTTCTAGTTCTCCTTTTGTCATTATTGGTTTTCTCTAAGTACTTCAGCTTCATCTAAGCACATGTATATTGGAGTAACTGGCGAGACTTTGTTGTCACAGTACTGATACCTAAATACATTATGTTATGGGATGCTTAACCATTACGCCAAATTTCTTTCTTAATGTGTTCTGCTACCTGAATGGCCTTTATCTATTCCAAACCCTTAGATACAATATAGGAGTTGCACAAAATAAACATTTCACAGATAGCACTTATAAAATTATAAAATAACAGACAACTGATTCATTCTTATGTCAATTTTTAATGTAACATTCAGTCGCTCCGGGCCCTAAAATGATTTAACTAGGCTTGAGAGTGTTATGTCATGTTGCAATTACTGGGTGACAATGAGGCATGCATTCTGTAATTGGCAAAATGACTTGTTTATTATATATTATATATATATATATATATATATATATATATATATATATATATATATATATATATATATATATATATATATATATATATATATATATTTATATATATATATCTATATATATATTTATATATATATATATATTTATATATACCTGTATGATTTATAGGTTCTGTTCTGATCATTATGAAGCATTTGTAATAATTAGCAGAGGAAGATGCTATTCAGTTTTCATTGCCCTGCAAAACTTAAAAAGATGCAGATCTCAGCCCAGTCAGTTAGTGCTAGAGGAGTAAAGTCCATGTGGCAATCAGACAGAGTGGATTGAGATAGTAAAGCGGCATTTGTCAGGAACCCAGCCAAATGAGGTCATAAAGATGGAGAGTTAGATGTCACGTTGCCAGAGACAACCCAGTGAGTCACAGTGCATTCAAACAGCAAGTAAGAAAGTTTTTAATTTGTTTTCTTAAAGGGACAGGCCTTCTTTAAAGGAAACCACATGGAATTTTGATTTAAGGGCTCTGGGTGGGCGGCACGGTGGCGCAGTGGTAGCGCTGCTACCTCACAGTAAGGAGAACTGGGTTCGCTTCATGGGTCCTCCCTGTGTGGAGTTTGCATGTTCTTCCCGTGTCTATGTGGGTTTCCTCCCACAGTCCAAAGACATACAAGTTAGGTGCATTGGCGATCCTAAATTGTCCCTAGTGTGTACTTGGTGTGTGTATGCCCTGCGGTGGGCTGGCACCCTGCCCGGGATTTGTACCTGCCTTGTGCCCTTTGCAGGCTGGAATTGGCTCCAGCACACCCCTGCGTTAGGATATAGCAGGGTTGATAATGAATGGATGGATGGGCTCAGGGGTACAGAGTCATGTTACTTCGCGCGGCACAGTAAATCATTATGCTTGGTAAAAGAATTAAGATACACCTTTATCAAGTGATTTGCTTGGTTAACATTAACATATACAGTGTAGACTTCAACTGGGCACTTGAGTTGTTCAGAAATAAAGTAAACATAATTGACCCTTTAAATCAGAGGTCCTGAAACTCAGCCTTACGCCTTTAAAGTGACTGCAGGTTTTTCAAATTTATTAATTAGAAGTCAGTTATTGCTGCTGAAGATATTATTTCTCAAAAAATGTTTTAATTGCTTCATTTTACCAAACTGACTTGCAAGGATTCCCAACCCTTGTTTCTTTCACTCTTAAGCGATGGCATTCACTAGTTTCATTTTTTCTTATCTTCTTAACTATCTACTGTGCTAGGACACTGTTGTTTATTCCCAACTTGGGGCCCCAGTAGACATGACTGAAGAACCAGCGGATAGAGATTCAGAGAAGCAGGTCAGAAGGATAGAGAGCTCAGTTTCAGAGTAGCCGGCAAAGGGAATTTACATGTGTAGTAGAGAATGGAAATAAAGAACACAGCACTCACTTACCAGATGCTGAACGAGGAGCCATCATGTCACCAAGACAGATGGGTATGGATGCATGAGTGTGGGAAGGTTTAAATAGAGTGGACTGCACCTGAGCAGGTGTTGATGTTCAGTGCACGTCATGGCGTGATGGTTTATAGGGAGAGCTTGGGAAACGTAAATGAGGAGTGGATGGACAAAAGTGTTTGCAGTATAAAACCATGAGGGTTGTCAGTTGACCAGGGGCCTCATGTATAAACGGTGCGTACGCACAGAAATGTTGCGTAAGAACTTTTCCACGTTCAAATCGCGATGTATGAAACCTACACTTGGCATAAAGCCACGCACTTTTCCACGGTACCTCATACCTTGTCGTACGCAAGTTCTCGGCTCGGTTTTGCAAACTGGCAGCACCCAGCGTCAAAGCAATGCTACTTTTCTTGTGTGATTACTCATTATTTTCCTGACGCGGCTTTATAAATACACAGAAACTAACCGCATATTGTTTATTAGTGTAACGCATCTGATTGTAATTAACTCGTAACAATATAATGGTCCAGGGAACAGCCATAGTATTCCAATTACCATAACTGCTTTAGCGTTGTTACTTCTCACTTCTCCTTCTTCTTCTTCTTCTTCTTCTTTCAGCTCCTCCCGTTAGGAGTTGCCACAGCGGATCATCTTTTTCCATATTACTCTCACTGCACGACTCGGAGTATTTATATCACTGTATCTGAGTGTGAATCACAGCAGCAGCTGATCGGAAAGAGAATTATCGGTATACAGCTTCAAGGACACGCTGTCTCAGCCACTGCAAAACGTTTTAAAGCCTTTCCTGTACAGACCTCGCAGTTCAGAAACAGTTTAATCCCAAGAACTTTAAATGCACTCAATCAATTGCTCCTTGTAGAACGGTTTGTACTTATAAGTACAATCACCCCACTGTAAACTTGCACTACAGTTATAATATCTCACAACCTGAGCCACTTTATAAAGCGCGTATTTACATATGATGACGATATCATTTTTAAGGTGAAATGCAGCAAAATATGTTTGTTAAATTATACACATAAAACTTTAACTTCATTTAAATAATCTATATTCTTCACTGGGAGTGTCGTGAAGGATAGAATAATTAAACATGTACTACTAAGATATTTCAATGTTCTTTAAACGTTTTGAAGAATCGGCGCTAAGCTTACAGATGGCTTAACGTCTATTGCAGAGCTGATTGTATGGCGATCGGTTACTTGGGGAAAGAAAAGCAAGGACTCTTGGGGCGGCCACGCCAATACATATTGAATATAAAACAGAAAGAGAAAATAACAACACAGATAAAAACGCAGCGACAAATTTCGACAAAAGATAAATGCTTGTCATGAGCACGAGGCTCATGAAACACATGTTTAATAATGTGCTTTAGTTCCTATCGTCATGAAAATGACATCACGTATACATCTCAGTATTTTAGTTATTCAGAGAGCTGTAATATCACGAATGTAATGGACTCTGTGTCCAGTTGGAGGAAGAGAGCCAGTTTAAGAAGCAAGTAGTGATTCACACACATAGATCACATACGAGTAGAAGATCAAATACAAAACAAAGCATTTAACGTGCTACTTTAATTACGATGTGATTTGAGAAACTGGTTAATTAAACGATTTTAAGATGAAGTTTATAATGTTCTACTAAATGACAAAATAAACTACGTGATTAAAGTGGAAATGTCAAGATTGAAGTTGACATTTCGTGCTTTTTCCCCAACGTGTGCCTTTTTTCTCTGTACCCTAATAAACTTTCATATGACACTCAGACAGTGGGCTTACAACTCTTCTTTTCACGGCAACTTTGATATGTGACTTCTTTTTTATTTCCGGCACTGTGCGATTTTGTGGATGTGAGCTTTCATGTTTCTCCAACACGCTATGCCACTCGATCAACTTCATTTTGTTGATTATACCACGGTTTATTTGAACAAATAGTATGTTTTTCCTTTGCCTCCACTCGGTATTCGCTGAAATTCTTATATTTTCCCCGTGCTTTTCCCATTGTCTTTTCACAGAAGGCTGCGCTTAAGGGCGATTTATATTGATTTGCATATTCAAATAGGCGTAATTCTGGGAGGATTTGGGGCGTTACATAATGCACGCACGGCGTTAGTTTTCACGCTGATCGGGATTTATGTAGCGGAAGAACGTGGAAGTTGGAGTACGCACAGATTCCTGCATCTGGATTTTTCTGTGCGTAAACACATTTCGGCTTTTGTACTTACGCCATGTTATAGTGCGAGTTCTACGCACGGCGTTATACATGAGGCCCCAGGTCTTCGGGTTGAAGTATAAATCTGTGGTACTGATTTGCTTAGTTTAGTAGTTAAGATACGTATCGATCCTCGTATAGAGTATGTGCTAAGATCAGATTCACTTCCCTGATGAGTTTGGGTGGAGGGATGGATTCTGTGTTTATGGGTGTTCAATGTTTTTTTTTCTTGCTGTTCTGCCTAATTTTTTGTCTTTTTTTGATTTTTGATATTTTTAGCCTGTCCTTCGTGAACTGTCTTGTAGCTGGATGAAAGAGGAGGAAAAGTTGGAGCCACTGTAAATATTATAAATAGCACCTGAATTAATTTTCTTTTGTTTTGAAAGTGTCTTTGCATTGAACTTCGTAAATATTTTTCCAAGGCAATTGTTTTGTGTATAGTTTAGGCACCTGTTTTTGAATAGTCTTTTTTCTGTCCGAGTCTCACTTTCTCCATCCCCCGGTTGTTCGGTCTACTGGCACCTCAAGTCAGGAAATGTACAACAGTGTCCTTGCAAGGGGCGTCACAGCTACCAATTAACAATGATGCACAAATGACAAAGGAGCCAGGGGATCATCGTCTAACTTGGTCGTGAAAAAAGTGAACGAGCGAGATTAGTAATCCACCCTGGTCCATAATTCATTTGGATGCTAATTACATTTGAATACACAGAGGTCTGAAAATTGAAAGAATACCTTATGAGAAGGATTTAGGAGTCATAGTGAACTTGACACTATCAACTTCCAGACAGAGTTCAGAAGCCATTAAGAAAGCTAACAGAATGTTAGGTTACATAACACCCTGAGGTGGGGAGTACAAGGCCAAGGAGGTTCTGCTCTGGCTTTATAACGCACTGATGAGGCCTCATCTTGAGTACTGTGTGCAGTTTTGGTCTCCAGGCTACAAAAAGGACATAGCAGCATTAAAAAAGGTCCAGAGAAGAGAAACTAGGCTCATTCCAGGGCTACAGGGGATGATTTATGAAGAAAAATTAAAAGATATGAGCCTTTTTAGGCTAAGAAAAAAAAGATTAAAAGGATGTTACTGAAGTGTTTAAAATTATGAAGGGAATTAGTACAGTGGATCGAGACTGTTACTTCAAAATGAGTTCATCAAGAACACAGAGAAACAATTGGAAATTTGTTAAGGGTAAATTTCGCACAAACATTAGGGTGTTATTCTTCACACAGAGAACAATGGACACATGGAAAAAGTAGTGTAGTAGACAGTAGGACTTTAGGGACTTTCAAAACTAGACTTGATGATATTTTAGGAGAACTGAGTGGATAGGATTGGTGAGCTTTATTGAGTTGAATGGCCTGTTCTTGTCTATATTGTTCTAATGATATTCTCTTAACAACAACAACAGCATTTATTTATATAGCACATTTTCATACAAAAAAATGAAGCTCAAAGTGCTTTACAAAATGAAGAACAGAAAAATAGAAGACACAATAAAAAATAAACATAAGTCAACATTAATTAACATAGAATAAGTAAGGTCCGATGGCCAGGGTGGACAGAAAAAACAAAAAAAAACTCCAAAGGCTGAAGAAAAAAAATAAAATCTGTAGGGATTCCAGACCACGAGACCGCCCAGTCCCCTCTGGGCAATCTACCTAACATAAGTCAAACAGTCCTCTTTGTATTTAGGGTTCTCATGGAAGGACTCGATGATGATGGTCACGTAGACTTCTGGCTTTCAGTCCATCAATGTTGGTGCATCATGATGCTTTGAGTAGGTGGTGGTGGCGCAGGCCGCCACCACAAAAAACGGAAAAAGAAACAGAAGAGAGAGTTGGGGTCAGTACGGATTTTGGAGCCACTGTGAATAGTTATTATGATGAATTGAACATACAGAGTATTAGGATTAAATTAAAGTGAAGTTATAAAAAGGCCATGTTAAAGTAATGTGTTTTCAGCAGTGTTTTAAAGTGCTCCACTGTATTTGCCTGGCGAATTCCTATTGGCAGGCTATTCCAGATTTTAGGTGCATAACAGCAGAAGGCCGCCTCACCACTTCTTTTAAGTTTCGCTTTTGGAATTCTAAGGAGACACTCATTTGAGGATCTGAGATTACGATTTGGAATATAACGTGTCAGACATTCCGATTTATGTCTTTTTTGGGTAGTCCAGAGAGGAGTGCGTTACATTAATCTAGTCGACTGAAAACAAAAGCGTGAATTAATTTCTCAGCATCTTTCAATGATATAAGAGGTCTAACTTTAGCTATGTTTCTTAAGTGAAAAAATGCTGTCCTAGTGGTCTGATGAATATGTGATTTAAAATTCAGATCACAGTCAACAGTTACCCCTAAGTTTTTACTTCCGTCTTAGCTTTTAATCCTAATGCATCAAGTTTCTTTCTGATAACCTCATTGAATCCATTATTGCCAATTACTAAAATTTCAGTTTTCTCTTTATTTAGTTTGAGAAAATTACTATTCATCCATTCAGAAATACCAGTAAGACATTGTGTTAGTGTATCGAAAGAGTCGGAGTCATCAGGTGCTATTGATAAGTACAGCTGTGTGTCATCAGCATAGCTGTGGTAGCTCACGTTGTAACCTGAGATAATCTGACCTAACGGAAGCATGTAGATTGAGAAGAGCAGCGGACCCAGGACAGAGCCTTGTGGAACACCATATCTTAAAAATAACAATCTACATCGTAAAAATTACCTGACTTAACAGTATGAAAGCATTAAAGACTCATACAATTAAATTACAAGCTCTTTTGACACCAAGAACTGTTTTCTAATAAGGCTATTGGGATGGAACAAAAACCTGCATCCACTGAAGGATCTTTAGGACCCCCAAAATTAAATGATGAGTAATCTACTATATAATAAAACATTGAAGTCTGTGTGTCCAATCCCACTGATTCGTTAGTTTGACTTTAGTGAGATTGGTCAGTTTAGCTTTGGTGATGCGATCAAAAGTGGAAGTGTGAAATGCACAATGAGGAGAAAAGGTGCTTGAGGCACACAAAGAGCATCACCTTTAAAGACGGCAAGTATCAAATTGAACAGGAGGTGAGAAAGGTGCCTTGAAAATAATGGCAATGTATGAGAAGTAGGATTTACGGGAACACGTTCGAGAGGAGTGCCAGTGAAGAGACATTAGTAAAGGTGTAAGACACACACCAACAGGCTGAAAGTAGAAAAACAGGAGGTGAGAAAGGTGGATCGAAAATAACAGTCTAAGAAGCAGCACTGAGAGAAAGAGCACCAGTGAAGAGACATTCACACACTTAGGAATACAGAGAAAAGGAACTGAAGGTACAAGTAGAGCAAGAGATCACAAATATTTTTAATTGTTCTATTGCCTGTCTTTGACTGGCACCATGGCTAGTCACAAAAAAAAAATAACAAATAAGGTGTGGGACTGACATTTCAGGAGTCCGAAACTCCTGTCTAAAGAAGGAAATGATGAAATTAACTCAATCCAACTAAATTCAGTTCCAAGAAGGGGTTTGACTTGCAGGCTATTAACTGCCCTGTCTTATATATGAAATCACCCAATTTTTAATCTGAGTTTCCTTCCAAATCTAAAATAGTGCTAGTACTTTCAGGTCTCACTGTGAACACCAGAACATTCAAGGCTTTGTGAAAAGCCCATTGCTTTGAACTAACTTTATCAACTTTTATTAAAGTTTCGGCATTCCTCTGTCCACTGGTGTGTGGAATGAGTTTCTGTCTTATACAGTTTGTTTGAAATACATTTTTGAAATCTGCTCTTTCATTTTGAATAGCCCTGTATATAGTGTGTGTGTATAAACAGTACAGTGCAGTATATAAAGGTATTTATATTAGCAGATCAATAAATTAATATCTATCTATCTATCTATCTATCTATCTATCTATCTATCTATCTATCTATCTATCTATCTATCTATCTATCTATCTAATGTGTTTAACTTTTAGAGCATGAAAAAATGCAGAGAAATCACAATTTATTAAATTAACAAAGAATATCATCTCTTCTGCTGCCCCAATGCTCTTGACTATACCCAGTCTTTTTCTCTGACATTTGGAACCCAGCAATTACCACTCGTACCCCTTCCCTTTAAAATCCTGGCTAACATACCTCTACCACTGATCGTTTACCCAAGCTGATCTCTCAAAAGGGGTGGATATTTAAACACTGTTTGGTGTTAACTTGTTTTGAAACCTCACAGTCACTTCTAGAGTCAGGGGTAACTAGTCAAGCCTTCATAGTGACTTCTGAACACAGTGACCTCTGGTGGCCCCTGGCTGCATTGTCCCTGTCTGTTTTGTCTTAAATTTATTTACAAACATTCACACTTTGTGTCCTCTCTATCTGTTCCTGGGACTCCAAGCTGCCATCTGGCCATAAATGAGAGTGTGCTGCTGTCTCAACTTAATCTGACACACAAAACATATGTTTGTTGAGTGCACTCTCAATATCAATATGTTTTATGAAGTGCTAGGGGTTAAAGCTGAATTATGACTGTCAACCAGTTTTGAGGTATTATGCATGAAAAATGCAAGTGAAAACACCTATTTTAAAAAATTTCTTTTAAAATAACATAATGACACAAAGCTTATATACGTTTCTCTCTTCACATCTGATCAGATGATGCAGAATTTTCAACTTATTTATTGTCTTATGAGAACACAAAATCCTCTACTTAAATTCTGGTGAACATATAATAACATTATTCACAGAAAGTGATTTTGGAAGACCAGTGTGCAGGTTAATTTCTGTCCAGTTTATTTTGTTACAATGCATTTCTCTCCTCCTTCCGTGCTGCAGGCATGCTCTCCTTTCACATGGCTGACTGAGGAGAACTCCGGCCTTTTTATATGATGCTAAACGTTTTCTCCATTGCAGCCCTGAGGGGGCTCTTGCAACTCCATCGTCAGAGTCTGGCATGTACAAGCTGAAATGCTCACGGCTACAGTCTGCGCTTGCACAAATCAGAGCATGGAATGTGTAAAGCGATCTGACAAGCCCTTCACCAAGACATCAGTGCAGCTCATCTGAGAAGTAGACACGGTGTGGCACTTCCTTGGACATAAAGCTCCACATTTAGAATCACAAATTTGTTTCAAATTCACATAGAATATTACAAAAGATTATTCTTTTGTGAAGTGCCTTCACATAAAGAGAGGTATATTTTTAAAATTATATTCTATATCTATGTTAAATATTATATATATATATAAATATTTAAGAAGAAGCCCTTAAACTTCAATAGATTTTTAGAATTATCAGCTAAAGATTTGGCAGACATTAAAACTATATTAGTTCTGCAAAACAAGACACAAAAAGTGCACAGTTCTGAAAGATTTGACTTTTGGGATTCAACAGGCTGGCAAAAATGTCAAATGGTTTTACTTTCCACAATCTTTAAACATATACAGGATAAAAAAACAAACAATGATTAACTCCAATAAATTTAAGGGCTTGTTAATGACAATAGACAAGATCACCAGAGACAGTCTGAACATGTAATATGCCTCAAATGGCTGATATCAGTTAGAAACTGTTAATGTATTCAAACTCAACTGTTCTAATGATCAAACCAATTACTTTGAAATGGCAAAAATTAAAAAAACTGAAATTATAAAGATGTTTGCTTTCATTCTACATGCACAGAAAATAAAGTCCCTTAAGGAGGTGTAAGGTTCAGTAGCCATTAGAATAGAGAAAGAGTGCAGTGTTTTAGTTTTTTCCCCAGTTACAACACCTAGACTTGGTAGACCTACCACGCCGCCCCACTCCTCAGCCCCACAGAAGTAAGACAGCAGAAATAAAAAGCTCCTCAGTAGAATAAAGCACCTAATATGTAAATATCTGCGGTGGGCTGGCGCCCTGCCTGGGGTTTGTTTCCTGCCTTGCGCCCTGTGTTGGCTGAGATTGGCTCCAGCAGACCCCTGTGACCCTGTAGTTAGGACATAGCGGGTTGGATAATGGATGGATGGATATGTAAATATGCTGTGGATTCAGGTAGTCTTCAGATCCCTACACTTTTTATATAGTAGTTTTAAATAGGTGAATTTGCCATTTTTGCCCATCAGTCTACACTTGTCAACTCATAATGACAAACTGAAAACCTGTTTTCAGAAAGGTTTGCAAATTTATTAAAAATTAAAAACTTAAATCTCTCATTCATATAAATATTCAGATCCTTAATTCAGTACATTATATAAGTCTGTTTAGCAGCAATTATGGCTTTTAAACTTCTTTGGTAAGTCTCTACAAGCATTGAACACCTGGATATTCTTATCCCATTCTTCTAGCACAGCGGTTCTCAAACTGTGGGGTGCACGCCCTTAGGGGGGGGGGGGATGCGTCGAATAAATGAACAAGACATCAAAATACATTTTTTACATTTTTATTTCAAATTTAAATTTGTAAGCATATAATCACAATGAATGCATTATAACTAAAATTAAAATAAAACATTTATAAGGCATAGATCTAATGACTAACTGATGAGCGGCGCTGCTGCTGCTGCTTTTATAGTCACATATTTTCAATCCAGAAAGTTCAAGACATATCGGTATCTGTCACAAATATTCGGGTAACAGTAGATCAGTTGATAATGCGGCGCGTCTGCACCACATTGGCAGCGTAGCCAATATTGCCAAATTAAGTTAAAAAATTTACTGCGCAATGGAATATTTTCATGATACAACTAAAGTCAAAGTCAAAGTCAACTTTATTGTCATCTCTGCTATACACTGTACAGGTACATCGAGAGACGAGACGACGTGGCTCCAGGTTTCCAGTATAGACAAACATAGAACAGCATAACAGAGGATATAGAATAAATAGGCATATGAAATAGACAATAAATAAGTGACACATTTTAAACAAGAGAATGTGCAATATGCATTTAAATAAAGTTTAAGAGTTTTTAAATAAAGTTAGAACTAGAAAAAGACGAAGAGGTAGGAAGAGGAAGTGTGATGGCTGGGAGTGAGTTCATGAGTCTTATGGCTTGTGGGAAGAAGCTATCACGCATCCTGGAAGACCGAGACCTGATGCTGCGGAAGCGTCTGCCAGAAGGAAGGAGCGTGAAAAGTCCGTGTGAAGGATGAGAGGGGTCGAGCACGATGCAGGAGGCCCTTTTGATGCAGCGTCTGTGGAAGATGTCCTGCAGTGGCGGAAGAGACGTTCCAATGATGTTTCCAGCTGCTTTGATGATCCTTTCAATCCGCCTGATATCAGCAACAGTACTGTTTCCGAACCAGGTGGAGATGCAGCTGGTTAGGACGCTCTCTATAGTGCCCCTGTAGAACATGGTGAGGGTGGGAGGGGGCAGGTTAACAGCGGTATACTATTTGTCGGACCAAAATACGTTCATCTCGCGCAGATTGACTTCATCGTTGTCCTCGTTTACGAGATTTTTAAAAATTAAAACATATTTAATCGTTTCTTTACATAAAAAATAAATAAGAATAAATAATTTATTCTTTGTTTTTGGGATTAGAATTGCTACCAAAAACCACACAAGGCATTTCAACAGTTACTAAAGCACCTTAAAAAAAATAAATTGCAAATATTTCATCGAAGTTAGCCGAACACATAAAAATCTTATGAAAGTAAAAATGATAGGATACCGCGACACTGCAAGAGTATTATACCTTTGTTAGTTGTATCATGGGTTATTCTCATCTATCTTGTATTATGCAGGGGGCGCAGAATTATTCCAGGTAGAAAAGGAGGGGGGGTGCGCGAAATACGAAAGTTTGAGAACCGCTGTTATAGCACATCCTTTCAAGGTCAGCTAGATTGGATGGGAAGCGTGTGTAAACTGTCATCTTCAGTTCCCTTCACAGACATTCTACAAGGTTTAAGTCTGGGCTTTGGCTCGGCCACAGAAAGGCAGAAAGAGACTCCAGTGCTGTCTTGGCTATATGGTTCAGATTATTGCCATGCCAAAACTGAACTGTTGCCCCAGTATGAGGTTGTGTGCACTTTGATGCGGGTTGTCTTAAATGATCTCTCTGTATTTGGATACATTCATCCTTCCCTTAATTCAGTTTATTTTCTTTGTCCCTGCCACTGAGAAGCACCCCTTCAGTATGATGTTACCATCACCATGCTTTACCATAGGGATGGTATTAGGCAGGTGAAGAACAGTGTCTAGTCTTCACCATACATAGTTCTGTTTAAACAGTTCTATTTTTGTCTCATCAAACTAGAAAAATCTTTTTTTCATGCTCTCAGAGCCCTTTAAATGTGCCTTTCACTCAAGAGGAGCTTCTGACTAGTCACTCTACCTTAAACCTTGATGGAGTGCTACTGAGATGGTCATCCTTCTGACAGTCTCACCAATCTTAGCAGAGTATCTTTGAAGATCTGTTAGAGGGTCTGTTATTGGGTCAACTTCCTGATCAAGGCCCTTGTTGCCTGGTTTCTCAGTTTGGCCAGACAGCCAGTTCTAGGAAGAGTCCTGGTGGTTCCAACTCTTCTTCCATTTGACAATTATTGAGGACACTATGCTCCTGGCAACACTAAAAGATTTAGAAACTGGTATCTATGCTGCACTGCAATTTTATCACAGAGAGACTTTATGGCTTGGTTTTTGTCCTGCCATGCAATGTAAATTGTAGGACCTTATTTAGACATATGTGTGCCTTTCTAAATGATGTCCAAACAATTTAGCTTGTCAGAAGTGGACTCCAATCAAGTTCTATCTCAAGTATAATTAAAGAAAACAGGATGACCTGACCACAATTTAAAGTTCCACAGCCACCAAGGGCCTGAATACTTATATGAACAAGAGATTTCTGCATTTAATTTTTAGCAAATTTTCAAACCTTTCTGAATACATGTTTTCACTTTATCCTTATGGATTACTAAGTGCACACCTATAAGCAAAAGTGGCAAATTTATCAATTTGAAATTAAATATACAACATAATAAAATGTGCAGATAGTAAAGGGGTCTGAATATACTGTATGTACATAAAGTAAACCTAGTTATAGTCAGAACCAGGGTTAAAGCTTACTTGATAAGATGCTCTGACTGGAATGCCAGCTAAATAAATAATTATTCATTATTTCTGCAAATAAATGTTTTTTTTATATAATCTCTAACCCTAAAAATAATGAAAGGACAACGGGGACTATAGATAATAGAATATTAGTCCCCACCCTGGTAGATGCAAGACTGGCAGTTGGCAATTAACAATTAGATTGGTTTTCAGGAATGCCAGGGGCAGCCCTGGCAGACTGGGTATAGAGGTTTTACAAAGGTAGTTCTGGGTCACAAGTGTTTCAAAGAGGACTGGAAGTATCCTTGGAAATACTCCAAGGGTGAGACCTAAAAGAGGCAATTGACCATAAGTCTAGTGAGTGAAGAGGGTTGAAAGACTCACTTGGCATGGGAGATGTGATTGGAGGGAAACGCGGAGAAGGTAAGGAATACAGATTAATTTCATAGTTGAAAGTGTGGGAAGGTGGAGCAGATACCCTCATAGGGTAGATGTGGTTCCATACCTTTAGAAGGTAGGCCTAGTAAGACCATGATTTTTGTTTTTTAATTTTATTATTGTTACATTCTTCTGTGAAGTCTTCCCTATTACTATTTCTTTTTGCTGGGTTTCACGCCGTATACTGGAAAGAGAGGAGAATTTTAAGCAGTAATATTATATTTGACCTTCAGAACAGCTTAAAAAGTTCTTGTAATGTTGTCATCCTGAGCTGTTTGTTGTGGGAGATTGTAGTATTCAAGATGAAATGGCTCAAGTATTTTGAGGGACGAAGGCCGTCAAGATTCAGTTTCACACTCTGTGCTGCAGGGCTTCCCATAAAATTTCAATGGTGTTTAATTCTGGTGTTTGGGGAAGCCTTAGGCACCATCTAAGAGGAGTGAATCCACTCTTAAATTAGTTTGGTAATGTGTATGGTGGCATTATTATCCATGAATGGGAACAGCACGGAGGAACCATGTTTGCACCATGTAGTTCATCGTCCTATAAAGTAGACACTTTTTCTTGACTGTTGTATGTCCATGCAGAGGAATTATTTGACCTATAAACTCTCAAAAGATGGCTGCACATATGATTACAGATACTCCAACATGTTGAGCAGTGGGCAAGAGGCACCATGAGTTGAAGCCATTGTTTGAATTTCTTCAGATTAAATCCATCTGGACATTGGAAATAGGGACACAGATGACTTATTAGACCATATTAGTTTTATTTCCAATGCTCAGTGATCCAGGATCATTCACCTTACACCAGGTTATGTGTCTCTGTTTGATGGTCTTAGGTGCAAGAGGTTCTCAAATGGCAGTCCTGAATTAAACGCAGCTTTGTGAAGTTTACAGACAGTTTGTGTTGAAAATTGGGGTCAGAGGCATCGATTCAATTCTGTTGTTATATTTGAGAATGCAACTTTGTGGCATTTTACAACTATGAAGTGTCTGTGTATTTCATTCGGTGAACTTTGACTTGCGATTCATGTTTCTCTTTTGCAGTTGACATGTACTGTTATTATTTTTAAGACTGTTCTCCTTGGCGTATGACATAATTCTGCTGTTTATATGAATTGATGCACCTGAAATTCAGAACACTGTGAGTAGCCTCATAGTTCTTTAAAGCCTCGCGTATCAAAGTGCTAATTATTAGACCTCTTTTATTGCAGAAACATCCCAGACTTCTAATTTCCAGTCACACTGATAGTAGACCAGAACAGCTTTTTTGATGGCATGTGACAAAGTAAAAGTCCAATAGTTGCCTCCCAAAGAAAGAGGAACATCGGCTAATGGAGAGTCCCTCTGTATGCCAGTGTGAAAATGAAAGGGAACTTCTGCTTACTTTGTGGCAAAGATGGAAAAGTGCAGAATAAGACCATACTATACTATAAAGTCTAGGAACCGTAAAGCATTTAGAGGTTACAAAAAATGAGGGAAGTGAAATAAATAAACTTGAAAAAGTTGTTCCCACGAAGAGAGTGCCAGAGCCCCTGTCACTTGGCTTCAATAACTTGATTGTTAGACCTGCATGTTGGTGCTGAGGACCCCACTTCTGATAAATTGAGAATAAAATTAATGTGTGTTTGGTTGTAAATCCCATAAAAAAGACCCTGAGTCTTTTATGGTCAAGCACCACCTAGCCATCACAATATGCTCTACATTAATTTAATTAATTTACGCTAAAATTAACATAATGTCCTGTCATGTCTAAATCAAAGATTTAATAGTAACAGTTTGGAAAAATGATAATGAATAAAAGATGAGAATCACTGAAATGGTTAAAGGATCATCCCCCTCCCAAACAATCCTTGTGTGTGTTTTTATTTTAGAGTATAAAGCGACAAAAATGAGAATTTTTTGAAGGGGGTGATTCATTTCTATATCCACTGTAGATGGACAGACAGACAGACAGACAGATAGATAGATAGATAGATAGATAGATAGATAGATAGATAGATAGATAGATAGATATTATTTGTCCTCAAGGGGAAATTAAAAGTTCACAGAAGCTCAAGAAAAAAGAAGTATAATAAAAGAACAAAACACTGGATAAAATATTACTAGCCGGGTGTGCTGCTGTCCTAGTTAAGCATATACTCAATCCCCAAACAGAATGAGAAGGAAGCTGGTCATCTTACCTCTGCAGCTCCCAGTATCCTCATTTTTCTGATGTTTATCCCTCACTCTTTTCTTTCACCTCTCATTCCTGGCTATATTGCCCTGTTGTCATACAGGTATCATCTTCTTTCTCCTATCTCTGACTTCCGTTGGTGTTTACTTGCAGGCTTCTCCTCAAAAATCAATTCTTGTGGTCAAGGGTGTCGTTTCAAAGGTTAACCAAAACAAGGCCATATTCCTTAGTCTTCCCATAACTCTAAACCCAGATATCCTGTTAAATGATCAAACACATAGGTTTGATCTTATGATATGTGTCCCAGTCAGAACTGTAATTCTTCCAAGAACTACTCCTATTTTCTTAGAAGATATGATTTGACCTCCTTCAAGTCTCTCAGTACCATGCTGCCCAGTCTGCATAACAGCCCAAAGCATGGGGGTTCAGGGCACAGATGGTTTTACTCTCTCCAATGACAATTTTAACAGACCAGATACTTTGAAAATGTCTTTCACTGATCTGAGGCACACCAATAGGAATTGCCAGGTACCAGGAATTGCTTATCCTTTTTCTGATCTACCTTTCTCATCCAGGGTTAGGTCTTCTCCTTATTTTTGGTCAGCAGACACTCACTTAGCTTCTGACTTGTTAACCCCCGACTATATATATCTTTATACTGAACTGTATAATAATAGTTCACAGAGTGGATATTTTTGAAAAGAAGTCTTTCTGACCTTATTCCCCAAGTGCAATTAAACCTTAAAATACTTGTGTTCAAATGTACAGCACCCTGCAACCTTGATTAAAAATGTTTTTTTGTTGCAAGTGCCAGAAAATATTCTTTGTGGCTACAAGAATCTAATTGATGTGAACTAAAAACAAGAGGTAAATCTTTATCATTCGTGCATATGCAATGATAACTTTTAAGAGGCATTGGTTTTAATTAAAATCACTTTAAATATGTAGCTAGAGTCAAAAATAACAAAAAATTTGCTACGGAAATTGCTTTAGTCAACCTATCAATATAAAAGACAGACTGCTACCCATTCCACTGGATTGTGAGTCATTTGTTCTTCTTCATCTTTCTACAACACTCATTCCTTTCAGGCTATTTTAACCCTCCAAATAATGACAGACAATCAGATTTAGATTTCTCTCAAGATTTAATAAATTATTTACTGTAATTCCTACTTGGAATTCCTCAGACCTTTTATAGCATAGTGGGCATAACAGGCCTCTCCTTCAAGTATCCTTTGACTTATTTATAGCATAAATTCTCAAACCAGTTTCACAGGGCACAACAACAACAACAACACTTATTTCTATAGCACATTTTCATACAAACAATGTAGCTCAACATTCTTTACAAGCCGTCAAAGAGAATGTTACAAGAAAAGAAAAACAAATAACATTATGCAATAATATTAAAGAATAAGTAACAGAAAATACATATAAATCTATAAGATTTTCAGATAAATGTCAAGTGAAAGTCGAGTGTTTATATACAATTTCACAAAAGATGAGTTAGGGGACAGAAAAAAACAACAATAAAATCCACTTAGGCTGGAGAAAAAAACAAAATCTGCAGGGGCTTCGAGGCCAAAAAGACTGTCAAGCCCCCATTGAGCATTTCACTTAACATAAATGTTCTTAATTCATTTCTCTTTGTTTCATATGAGAGGATTTGATGAAGTTGGTCTCATGGACAGCTTGAGCATTGGGCACAAATCGACCACCACAGAACCAAAAAACACAGCAGGGAATAGTAGAGATTAGTAAAGATTTTAAATCCCTGAAAAATATAATAATTATATGCCTATATAGTCTATTAGGAGTAAAACTAGCCTGGTGAATTTCTATTAGTAAAGTATTCCAGATTTTGGGTGCATAACAGCAAAAGGCCACCTCACCACTTCTTTTAAGCTTGGCACTTGGAATTATAAACAGACAACCATTAGAAGATCTAAGGTTATGACTTGGAGTGTAGTGGCACAGGCATTCCAAAATACAGGAAGGGGCAAGATTGTTTAAGTCTTTATATACCATTGGTAGTATATTAAAGTCACTTCTAAATGACACAAGTAACCAATGTAACAATGCTAAAACTCATGACATGTGCTCAGATTTTCTTTTTCTACGTAAGATTCTGGCTGCTGTATTCTGCACTTGTTACAACTGATTGATGTCCTTCTTAAAAAGAAAGAAGTGCATTACCGTAATCTAGTTGACTGAAAGCAAAAGGGTAAAATAATTCTGCAGCATCTTGTAAAGTTATGAGGTCTGACTTTTGCTATATTCCTTAAGTGAAAAAATGGTTAATATGTGATTTAAAGTTTAGGTCAGAGTCAATGATTAACCCTAAATTCTCTACCTCTGCCTTGACTTTTAAACTTAAAAGGGATTTATTTCTAATACCTTCTCTATTTGCATATTTGTCAATCAGTAAGATTTCTGTTTTCTGTATATAATTATCTGGATTATAGAACAAAGAAACGTGACAACTTTAATATAAAAGACCTCATTGTTATTACACAAGACAAAGAAATGTAAGGCTGGCAGGACAGTATTTCAACCAGCGTGTGGCCCTTTTGATTGCCACCCCATGCAGTGCTCGTTCCTGCCCCATACTTGATGCTGTTGGAACTGACTTGGGTTATCTGTGGTAAGAAATTGGACTCAGCAGGGTCCGAGAAAGGATGATTACACTTGGAGAAAGCCATCGGTCTATTTTTCTTCACCACTTAATCCAATTGAATGGCAGTAAGGGGTACAAAAACAAACAAAAATAAACACACACAGAATTTACAAACCACTTTGTTCTTCCTGTGCAACAGATTTAAAATATTGCGTGTAAAAATTGACTTTGCTGATGAATTTCATAATTATAAGTTTCATTATGTATATACACTAACAATAAAGATGAGCCAGAAGTCAAGGTCATAATACGTTTGTGCTGTCCAGTTGTAGTAAACACACAGATTATAACTAATCTCTTTTAAATTACACAAATGAGATTCTCTACACTCCCTTTATGCAACATTTCTGCCCAAGGAGGCCTTAGCCTTTTGTTATATTTACTTTGGCACGGCCCCTTTGGCTTTTGTTTTTTTTAAATAAATGCCTTGAATCTTCTGCAGCTCTGAATTGTTTAATTCTCTGCTGCCTTTTTCTTGTGACTTCCTCTACTCATCCTAACAAATAATTCGAGCACACTTACATTTACTCTCCATCAGGTGAAAAGCCTGGTGCTGCTCCTTTAACAGTATGATTACCCAGGAGCTCTCAGTTAAATAAGTTCAATTAAATAAGTGCTCTACCACCACCATCAAGCACCGGTTAAAAGCTACCTTAGCTATGAACTCATACTGCTGTCATCTCAGGGGATGGTTTAAAATCTACCAAGGATGTCTAAAGAGATTTAGAAGGATGGAGTTTGTTTTTATTTTTTTGATAGAAAAGTTGAAAATGTTTTCCTTCAGTTGTATTTTTCTAGTACTTCTATCTTCAATACGCCAGGCTAAGGGAGGAAGGCAAGGAAAAAGATGGATAACTGGAGTTATGTCAAAGGCATCATATGTAAAGAATCTTTCTCCTGTTGTTTATTCTTGTCTTTTTTGCTGAATGACTTGAGGAGTCAGGGGTGTCTCTTCAAAGCTATTTGGCCACCAAGTCCTATATGTTGACCCAAGTTTTCCTGCATCTGTAACCCCTAAGAGATATTCTCAAAAGGCTGTGTCACATTTAACGACTTATGCATTGGTCTTCAGTCATAGCTTTCATTTACAGAATCATAGTGAGTCAGAGGCAGTCAATGTTGAAGGCAGTTGCCCAGAGACTCAATCCAAATAGTCCATCACTCACTTCAATAAAATCAACCAGTTGTAAGAGAACAGACAGACTATGATAAATAGTTGGGGCACCCCTTAGAACTGAAAAGAATAACCATGCAATAAATGTGGAAACTTCTTTCCAGATGTATGTTCCCAATTGAACGTCCTTCCGGCAGGAAGAGGCAGATCCAGGTGGATGGACATTGGAAGTGACATCATTGGTGTAAGAGTCATCAGTTTTTCAGTCTTCAGATGGAGAAAGAGGAAAGACATTTGAACATAGTGCCAACCCCTGGAGTAGCAGAGAATTATAATCACCAGAGCCCTTAAGCCAGGGGTTCTCAACATCGGTCCTTGGGACCCCCTGTCGCTGCAGGTTTTTGTTCCAACCAGCTTCTGTTTTTAATTGAACTCCTGGGATAATTATGTGAACTCATATTTCCCAAGTTCTGTGTTTAGGGAACAATATATTAATTAGAAAACTAAGTTTGCTAAAAAAAAAATATATTAAAAAGTACCAAGCAGTTATATAGGAATAATGTTTTTTTTTTCTTTTTAACATTCATTCTTCTTTTCAAGGTGTTCTAATTGTTTAATTTATCCATTATTTACTAATTAGTGGGTCTGACGCTAAAGTAGTTGCAGCCTTTGATTATTCAGTGTTGTTTGCCAGGGTGTCTGCTCTGCTCGTTTTAAGTTGTCATTATTAAGATACAATGAAGAGGGAAAAACTGCACAGAGAAAGGGCAAAGTATAATGAAATCAACAAAAGAGAGTTAAACATTTATATCTAGCAAAAGCAGAAATATTTATAAATGTCTTATAAATGTAAAATTCAACAACAACAACAACATTTATTTATATAACACATTTTCATACAAACAGTAGCTCAAAGTGCTTTACATAATAAAGAATAGAAAAATAAAATACACAATAAGAAAACAAAATAAATCAACATTAATTAACATCGAATAAGAGTAAGGTTCAATGGCCAGGGGGGACAGAAAAACAAAAACTCCAGACGGCTGGAGAAAAATAAAATCTGTAGGGATTCCAGACCATGAGACCGCCCAGTCCCTCTGGGCATTCTACCTAGCATAAATGAAACAGTCCTCTTTGGATTTAGGGTTCTCACGGAAGGGCTTGATGATGATGATGGTCACGTAGACTTCTGCCTTTAAATCCATCCATCGTTGTTGGAGCATCATGAAGCTTTGAGTAGGTGGAGGTGGCGCAGGCGGAAAAAGAAACAGAAAAGAGAGTAGGGATCAGTACGGATTTTAGAGCCACCATGAATAGTTATTTTGAGGAGATATAACATATAGAGTATCAGGATTAAGTTAAATTAAATTAAATTGAAGTTATAGAAAGGCCATGTTAAAGTAATGTGTTTTCAGCAGTGTTTTAAAGTGCTCTACTGTATTAGCCTGGCGAATTCCTATTGGCAGGCTATTCCAGATTTTAGGTGCATAGCAGCAGAAGGCCGCCTCACCACTTCTTTTAAGCTTTGTTCTTGGAATTCTAAGGAGACACTCATTTGAGGATCTGAGGTTATGATTTGGAATATAAGGTGTCAGACATTCCGATATATAAGATGGGGCGAGATTATTTAAGGCTTTATAAAACATAAGCAGAATTTTAAAGTCAATTCTGAATGACACAGGTAACCAGTGTAGTGACGCTAAGACTGGTGTGATGTGTTCTGATTTTCTTTTCCTAGTTAGGATTCTAGCAGCTGCATTCTGCACTCGTTGCAAATGATTTATGTCTTTTTTGGGTAGTCCTGAGAGGAGTGCGTTACAGTAATCTAGTCGACTGAAAAAAACACGTGAACTAATTTCTCAGCATCTTTCAGTGATATAAGAGGTCTAACTTTACTTATGTTTCTTAAGTGAAAAAATGCTGTCCTAGTGGTCTGATTAATATGTGATTTAAAATTCAGGTTACAGTCAACAATCACCCCTAAGCTTTTTACCTCCGTCTTGACTTTTAATCCTAATGTATCCAGTTTATTTGTAATAGCCTCATTGTATCCATTATTGCTGATCACTAAGATTTCAGTTTTCTCTTTATTTAACTTGAGAAAGTTACTATTCATCCATTCTGAGATACAAGTCAGACATTGTGTTAGTGAATCAATAGAATCGGGTCATCAGGTGCTATTGATAAGTACAGCTGTGTGTCATCAGCATAGCTGTGGTAGCTCACGTTGTGCCCTGAGATAATCTGACCTAACGGAAGCATGTAGATTGAGAAGAGCAGCGGACCCAGGATAGAGCCTTGTGGAACACCATATCGGATATCATGTGTCTTCGAGTTGTAATTCCCACAACTAACAAAGAATTTTCTCCGTGCCAGGTAGGATTCAAACCAATTTAAGACACTGCCAGAGAGGCCCACCCATTGACTAAGGCGATTTCTAAGAATATTGTGATCAATGGTGTCAAATGCAGCACTCAGATCTAAGAGGATGAGAACAGATAAATGGCCTCTGTCTGCATTTACCCGCAAATCATTTACTACTTTAACGAGTGCAGTTTCTGTGCTGTGATTTGTTCTAAAACCCGACTGAAATTTATCAAGAATAGCATGTTTATTGAGGTGGTCATTTAACTGCATAATGACTGTCTTCTCTAGAATTTTACTTAAGAAGGGCAGGTTAGAGATGGGTCTAAAATTTTCAAGAGCATGCTGCTATGCTTTTCTGAATGTTGAATAAAAAAATACCAGCTAATTAAATGAGCTCAGTGTTATCAGGTGTTGTCACTGATTAGGAATCTGGTTGGAACAAAAACCTGCAGCCACAGGGGGTCCTTAGGACCGAGTTTGAGAAACACTGCTTAAGCTATCCCCTATGCACACATGTGTGACCCGGGTTTAATTTTGTCTTTGGTTAGAACATCCTGAAATACAAGGCATAGAACACAGCAATGATGAATAAAGGATGTGGGTGTTTTGGAGCTCACAAATAGAGGAGAAGCTGGTCTGTCTGATGTTTCGTAATTTATGTACCATGACAGAATAGAAGAGTCTACAGCTGAAGAGTACTGGATCCATCTGGCAGCACTTTATTGGCTGTCACAAAAAGAGCCAAGCATGACTGTGCTGAAAGGTCAGTACGATCCTGCTAAAAGTGGCATGCCCAGCATTTTTTTGGAGTGCAAATTAACATGGTCCAGCCAAAAGCATATTTCATGGGCAACCACCTAATGTCCTGAGATGATGCTGTGTTTGTACCTACATCATGGGAACGAATTCTAGTAGTTCAATGTATCTCTTGGACTCTGTACCACAAGTGTGTTTGTAACAGTGTTCACTGGTAATTGACCAAACCTGCTGTTAAATTATTTTGATTCGTATTAATTATTTCAATGAATGCCAGTATTTCATTTTAAAGTTGGTTAAATATAAATTTTAATAATAGTTGATATGTCATTCATTTAAACCTCGACAATAATGATCTCTTACGTTTCTTGAAAACATCTCGTTCTGTTCAAGTTCTTATCAAGAAAACAATATTTAATAAAACATCTTAGCTGCAGCAACTATTCTGAAAAAAATTCTGTGAAGCCAGACTCAATGAATTCAAGTAGCTTAAGGGTTGCGATGATTAATATGAATTACATATAATTATTTTTCTCTCATGAATTTAAACATGTTCACTAAGTGCCAACCTTGTAATTACATAATAATTATGCAAGGCTGGACTGTGGTGCATAACTGGAACATTGCTATTTAAAATTAACCAGAGGAGCCAGCCCTAGCACAAACTTCCATTCTTTAGCCTTGTTAAAATAAAGGTGCTGGACAAAGTGACAAACAAAATGTTTCCTTATTTTTATTTTGTGTGTCATGAAAAACAAGGCAACATGTTCTGAAAAAGTACAGAATATTATTATTAGCTGGTGCAGCTCATTATTTTTAACAGCGTTTTAATACACAGTCTTGTATTTTCTCATGCAAAAAGCTTTCTGGGCTACATCTACAATGCAAGGTTATATCAGATAAAATATTTACACTGCATGAAAGTCGTCTTCTCCAGTGCCTTTAACTATAAGTGCACTATGAGAAAACACCTCATGCTACAACGCCCTTCGCTCTGTTCTTTTCTGTACTGTTTGTCACAAACATGGACTCCACACAAACACTCAATGCTAATATCTCTTTCTTATCTTTTTCTGTGCAAAGGTTGTCTGCACAAACTGTGATCTGAGGTGCAGAGTTTCTTTTTAAAGACTCTGCTCTGTTTCATAAGCTGCTATAGTTTACCTGGCATTCAACACAATATATCTGAAATTCTCCTGCTGAGCCCTGCCATTTTTTACTTGACTGGTAAATTCAGCACCTCCTGTCCTTGAGTGAGAATTGGACAACATCAATGCATAACTATCAAAAAAAAAAAAAAAAAAAAACACAATAACACTTTATTATTATAGAAAGAGAGAGAGAGATGTTAGGGGCACACACTGATACAGTGCATAAGCACCTTGAGCTACATTATTTGTATAAAAATGTGCTATATAAATAATGATTGTTGTTGTTGTCGTACCCACCACATGACAAACAAGCTCAGGATCCAGATTTGGACCCAAGTGCAGCCATGCAACGGGTGACACCTCAGCACCACACTAGTTCAGATGGAGGTTTTTTTATGGTGGCTGGAGTGCCAATCCTGCCACCAACCCCCAGATTTTTTCCCTGCAGGTTGGAGGGCCTACATGCAGATTAACGTAATACCCAGGACGGAGCAATTTCAGGTTAAGGGCCTTGCTCAAGGGCCCAACAGAGCAGAGTCCCTTTTCGCATTTACCAGATTCGAACTAGCAACCTTCCGATCCCTAGCCTCAGAATAGATGTGAAATATTTTTTGGGTTAGTTATTTCTGCGAGTTAGATCAAGTATTGCACTTATTTTGGTACAGATGCAATCGTAGCCTCTCTCTCTGAGACTTTATATGAAATGGTGGATGCAGTTAATCAGCAATGCTGTCACCTTGGTTGCAGTCTCTGCCCTTCACTTTACTGCCCTGGTTTTGCTCCTTTTTCTTTTTGAGGTTCTGTTGCATGGGAATTACAAAAAAAAAAAAAAGATGGCAACACTTTAGTATTGGAACTACATTGGTGCAGCTACTGCATTAGTCAGATCTAGCTACGTAGCTGGATATTATTTAAGACAAAGCAACAATGAAAACACAGAATCACAGCTACCAGTTATGCATTTACCAGAGGTTTGTTTGTGTTACATAGCAAAAACTATATTTTCCAAACTCTTAAATCTATTCTAAACTGTTAACAAAATAATTTTCTCTTTGAATAAGTAAGCTTTGGTTACCAGCTGTCTGCCGATTTAGAAATTGACATGAGAAGTTTCAGTCACACTAATAACTATACTATAAAATAAAACAACAAACTGTTGTTTTTGTGTTAGTCCCTCAGAGCAATCTGATCAGTCAATTTGGCTTTAGTGATCTGATTTAAGAAGAAAGTGTAAATGCAAAATGGCATAGGTGACAGGGGTGACAAGTGGTGACAGTGGAGCCTCAAAATAATGGCAGAGTCTGAGAAACAGACTTTATGGGAACATGCTCAAAAGAGGAAGCACCAGTGAAGAGATGTTCAGACACACACACAAATATGGAGGAAAAGGCGCTGGAGGTACACGTAGGGCAAGGGGTAGCAAAAATTGTAAAATTTTTCTATTACCCGTTTTCGACAGCTACTGAGACTAGTTCATTATAAATCAGTTATTTGCAATACAGTAGACCCCTACGAAGTCGCAGTTCAGGGTTTGCAGACTCAGTCGTTTGCGGATTTTTCCTTAGAACCGCTGAGGGAAACGCGGTTTGGGATGGTGAAAGTAGCCAATCCGAGGGCGTTATTCATTTCTCCTTGCTGTTGATTGACTGCTGCCCTGTGATGCGTCTCCAGCTGAGTGTCCTCGTGTTTTCCATTTTGTTATTTTTAAACGCACAAGATGTTATTTGGCTGGTTTGCCTGCATTTCCCTACTTGATGAAGGGTGTTGTCATTTCCCAATTTCTCTGAAATGTTGTGTATGGATGGTTCAAAATTGCTGTAAATATATGCAAGTTCTCTCATCAGATCTCTCTTTTTTTTTTTTAAATCCTGACTTTTATATGGAAAGTTATGTACACACATTTTGGGTCTCTTTTTTGTGCATATGCATGTTTTATATATCAAACCCCAGCAGCGTTATTTTAAGCCATTCCTGTGTTGCTTTAACTTTATGCTAGGGTTCGTTGTTTCTGCAAGGATTTCTGTGTACTGTATTGCTACTGCATTTATTTTACCCTCTATACCCAATTAGCATTCTAAGGTCTGCAGAGAAGCATCCAAACAGCATAATGCTCTCTCCACTATGCTCCATTATGTGATTTTTTTTTTTATAGTATGTGGTGTTTAGTCTGATAGACGAAAATCTCAATTTTGGTGTCATCTGACTGAAGAACATTTTTCCAGCTGACTTGAGTCTTCTGGGAAACTTCAGCTGTAATTTCATGTACATTTTTTCTTTTTGCACTTTTCCATAAATCTGCAACTGAAGCACACAGGCTACAGTTATTATCTGCAAAATCTCTTCAGTTTTAGCCATCGTACCTCCTTTCGAGACCCTTTTGCAGTCCTTTTGATGACCTTCCTTACTAGTCTTCTTCTGGCATGATCACTCAGTTTTTGTGGATGACGTTCTCTAGACAGATGCTCTTTCAATTTCTTTAAGTGTGATTTACCTGGATATCGAGTGTCTTGGATATTTTCCAGTCTCCTTCCCCTGACTTGTGCCTTTCAGTCCCTTTGTCACACAGTTGCTTGGAGTGTTCTTTTGTCTTTATTGTGTAGGTTAGACCACCAAAATGACTTTCTACAAGTTGGACGTTCCAGATAAGGTTCATTTAGACTACAATCAACTGAAACCCCAGCCAGGTGATGTCCATTTAATTAATGAAGTGATTTCTCAAACCAATTGGCTGCGCCAGTGATGATTTAGGTGTGTCATATTCAAATTAGGAAGCATCTGTGCAAGCAATTATCTTGTTTTTATATTTGTAATTAATTTAGACCACTATGTAGAGACCTGTTTCACTTCTGTCTTCTCCTTTATAAAGTTTATCTCTTTGTGTTGACCTTGTTATCCCATGATAAATTCCTAATACATGTTAGTGTACCTGGCCAATAAAGTGAATAATGATTCTGATGATCAATGTCAAAAAATGGCTAATTAAATCCACAGTTATTCAATGATATATAACAAAAAAATGTGAACATTTCCAAAGGGTGAAAATATTTTATAGGCACTGTATGTTATTGCCTTTTTTCATTATTTTATATTATTTTAAAACCATACTGTATGTTTTGTAACATTCATACTAATAATAGCCACAGATAATCAACTAATCAGTCTACTTATCTCTGCTGCCTTTCATTAAAAAGATGAATGCCATTTATACTGTTATTATTCACGTGAAAATTGCTCCAAGGTGTGAGACACCATTGTCACACACGTGCGAATAGGAGGCAGCTAAAAAGTCTGAGTAATTATAATACCACCACCAACCAGGAGGTGGCGGAGTGTGCTGACTGTGTTTCTCAGTTACTTGCAGACCATTCCTGGGAAATCCTGGCAGGTTCTGGCACCCTCGATGAAATCACTTCCAGGTCCGGCCCCCGAGAAGATGTTACTTCCAGTCCTGAGAACATCACTTCTGGGTCTGGGTACAGAGATGATGTCACTTACGACCCTAAAAACACCACTTCCGGTCCTAAAGATGACGTCACTTCCTGACTGGGCCTTTAAAGCTGCCATCTTTCTTGTCTTTGATCAGTTCTGTTTTGGACTTAGTCCTGTGAACATCTCTGTTCAATCATTTCAGTTTTAGCAGCCTGGATACAATATACGGGAGGCTGCCCCAAACCTTTATCATGTCTTTTGGCATTATTTGTCACACCATGAAAAAAAGTTAAAGTAGGGTGCAGCTTTTGTGCAATAAAAGGGAGAAAAAGCTGGAGAATAAACTGCTTGTTTTGTTAACAGTTCTAAGGAGATGATATACTGTACTTCATGTTCATATTTAAAAAAATTATCACATGTGCAGTTTTTATATGATGCCTGTGCCAGCATGCCTTTTTCTCTGGGTGTTCCATTTTTCCTCCCACATCCCAGACTTGTTTGTTTTGCTTAGATGAAATTTTAACTTGTAAGTGTGGAGGTACCTGACTGTGATATATGTGTGTAGTAGTTAGATTGTAACTTGTGTCCAGTGTTAATGGGAGAATATCCAGCACCCACAACTCTGAACTGAATGGATGAAAAACTTAAAACATCTACTGTATATTTTGGCCTCACTCAGTTTCCAACAACCTATCAAGACTTTTATAACATAGCTTCTTGCAAACTGAAATGAAATACCTATAATCTAATAATGATACCCATATTCCTCTTGGTCAATCATTCTGCTGATTTTAGATACCATATCCACCCATTTTAATCCCCTGAGTCTCATATGTACATTAATAAATTTTAAATGTATGTTTTTCGCTTGGTCTGGCCACCCCATCATTAACATTGTAATGCTCACAGGGACTAATACAGTGAGAAGTGCTGTTGAAAAGAGAAATGTCAGGAGAAATTTGTAAAAGTGAGGGATAGAGTTGACGATTTAAAGCT
The DNA here is from genome assembly GCF_016835505.1 of Polypterus senegalus. Lineage (NCBI taxonomy): Eukaryota > Metazoa > Chordata > Cladistia > Polypteriformes > Polypteridae > Polypterus > Polypterus senegalus. Next base: position 33,990,406 of record NC_053167.1, read on the forward strand.
GTGCAATAATGATGATAAATTTGTGAGTTTTCTATTACATGATTTTAGACTCTCTCCATCACCAAGTGAGAAAGGTAACATTGCCAGTATAAAATATCTTTAATTGAATTAACTTCATTTTTCACTATATCTTTGAATTAAGTTGTTCAAGATTAAATGAGCATGTGAAAGTAAGTGAGACTATTTCTATCCTGATTCATAATTTTAAATTATATTTCTGTCAAACACTTCTAAGTAAAAAAAAAAAAAAAAGGCTGCTTTATGCCATCATTTTTACAGGAATAGTGAACGCTTACTCATGCAACTAACCACAGGCAAGACAGCGCTCACGTGAATTAGGATGAGAATGAGAGAGAAACCTAATGATTCATCATGTAAGATCATTCACTGTCAGTTTTTGCAATTTGTTTAAGTGTATTTCTTATTCATCATAACAATTGCATGGTTTTCCATTGTGAAAATTATATGAGTGCAATTGAATTATGCCAGACGGCTACATAAAGCTTGCTATAAAGTTTATTGTTATTTCAATGTTTATTACTAACTTTTACAACACTTCTTAAAAACAGTGCAACTGAAAGTGACCAAAGAATTTTTATGGGGGTGGGAGGGTAAGCTAAACTTCACATGGGGAATGTAAAAGTCATCAATTAAAACATGAACCTGGATACTGGATGAGGTAAACTAAAATATAAGGATAGGCATTGGGCAGAAAATATGCATTTAGGACTTCAATATAAAAGATTACTAGCAAGAGAAATCAAAAAAGGATGGGCAAAGTAACCATATCAAAAAGAAATAAATAATACATATAATGTGATAAATAAGTATGCACATTTAACATTAGAATCACTGAAACCCACAATACAATTCTGCTTGGCACCATAAAGTAAAATGGGACTTCCAGCTGCAGCTATAGTCACTTTAGAACACGAGCAAAGATCTGATAGTGCCATGATGACAGTGTCTGTATGCGCCCAAAAAGAAGAAGCCTTTGATTTCAGTCTGTAACACCCGGTGTAAAGTTTTGGTACCTGTAAAAGAAACCTTCACTTTTTTCAAGAGCAGAATTAATTTCAGATTAAATGTTACTTATGCAGGCAAAGAAAAATAAAGCCATCGTGTGAGCAACTAAAGAATATGGCCACACTATAGCCACAAGCACAGGCACAAACAAGTGAAACTGCTGAATACATCATTTAGATAAATATTTGTGATCCAGGCAGCCAAAACAGGGAAGTGTATACCTTGAAACTGGGAATTGAACAAGATTAATAAACTAAATCTCTCATCAAGTGACCATTTAATAGAATATCCCCTACTATATACTGCTCTGTTGTTTTGATAGATGTTTCCTTACGCTTTTAGGGTTACGGCTTATAATAAAAACAGCAGTACCCTAAAAGCTTGCCCATTTTGCAAGCTAAGCTTAAGGCTATTATGGAATTCTGAGTTAAAATTGAATAATCTTATATAACATCATATCATAATATCTTATGTAACTTAAAGCTTAAGCACTTGAGGTCTCTGCTTCATCTTAGGGAAACTACCAACATAATTTTCCAATGTTAGAATGAAGTAATTGACTAACAAATAACCCTCCAGAAAGAGGGGATAAACTAATGGGAAAGCCCATACACACCTCCTGTGAAACAGTGCTAGGATCAGTGGGACCATCTGCAAAGCACCCCTCTTAAAGAAGCGGTATTCAGAAGAATGGGAGAATCAACATGAGTCAGAAATTACCGGTGACATTACTTGATTGGAGGAGGTAATAAAATTCTGCATATTAACAACAACAACATATATTTATATAGCACATTTTTATACAAAAAGTAGCTCAAAGTGCTTTACATAATGAAGAAAAGAAAAATAAAAGACAAAATAAGAAATTAAAATAAGACAACATTAGTTAACATAGAAAAGGAGTAAGGTCCGATGGCCAGGGTGGACAGAAAAAGCAAAAAAAATCTCCAGACGGCTGGAAAAAAAAATAAAATCTGCAGGGGTTCCAGGCCACGGGACCACCCAGTCCCCTCTGGGCATTCTACCTAACATAAATGAAACAGTCCTCTTTGTAGTTAATGTTTTCACGGAGTCACTTGATGTTGATGGTCATACAGACATCTGGCTTTTAATCCATCCATCATTGTTGGAACATCACGGTGCTTTGAGTAGATGTGCCACCACCAAAATAACACCGGTAAAGGAAACAGAAGAGAGAGTAAGGGTTAGTACAGATTTTAGAGCCACCATGAATAGTTATTATGATGAATTGAACATACAGAGTATCAGGATTTTAATTACAGCAAAGTTATGAGAAGGCCATGTTAAAGTAATGTGTTTTCAGCAGTTTTTTAAAGTTCTCCACTGTATTAGCCTGGCGGATTCCTATTGGCAGGCTATTCCAGATTTTAGGTGCATAGCAGCAGAAGGCCGCCTCACCACTTCTTTTAAGTTTTGTTCTTGGAATTCTAAGGAGACACTCATTTGAGGATCTGAGGTTACGATTTGGAATATAGGGTGTCAGACATTCCGATATATAAGATGGGGCGAGATTATTTAAGGCTTTATAAACCATAAGCAGAATTTTAAAGTCAATTCTGAAAGACACAGGTAACCAGTGTAGTGACATCAAAACTGGAGAAATGTGTTCGTATTTTCTTTTTCTAGTTAGGATTCTAGCAGCTGCATTCTGCATTAGTTGCAAACGATTTATGTCTTTTTTGGGTAGTCCCGAGAGGAGTGCGTTACAGTAATCTAGTCGACTGAAAACAAAAGCGTGAATTAATTTCTCAGCATCTTTCAATGATATAAGAGGTCTAACTTTTGCTATGTTTCTTAAGTGAAAAAATGCTGTCCTAGTGATCTGATTAATATGCAATTTAAAATTTAGATTACAGTCAACAGTTACCCCTAAGCTTTTTACCTCCGTCTTGACTTTTAATCCTAATGTATCCAGTTTATTTCTAATAGCCCCATTGTATCCATTATTGGCAATCACTAAGATTTCAGTTTTCTCTTTATTTAACTTGAGAAAATTACTATTCATCCATTTAGAAACACAAGTAAGACATTGTGTTAGTGAATCAAGAGAATCGGGGTCATCAGGTGCTATTGATAAGTACAGCTGTGTGTCATCAGCATAGCTGTGGTAGCTCACGTTGTGCACACGGACCCAGGATAGAGCCTTGTGGAACACCATATTGGATATCATGTGTCTTTGAGTTGTAATTCCCACAACTAACAAAGAATTTTCTCCCTGCCAGGTAGGATTCAAACCAATTTAAGACACTGCCAAAGAGGTCCACCCATTGACTAAGGCAATTTCTAAGAATGATATTATCAATGGTGTCAAATGCGGCACTCAGATCTAAGAGGATGAGAACAGATAAATGGCCTCTGTCTGCATTTACCCGCAAGTCATTTACTACTTTAACGAGTGCAGTTTCTGTGCTGTGATTTGTTCTAAAACCCGACTGAAATTTATCAAGAATAGCATGTTTATTGAGGTGGTCGTTTAAATGCATAATGACTGCCTTCTCCAGAACTTTACTTAAGAAAGGCAGGTTAGAGATGGGTCTAAAATTTTCGAGAGATGACGGGTCGAGATTATGTTTCTTAAGTAGGGGTTTAACTACAGCAGTCTTAAGACAGTCTTGGAAGACCCCCGTATCTAATGACGAATTTACAATGTCAAGAACATCATCAATTAGCACGCCTGATATTTCTTTGAAAATATTTGTTGGTATTGGGTCAAGGACGCAGGTGGAGGGTTTCAGTTGAGAAATTATTTTATGTAAATCAGGTAAATCTATCCTAGTGAAAGAGTTTAATTTGTTTATAACGGAATGCTGGGGTTTATGAGGATCCTTAGTGTTGGAGGGATATACTATGTTATTTCTAATATCATTAATTTTTTGATTGAAAAATACAGCGACAGCCTCACAGGTTTTACTGGAAGTACTTAGGAGGCATTCCTTTGAGTTACCTGGGTTTAGCAGACAATCAATCGTAGAGAATAAGACTCTGGGATTACTAGCATTGTTATTTATAATCTTAGTGAAATAGCAGTGCCTCTCTATAGACGGACAGTGTTATTGTATTCTGTTATTTTAACTTTTAATATTTCATAGTGGACAGTTAGTTTAGTCTTCCTCCATTTACGCTCAGCTCTACGGCATGTTCTCTTTAAATTAGACACTCTTTGGGTCTACCATGGTATAACAATGCTAGAAGATTTTTTCACTGTCTTTTCAGGTGCAACTATGTCAACAACAGCTTTCACTTTAGTATTAAATCTTTCCACCTTACTATTTACATTATCCTCGCTATTATACTGTAGTTGGCACTATAAACGGACTGATTGCTTAGGATGTTTTAAAGCTGCTGATGAGTCAAAGAAGCGTTTTTTAGCAATATGCTTTTTAATGAGTGTTTTCTATCATTATTTCTATATCAAAAAGTAGAAGAAAATGGTCTGATAGACCCATTGATACCTGCTTTATATCAACTTTTAGTCCTTTAGAAATCACTAAGTCTAACGTATGACCTGCTTTATGTGTAGGCTGATTAACGAGCTGCCTCAAATCAAAAGAGTCCAGGAGGTTCATAAATTCTTTTACTTTTTGGTCACACTGATTATCTATATGAAAATTAAAGTCGCCGACTATTAAGAGTGTGTCATATAAAGAGTCAGATGATGTGATGTATTAGTCAAGGTGATATAATCAAAATAAAAGTATATAAGCAGATGAATTGACTAATTGATTGCTCACTCCATGGACTCAGACATTTGTGCATACCTCTGTGCAAATAAAGAAATGTTCTCCATTCTCATCGGGGCCTTGTGACTGCCTTCTTTGAAGTTGAAGGAAAGTTTAATTTTTTTTCCATGACGCTACCTGAGCCTGTGTGCTTTTGAAAATGGCAAGTTACAGATCCTTTTCTGTGAAATAACCCGCCAACAGCGTCACTGCTTGTTACACACACCTAACCAACGGAGACATTATTAGGATATTATAGCAATAAGGCTTTGATTTCTGCAAAATGAAGAAATGTGAAACTGTGCAGTTAAAAATATCTCCTTTACTGTAAAACATTTTCTATTCCTATGCAACAAATATTTATGAATGCATTCTTTCATAAAATGTCAATTTTCTTGAGCATTTATAAATGAAATTATGTAATTTATTTATGAAATGATTACATTATTATTTTAATTATTATATTTTCTGCGCAAAACAGAAAATGTGCAAGAAAAAAAGTGGGCATTCAGCTGTTGCAAGATAATGCAGTGGGATGGCAAGCGGCATTGCAGCTCCAACAGGATCATCGTGTGTGCTTTGATGTTTGATGAATGACCCGATGCGTTGAAACAAATCATCAAACTCAAATTCTATCACATATTTCATGCTGCTCTTCTTCATCCATTTCTCAAATAGGCAATATAAGCGTCTCATATTCCTTATCGTAATGACATGATACCTTAAAAGGTCTTGTATACCTTCTTCTGTGTCTCGGTTGCCATTTTTATTTTTTGTACCTTTGCAACAGCTTTCTTCTCTGAGCTCACAACACAGAGAAACCGAACATTGTTTTCTCACAGTGATGATTTTGCTCACTGCCACCTGGTGGAAGTATAGTCAGCACACTACTTGCATGGCAGCAGTGTCCTCAAATGCACATGTCACAGAGCATCAAGTATATCCCCAGCCTTACTCATATTAGTCAGATAAAAATCAAAAAATCTAAGAGTGGGGTGGAGTTCCCTGTAGAAGTTTTGTGATCAACTACTATATAAAATTGAGGCGGATTGTCACCTTGGGGTTTCAGATGACTACACTGTGTAATTTAAATAGACTGTTCACCATTAATCAGAGGCTATGTTGTATATAATGGGCAAAAAGATCAGGGGCTTGCTGATAGTGATTTTGAATACCTGGGACTGAAAGATCAGGGGCTGGCTACCAGAGATCAGGGCTAAAGCAGCTGATGCACCCCTCTCCCGATGCCACTGATCCAGAACCCTACTGAGCATAAAGTTGGGCAGTTAGAGGAAGGCACTTAATTGATGGGAAATGTGGGAACACAGTATGAAGAAATAGAGTAATGGTAGGTGAGAAAAGTATGTGTTTGGAGTAGTATGGAAGTAGGAAAGTAGTCAACCCACACCGTCTAGCAGATCAGCAGAATGGGGCAGCAAATTGTAATTGTATTTATCTCTGTCTACTTAGTACTGTTGTTCTTCTTGAGTTCATCCCTCATTGGATGCTTTATTAAAAGTAATAAAGATATTTTCCCTTGTTTATTTTGGTGTTTTTGCCATTATTCTTGGTTTGTGAATGTTAACAGAGAACCTGTTATCTTCAACTGTCTCCTCAAGCCAGATTTGGGGCAAAAGCTGACCAATGAGAGAGGGGATGTGAAGGAAGTGCTTGCGTGAGATACTTTGGATGTAGGAAAATGGATGAGCTGTCCCACTGCTCTGGCAGCGACAGCTACTGGGGTAAGAAGCCCTGGTGGGACAGAATGGCTTATTTTGTTTTTCTTCCTTCTTACATAATTTGTGTTCATGCTTTATTTATCTTTTCTTTGTTTTAAATATATAATAAACACACTTTTTTGAAAATTTTTACTCTCTGTTATTGTTTCTGGTGTGTCAATCAGCCTACCATGTATAACAAAACCATTTCTGACCCTCTAGTGCTCCACAAAACTACAGCCATAGCCATTATTCAAAATTTGCAAAACTAGCAGCTTCTTCCATCGACTGTGCTAGAAGGGAGATGTTGGACAATAGTAAGATTCATGGCATGATAGTGTGGGATGAATCCCTGCTCACAATTAATGTAAGTGGTCACCTCAAGGTTGCTTAACACACAAAGATGAAACTCTAAAGTTCCATACAGGCAGATAAGTGAAAAGATAAAACATTGTCATATCTATAGAAATACTAACATTGCAATGCACATTATGGGGTCTAACATTGTGGTGGCAATATCACTGGTTTACTGCATCAAAAATACCACAACTTTACTTATTATTTTTCAGGCAATCTATCCATGAGATGGTGCTCAAACAAGTTTAGTCATTCACCAAGGCCATGATCATATTGGAGTAGTTGAAGAAAATTTTCAGGTCACCACATTGGCTCCCTGTAGCAGCAAATATTGAAGGAGATGTCAAGGTATATGGAGAGGACCTGTGCTTCTTCAACCCACTCAGGTCTGCTGATGTGTGGCATCTGATAATGTCAGCTCTGCATGATCTCAAATCTCAATCACTTTTGATGATCAATTTTGTAACCTTGTCTTGTAACACTTGTTCCCAAACGGTCACACAGCCTGATGTTCACACAATTATGGTGACCTCTTTGGATAAAAGCAGCTGGTAAGCAAATAAATATAAATGTAAGATTGAGAGTATTAGAAAGGCTTTGCCCAAAACTCATTGTGATGTTGTTGCATGACATAAAAAGAGCAATTTATACTTGAAAAGCCACTAAGGTTACTAAGGTGAGGTGGGGCAACAATTGAACCACATGACTATGAACGGCTAATCAATGACTAGAGAAAACAATTGGTTGCACGTATTTCTGATAAGGCTTGCTTAAGTAGTTAACAAATTCAAGGGAACAAGTGGGGATTAACCAATTTATTGGGTAAAATTACATAAATGTTATCAGTTCATTCTGATTTTCTTTCATATTCTTTATAAATCTTTCAGAATTCACTGTGAAGGGTCGGCAACTTTAGAATAACAGGGTTCAATATGTTTTCATATCAATCTGTGATCTGTGTGTGTAATACCATGCTCAGATTCATGGTGATTGGCACTTCTGCTTAATCATCCACATTGGATATTCAGCCTACACACCTTTGACTTGATTTCCTGCCCCATCCCAAAGAGAGCTGAGTTTAGGTTAAATCGCTACTCTGAGCTGGCCCCTTGTGACTTTTTGTAAAAGTTTTAGCAGTAGATGAGCAGCTCATTCACAGTGGATTCCTGCCTTGTGCTTGATGCTCCAACTGACTCCAACTCCCCAGACCCTGAATTGAATTACACAGGTTAACAAAAAGGAAGGGTGGGTGGGAATTACCATGCTGTGGTGTCTTGCTGAAAGTCTAAATTACATACAGAGCAAATTATAGGTTTATAACCAGCTATTCAGTTTGATTTTACATACATAAGCACACATGAATCCCAAGCACCCATAAACTGGGGTTGATGCTCAGCATGAAGGAGTTAAGTGCATTGGACTGAAGAAGTGTACTGCCTGGCAGCCTCCAGTTTACACAGATGGAGCCTCTCACTGGATAAACCGCAAAAAATTCCTCCCACTGTCCAAGTTAGCACTTCTCAGGGAGAGAATGTGACCCAACCCTCGGCTCGCCTCCCCCAACCCTCCCCCCATACTGTCTTCCTGCTCTGAAAACTTCTGCAAGCCCGGAGCAATTGAGCACATATTAAACAGTGAAGCCTGAAGCATTTGATTTGAGCAAAAACGCGGCAAACATGACCAGAGCAGCACCCTGTGTCCTTACCCGAGAGGTGCCGTGCTACGTGTGGAAGTGTGCATGTTGAAATAAAGACGTTCTTGTGAGTCCTCATTGTAGTAGAGGGTCTCAAAGAAAGGGCAATGAAATACAAGTCCTATGGCTTTGAATAAACTGCAGTATTTCCCTTTAGGGGCTACAAATATTTTGTTATCTTTGAAAACGAGCTATCGGTAAATGCAAAATATTTTAAAACTATTCTGTCTTTTATGGCTTCATAAACAGGTTTGTCTACATCTAAAAGCACACACATTTAGAAAGCTTGTTTGCTGCCCTAGCAAGCCCGTCAGTTTCCTTTTCAGCATCGGTGTTTCCAGCAAAGGCCCCTCCAGTCCGCCTGTTCTGCCTCTGAAGGTCTTGGCCTGGGTTGCTTTATAGAGCTAGAGCATGAAGGGGTTAAAGCTGACTAGCAATTGACTACTCTGGCCTGACGGTGCACGCTTTTGGAAAATGAATCACTGCCACAGGCCATAAAAACTGCTATTTCAGAGGAAAAGCCAGAGTTAACCTCTGTGTCCCATTTCTACTGTACGCTAATGAACTGCTGTCATCATTAGAGAAAGCAAAGGAGGCCTGCCAAGCAGTTTAAGAGAGTGAGAGAGAGAGGGAGAGCGAGAGAGAAAGGGTGAGATAAATATTATAAGGACATTAAAAAGATGGGTGAGCAGTCGTGGAGAGGGAGAAGAGCAAGAAAGGAGAGAAAGAAAGGGTAGTTTATTAGGAAAAGGTGAGCAGGCAAAAATGAATAATGGGGACAATGCAAGAGTCACAGGAGATACAAAGATAATAAAGAACATGTTACGTTGCTAATTTTCAAAACCTACTATCGAGCAGTTCAAAAACTTTTACATCATTCATATATCTTGGTCAGATGGTACTGCATCAGAGAAGTCATTTTTATGCTATAGTCTGATCTGCAATGACTCACGGCATGTATGTGAACTTGAATTTGTAGAGATTATCAGCTCTGAGCAGGATAAAGCTTGCTGAGCACATTTTGCAAAATCCATGAAGGCAATGAGTCTTGATATTGTTTTCTCACTTTAATGGACACATCTCATTGAGGCCTGACAGGAGTGTATTTTACTGCAGAGGGTAGTGCTTTTGTTAAAATGCTGTTTTTCCTGTTAAGGATTCTAGGGATTCTGGGCATGTCCACTAATTATTTTTCAGTTATTTTGGACATTTTTTAATTCATTCTTTTTTCTTTAAATAGCAAAGTTATCTTGCATTTTAATAAAATGAATTATTATCTCACAGTGTTTGAAAAAGAGTGAAAGACTACAACTTCGAGATCAATCAAAAGAAATTCTGTGATGGTCTGGTGGAATCCAAAATTCCACTTAATAAGGAAGTAAATGCATTTAGGAAGGCAAAACCCACTCTCACCCATCTACAATCCATATTTTTGTCCTATTTGGAAGTAAAGTGTGCAGTAAATTCAGAGCATTGAGAAAGTATTCAAACCCCTTTACTTTTTTCACATTATGTTGCAACTTTATACAAATGTTGTTTTAATTAATTTTTTTCACTCGTCAAACTACACTCAATACCCCAAAACGACAAAGCGAAAACAAGATTTTAGAAATCTTTGCAAATTTATTAAAAAAACACACACACACTGAAATATCACACTGATAAAACTATTCAAACCCTTTGCTACTTGAAAGCTGGCTCAGGTGCCTCCCATTCTATTAATGTTTCTACACCTTTTTTGAGTCTACCTGCGGTCAATTTAACTGACTGCACACAACTGTCTAAGGACGGTCCCACAGTTGAGCAAACATTAAGCATGACGTTTAAGGAATTGCTAGCAGAGCTTAGAGACAGGATTTTGATGAAGCACAGTATTGGGGAAGGCTACAAGAAAATACTTCAGCACTGAAGGTTCCAAAGAGCACAGTGACCTCCATAATTCTTAAATAGAAAGAGGTTTGAAACAACTCTGACTTTTCCTAGAGCTGGTCTCCCAGCCAAACTGAGCACTAGGGGGCAGAAGGGCCTCAGTAAAACAGGTGACAAAGAACCCTTAGGTCACTCTGGCTGAGGCTCCAGAGATCCTGTTGTGAGAAGGGAAAAACGTCTAGATGGATATCCACTGATCGACATGGGCTTCATGACAGAGTGACCAGATGGAAACATCTCCTTAGTAAATGACACATGAAAACCCACTTGGAGTTTCCAAAAAGACACCTAAAGAACTCCCAGAATGTGAGAAACAAGATTAATCCTTATATCCTTAATGAAAACCTACTCCAGTGTGCTGTCAGCCTCACAATGTGCCAAAGGTTCACCTTCCAAACAGGACAATAACACTAAGCACAAAGCAATGACTACTCAGGAGTGGTTTATGAAAAATTCTGTGAATGTTCTTTAGTGGTCCAGCAGCTACATCTCCAAAGAGACCGGAATATAGCTGCCTGCATCCAACCTTACACAGTGTGGTAAGCCAGCCCGGGACACAGACAGACAGACACCAAATGTTCCAAACATACACACGGTTTATTATCCGTTTATTATTATAAGTCCGGCACACAACACAGTGCTCTTGCACCAAACACCTTTATATCAGTCCTTTTCTCTCCTCTCCGGACTTTTCCTTCTGCCTTTCCACTTCTCCTCCTGAGTGTTGCCTTCTTCCTCCCGACTCGGCTCTCTTGCTTGAGGGAGACGGCCTCTTTTATAATCACCTAGATGTGCTCCAGGTGCTCTGTGACAGCCTTCCGGAGGAACTTCCTTGTGTGGCAGAAGTGCTGTATGAGCACCTGGAAGCACTCCGGGTGTCCCTGGTATTCCTTCCGGCAGCACTTCCTGGTGAGGCAGAAGTGCTGACATCCAGGGCTCAATCCTCCGGGCGCCCCCCCTTGGTGGCCACAGGCTCCAATAGGGTTGAGCTTCCTTGCTCGGTTCCCGTTGCCACCATACAGACCAGGGTGGTTGCCCTACTCTCTGTTCTGTTTCTTTTTCCGGTTTCTTTGTGGTAGTGGCCTGCGCCACCTCCACCTACTCAAAGCTTCATGATGCTCCAACAATGATGGACGGATTAAAAGGAAGAAGTCTACGTGACCATCATCATCATCAAGCCCTTCCGTGAGAACCCTAAATCCAAAGAGGACTGTTTCATTTATGTTAGGTAGAATGCCCAGAGGGGACTGGGCGGTATCATGGTCTGGAATCCCTACAGATTTTATTTTTCTCCAGCCGCCTGGAGTTTTTGTTTTTCTGTCCCCCCTGGCCATTGAACCTTACTCTTATTCGATGTTAATGTTGATTTATTTTTTTATAATTATGCCTTTCATTTTTCTATTCTTTAATATGTAAAGCACTTTGAGCTACTGTTTGTATGAAAATGTGCTATATAAATAAATGTTGTTGTTGTTGTTGTTGTTTGTGGTCCAGGGGAGGTGTAGTCCCTCTCCTGGTCCTTCCAGGATTCCCAGCCGGGCATAACCCCCAGCCGTCTGCCACAAGAGTTTGAGAGGATCTTCAGAGAAGAAGGCCAGAAAAATTTCCAGTCCAAGTGTCACATCATACAACAAGACCCCAAGATGTAATCACTGACAAGATTCCTAAAATTCCTTTTTTCTTTGGGCATTCTGAGGTATTCTATTGAAAGTTGCTCAATGAAAAAGAAAAATGAATTGAAATGATTTTAGCATTAGACTGCAACATAATAAACTGTGGAAAAAAGAGAAGGGGTCTGGATACATTCTGAATGCACTGCATAATAAAATAATGTTGATTTATTGTAGCATTGTAATCCCAGTGTCCAGCGCCTGTACCTCATCTAAATGTACTTTAAGTGCCATTTTATGAGCGTGATGATTTCAGGCCAAAGAATGTAAGAAAGATCCTTTAACTAGTAGCAGTTTCCAGCCCCTCTTGCAGAATTCTTACTCACTTATACATGGCATGTCCAGGGTCTTCTCTTGTCTTTGGTCTTCTGTACCCTACCCTGTGCATGTTCAGTGAAAGTTACTAAATGGAACACTCTTACCACATCCACTGATATGAGCAACAATTCTAATCCAATATCTCTTTCTTTACCCACTACTCAGATGTCCTTGGATAGGTGAGGATGAGGGTATAGTGTAGATTGATGGGTAAACTGAAAGCTTTGTCTGAAGACTTAACTTCTTTTCACAACTACTACCCTGGAGAAAGTATTGATAGCATTGTACCAATCTTTAGGGGACGGTCACAAATCCCTATGCTTCTCTTAAACACCTGTGACAGCTTTTATATCATAAGCAGTGAGCAAACCAGTCTTTGGCGAGAATTTATTATGCTATCAGATTTCTAGGTTGGCTAAATAAAAATGTTCACCCACTAAGCCCTAGAGATCAAATTCAGGGCTACAGAATAGCTGTGGAACTGTATAGTACTGTTTGCATCTTGATATATTGAAAGTTACAAGCAGGACTATATAGAAGATCCCCTCTTGGTAGAGTCTCACATCCACCTTATTTGGGATTTAATTTACCTCCAAGAAACCTCACATAAGCAGGGTCTGTAAATGTGTGGATCAAATGATATGCTACAGCAGCCTCCTAAACTTTCATAAGTTTCATAAAATTAAAGTAGACAGAAATGCCAAACACCCACAACGTCTCAGAAATTTGTGGAAGCTAAAGAATTGGTTTACTGTTACTTGGCTAGAGCAGAATTCACTTTGATTCCATTTCTTTTAACAGAGAAAGTTGGTGGTATCCATTTGATTACCACATCCACAATCTCATAAAGGGCTGGATACTTTGCATATTATTTTGGGTACGCACATAATCCAACAGTCAAAACATACTACTATTTAACTCCAAACTGCACAGAAGCAAACTTGTTGTATGCATGTACAAGATTCTACTATGTTCAGCTCTTGTGAGCATCACAAAACAAACAAGGACTTCACTCATGGTGTAGCTCTGAAATGGGAGATCACCTCAGCTGATAAGTCTCCCAAGCCGATGTTGTTTGCATACCATAACATAACTTTGGCAAAACATTTAATATAATTCAGGTTCAAGGAGATCAGAACCTATTCAGTAACAGCAGGAGCAAAGCAAGAGACAGCCCTGGATAGGACACAGTCCACTGCAGAACCCAACCATGCATAACCCCACTTATATTGTCAATTAACCTAATGTACACCTTTGTGGAAATCTGTGAGAAAACCTAAAGTGTTCAGGATAAGAATCACACACACCTGGAGAAAACATGCATACTCTTAATGGATAAAGATGCTGGATCCTTCATGTAGCAGTGCTACTGTACCTCTCATTTTGAGTTTAAGTGTCTTTAGTTATATCTTAGTCAGTTGTTTCCAAACATCTGCAAAGCCCCTAGCGTAGGAGAAAAGTGATAACCAGATGATTTAGTTGTTAAGACTCCTGATAACATAGTCACTCCACCACACATGATTCATTATCCAAGAAGACCGTCAACTGTATTTAAGAACAACAGACAGCCAATCTAGGATTGCATTCTCACTCCTGGTTTAAGCTGATCACTGATGCATAGACTCTGATTAAGCCTATCATATAAAGTATATTAATACTAAACTGAACCAAAACACAAAGCATACTGTACATTTGATAATGTCTAAAATATGCATTTATGAGAAAAAACATGTCATTCAGTCCATCAGAAAGTATTCGAGAAACAGAAAGTACTTAAATAAAACAATGTTTGTACTGAGAGCCCCTCGATGTGGATCTCTTAGGGAGATGGTGCTCTCCAGACAGAGCTCATGTCTTTAATCACTGCAGCTGGTATGGCAGATGCGGCTTTCTCCCACTCAAGTGATCAACAATAATTTTCCAGTGTATGCTGAAATCAGGGAATAATTATGATGTTTAAGACTGTATAATGGAAAGTAGCAAAATGTTCAGTTTTCATTTATTGTCATAATACATAGAGTAGTGTATATAGTGCAGTAATGCATGTCTCCTCAGAACAACTGACAACAGTTATATAAATAGTATTCAAAATGAATGGCCTCAGCACAAACAGTTGGAGTACCAGCAGGGTAACCCCTTTTAAAAAAACAGAAAAAGACTGAAAACAAATAGCACATGTGAGTGCAAAAAATATAAGACTACATATATAATACATATTATATACACAATATGTATACAAGCAGTTTCTGTCACAAGATTTGTTCTTATAATTAGCTGTTCAATATTTTTTTATTCTGGGGATAGAAACTATCCCTTAATCTTCTGTTGTGATTGCCAATGGTATGCTACTATTTGCCAGAAGGCAACAAATGTTTTCTATCTACTATACAGAAGGAAGCTGGATGCCAGTAATATTCTGCGCCACCTTCACCACCATCTGCTATGCTTTACAATCTTGAGCCGAGCAGGTGCCATACCAGTACGTGATACAGCTGGTGAGGATGTACTCCACTGTGCCTCTGCAGATGACTGTGGGAACAGATGAATAAATGCAAGCTACCTCAAATATCTGAGGAAGTAGAGGCACAGGTAAGGCAGGAAATGAGCTAAAATTTCTGTCCTCTTCAGTTCTCAACAATACCCACCTCTGATTATAGATCGAAATGTGGTCTGCCTTCTGCTTCCTGAAGGATATGATCAACAACTTGGTGCTGCTTACATAGAAGGTAAGATTGTTGTCCTGCAAAAACTGACTCAACAGGTAGAAGACCACTTCTCTTTAAGCAGTCTTATCATCATTGGTGATCAGGCCTGTAATGGTGGTGTCATTACCCAGTTTATGATGACATTTGATATGTGTCTGGCCACACAGTCAGGGTGGACAATGAGTACAGAATTAGCCTCAGCACACTAACCCTGTGGACTGCCTGTTGACGGTCAGTGTGTGGAGGATGTGATGCTGCCAATCCAGACATGCTGGAGGTGATCATGACTATCTGGAACGTTATGTTTACTGTATCCCAACAGCAGTCTCTCAAAGCACTTCATCACAATTGAAGAAAGTGCCACCAGTCTGTAGTTATTCAGACAGGAAAGGGTGGTTGATACATTTATTTTCTTAGACGTAGTGATAATTGTCCTTTTGAAGCAGATGGAGAAAACGGTAAAACATTGAAGGTGTCACAGAAGATGTTAACTAATTGGTTGCTACAGGTTTTAAAAAACACCCTGAATTTCCATCCCAATTGGATGCAATATGGATATTAACTAATTTAAAAGCCTTTCTTATATCAGGTGCAGAAAAAACAAGGATGCATCGCAAAGACACAACTGAATGGTACTTTCTTTGTTATCTCAATGAAAGCTAGCTAGCTAGCTAAGAAAGTTTTACGCTTATCACAGTGAAAATGTGGATGAGATTGGATAAGCTTTTACCAGTCTTTAGTTTGTAGTCTGTAACTATCTCTGATTCGTGCTGAAGTTTGAACAAATCATTACAGATTCCATTCTTGATCTCTAGGTTATTCTTGTACTGCCACTTAGCCACTTTGACTGCAGATTGTATCTGCTATACTTTTTTTGTTTCCATTTGACTAACTTCCTATTGTTACCAGTGATCCATGATTGCTTATTATGAAAAATGTGAATTGTTTTCATAGGCACATAGTCATCCACACATTTTTTTGATGAATCCAGTTCTGGCATTTGCATACTTAAACAAATCTGAACAGGAGTCTCTAAATATGCTACAGCTTACACACTCAAAGCAATCTTGCAGTTTTTCCTCTGTTTCTTTAGTCCAGCACCGTACTACATTTTCTTGCCTACGCCTCATGTTTCAGTCTCTTCTTGTAAGCTGGCTGCAGGAGTACTGACACGTCACTGGACCATTCAAGGAGGGACACAGTAGCGGGCAGTAAGAGATGTAGAAGTGATTCAGAGTATTAGCACTATGTGCTAGTGGTATTTTATAGTAAACTTTCTTTAAATTTGTCCACAGGAACAATAAATAATCCCTAATGATATAAACATTAATGTTTCATAAGAATTACTGAGAATTTGTGATGAACAAAATGATTTGCAAGAAATTTAATTTGCAGTAAGACTCGATGTTTTGCAAAAAATAGGGAAATAAATGGCATTTCGCTTCCAACAGAATTTTTGCCAATGACACAAATTGACATAAAGAAAGGCGTTTCTTTCCTTCCTGAAACCGCTTTCGTGCATTATTTCTGAATGCTTGGTGTTCATTATTTAAATAAAGATCTCATGTGTTGTGTTTGTTTTGGTAGTACGATTCCCATTTTGCCATTTTTTTGTACTAAAAATACAAAAGATACAAAAGAGAGTGTAATGAAACTTGAATCTCCATGACATTTTGAGTGTGTCACTCTTCAGGAATCAAGAATCTGGAAAAGGTGTTGCTTTTTAGTGACTTTTGCATTTTGCAATTGCAAAATTGCAAATGAAACAAGTATTAAAGTCAATTTTGCGAAACTGTATATAAATCAAAACTACTCTGTTTTGTTCATCACCAGAGGGGATCAAGGTGATATTATGTTAGCAAGGACTGACCCAACTAACCTATTCATGTAATTTTTCCAGCTGCTTTCAGGAAGACTTGCAGTGTTTCCAGTGAAAAATAGCAGTTAGTACAAAAGTGTAATATAAGACCATAACGGTCTGCCCTCGGTTATTTCTATATTGCATTGTTACTGACAGTGAAGTAAAATTTAATTTAAATTAAATTGTGCCTTTTAAAAAGAATATTTTCAAGACAGGTGCACCAGTTTTCCCCCCAATCAGACATTTTCTTCTCTCAAACCTCTCTGAAACAACCTGAATACCTTTGCTTTTCATAAAATGACAAACAGAAAATGTAAAATGTTCTTGTTTAAATCAAGAAAGGGCGGCTCCTACCTTAGTTCTAGGTATTTCAAAGCATCACTGGCACATATGATGTGAAATGGCATGAGATATCTCTTGAAAACTCCAAAGTCTTCATCCCTGACATAGAAAAAATTTCTGGGTGAAATGTCCACAGCTCCATTTAGAAGAACAAAGACAATCAATTGGCTTTAGAATGGGCTTTCTATCTTGCAATCTGCTTTCACCAACCAATCTTTAACTTACTTATTGATATTTTAGATATTGTCACAAGGGATTACACATTAAGCAGAATTACAAAAGAATATCAATGATCTTAGTATCAGTAATAGTAACAATAATAGTAATAGTATGACGGGATAAGTCAATACACTGGGTGGAGCTTTCAAAACTAAGGGTTCACATTAGCATAGAATAAGGTATGGTACGTAGTGTCATTACTGTGACAGTGAACAAGAGGGAATTATTGTAACTTGCAAATTTTGAAACAGCAGTTAAAACAGCCAGAGAGACAGCAGAGATGAGTTTTCAGTTTAGATTTAAACATTAACCATAGAAGAACAGTTTCAGAACTGCTAAATGGTATGTAACAACGTTTTGAAACAGTAAAAAGGAAAGCAACAGAGCATCTTACTGGACTACCATGTACATTCAGGATGTTAGTGTACAGTAATCCCTCCTCGATCGCGGGGGTTGCGTTCCAGAACCCCCGCGATAGACGAAAATCCGCGAAGTAGAAACCATATGTTTGTGTAGTTATTTTTATATATTTTAAGCCCTTATAAACTCTCCCACACTGTTAACATTATTAGAGCCCTCTAGACATGAAATAACACCCTTTAGTCAAAAGTTTAAACTGTCCTCCATGACAAGACAGAGATGACAGTTCTTTCTCACAATTAAAAGAATGAAAATAGATCTTCTTCTCTTCAGGAGCAGAGAATTTCAGAGGGAGAGAGAGAGAGAGCGCTCGCAAAGAAAAGCAAACAATCAAAAAATCAATACTTGTGCTTTTAAGTTTGCCGCTGCATTTTTAGAGGAGCGTTAGTATCTAAGCAAACAGCCTCTGTGCAAACAGCCCCTCTGCTCACATCTCCTCCGTCAGGCGCAGAGAATGTCAGAGAGAGAGACAACGAGATTAAAGCAACAATCAAAAAATCAATACGTGTGCTTTTAAATATGCCGAGCACCGCAATAAAGCGGCATTTTTTTAGAGGAGCGTCAGTATCTTTTAAGCACACAGCTTCTGTGCAAACAGCACCTCTGCTCACAGCCCCTCCGTCAGGCAGAGAATGTCAGAGAGGGTGAGAGAGAGGCAGAGACAAGCAAACAATCAAACTCCGCGTGGGATGCATATCTTATAGCATTGAGGAGTTTTAGTTAATATGTAATACATGCTCTGATTGGGTAGCTTCTAAGCCATCCGCCAATAGCGTCCCTTGTATGAAATCAACAGGGCAAACAAACTGAGGAAGCGTGTAGCATAAATTAAAAGACCCATTGTCCGCAGAAATCCGCGAACCAGCGAAAAATCTGTGATATATATTTAGATGTGCTTACATTTAAAATCCGCGATAGAGTGAAACCGCGAAAGTCAAAGCGCGATATAGCGAGGGATTACTGTAAAGTGATATTCCAGAGTTTTGAGGCAAACAGTGTCATACACATAAGCATGGGAGGCAGCTAGATGGACCAAAAGAAGACAATTCCACGGCAGGTCAGACAAGGGAATTTCTGCCTTATCCTGCTGACGTCACTTCCGGCCTCCCCAATGATCTTACTGCCACTGACCTGATTTAAAAGCAAAAAAGCTTCCTCTTTGAATTCAGTTCTGTACTCAACATGTACACTTCTGTGCTACCAAAGCTCAGTTTTTGCAGCCTTATTCCAGTATACGAGTGGCTGCCCCAAACCTCTTTTTGTGTCAAGGTCTTTCATTTCACAACAGCTTTATAACTCATTTCACATTTACTTATTTAGCTGACAAATGTATCCAAGGCAACTTACAACATTTATGATACAATTGGTTACATTCTTCTTTGATTTTCCAACTGGAGCACAGGCAATTCCTTAGGCAGGTCAAAGAATTGCTCATGGTCACACAGGAGGATTTGATCCCACAACCTCAGGGTTTGAAGTCCACAACCTTAACCACTACACCACACTGCCTAGCCCTGCAAGGGGTCAATATTTGGCAAAAAAAAACAATATTACTGAGCCCACTGAGGGGAAATGTAGTTACAGCTTCAAGACTCTGACGTCATCTCAACGTTGTCCTATTGCAAGTGGATACTGCTTTGCACAAGAAGGTGACTAAAAAGAGAAGTTCATTTGGCCAGATGAGAAGTAAGCAAACAAAAGACAAAGCAACTCTACATGCAATTTACAAAGGCACAATTGCACTCTGGGGATGTTTTCTTTTTTTCGATGGGGCAGAAATGTAGGGTTCAAAGGATGGGCAATGGTTAGATGCAACTTTAAGGCTAATATATATAAGAGAGTTGTGCGATAGCTGAATATTAACAAAAATCAGTTACGGTTCTTAATTTGTTTCCATCAGTTGCCATATAGCCAATCTTATTGGGACAGGTTTCAATCACTTCAATCTCAATTCTAAACTGGATTAAACTGGGTTTGAACATTAATAGATCTGGATAGAATTACTAGGATTTTGTAGACATTTGGTTTCTTGATAGTGGATGTTCATCCAAGAATGATTTTTATGCAGCCTCATAGAGACCTGAACTTTAATCCAGCTGCTTAGACCACTTTGCTGATGGCCATAAGAAGTAAACACTGGGGTACATAACTTTATTTGTGAAGACTAACACAAAGCAAATGAAGGTCACCTGGAAAAGACAAAAATAATAACATATCCATTTTGTTTTCATTAACCTGCTTCCAAGAGTTTGTAACATTTATGAGGTGTAAATTGTAATAGTGTAGCCTATTAGTATATTATGGCATTGTAATTCCACCACCATTTAGTGTATAAAATAATGATCCTTTTAGAATGTACAGTAAGTGAACAAATCAGAAATAAATTCAGTAAACATGAAGACAAAATGAAAGAAGTAAAACAAGGGGGGAGCACACAGTGGCAGAGTGGGTGTCTTGGGCCAGCAAGCTGCCCCCATTCTGCCAGCTTAGTAACTAATGATGTACCTTCTCAGTTTGTGTTATCAATACCTCAATGACTTGAGACCCAGCATCTCAGCATCAGGGAGTTTATCAGAAACAGATTGGCCAATTACCCTCTTGACCTCCCTGCGAGTTCTCATTACATCTCATTTGTTTTTTAGTCCTGTCGTCACTAAATACCACTGGGTGATGTATGAGTCCCGTGGAGTGGACCTGATTGATTTATGTCACGTACTCGTTGTTCGAGGCTTTAATAACCATCGTACAAAAGCTTCTTCTCAATGATGCAAACCTTTAGTAAATTAGCCCCTAACCTTAATATAGAACAGATACTGTATGTCGAATATTCACATACGTTGTAGGTAAAAAGATTCTACAAGACACATATTGCACTCTGTTTCACATTGTATAAGTCATTTCAAATTCAGTTACTGAAGAAGTAATTTATAGTATATAAAATACATACATTTTGAAAGGAAAAGTCTGATAAACATCCATAGACAATTGATTGTACCACGGTTCAGCACTTCATAAATGTAATTAACCTTGACTACAGTCTAGGGCAGATGTTTTAAGACTGATCCTGTGTGTTATCATAATTTTTTATGTTTGAGCTGAATCATTTCTCTAATTTTTCTTATTCTCCTTCTATAATTGTTGCATTGATAAAGCATACTGTTACGTCTAGAGCAGAGGCACAGCAGGTAACTCGGGTCTTGATGTGCTGCAGTGGCTGAGGGGTTTCTTTAAAATCAGTTCATTCAGTTGACATCAATCCATGCTATTAATTGAACTTCTCACTTAAGAAGATAGCTTGCCTCTGCCTCCGGTCTTCAATCTCATAAAATACCAATAGTGTGGGTTTTACTTCTGTGTGAAATTCAGAAAAATGATTATTACTTTCACCCCTTTTAACGTTAGTTCTCCATATTTTTTGCTTAATTTTCCTTTATTGTACTGTTAATTTTTTGCCTTTATCCAGATGTAAATGAAAATGTAGCCAACTGTTAGCCATGTTAACCAGCACTCTTACATGTATTAGCCTTTTTCGTAGAAACTGTTTTAATAAAGCATTTAGAAAGAAATGAGAAAATAAAGTAAGTAACTCAGGGTTTGAAGGCTAGTCCACTTTTATAGATTTTTTGCAGAAAAGTAAAATACGTATACATTCTGTAGGAATTTCTGACATGGTAGAATGAATGCAGGATGCAGAAATCTAATTAAATGACATGGTCCATTAACAGCAGGGGCTGACCTCAAATGAAGAAACTGGTGAAAATAAAAACCGTCTGCCACTGCGATACTCCAGAAGCCGTAGACTAGTGTGGCTAGAGTAATTATGATTTGGATGTTATGGCTAAAGAGTAATGAGCAAGGCTACTCCACATTTTCTGAGATCTGGGTTTGGATTCTGGCCTGGTCACTGTCTGTGTGACATCTGCACATCGTCCCCAGTTACTTTTAAAATTGCAAAGATATGTTTTTCTCATTATGTGCCTACACTAAATTTGCATATTCTGTTGGTGTATGCTGTGATGGTCTGGCTTCTCTTTCAGTGTAGTGTCTAATGTTCTGTATTGTACTTCTTTATTTACAGAAATAGAAATAGAGGGTTCTAGAAATGCAGTATATAGATGATGAATGGAGTTTCTGTTATCCTATTCAGAAATGTTTCTTTCATTGCTGTCAGGATAGGCTCCAACATTTATGGAAGTAGAAGATTGTTTGTTGATTTGATTAATTTGCCTATTTGATTTCTGAGAATGGGAAAACTTATTGCCCACCATATTGAAAGACACGCTAGGG
Organism: Polypterus senegalus; assembly: GCF_016835505.1. Classification (NCBI taxonomy): domain Eukaryota; kingdom Metazoa; phylum Chordata; class Cladistia; order Polypteriformes; family Polypteridae; genus Polypterus; species Polypterus senegalus. The sequence continues at coordinate 34,012,691 of NC_053167.1, forward strand.
CTTCTTTACCTAAGACCACCACAGACAGAACAATCCAGACTATGCGGTGGCTGGAGCAATCTGGCTGAAACTTTTCCTAGAGAATTTTAGATTAGGTAACAAACTGTACATAAAAAGGATACAATACTTTCAGTTTGTTTTAATATAACTTAAATTTCATCCTTTTCAGCATTTTCTGAACTTGGCAAAACTTTATTTCCTGTAGTTAGTGCTGTGATTTCTTTCCAGATTCTTAAGATATGCTTTTGGTTTGATTGGCATTACTAAATTGTCCCAGAGTGGATACATTTTTGAGACAGAAGGTAAATTTGTATTATGATCTTATTAGGATGAAATGCTACTGGTAACGTTCAGTATGTTTAGCATTATATTACAGACGTGTAATCTAGATTAGGTAATACAAACTCAGATGTGTCTGAAATGTTTCAGATAGCTTTAAGTTGTCTATGTATACAATAGCACATGCAGAAGTGCAGGAATGTTACTTTGAAAGACAGAAGCACTTGAGCTGGTGAATGACTTGTACAATATTAGAAAAATAGGCACTTATAATGCCTTTTATTACTTTGAAATATGAAACTTGTGTATTAACAGATGTAATCCTACATGCTTGTGAGTTAAGTTTTGTAAGAGGATGTGTTTTCACTGCAGCCAACACATCCCTATAAAGTGAAGCCACATCTTCCCAAGTCTTAATTGTCAATATGCCCATTGCCAGTCATATGGTATATTGAGTCATAACTCCTCACCTATAAAAGATGGTGGCACTCATCTTGTAGCATGCAAGTATTAGATTTAAAATAAAAATCTTTCAGAATTTTAGTTAGGGGAAGGAAATCCTAGTCTGGTTTTAAACTTTTTATTAACAAAGATTGTTATATTTTGCTTTGGGTTATACAGACTTTCTAGTTTACTTCTTCTGACTGCTTTCCATTGTCCATTTCCTGGTCACTGATATCTGTTCATCCACCTGGCAATATTGTTCTTAAAAACTTAATTGAAATTTGGAGAATGTGGAAGCCATTTGAGTAAGCTAAACTTACAGCCACGTTCATGGCCCCAACTAGAGGTAATATTTGTTTTGTAACATGCCATGTTAAAGTCTTTAACTGAAAAACATATCAGTTTAAATTCACTAATTGAAAAATGGTGGACAGTCGCCATAAAGAGATGTACATTGTCAGTAACTTTGCTTAAATACAATGTTCCATTGATATGCAGTAAATATCTGTTATAATCCTAAAGGAAGCTGCCTCTCAAAGAATATGTGTGTTTATGTTGATCCAGCATTTTCAACATCTAAACAATATTCAAAAGCTATTAAAAAGGCAAATCAAACATTACTGTATTTTGTAAAAACTGTTGAATATAAATCAAGTTATTCTCAGACTGTATAATGCAATAGTGAGGCCACATCTGGAGTATTGTGTTTGAAGTTCTGGTCATCATGCTACAAGAAAAACATAGCAACACCTGAAACTGTGCAGAGGAGAGCAACAAAGTTCATCCAAAAATTTAAGAAAATGTCCTGCTGAGACAGACTCAGACAAAAAAAACCTGTTTAATCTCATTGCATGAGAGCCTAATCCAGGTCTTCAGAATTCTCAAAGACGTTTGGGTGATGCGTTGGCTGACATCAATTTTAATATGTAACAAGTTAAAGGCTGGCTCTGGTGGCCTTTTCATATTTGAGTTTTCCTAAAAAGATATTCTGTTACTTTTTCTTAGTTCCTTCTCTTAGGATTACACATTTTTGGCAATGTTTTTTGAGTTTTGATTTTGCCTGACAAAAGAGCAGTCTGAATTTTGGTTTTACTCATCTTCTGATCCATCTCTCTCAAAATTCTATCTCCCTCTTTTGAGGGATACAAATATCTATATAGCTAAAGCACTTCTGCAGCAGAAATACATGCTAATACGTTTGCTAAGAGACCTCACTTACTGATAATTTAAAGCAGGGCCTCCACTACTGTTTCAGTAGACTATCCTGATGTTAAATAGTCTACGTCTATTTTATGGCTTTTTTGCCATAAGACTATCACAGCTGAGCCACAAGCATTTGAGGTTTGAATGAATAAAACTAGATTAAAAGAAAAGGTTATCTGCTTCCATCACCAATTTGTGTCCCAGGAACCTTCACTCAGATAGGGCAAACAACTTGATTACTGGATTACTGGAATGCCAGTGCTTAGTTTGAAATATGGATACACAAATGCAAAGATGTAGGCTGCCAGACACAGTGGTGAGGTTTTTTAACTCATGTTCAATTTGAAGTGATCTGGCTCTTGTCAAATCAGTATTTGCCGAATGATTATACAGGGTTTTGAATTGTGCAGTAAATACATATCAATTTATCTGCAAAGCCATTAGGCTTTTTCAGTGTGGGCCTTATCAGGTTGTGATGCATTCAGTAGCATTTAATCCACATTCAACATATTGCATAGCCTGCCATGAGCTTAGGTTCATTTTGATATTTTCTAAGGGAAATAAATTTTTCCTTCACAAAAGAAAGTTTCTCTGTTGTCTTTCAACATGGATAATCTTTTGGTGTGTAGAAAGACAATAGTGAGCTGATATGGAGGAGCTCACCAAGCCAACCAAAGTGAACACCATCGTACCTGCCCCACTTGAACAACCGAGACCCGAGGCTGGAGCCAGAGACTTGGAGACAAACCCAACAAAAGGGAACACCCCCCACAACCTTTGCGGTGATATTGAAGAGGCATATGGTGTTCCATTGTCCCCATGGAGAGTACCTGATGGACTCTGGGTGGACACGTGGAGAGAGGCAATGCAGTTTCATCTGACCCACCCGTAATCCCTTTTTCAGGTATGGTCAGACTGAATGGACACCCTGTCCTTGTTCTTTATGATTCTGGCAGCAACAACAAGAACTCTTATTTGTTGTAGGCCAATACGTCCCAATGGAACAGTATAATGAATCCTGGAGCTACATCACTGCGGTGTCTAGGTTACTGGCACAGGTGCATTTAAAGAGACTGAGTAGTGGTGCTCCTGAAACCGCTATACTTCATGAGCTCAGGAAGAGATTGGCCCAATAGAAAATCTGGGGTTGATTCGCCATATCTATCTCCTTACTAAGAGCAAGGAAGCCCCACCCAGTGGAGAGTTCTAGCCATGCAAGAGAACAGGCAAAGGGGTATCTACACAGTTTGATCCGGTGGACCTGGGGCTGGGGCCTGCCCCTTGATTTTCCAGGATCTCCTGCCACATCATCTGACCTAGTCACCTCTCTACAGCTTCCTTTTGCTCCCTACCCTTATCCTTTAAAAGAGAGCAGTGGAATGATGATTCCTTCAACCATACAAGGAATGACGTTAACCCACTAGACAGACAACCAACCTGATGGGAATAGTCTTCGCTGCCTCGCTTTGTGTTAGAAAACAATCTGTTATATCAGGTGGTGAAACACCAGAGTGAGCAGCATATATAGGCATTGAAAAACCCTAGAAGGAATTATTGGCCTGGTGTACATGAGGAGGTGTGCCACTTTTGCAAGTCCTATCCTGAATATCAGCTCACCTAGATACCCTGACAGTACCTTGCTCCTCTCATACCGTTGCTCCTAATTGACATTCCCTTTAAGCGGATTGGCACGGATAATGTTGGCCTGCTCAAAACCAGGGCAATAAATACATTGTCATCCCGTTGGATTTTCAAATCTATCACCCAGGGACTGGTTTTGAGTCTTCTTACGAGTTGGTATTCCCAATGAGGTCCTTACCATCCAGGGGATGCTCTTTAGGTTGCACAACTTCAGGGAAGTCAACAAGCTGCTATGCTTTAAACACCTCAAACTGCCCATATATGGTCTGGTTGAGTGCTTTAACTAAACACATCAACAGATACTGAGGAAGGTGGTTAGAGCAGAAGGGACAGACTGGGACCAATTCCTACCTATAGTCTTGTTTGTCTTCTGTGAGGTCCCCCAGGCCTCTACGGGGTTTCCCGTTTTGAGCTACTTTGTGGTAGATAGCCGAGTAGATGTTCAACCTGATTAAAGAAGGTTGGGAGGGACAAAAGCCTACGTGATTTCATAATATTTTGGAGTGTGTTGCCAGGCTATGTGACAGCTTCACAAGGCTCTGAGGAAGCATCACGAGAACGTTCGGACTGCTCAGGCCCAAGTCTACAACATAGGATCTCACCTTTATAAATTCAGCCCTGGCCACATGTATATTTGCCACTAGTATCACAGGAAGTGAAGGTATGTCAAGTCATCCATTGCAGGAGTTAAATTGCATTTAGTCATTGTATAGTAATTAGAGCCAGGTATGGGCATAAGCAAAATCTCTCAAATTTCAAAAAAATCCCTAAGGTTTTCTTGTCATCTGTTAGGAAATATCCCAGTTTGTATAATGGTTATAATAATTTGCATTTATTTATTTGGCCAACGCTTGCATCCAAAGCAGCTTACAAGATTTGAGATACAATTGGGTACATTTCTTTTTTTTTCCCCAATTGTAGCACAGATGAATGAAGTGACTTGCCCAGGGTCACACAATGTCAGTGGTGGTATCTGGGAGCATTAACCACTGCACCACACTGCCTGCCCAATAATAGTTATGTTATAGAAGAGGAAAAAGAACAACCCTCAATGGCTTTGATTTCATAGTTATGTAGACCAATTCTGAAATGATAACTCACTACTACTGTACTCCACCCCAGTCTAGTTCTATTTACTGAGCTGCCTCTAGACATTTATAAAATTTGATTTTCACTTTGAGCCTCTGTACAGTGCATGCAGATGGTGGTCCTTTGCCTCCTTTATTGCATTTCCTGCCTGTGGCACTTCTGTACTCTTCTTCTTTGCAAAAAAAAAAACACTCAAAAATGCTCAAAGATGGAAACAACCTGCCAAATCCTGCGAATGAAGTCATTATCAGGTTGATGATTGCTAGGGTGTAATTATTCCATACTGTATAATTGAATAGGAAGTCATTGATCTGCAGTTACGGGGAAATGTCTGTTTTCATTGCCTTAATACGACTCTTCACACATTAATCTCCATCTACAACTGTGCACCATCCCCCATTCTCACTTTTGCAAGGGCAGGCACTGTGCTGCTGAACTCATGGCAGTGCCATTAACAGCCCAATGCAAATATTTTTTCATGGACAATCAATAGTCATTTGAGTGGAGTGACCAAAAGTCATGTTTGTCATGTTAATCTTTCTTGCTGCTTTAGCTAAGTGAAATGTCCTCTGCAGAGTGCTGGTAAACAGGAAAGAATTGTCGTGAAAAAATGTCACTCTAGCCCACGTGCCTGCATGACAACAGTCACACTGCATCACTGTGATGATTACTAGTGTCATCTAAGAAAATATTTCAGAAAACAATTGCAAATATTTCATTAATGTACAAATCTCTAGTTTACATGACTCTTTTTATTTAATATGGAACCAATAATATCATAAATTATTACAGGGAAATTTACAAATCTAACGTAATATTAATACCTTATACAATTAAAGAACTGAACAGTACAATGTTGGGAATGCACACACATAAATCACATATACAGTAAGCAATATACTACAGCTAGGCAACAGAAGAACAGTGTGCCCAAGAGGGTTTCTACAACGGCCCATAGCAACTAAGTGAGCCTTATGGACTAGATGGTCTACACTTGTTTGCCAAGTGCCTTATGCTATCATGTTTTATATTAATTCAGTACAATTGTGGTGTAAAATTGCAAAACAGTGTCCACAGTAATAGTGATAGACAAGGTTATATGATGTGCTGCACAAATTAAAAGAACAATGTGGAATAAACAATACATCATCGCTTACATGCATTTGCTTACATACTTGACATGTTGACAGCAAACCCCACCTCTGATATTGAGAAAACAGTCCAAAGTAGCTAAAGCCAAGAAAAGAAAGAGAAAATACAGTCCATATAGAAGACATCAACAAACCATTGTTCCAAATGTCTTCTCCAGGTTTTACTGGAAGGGCTGTATGTTTTGTTTTTGATGTTTGATTAATGAATATACTTTTGATGCTTATTCTGAAGTTGATCAACACTGTCAGACATCACTCACTGACAGTTTGGGCACATTTCCCTTCATTTAAACATCGAGGCTTGGCAAAGAGCTTGTGCCAGTCTATGAAAACAAGGCTTTCTAGTGATCTTACCTATTAAGGATTTTGAAAAATTGAAACATGCAGGTGAAGAATACACAGACATTGTCAGCTGACAAATATCTGTAAAGGAATGAATCAAATTATCATAATACCAGAATAATATCTGGCCATAAGGATCTGTCTAAACACTATAGCAATGATGATAGCTAAGCGATTGGATTGTGATTGTCAAACAGCTCCAAGCAGAAGGCATGGCTAAGGTTACTGTCATGTCAGCAAGCACAGCATCACAGAAACTCACATATTCAATTGAAAACACAGAAAAGCAACATACACCAAGGAATGGTAGCATGCTGTTGCTCATTTCTCATTTACACATTCAGTTCTTTTTTTCTTCTTTCTTTATTAATTTTATTGCAATCCATACAAATCAATCAAATTTTTACAAAAAGAAAAACTGAGTTAAGAACAGATCGATCCCCACCCCTGAGAGAGAAAGCAAGCCAAACGGCGTGAAATTTAAGGCTTGTAAACATACCTAAATTAACAAATTCTCTGTGCTTTATAAACTTATTTTAAAATATTACTGATTAGATCCTGCCATGTTTTTAAAACCTCTAACTGAATATTAGATTTTTCCAATTTCAAATTATATAACACATCGGTTTCCCACTGACTTAAAAGAGGAGAGTTTGGATTCTTCCAGTTTATCAGAATAAGTCTACGTGCCAACAGTGTAGTGAATGCAATCACAATTTGTTTGTCCTTCTCCACTTTAAGCCCCTCTGGAAGAACCCCAAACACAGCTGTTAATGGGTTAGGAGGGATTGTGAGTCCAAGGCTGTCTGAGAGGTAATTAAAAATTTTTGTCCAGAATAATGCTAATTTGGTGCAGGCCCAGAACATGTGACCCAGTGAAGCTGGGGCTTGGTTGCAGCGTTCGCAGTTTGGATCATGCCCTGGAAACATTTTGGAGAGTTTTAGTCGAGACAGATGTGCTCGATATATAATTTTGAGTTGTATAATTGTATGCTTTGCGCATATGGAGCTCGAGTGAATTCTCTGCATTGCTACTTTCCACTCCTTTTATGATATATTAATTGAGAGATCTTTTTCCCAGTGTCCTCTTGGATCTTTGAAAGGGAGGGATTGTAAAATGATTTTATATATTGTAGAGATGGTGTCTGAGTCCTTGAGATTGAGCAATATTTTTTCCAGTATGGATGATGGTGCAAGATGAGGAAAATCTGGAAGGTTCTGTTTAACAAAGTTCCTGATTTGAAGATAGTGAAAGAAATGTGTAACTGGAATGTTAAATTTGGAATTTAATTGTTCATATGAGGCAAAGATGTTGTCTATTTAAAGATCTCTGAGCAAGTTAATTACAAATTTTTTCCAGATATTAAAAACTGCATATGTTTGCGAAGGTTAAAAGAGGTGGTTCTCTTGCAGAGGTGCCACAGATAGAAGCTTCTCCGTCTTAAAATGCTTTCTACATTGGTTCCATATTCTAAGTGAGTGAAGCACAATTGGGTTATTAGTATATTGCCGATAACGTGTGTTTATTGGAGCACAGAGCAAGGAATACAAAGAAGTACTGCAGGATTTTACTTCTATTGCGGTCCATGCCTGTGTATGTTCTTCTATTTGTGTCCAGGTTCTTATCGCCTGTATATTTGCTGCCCAGTAATAAAACTGGAAGTTAGGGAGAGCCATGCCGCCTTCTGCCTTTTGTCTTTGTAGGGTCGCTCTTTTGATGCGTGGATGTTTAGAATTCCAAATAAATGAGGTTATTGTTGAATCTAATTGTACACATTCAGTTCTAAATGTAATGCTCTTGTGAAAAAGAAATATGATGACTAAGTAATTTGGAAAAAAGAAGAACAGGAGATTAAATACTATAACATAGCAGGCATAATCATTGTCTGCGTACAAGCTAAGCTAACAAAAAGCAGAGATGCAAAGTGTCTCAAAGTGAAATGTAAAATTGAAAGTAATGGTACAGAAAATGTAGAAATATTTTTAAGAACCTAAATTAAGAATTTCTACCCATAAATTTTGATACTGTGCCATCATCTTATATACAGTAGGTGGTAATGTAATACATTGCATGATTTGATGGACATGTGACTGGAATTGACAACACTAACCATAAACAGTGTGGCTGCAGTCATTCAAATAGTGTATGCAGCTTAAAAACAAATAAAATAATGTCACAATTGCATTAAAATATAATGCTAAAACATAATTTCCATCACAAATACACAATAAAAAATAAACCACAATAATTGAGAAACAAATAAATACTATGTATCAAAAATGACAATCATGACAGTAAATAGAAGTTGATATTATAATGAAGAAAATCATAGTTCATAGTTGAGTAAGTCTACAGGGTGGTCCAGATCTAATTATGCAATTTTCATTACGCTATAACTTATTAAGTTTATTACTCCAAGCCTGTATCCAACTGAATGCAGGATAAGTGGGACTTACATGGAAAATCAGTGAATTAATTCAATGTAAGTCCAGTTTCGTTTATTACAAGATATTTCGAACATTTCTTTTGTCTTGTATTGTTTTCTTGCATTGCATTAAAAGTTGCATAATTAGATCTGGACCACCCTGTACAAACCCTATGATGTGCTGGCACAACAGCCATTGATGGTCCCTACTTTGGCCCTAATGCTTCTAGGGCAGGCTTAGATATTGCAGCCCTTATAAAGGATTGATGGAGCTCATAAAATGGATATTGATAAAAATACAGTATAATTTTGTCCCATTTACCTTAGTAGCTAAGCTAAAGATATTATAAAGTTTAAAGTTTTGTCAACTACAGATATATTTTTGTTCTGTCATTCTATTTGAAAAATTATTTAATGATATTATTTTAACTATTGATATTGATTTGAAATTATCTAATACATTTGATTTTAAGTAAGTTATTTGACTCTTAGGTAGCACAGTGTTTGTGGCTACTGAGTTATGGTTTGAATCCACAGCCTGGCTATGGCCTTTTGGACGTTTGCTGTCAGAATAGGCTTTGGTTCCATGCCTCACTTAAGTGGATTAAGAATATGACATACTGTAAGAAGATGGACATACTGTGTGCGTGGGCATTTTTATACAGTTTTGTAAATTATAGTAGTTTTGTAATACCAACAATGTCACATTCATTATTTAACCTACTTAGTCAATTACAGTGTCATCTGGAGCTAGAAACTGGAACCAACTTAAGATGAGACACCAGCTGATGGAAGGTAACAATATTACCTACGGCAGTATGGTGACATAGTGGTTAATGCTGGGAATCCATGTGTTGCCTGTATGTACAAATTGTATGTTTTCTTAATGTCTCTGAAGGGTTAGGTTTAGGGATTTTTCTTCTACTTACTCCAGTTTTCAACCAAAACTCAAAAGACATGAACGTTGATGCTATGATGACTGTAAATTGATCCCACGAGAGTGTGCGTTAGTGGGCCCTATAATATGCCAATACCATGTCCGAGACTGGTTCCTGCTATGTGTGCTGTGCTGCTGTGAAGGGCCACAGCCCCGATGACTTTGAATTGGATTACGTGGGTTTGAATGTTAGCATTTATGTAATTCAACAGACCATACCTAGCAAATATCTATTGATCCATCCATCCATCCATACAAAACTGAATCTACGTAATCCATAATTGGAAAATAGAAGTATGGTATTACTTTCAGTGTTAAAATAAGAATGCCATTTATTTTTATTTATTTAAACATAGGCAATACCATATCCTCATTTTAACAGCTAGTATGTTGAACATTTTTATAATGTGATGAAAAACTTCCACTATGCATGCAGTAGTATACTGTAAGTGACACTAAATACCACTCAGCAGCATTATGTTGCCCTTTAGTGACCATCAGCACTTAAACAAAATCTTCTGTGACTCAGCCAGATGCAGTTTTGTAACAGATTCAATTTATGTTTAAAATAAAGAAAATAGTATGTGTCTTAGTAATAAATTGATGGAGGTAGGAAAGTTTGACAGCTATTTCATTCTTCTGTAAATTTTCCAAATTAATGAAAATAATTGTATGGAAATCACTGCTAAGTGGAAATGACTGGTGTGGAAATAGCAAGAATATATTTATTATTCTTTGCAGATGTCAGCAATGGGACATGTTAGGCATATAACCACTAACTCATATTAAGGTATCAAATTTAAATAATTTAAGATGTGGATGTCTGAGGTGGCAGTACAAAATAACTTAAAAAGTGTTTATTGCTCAATTGAATAAAACAGTGAAAAACTGCCTTCATAAATACATTGTAAGAGCAAGGGCACTGTTATTGAAGTGACCCTGCCAATAACTTGTAGTTATGTTAAAAACAAACAAACAAAATAAATATATATCCATCCATCCATTTTCCAACCCGCTGAATCCGAACACAGGGTCACAGGAGTCTGCCGGAGCCAATCCCAGCCAACACAGGGCACAAGGCAGGAACCAATCCTGGGCAGGGTGCCAACCCACCGCAGGACACACACAAACACACCAAGCACACACACGGGCCAATTTTAGAATCACCAATCCACCTAACTCGCATGTCTTTGGATTGTGGGAGGAAACCCACGCAGACACGGGGAGAACATGCAAACTCCACGCAGGGAGGACAAGGGAAGCGAACCCGGGTCTCCTAACTGCGAGGCAGCAGTGCTACCACTGCGCCACTGTGCCACCCTATATATATATATTGTCGGAGATGACTGAAGTGGCGACCCGGTCAGGACGCCCAGGAGGACCGGAGGAGGGCTTGCAACTTCCCCAGACCACGTGGGGGTGACCACCCTGGTTGCTTTGGGGACCAGGGGACGCCCCAATGCCTAGAGAGCCCTGGACCTCAGCACTTCTGCCACACCCGGAAGTGCTGGGGGGAAGAGGATCGGGGACACCCGGAGTGCTTCCGGGTACACAGCCGGTGCTTCCACCACACAGGGGAGTGTCGGCGGAGGCTTATCAGGAAGCACCTGGAGTGCATCCGGGTGTGGTTAAAAGGGGCCATCTCCCTTCATTCAAGGCTGGAGTTGGGTGGAAGAAGAACGAAGTATTGGAGGAGAGGAGTGGAGGTGGACAGAAGAGAAAAGCATTGTGATAAGGCCAGAACTTGAGGGGGGACTGGTGCTGTGGCACTGGGTTTGTCCTCACTTATTGTAAATAACAGAGTGTAAATAAACGTGCGTGGTAATAAATATCATGTATACCTGTCTGTGTCCAGGCTGTACCCCACTATATATATATATATATATATATATATATATATATATATATATATATATATATATATATATGTAGAATAGGAGATGGCTCCAGCCAGGATGGAGGGTGTGCCTGTTCCCAAATAAAGCTATACAATGGATGGATTGAAGGAAAATGTAGTAGATTGTGCAGTTCTCTGATATACTAGGTGGCACCACTCCTGTGCTGGTATGCATATGCATACACCACTCAGATTTTGCTGGAAATGGTAGTACCATTAGGAAACCCTGCTGGGTGCCATGATTGCCAACAGGGTGAGCTGTAAGGGAGAGCTGTCCCCACTTTGGGGGTCTTCCACCTGACACATAAGTGCTTCCACAGATCAGTCTTTTCACACCGGAAGTACAACTGGGTGCAGCATAGAAAATGGCCACCTCACCTTCATTTGGGAGTTGGGAAAAGTTGGACAATGCTTTCTGGGAAGTATAGACGGAGTGTAAAAGAATAATCATTGGTTCTGTTTAACCTGAGTTGAAATATTTATAGAGAAGCCTTTAAAAGGTATATGAGAGCATTAAACAATTGTTATTAAAAACCTGTGACTGTGTCGGTGAAGTTGTGTCTGGGTTTTGGGAAGCTGTTTCACCCCCTGGTGGTCACTTGATCACATGTAAATACTGCAGAATGTCCCAATGTGGCTGGCCAGTCATCTGGCCTTAAAAGTCTTCATGTTTTCACCAGCATACTTGACAGCTGTAGTTATAAATGGAACATGATTTATCCTGGTTCTGCCTGGGTTGTGGTGCCAGTGAAAAAGAGGTAATAAAGTAGACAGGAAGTTTATGCAATATTTTACATTTCTTAATGAATAATGGTGAAACTTAGCAGACGCCTGAAGGTTTTCTTTGAACATGTAACTCTGGCAGATTAAATCCATTCATAACCCCATACTTTGCCAGTTATGGGAAACGGTGGCATGAAGTCAATTTTGAAGTATTTGAAGTCATACTGTACATAGTATTTTGTTGATTTATTAGTAACAAATGATGATTTTAAACAAATGCCATGCATTTTTGATGTCTTCATATTGGTATACTTTGAATTTAAGTAGATAAAATGCATCTCTACATGTGAAGCATCCATTTTTTCATCAATTCATTTTATCATTTTCAATACCCGCTTGTTCCTTCTTAGGTCATTAGGTTCTTGAACCTTTGACCATAGACTGTATACTGTAATTGGCACTCTCAGCACCAAACTCAAGACCTAAAAATATTGTTTTGAATGACTTTTTTTATATTTACAGGTGGCACTTACCATCACATAGTAGCTAGGGTCCCCAGTTCTGTGAAATCTGAAAGTTAGCCCAATGGTTGTATATTTACTAGAGGGGCTACAGTTTTCTTGATTAATCTCACAAAAACATACATTACAGTATGTTAGCTTGTCTTTCAGTATATGATGAATGTTTGCCCAGCACTTGTGGCCAGTGTATGTGACTAGGTTGAGGCTATTCTGGAACCTTCCAATGACTTGGCATAGGCTGGCAGCTTATTTGACAGGCTGTTCTCAACAAACCTGGGAAAATATTGACATATACTGAGTATATCATCATGACCATACGGATGATGCATGTACACAATCCTTGGAAATGATGTCAGTTGAGATTGTGTTCATTTCTGTGGCAGAGGTCATTATGGAGGCTAAAAATATTCTGTAGTTTCAAGATAAAAAGCATGGATGAAATGCATCTAGAAATGCTGCAGTGTGGCATAAAAGGTGTAGGTGATGTCTGACATTCAGAGATGAGGGAGATAATGCAGTTTTAAAAAAGGAGGACAGGATTGTTCTGTTTGCACATTTGGTTGATGGAACAAAGATTTCAGTTGATAATCCAACATTAGGATTCATCCATGGCGAAGGAACAGTGAGTCAACTCTTAATCTTCAAAGAAATATCCTATGGGTATTAAAAGGTTTCCTGTTATGACAGTATATGCTTTACAGAGTTGACAAAGGCTGTTAATTCTCTACCCCTTGGGACCTGATGGGTAGTGTTGAAATAGTATTGGTTCTGGGCTTGCCACTGGAGTATGCATATGCAGGAAGAGAGTTACATCTGCACACTTACCATTAAGTCCATTTAAACCAACCATATGACTCAGGCATAAGTGCATCCTGTATACATTTGTTTTCGTGATTTTCAATAACAGCCTATAAATGTGCAACCAATGCATTTTCCTAATTTTTCCATCCCAAACCACAAAATAATTTCTGCATGATTTAACACCATTCTATAGAATATGCATCTATCAGTTTGTTATCCTGGAAAGAAGAGTAGGTCTTATTGGACCATCATCTATTGGCAATAGCACCTTATACATGAACAGGAGTCGTCATTCGATTAACCACAGTGAATATAATCTGAAATCACCATTTACAGAAGGTACCTAAGAAGGCCAGTGGCGAGCATTGTGCTGACATTACATGTGACTGGCCATTTGAAAATGAGCTGCTCAGTAAAAGTAAGCATTTCTTAGGAAACATAGGGGTCAGTAAAAAAGTCACAGGGGGCTGTTGACCATAGCAGATGAAGAGCAGTTAAAGGAAGGCAAAGATAACGTCAGAAATAATCTGCTATTGTAAGTCACCATCCAGATTGAAAAAAGCCTTCATATTCTTTGGTGGGAACTGGCTCTAATGTTACTCTCATTTGGAGGAATTCACTCCATCTTGACTTGGGCTTGCAGCCCACAGATTTGTTTGAGGACAATGATTGGGGAGCAGAAAGCAATGATTGATAGACAAAACGTGAGTGTGCAATCATTTGGTAGAGCTGGAAAGCAGGACATCTTTGTGTATAATATATATATATATATATATATATATATATATATATATATATATATATATATATATATATATATATATATATATATATATATATATATATATATATACTGCTCAAAAGAATTAAAGTAACACTTTTTAATCAGAGTATAGCATAAAGTCAATGAAACTTATGGGATATTAATCTGGTCAGTTAAGTAGCAGAGGGGTTGTTAATCAGTTTCAGCTGCTGTGGTGTTAATGAAATTAACAACAGATGCACTAGAGGGGCAACAATGAGATGACCCCCAAAACAGGAATGGTTTAACAGGTGGAGGCCACTGACATTTTTCCCTCCTCATCTTTTCTGACTGTTTCTTCACTAGTTTTGCATTTGGCTACAGTCAGTGTCACTACTGGTAGCATGAGGCGATACCTGGACCCTACAGAGGTTGCACAGGTAGTTCTCCAGGATGGCACATCAATACGTGTCATTGCCAGAAGGTTTGCTGTGTCTCCCTGCACAGTTTCAAGGGCATGGAGGAGATTCTAGGAGACAAGCAGTTACTCTAGGAGAGCTGGAGAAGGCCATAGAAGGTCCATAACCCATCAGCAGGACCAGTATCTGCTCCTTTGGGCAAGGAGGAACAGGATGAGCACTGCCAGAGCCCTACAAAATGACCTCCAGCAGGCTACTGGTGTGAATGTCTCTGACCAAACAACCAGAAAGACTTCATGAGGGTGACCCAAGGGCCCCATGTCCTCTAATGGGCCCTGAGCTCACTGCCCAGCAGCATGCAGCTCGATTGGCATTCACCATAGAATACCAGAATTGGCAGATGCACCACTGGTGCCCTGTGCTTTTTACAGATGAGAGCAGGTTCACCCTGAGCACGTGACAGAAGTGAAAGGGTCTGGAGACGCCATGGAGAACATTATGCTGCCTGTAACATCATTCAGCATGAGCAGTTTGGTGGTGGGTTAATGATTGTCTGGGGAGGCATATCCATGGAGGGTCACACAGACCGCTACAGGCTTGACAAAGGCACCTTGGCTGCCATTAGATATCAGGATGAAATTCTTGGACCCATTGTCAGACCCTATGCTGGTACAGTGGCTCCTGGTGCACGACAATTCCTGGCCTCATGTGGTGAGAGTATGCAGGCAGTTCCTGGAGGTTGAAGGAATTGATACCATTGACTGGCCACCACACTTTCCGGACCTAAATCCAATAGAACACCTCTGGGACATTATGTTTTGGTCCATCCAATGCCACCAGGTTGCACCTCAGACTGCCCAGGAGCTCAGTGATGCCCTGGTCCAGATCTGGGAGGAGATCCCCCACAACACCATCTGTCATCTCATTAGAAGCATGCACCGATGTTGTCAGGCATGTATACAACAACACAGGGGCCATATAAAGTGCTGCGTACAATTTTGAGTTGCTGCAATTAAATTTTGGCAAAATGGACTAGCCTGCCACATAATTTTTTCACTCTGATTTTTGGGCGTCTTTGAATTCAGGGCTCTGTAGGTTGATCATTTTCATTTCCATCAAACGATGTGGCATCCTTTCGTTCCTAACACATTACCCAGTCTATATCAGTATAGATATCCAGGAGGATTTCTTTTTCCCATTGAGATCTGATGTGTTTCCAAAGTGTTCCTTTAATTTTTTTTAGCAGTTTTATATATATAGAGTGGCACATGGCCGGCTGTTCATCCCGGCCAATAACCTCAGGCCGCCAGATGGAGCCCTCCTTGCAGCATGGTGATGCCCCGAATGCCAGCAGGGAATTATGGACAGTGGACTTTTAATGCACAGCCCTGCTTGATACCATAGGGGCCGCCAAGAGTAGCTGCAGGGAGGTCCAGGGACTATTTTCCCTACACCCCAGTAGTACATCCCAGTCACATGGACAGAAGAAATGACATGCTTCCAGGATGAAGAAAAGGAATTTTTACCTGACCCGGAAGTGATAGAAAGTCACATGGACTGAGGAACAAACACTTCCGGGTCAAGGAATATAAAGGACTCTGGGAAATCCCAGATGGACGAGCTGTTCGGAGGCAGGGTGGCTAAGCGTTTGGGAGAGTGGAGGATTGATTATTGGTTATTAATGGAGTATTGTGGAGAGGAGGGTGCTTTGTGCACTTTATTATTATAATAAATATTCATCTTTGGACTTTTACCTGGTGTTTGATGTGTGGTCTGAGGGTTCAAGGGAGCGAGAAAGCCCTAAACTGTCACTATATATATATATATAGTGGTGGACAGCCTGGGTCAATGCCTGGCCGGGACGCCCCTTTGGTATATGTTAAGGAGGAGCAGCCATGGACTTTGCAATACCTGGGTTGGAGCGGTGCCTTGGTTTCCCGCAGGGCTCCATTGGAATTTGAGTTGGGTGCAGCCCTGTTGGGTCCCGCAGGCGCTGCTAGGGGGTGCTGCAGCAGGGACTCCTGGGCCCTTATGGGCAGTGTATTCACCGCAGCCAGAATTTGGCTGTCACCCACATGGAGCACTTCCAGGTGGACTATAAAAGTGGCCAGCAGCCACCACTCAAGGAGCTTGAGTCGGGAGGAGGAAGAATACACTTGCCAGGAGGAATGGTGGTGAAGGAAAGGAAGAGTCTTTGTGCTTGTGTGTTTGTGTGGTTTGTGGCTGTGTTGTGCCTGTGGGACATGGGGAAGACGTGCCCCACAGGTGAAGAAAAATAAGACTTTATATGTTGTTTTTTTTATCTCTCCCTCCTTTTATATATATATACAGAGAGAGAATAAGTGGTTTTCCATCCATCCATGTTCTCGATCTGCCCCTCCGAAGTCCACATAGTCTGTTTTTATTGATTATTTTTCTCAAATATTATCATGTCTCTTGCACTCATTTACAGCTGAGTAGACAGTTAGGATGGTTATCAGACAAGGTCCAAAGGTAGGATCAAACAGTGTTTTTGATATTTGAGTGACTTTCCTTCTATTAGTCATCTTGCTAATACTCCATACCAGATAAAATCCTCTTCAAGGACGTTAAACTAAGCCAGACAAAATCGACAGTAGTCTGGTGGTTTTGCTCTTTGCCACACTTTCGTGTTTGAATCATCTCAGAATGGAATGAGTCAGAAATTACATTTCTGCAAAACGTTTTTAAAGGCCTTGCCTCATAGTGCTTCTAACATGAAAAACTTGAGGAGAAAGTCACTGATGATTTGTACTTAAGAATTATACCTCAGCAGCTTGTTAGTGTCATTTGCTAGAAACTATCATCAGGGCTTGACTAAAATGATGGTCACATGAGTGGATGTAGTTTACTTCTTCATGATTTAAATAACAGCTTTACAGGGAATGCTTTATATATATAATAGGAGAAACACTAGAAGCTGTTGTATATTCTTGTAACAGTAGAAAGCCTTTTGTACTATCTGAGAGAATATCCCTCCAGGTCAGGTCAGGTCAGGTCAGATTGGGGATCACGCACGTTGCTGCACCCACCACACAACTGAACACCCTCCACCCTCCAGAAATGTCCCTCTATCAGCCGCAGTCAGGTGTTATGTGGGCGTCCCCATGGTCTGGTCTAACCAATCAGGTCCTCAACAATGAGAATATTGAGAACTGGATCACCCTCAGGGAATCGCGTCACATGGTAGTAGTTCCATAAATGACACTCCCTTACAATGCAGGTAATGTTCTTCATTTGGGACTCAGTGAGGAACCGCTCATTTAATTTAAAGTCAAACCACTGGTACCCAAGGATTCTCCAAAGAGACACAGTACCGAAGGTGTCCAGGCTTCATCTCAGGTCACTGGATAAGCATCCACGTCTTACAACCACATAGCAAAACAGAAACTCTAAAGCACCAGGACTCTAAAGACTTGGACTGTCATCCTTTGCAGAGATATCGGGAGTGCCACACACACTTTCCAGTGGCCTCATGACCCCCCATGCTCTCCCAGTTTGTCTACTGACTTCATAGGAAGAGTCACCAAAGACATGATTTTTTTATTCAATACTCCAATCCAATCAAAATAAGAGAAAAATAATAAGGTTGTATAAAAGAAATTCGACATAGAGGAAAAACAGAGAGCATTTAATGGAGAAAAGAACTGAAGACATCTTCATGGAAGGTTTATGTGTTTATATGTTGACTTCTCTTCTAAAAGACATGAAGCAGAGGAAAGCCTGCTCATCATTGGGGGACCAACACAGCTCCCACTGGAGAGTGGTAACATTTTCACTATGTTTCATGTTGCTCAGTTTCATCATTTGATGAGAACTGGATGGCATTAAGAATGAAGAAACTAAAATGTTTATAGTAAAAAAAAAAGAAGAAAATGGTACAGGTTAGAAGTGAATGAAGTAGAAATAACACTTTACACGGTATTACCACAATTGAACCTATTTAGGTAGAAGTGACCCAAAATGAACAATTAAAGCCTGCCAAGTTGATCCAAAAAAATCAGCCTCCTTTACTGTCTGGTTATTTGCACATATTTGTTATGCTCAGAATGCAAAGCTGTTTTCCATTTTACCACATAAGTTACTTTAGTTGTAACTGCTTTCCAGGCTCATATTTAATGTGTGTACAGCTCAAGTTGCCTGTGTTTAAGATTATACACTGTAGTTACTGTTTCTTTTTTTTTTGCTTTGTCTTATTTGCATTTTTTTTCTTTATGATGGTATTATTATGGTTGCTTGTTGAAAAGTTTTACAATATCTATGAAATTACAGTATTTGCTGTTGCCTCATATAATTTCACCTCTAAAAACAAAAAAACACTTGGGATCCATTTAGATTTTTCCTAGCAAGTACTTTGGTTCTAAGGCACATTGAAAGGTCTGGAGGCTTATAATTTAATGACTGATTTGTCAATCCTTTGGAATTTTATGAGTCTGTAGTTTCAAATGCATGAAATGCATTGCATATTTACATAACTTCACTCTTCACTCTGAAGTCAAATTTGTGTGTGTTCTGCTTTCTTATGTTTGGGCTCTCTCATGCATTGCACATGCAGTATCTTTTATGAAGGTCAATGAGGAGCTCTTCTTTGCTGGGGCACCAGACCCTTGCAGGCCACACACATGCAAACACATTCAGTCGCTCCTGCCAATCTGAAGTCATCAATCAACATGGGAGGAGGACACCCACACAGACACAGGGAAAACATGTAAAAATCCACAAAGAAAGCAATTGCGTCAACATTCGATCCAATCCTCCTTGAGTTCTAAAGCAGCGATGCTAACTACTAATCCTCGGTGTTCCCATAGCCATTTTGCATTTAAGTATTATTAGATAGCAAGCTAAGGACAGTTGATAAAACCTAAAGAGGCATTGTAATTGGTAGATTCACCATGTGATTTGTCACCTGTCACATTAACAGATTTTCCTCCCTTTAACCTCTACATGTGCTAGTGATGGTAATCCAACTCTCCCCCCCCATCCTCCTCACCTCCCTGAAAAGAGAAATCAGCAGGAAAGAACGAGACCTGCTGGCGTCTGATCACATACCACAGAATAATGACTTGGCTAGGTGAGCCACAGGGGGCCTAGCTGAAAAATATTTTTTAATTAATATGTTCTTATTGCATCTACTTAAAAAAATGCATACATTAATAGAAGTGGATGAGTATGCCACAGCTCTCTTTGATGTACACCAGGAGTTTTAGTGCGCTATTTTATACAGCCACATAAAAATACTAAATTAAGATCCAAAGTGTGAGGCTTTAATTGCATTGTATCTGCCCCTTGTGGTGTATTATTTAGAGCATGATGGCTTAACTGAGGTAATATAGCAGCCTGAAGATCCAAAATTAAATAGCTTTGCCTCTTTTGTAAAGCACATTAATGGTTCAAATATACAAACTTAACTGTTACGACTTATCCCATTTTTAAAACTATGAAGGCTTAATTGTAATTTATCTGCCACTTCTTGTGAGTCAAAACTTCTATTATAATGGCTTTTATGTTGTATGAACAGAGGGGTAAATCAAGTTTGTCCCAAACTTTATGGAGGGCACTGTATGTGTAGTTCACTTTATATTCAATGCCAGCCACTTGCAAATTATGCTTAAAACTGTAAGTGCCTTCTATCTATCTATCTATCTGCTATTTCCTATTAATATTTAAATTAGGAGACAGCATGGTTGTGCAGAGTTTAGCGCCGACAACTAATTAATCCAACATCCTCGCTCTGAATTTTATGGCTGGTCATTGTTTGTGTTGAGTTTGACATTCTCCTTTGTACTCTGTGATTTTCCTCTGGGCTCCCTAATTTTTGCATCCATGTTCCCAGAAACGTGAGTTTTAGGTTAATTGGTGATTCTATAGGGTCCTCTGTGTGTGTCCTGTGATGGGCTATTATTCTTTTTGCCTGTGCCCCATAGTCCTGGCATAAACTCAGGTATCTCATGACCCTGAACTGGAATAGGTAGGATTGGTTATATTGTTATTTAAAAAGGCTTTCCCGCACTATATCTTAAGGTATGTGCTATTAATATTCTGACTGTAAAACCTTACAGTTATGAGGCTTATGCAATTAAAGCAAACCTCCCTTACTCTAGTTCAAGGTTACAGGGTCAGGGAGCCTATCCTGGCAGAACTGTGTGCAAAGCAATAACTAGCCTTGGACAGGGTGTTGGTTAAAGTAAAGCCATACACATTAATTAAACTGCTCTGTGTTAGCCTGTTGCATGTTAATCATTATTGAATATATAGGTTCACAACTATGCAGGGTTTGTGCCCTGTTTTGGGTATTAGCAATTAAATTGGGCACACTCAACATTTATTTGGTCGAACTGATTCTTTTCTGTATTTAATGTGCATAAGATGAACAGTGTTATTATTCAAACTGTATTTCCTTAAGGCTGTTTAGCTTATTTGCATTTGATATATGAGAGCTTAGCAAGATATTGACAATTAATAGTAATCTACACCGGATCACACTGAAATAACTGAACTGTAATGTGTTATCCTGCATTTATTTTTACAAATGTGCAGATTTAGCTGTTGCATTGTTGTACTAAAATTTGAACTGTGACATTGCCATCTTACCACATGTGCCCCTTTATTTAGGTTAACACTTGGCTATACTTCATTCCACTTTGTTATTTTCACTTTATTTTTCATTCCTTACACCCAAATCGTTTCCCTTTTTACTTGGTCTGTCTCATCAAAGACATTTTGATTGTGATAAGACCAAAGGATAAAAAAAGAAAGATGACATCAGTGCTATTTCCACAATAAATTCTTGCTCCCTACTTAAAATTCGACTGGAAATTCCTCCATTGATGGTGGCATCGATTTTGGACCAATTCATAACAGAGTATGGTACAGTTTTCCTTTATTTTTATCATTAACTGCTGGATGATGAATAGATATTATAGCATTAAAATAACCCAGGGACAGAACCCATTTGAAAACAATCACACAGGCTGGAAAAGGTTAATAACTGTTGAGCAAAAATGAGAAAATTTAAGAACTGTCATCCTCAAAGGGACTACGCTGGATATAAGGGTTGTGATTATTCTGTTGAATTTCTGATACAAAATACTAAAACAAATATATCTCTTTTTGAGAACATGTAAAATCACACTAATACAAGTACAAGCAAGACTTGCAGCTTATTCCTCTTGAGAGGAGTTTATCCCACGTCTTTGATATGAATTAGCTTAATTGGCACCACAGCCGAGCAGAAGCTGTGATTATGCAATAGACGTGACACACAGCACCAGCACCTATTCACTCGGATAATGCCGGCCTTTCTGTAAATTGCAACTCACGGTCTGCACCACAAACACAGGAAGTCAGGGTTCTTGAGGCCAGACGGAGAGACTCTGGCACTGCCACTTTCAGGAATTCTTCTCACCTCCATCTCTTTATGAGGTTTAATGACCATTGTAGTATCACAGTCTGGTATTTAGATGATTGGAGGTGAGATGAATAGGTCTTACCTGCCAGAGGAAGAAAATGGGAACACTAGTCAGCAAAATCTGAGGTCTTGTCTAGACTCTTTAATGAAAAAGTGGTTTACAGGTTGGCCTACGTTCATGCCACAGCAAGGAGGAAATCTGAATTTTGAAATAGTGCCTGCATATTCCAAGCATCTGCTCCACGTATCCTGCTAGCTAATGTGTCACTTAAACTGTGAATGAGTGACCCATGGCCTTGTAAAACATTGTAGCAAATTGGGTTAACAAGTGCATTTCTGTCACTGTAGATGTAATACATGTAACTGTTTAATTTAAAATGCGGACATCACTGCCTACAGTTCAGCACTTGAAAGTCTTGTGACCACAGTTTTCCGTCACACATCACTTCAGGAAGCTAGCTGCTCACTACTTTTTGTTTAGAACAGCATAAAATCCATATGTCAAGGGTTGCTTTTTTGATATGAGCTGACTAAACTAACTGGGTCAAAAGTCAGGGTTTATTTTCATGCACTATATTTAGATATTTTTTGGTTTTACAATGTATTGTTTTAACGACGATATAATTTTAGATTGCTTTGTGAGAGTCTTTTAAGCTACAGTATGTCTCACTTTTATTGTCACTGGAATAAACAATTAGGTTAAAATGGCCACTTGCTATATTTAACTATAAAACTAAACACAGCTTTTCTCTCAAGCATCTATTTTCTATAAATGATTAAGACTTACAGTTGTTTTATAAAAATGCAAACACTGCAAGCAGCCTTGACATATGCAGTGCGTAACGTTGCTGCCTCACAGTTTCAGATGAATCGGCTCAAATCATGGCCAGCTCAGTGTGGGGCTTGCATTAAAACTCCAAAGATGTGCATGTTATCTGAATTAGACACACACTCAAAACTTGCTTGAAGTGGATAAGTGTGGGTTTTTATGAATGTACTCTGCAATGGCATTGGCATCCTGTCCAAGTCTGGCATCTGCCCACAGCTGCTGGGATAGGTTCCAGGGCCTGTAACCCTAAAATGCTTGGAACAAAAAAGTGAGGTAGCATCATTGCCATAATCAATTATATCACTGGCTAGAGAGAGAGAGAGAGAGAGGTTAGGAGCACGCACTGATACAGCGCATTGCCGCACCCACTACATGACAAACCAACTCAGGATGCCAGATTAGGACCTGAGTGCAGCCATGCAATGGGTGACACCTGAGCACCACACTAGTTCAGATGGAATGGAACCAATGTGAGGTTTTTTTTATGGTGGCTGGACTGCCAATTCTGCCACCAACCCCCAGGTTTTCCTGCGGGTTGGAGGGCCTACATGCAGGGCTGGATGCCGATTAACGTCATATCCAGTATGGAGCAATTGCAGGTTAAGGGCCTGGCTCAAGGGCCCAACGAAGTAGAGTCACTTTTGGTGTTTACAGGATTCGAACCGGCAACCTTCCGATTGTATCACTGGCGAGGGTCAACAAAAATTATACAGTAATATTTTTATCGTTGTCTGTTTTTGCAGTTCCCGATAATTTACAAAAGTATCACTGATACAAAAAGTTTATTTTGTATATCT
The DNA here is from genome assembly GCF_016835505.1 of Polypterus senegalus. Classification (NCBI taxonomy): domain Eukaryota; kingdom Metazoa; phylum Chordata; class Cladistia; order Polypteriformes; family Polypteridae; genus Polypterus; species Polypterus senegalus. Next base: position 34,036,358 of record NC_053167.1, read on the forward strand.
AAAGCTACATGTGCCTATAGAAACCATGTGTAATTAATATATGAAATCAAAACCTCTGAACCTTTTATGTAGTGCCCCGCAAGACACAGTATGAATGGCTCCTTACCCATGTTCCTAGAGCAAGGAGCACCAAGTGGAGCCGCACAAAGAGGTCATCAACTATTTAAAGGAGATCATGCCAGGCATGGAAGTGCTTTCCAGATGTGACGATGCAGCACCAGAAGTACCAACATTGAAGAAGCCACCCTGCATTTCCTAGGGGTCATTGGATTCAGGCGGATGTGGCCAGGGTTGCTGGGAGGCGTTGAGGAGAAGGGAGAAGAGAGACAAAGAAGAAAATTGTATTGTGCTTGGATGAACTCTGTAAAGAAACCTGTTTAGATGTACTTCATTATAAATAAATTCTTATTAGAATCCAGGATAATCGTGACTGAGGTTTGGGATGCTGTTACACCACCCACAGATATACTTTAAGGGGTTGATTTATCAATTTAGTCGAATGATCATGTGATTTTTCGATGACTTTTACCATTCTAAAACATTGTGTATGCTACAACAATTATTTATTTACCCATCCATTCACTCAATACTTCATCCAGATTAAGGACAGGATATGATGATGTGTAAACAGGCCTAAACAGCATCAGACACAAGGCAAATTAATTATTAAGCTTCAGTTATCTTGTGTTACTGAGCTCCTGACTAGATAACTGCAATTTTAGCTTTTTATTTTCTCTCAGCGATAAGTCTTTTGTTCAGCATCTTTTGCTGTCTCCCTGAAAACCTGGTGGTAGTTTAAAATGCATGGACTGAAGGAATTAGAAGTGAGAGTTTTAGGAAGAACCCCTGTTGATGTGGCCTTTGTAGTGCAGGATTTTGACGCTATTCACTACACACATTTTTGATGGGTTGTCCCCAGACAATCATGTTTGGCACCGAAAAACTGTCTACCCCTAATGTCCCAATCTAAGGCTTTAGCAGGAAGTTGGAGACATGAAGTACAGGGACTGAGATACAGTGGGACAATAAGGGAGGCAGACACAGCTGATATAATAAATAATTAAAACTGTTAAAAAATGTTCCATTGAAAAAATATCAAAAAAGGCACAAAAATACTGCAATAATGAATTAAGATCCATCCATCCCTCCATTATCCAACCAGCTATATCCTAACTACAGTGTCACGGGGGTGGGGGTGGGGGTTTCTGCTGGGTCTGGGATAGGCTCCACCAGACCCCTGTGACTTTATATCAAGTTGGATAATGGATGGATAGTATGAATTAAGATAAAAAACAAAAACAAATGTAAATAAATAGATTCACTACATGACAAACACCTTAAAAATCTTCCAAAGAAAAAAATATGAACCCCCTTTTTAATGAGCTCCAAAGAGTCAGCCCTTCAGTAAACAGAATGCTTAGCCTACTTTCTCCCTTTATCTGAAAACTCGGGGGTAAAACTGGCTTGCCCTGGCCAATCAAAATAATGGTCTATTCCCTACCTGTAAACCACCCTGCAGCTGCCTTAATTCTTTGCGTATTGACCTTCTCCTGGTCTGAACTGAACTAATCTTATTCCAGGTCAACAGTCACCTGACCCAAGTCTAACAACCCTCACTCTCCCTGGTCAGATGCCTAGCCTAAGTGATATCTCCGCAGATTGCGCCTCACGCACGCCTACACTCTGCAGCACCCTACACCACATCTGCCCTGTACACCTGCAACTGTCATCTTCCACATGCCTGTTACTTTTTAGCATCCCAAATTCCAAACACCATAGTTGAACCAGAAGAAAACCAGGATCAAGCATGGAGGGTAACAAGCACGTATTTCCTCCTGAGGGCTCTTCAAATGGAAACATGCGCCACCCCTTTCACTCCAAGCCAGACAACACACAGCTAGCTGCTCCACATGTAAACCTGGGGAACAAACCAGTAAGTAAATGAGTACCTTTTTTCTTTTATTATAAGGACAGTTAATGTAAAGAAATAAAAAACAGAGCAAAGTGCTTTTAAATTACCACATCGATGTGGGGTAGTTCCTCACAGAGACTAGCTGTATCATGACAGTTCACCTGTACACACCACATTATCAGAGAGTTTTTGGCGAAAAACAATGTGGCTGTTGCTTCATACCTCTTGTATTCAACAGATTTCACTCCATGAGACTTCTTTTCATTCCCAAAATTAAAATTGAGAATGGAGGTACAAAGATTTGCTGCAGTGTTTCAAATCCAGGAGAAATGCATAAGGCTCTAGACCGGTGATTCCCGAGGGCAATTTGATTTTTAGGGGGGCAATTTGAGAATTTAGGTACGTTAAATAATTTATAAAATGAAAAAACAGAAATTCACTGTGAAAAATGATAGAAAAAAATAAACAAATCATTTTTATTTTTTACAGAGACATTTACATATTTTATATAAACATAGAAGGGATGGTGAAGGAACCCTTTAATTTATGATTTTACAACCGGCTTGGGTTTTTCAACTTAGAAATAATTTTTACCATTAAAATAATATGATTTGTAAAAATGATTATAAAATTTTGCAATATATCAAAAATATAAAATGATCAAAATATTACAGAGAAATCTGTGATTAATTTTTAATAATGAATATCACATCTCTTATTATATGTTTTCTGTATTTAAACTGTATATTAATATTAAACTGTATTTGCTGTATTTTCATATTACTTCATATTATTTTTTTCTAACAATTTCTTAGTGATTTCTTCAACTATCCTTTCCCTCTTTTGTTTCCATGTACTTTGGAAGCTTGTTTAGACCAAATTAATGACATTATGGGCTTCCTCCACATGAGTAGGAGTTCATTTTTTTAATAGGTAATAATAATAATAATAATAAGGTATATGTTACAGTGGAGGACATCATGATTTTAGAGAGGCCTAAGTGGGGCATGGCCAAAAAAAGGTTGGGAACCACTGGTCTAGACACAGTAACAAAAGATGAGTACGGTTCCAGGAGTGGGAAAAATGGCGAGACAAGTGTATAACCTCTAAGGGGAGAGATTTGAATGAGACTCAAAGGGAATTGCTATAAGTTTTATGTTTTTTTTTTTTTTACAGTTTTGGGAATTTTTGGTTCTCCATTCATATCTATGTACAAATATAAATGAAAAGGCAAGCAAAATGACACGTTTTATTGGCAACACCGTAGTACTACATACTATAAACCAACTTCTCTCTATCTGGCATCACCATCCATAGGGTGTATTTAGCATTAACATTTTATGTGGCATTTCTATTCTGTAATGTGTGTATTAATATACGGCAATGAATTTTACATTCCAACAGATGGTGTATCACAAACTGCTGCTGAGAGCATATACCAAGTGCCACATGACTGAGGCAAAAGGCAAACTTACACTATAACTTAAGAATAAAAAAGTGAAATAAAAAAAAGTTATAGGAAATTAAAAAAGGGACTGCAGTTCATTCCGGTGATCTGCCCTCATTAATGTGTCAAGATGACAGCAAGAATAAATCTTGAAAATAAATAAATACAGATGGCATTGCCAGTTATAGGTCCTGAGTTTGGGACCCTCATGCTCATATCACAAGAAATTTCCCTCTGTGTGACAGTCAATGGGCTCCAATGGGATTAATACTTCCTGTATCAGTCTTTTTTATTTCATGTCATTTTTTCTAATATAAATTCTACTTCTTAGGTTTTAGTGATGATTGTATATGCTATTGATTGGAATTAAAAATGCAATATGTTTTATTGGTATATTATTTTAAAGTCATAGCAAAAAATGGTTAAAGCCTCAAAAAAAAAAAAGAAAAATGGGGAACAGGCTTTTAAAGTTCAGAATATACACAAATGCCCCAAAAGAGAGGGGATAACCATAAATTCTGGCTTGTACAGAACAAGGAAACAATTAATCTTTATTAAAGGAACATTTTGATCAGTGTCCCCACCATTTAGCTGCCCATAATGGCAGCGGCCGTCGTTCATGTGCAGTTACGTAGTTCCCCTGCTCCGTTTCTCCTCCTGCATAACACCGACAGCAGCACGCTCTTACGTTCTTAACTGTGAGCTGTCTCTCTCTTAAACAGTAAACCTATGGCAAAAAAACACAGCTGCCCTTCAGAATCTCGTTCTTAAACAGAATTTCGATGAGAAACAGACTCTTACCCGTGCACTTTGCGGGATCAGGTGCAGGCTTACCGCGTGACAGGCTTCTTGCACATTTAAACGATGGCTCACTCTCCTGTCCTCTCTCCCTCAGACTGTGTCTGCTCCAGTCACTGTTCCAAGCCGTTGAGCCCACTTGATGAGGAGGACTTTGTGTTCTTTTGACCTAGAAAGAGTTTAGCAATAAAGATTCTGTACCTTGGAAACCTGATCTCTTTTCCAGTCTCCTGTGCAACTCTGTGACCCAAACTTGACAACATTTATTAGCAAAAAAATCTAAATACTCAATAGGCAATCCACAGCAGCAAATTGAAAAACCATAGACATAAGCAAAATTCAGAAATCCACCAAAGCAATTCAAGGAGATACTTACAAAATAGAGCTCTGAAAGGTCCTCCACAGGGCATTCAATGAATCCCAAGGAATTCACTTTCCCAGCCTGCCTTTTAAAGGCTGGGGACAGTTCATTAGTGGAGTGGTAAGGGTGTTCCTGCCACTTGGGGTCCATCCACAGAATACAAGAAACATAGTAGAATATAATTACACACATAGAAACTAAATAATAAATAAACAGAAAATGCATAATTTGACAAATAAATGGATAGAACAATATTAACAGAATTCATGTTCTCCCCGTGTCTGCATGGGTTTCCTCCGGGCGCTCCGGTTTCCTCCCACAATCCAAAGACATGCAGGTTAGGTGGATTGGTGATTCTAAATTGGCCCTAGTGTGTGCTTGGTGTGTGGGTGTGTTTGTGTGTGTCCTGCGGTGGGTTGGCACCCTGCCCAGGATTGGTTCCTGCCTTGTGCCCTGTGTTGGCTGGGATTGGCTCCAGCAGACCCCGTGACCCTGTCTTTGGATTCAGAGGGTTAGAAAATGGATGGATGGATTGAAACCAATAAGCAATGTTGAATAAATAAATAAACAAGGCTTCAAAACAAATTCAAAAATAAGCTAACATAAAACATAACAATTAGTTCATGTAAAAAACTCCATGGAATGAGTGATTTGAAAATGACATGTTAGAAGAGACATGACAGGTATTGCAGATGGCAGTTACATTCTGTTGAATTAAATTCAGTTAGATGACACTTCTGCACCTAAATTTAAGTGCTAGACCAATAGTAGACCATTTACTGTATTGTGGGCTGGGCCTGCTACCATGTATATATCACAATGGATTTAATTTACCTCTTTCAATTTGGATAATCAGAAAAAAACTCCTTAATGTCAAAGCGAAAATGGGTTTCTGGAAAATTATCTAAACTAGTGTCACACACGTACGAGTAGGAATCAGCTAGAGCAGGGGTTCTCAAACTCGGTCCTGGGGGCCCACAGGTTTTTGTTCCAACAAGATTCCTAATCCGTGACAACACCTGATAACTCTGATCTCATTTAACTAGCTGGTATTATTTATCTTTTATTCTATATTCAGAAAAGCACAGCAGCATGATTTTTACATTTATAAAAAAACTTAGAAATATTTCTGCTTTTGCTATGGATTTAAATGCTTAACTCTCTTTTTATTACATTTTGCCCTTTCTCTGTGCAGTTTGCTCCCTTCATTGAATCTTAATAATGACAATTAAAAACAAACAGAGCAGAAACCCAAGCAAACAACACTCAGTCGTGAAAGGCTGCAACTACTTTAGCGTCAGCCCCACAAAGTAGTAAATAATGACAATCAAGACGAAAATACTGTTAAAAAGAAAAAAATACATATAACTGCTTAGTACATTTTAAGACTTTTTTTTTTAACAAACTTAGTTTTCTAATTTGTATATTGTTACCAAAACAGAGAATCTGGGAAACAACAGTTCACTTAATTAGCACAGGAGTTCAGTTAAAAACAGAGGCTGGTTGGAACAAAAACCTGCAGCCAAAGTGAGCCCCCAGGACCGAATTTGAGAACCCCTGAGCTAGAGGGTCTGAATAATGGTATATCCACATCCAACCAGGGCGTGGCAGGGTGCACTAACTGTCTTTCTTGATTCCTTGCAGACCATTCTTGGGAAATCCCGTAGGGTTCCGGTGCCTTTGATGATGTCACTTCCTGTTCCGGCACCCTCAATGATGTCACTTCCAGTTCTGGCACCTCAGATGATATCACTGCCAGTGCTGACATATATCACATATCACTTTGTTGCCATACTTGAGTTCAAATGTGGACTCCGATCTGTAAAGATCTGTGCTATTCATTAACCTGCCAGGAGATAATATATGGGTGGCTGCCCCGAACCTTCTTGATGCCTTTTGGTGTTTATTGTGACACTAGTTACAAATATAAAACAGTAAATAATAGTATTCACCCACTTCAAGTTAGCATTTAGTAGACACACCTTGAGACTTGAGATTCTGTGTACATATCTCTATCAGCTTTGCACATTTGGACCCTATAATTTTTCGCCATTCTTCTTTGCCAGATGACTGAAGCTTTGCAAACATTGTATGGGGATTGTGAGTGAATAGCCTTGTTCTTCAAGTCCAGCCACACATTTTTAATTGGATTGAGGTGAGGACTATGACTTGGCCATTCCAGGACCTTCGCATTGTTGTTTTTATGTGCTCTTCTTGTGCAGCTTTGCCTTTATGTTTGAGGTTGTTGTTTTGCTTTAAAACTCGAGGTGTTGGTTTCTTGCAGCCTGCATTAGGTTTCAATCCAGAATTTCCCTGTATTTTGCTGCATCTGTTTTACCCTCTACTGTCACATATCTTCCAGGTAGAGAAGCATCACCTCACCCCATCTCATCTTGCTTCATGGTGGAAGTGTTTTGATAATGTGTTGTGTTTGGCTTACACCCAAACATTGGGTTTGTCAGTTTGGTTCTCATCAGACCATGGAGCCTTCTCCCACATTCCTTCTGGCAAACTCCAGCCAGGATGTCATGGGCTTTTTTATTTTCCTCTCACTTGTAATGTTCTCCTTGTCACTCTCCCATTAAACATTAACTACTAAAGCTCCCTACAAACAGTCTCTCCAGTCTTACTCACTGTCACTTGTAACTCCTTCAGAGTTCTCAGTGGACTCTTGGTGGCCTCCCTCAGTAGTCTTCTTCTTGCGTGATCACTCACTTTTCGTGGACACTCTTTCATTTTTTAATGACTGATTTAACTAGACTCCAAGGGATATTCAGTGAATTGGATATTTTCTTATATCTTGCACTTTTCAATTACCTTTTCACAGAGTTGCTTGAAGTGTTCTTTTGCCTTCATTGTGTAGGTTACGCCACCATACTGACGCACCACAACTTGGACCTTCCAGATAAGATGCAGTTAGACTACAATCAATTGAAATCACAGACTGGTGATCTCCATTGAACTGATTACGTGACTTCTAGAACCAAATGGCTATACCAATGATGATTTAGGTGTTTCATAGGTAATCAATTATTTTGCATTTTATATTTGTTATTATGATTAACTGTTCAGTCATCTTATGACTCGGAATGAAACTCTCCTTGAATCTATTGGTGCGAGTGCCAATGGTCCTGTGCTGTTTGTCAGGAGGAAGGAGTGAGAAAAGCCACTGTACTGAATTGGTGATTTCTTTAATAATACTGTTTTCTTTTCTGAGACAGCATGTGTTACAAATGCCCTGAATAGAAGGATGCTGGGTGCTGGAAATATTCTGTTCTACCGTTACCACCATCTGAATGGCTATTAGATCTTGAACTGAGCAGTTGCCAAACCAGGATGTTATGTATTCAATGAGGATGGCCTCTACTGTGCACCTGTAGAAGTTAGTGAGAACAGATGGGGAAACTGCAAGCTCTCCTCAGATGTGTGAGGAAGTAGAAGCACTGGAGAGATGGTAACGTTCTGTGCTGCCTTCACCAAGTATTTCAGGAAATCTGGCTCAGCAATTCCCCTTGTCAAAAGATTTGTATAATTCTAAGGAATATACTGGGGCTCAAATTGAAAGCAAACGTCAGGCACATTGAATGTTATAACAACCTCCCCAAGACATAATGTATATCCTTATTGATGCCAGCATAGCATAAGAAAAACTGGCAATAGCAAAAAATGTTTATCCCTACTTCAGAGATTTTGTAAAAGTATGTTTGCCTATTTGGCAAAGTAACTTATTTGTAGAGGTTATAAAAATTGGACAGGTTGTGAAAGAAACAAACCACTCTTCACGACAACTGGGGCATTGTGAATGCTGCTCATCACTGAGGAATTCCATGTGAATTGTACTTCAAAGTCACTGGTTTCAACCAGCAAAAGTTTGACACCTGTTCGTGAACAATGTCATCTGAAATTACAAACTGGGTACTCTTGGCAAAATTCATGTTTGTGTAAGATTGTCAGACTGTTGGCTGGTGTAGCTCTGGAAGTGTAAAAAATGGTTTAGAAGCATAACTAGCATTCTAGAGCTATTCAGTGATACCCTTCAAGCGAGATGTAACTTGCATCTAGAATGCGTGAAATGATAAATCCACGGTGATGAAAAGCAAAGTTTGAACACAAAGGTATTTGTATACTGTATCTGGCCATGGAAATCCACATAGATGGATTGACTATCCTGGGGAGATAGCGGATGTGTGTCAATGACGCATCGCATGACAGGTGTCATTACATCCATCCATTATCCAACCCGCTATATCCTAACTACAGGGTCACGGGGGTCTGCTGGAGCCAATCCCAGCCAACACAGGGCGCAAGGCAGGAAACAAACCCCGGGCAGGACGCCAGACCACCGCAGGTGTCATTACAGCCTCTAGAAAGTCAAACTGTGGTGTTTGTTCATCCACATTTCAATGTAGTTGGAGGATTACAAAACAGTATACTCACATTTAATTTAAACCACAGGAAAAAGGAATACCGGGATAACGAATTTAAACTAGTCAATTTAGGACCAGCCCATCATGCAGTACATTACATCAATACAGGCAGCACACAATTTAATGTAAAGCAGCAGATATGGAGAGATTCTGCTTCCTGATATAAGGGCAATGACTTCCATCATTCTGAAATGTTACCACAAGCCTTGCAGCATTCAGGTCAAATAATACACTGCTTTTATACTGATGGCTAAGTTGATGATTAATTTAAGATAGAGATTTGTAAAGCTGATGCCCAGAGATTTATGTTTTCCATATCTGAAATATTGTGAGGAGCCATACTGTCTAACAAGTCATGCTAAGCGATGCACTTCTGCCACACATTATTTTTAAGAGAGCAGCCAATAATGCAGAATGATTTAATTTAGGTTGGCAATTCATAATGTAGGTGAAGACTGTGCCCCATAAGCCTTTTGAAGTGAAGTGATTTGTGGCTGTTACACAAATTATTTGTTGGGCCGCCATGTGGACTTGTTTCATTCAGACTATAGATTTGCCTCCTTGATAAAGAGAGATTTGAGGCCAGTGTTTTGATATATTACTACTAGCCTGGTAACACATCAGGTTAAGGAAGGCAATTGTACTATACATTATGATCAGAGCAGCACATGGCAACAAAATATTTATCAGCAATAGAGATTAGTTAAATGCCAAGCTAGTCCACTAGAATATTGCAGCTCATTAAAGACAAGATTTAGTTTAATTAAACTGTTTTTGGTCTCATCCGTTATGAGAGATGGATGTCTGAGGTGGAACTCCATTAGTAGTGGTGTTATTTTCTCTCTCTCTTTATATATATATATATATATATATATACTGTATATATATATATATATATAATGTGACAGATGGCTGGGGCCCATGCCTGGCCAGGACGCCCCTTAACCACATCTACCAGGGAGACAAGGATGGGAAGCCCAGTATCACCCTCTGGACGCTAGGTGGCAGCAACCCTGGGCTGCAGCGGTGCCTCAGCCTCCCCCAGGGCTACATGGGGATTGGAGTTCTGTGCAGCTCTGTGGGGTTCCGGAGGCGCTGCCAGGGGGTGCTGCAACAGGAACAACTGGCCCCTTTTGGGCACTGGTTTCGCCGCACCTCGAAGTGCAGCTGTTGGCCAGCAATCAACAACCTGGAGCACTTCCAGGTGCCTGATAAGAGGGAGCCAGAAACCACCACTCACCAGAGTCAGGAGGAGGAGGACTAAGCTTGAGGAGGAGTGGTGGTAGAAGAAGACAGAACTGTGTTGTGGGTCTCGATTGTGCTTTGGGACTGTGTTGGGCTGTGGGACACAGGGAAGACGTGCCCCATGACTGAAGAGAAAATAAAGAAGTGTCTGGATTCTGGATGGAGGTATTTTTGACCATTCTTCCATACAAAATCTCTCCAGTTCAGTTAAATGTGATGGCTGCCGAGCATGGACAGGCTGCTTCAAATCATCCCATAGATTTCTGGTGATATTCAAGTCAGGGGACTGTGATGGTCATTCCAGAACATTGTTCTTCTCCCTCAACTGTGTTTTGGGTCATGGTCTTGTTAGAATATCCATTCCCTGCGTAACTTCAACTTTGTGACTGATGTTTAAACATTATCCTGAAGAATTTGTTGATATTGGGTTGAATTCATTCGACCCTTGACTTTAACAAGGGCCTCAGTCCCTGAACTAGCCACACAGCCCCATAGCATGATGGAACCTCCACCTGATTTGACAGTAGGTAGCAGGTGTTTTTCTTGGAATGTGGTGTTCTGTTTCTGCCATGCAAAGCGCTTTTTGTTGTGACCAAATAACTCAATTTTTATCTAATCAGTTCAAAGCACTTTGTTCCAAAATTAATCTGGCTTGTCTAAATGAGCATTTGTATACAACAAGCGACTCTGTTTGTGGTGTGAGTGCAGAAAGACCTTCTTTCTCATCACCCTGCCATACAGATGTTCTTTGTGCAAATTGCGCTGAATTGTAGAACGATGTACAGATACACCATCTACAGCAAGATGTTTTTGCAGGTCTTTGGAGGTGATCTGTGGATTGTCTCTAACCATTCTCACAATCCTGCGCATATGCCGCTCCTGTATTTTTCTTGGCCTGCCAGACCTGCTGGGTTTAACAGCAACTGTGCCTGTGGACTTCCATTTCCAGATTACATTCTTTACAGTTGAAACTGACAGTTTAAACCTCTGAGATACCTGTTTGTAGTCTTCCCCTAAACTATGATACTGAACAATCTTTGTTTTCAGATCTTTTGAGAGTTGCTTTGAGGATCTCATGCTGTCACTCTTCAGAGGAGAGTCAAAGGAAAGCACAACTTGTAATTGACCACCTTAAATACCTTTTCTCATGATTGGACACACCTGTCTATGAAGTTCAAGGCTTATCGAGCTAATCCAACCAATTTGGTGTTGCAAGTAATCATCCCGGCCAATACCCCCATGCCGCCAGATGGAACTCTCCCTGCAGCATAGAGGTGCCCTGAATACAAGCAGGGAATTATGGACATTGGAGTTTTCTTCCTCAGCCCTGCTGGATACCACAGGGGCCACTAGATGTAGCTGCAGGGAGGCGCAAAGAATATTTGCCCTACACTCTGGAAGTACATCCGAGTCACATGGACAAGAGGAATGACGTGATTCCGGGGTGAAGAAAAAGGACTTTTTATCTTACCCGGAAATGTTCCTAGTCACATGGACAGAGGGAGCGAAACACTTCCGGGTCAAGGAATATAAAGGACTGTGGGAAATCCCCAAATGGCGAGCTGAGCTGGGTGGAAGGATGGCAACGCATCTGGGAAAGGAGGATTGATTATTGTTTATTGTGATTGATTATTTAATGAGTATTGTGGAGAGGAGGGTTCTTTGTGCACTGTTGATTATTAATAAAGTCAACTATTGGACTTTTATCTGGTGTCTGGCATATTGTCTGAGGTTCAGGGGAGCGATAGCACCCCCTATCTGTCACAGTGGCATAGTCGGCCGGATTCTCTGGCCGTCCTTTTGGTAGAGGACCTGTGCACACTTTTCTGTGTGCAGAGAACCCTGAGAAGACGACGTTCAGACATGAAGCAACAGCGCCGGAACCTACCTTCACCAAGTCCAATATGGGGAAGAAGAAGGGCAAGCAGATTCACAACGCCAGTTGAAGAGCCACGCTAATAATGACTGACGCTAGGGAGGAGCAACGGAGCGGCTACACAAGTTGGGAGAAGCCTCTGGAGACAGACGATCGCTCTGAGGTACGTGCCGGAGATTTAATTACAAATCCGTTTAAAATAACTCACTTTGTCCCATGCATGTACCTCAGAGAGGATCACCTGGAGGCTCTGCCGGAGGAAGGAGACATTCCTGAAGACAGTGGCGCGCTCCTGTTCAAGCTGACGAGCACTAAAAGGGACTTCCGCATGTCAGGTGCCGGCGAGGAACATGTGATCGACTCCAGTGTATTCTGGGAAGGAGAAGGTCTGCGTCCCGCTGTTTGTGCCTTCGTTTGCAAAGAAACTGACTTGGACTTTCCGGAGGGGAAGGGAGAGGCGAGCGAAGCACAGCTCACCCCGCAAAAAGTTAAGGAGGGCCAGAAAATGGCTGATCGATCCGCCAATAAATTGACACAGGCAGATCGCAGTCAGCCAAAGATGGTGGCCCGGTCCTCCACAGAAGACTCCAAATCCCAGAAGCCTCCGTGAAGTCCGTCAGAGCACGTGCCAACACTGGACGTCAAGGAATATAAAGGATTATGGGAAATCCCCAGACGGCGAGCTGAGCTGGGTGGAAGGGTGGCAGCGCATCTGGGAGAGGAGGATTGATTATTGTTTATTGTGATTGATTATTTAATGAGTATTGTGGAGAGGAGGGTGCTTTGTGCACTGTTGATTATTAATAAAGTCAACTTTTGGACTTTTATCTGGTGTCTGGCATATTGTCTGAGGGTTCAAGGGAGTGATAGTGCCCTGTATCTGTCACTATATATATATATATATATATATTTATATATATATATAAGTGGGTGTGTGAACAAAAACATCTATCTATCTATAAAATTAATGTTTCAAATTTACTTCAAACATATTCATTTAACAATTATTATTTTTGTGTCTTTTAGTAAAAGTCTATTTGAAACTAATTCACTTTGGACAGCACAATAGATATTCCAGAGACACTGTGCAGAATGTACTTTTATAAATACACCAGAGTGTAGCACATTTCAATCCAAGTATAATTTTGCATAGTGCTGTGACTAGTTTTCGGGTAAATGGCAAGTATACATTTTAGAAATTATTCATTACAGAATTAGTACACATAAAGACACAGATTTGTTAAATCACAAAGAAAACAAGGTAGAACCTGATTGACATAAAAGGAAACTAACAATATCTGTCCATTAATCAATTGTTGGACAGAAGTATGCTAAATACTGTAAGTAAAGGAATTTAATGCTCAATCATTGGTAAAACAACGCCATTTGCATGGTATTTGAGTTGGTGAAATCGCAAGTAAAACATATATAGAAAAATACAATCTAAGAAGAACCACTACTAATATTCCTCAACAGCCCCAGACTATTAGCACAATCAGATATATAAGAACAGTCAATCATAGTCATGAAATTAGTGTAGAAGACTCCTAAAGTCATGATTTCAATATCATGTATCTCACAGCTTTCTCAATCAAAACTGGTACTTGTGGCCTTTTGACTTCATTAACTTAACAGACAGAAGGAGAGTGAACAGAGTACTGACAAGGTGTAATTCGAACATTAGAAACATTGCAACAATCTAGACGAGACAATACCATTCAGCCCAACAAAGCTCACCAGTCCTATCCACTTAATTATTCTAAAGTAACATCACATCTAGATTTGAAGGTCTGTAAAGTCCTCCTGTCTACCACACTACTTAGTAACTAATTCCATGTGTCTGTGGTACTCTGTATAAACAGAAACTTCCTAATTTTTGTGCAGAATTTACCCTTTACAAGTTTCCAACTGTGTCCCCGTGTTCTTGATGAACTCATTTAAAGTAACTGTCTCGATCCACTGTACTAATTCCGTCAATTATTTGAGACACTTCAATTATGTCACCTCTTAATCTCCTTTTGCTTAAACTGAAAAGGCTAATTTCTTTTAAATTTGCTTCATAATTCATCACCTGTAGCCCTAGAATCAGCCTTTTTCTAGCGCTGCTATTTTCTTTTTGTAGCCTGGAGACCAAAACTGCACACAGTACTCCAGATGAGGTCTTATATAAAGCTTGATTAGAACCTCCTTGGACTTGTACTCCACACATTGTCCTATGTAACCTAACATTCTGCTTGCCTTCTTAATGGCTTCTGAACACAGTTGGAAAGTTGATAGTGTGGAGATCGTTACAATTCCTTAATCCTTCTCATAAGATGAACTTTCAATCTTCAGACCTCCCATTGTTTATTCAAACCTAACATTTTTGCTTCCTTCTTGTAATACTTCATATTTACTTACTTTAAATTTCATCTGTCACAAATCTGTCCAAGCCTGCATGCTGTCCAAGTCCCTCTGTAATGATCCAGTGGATTGTAGATTATCTGCCAAACCACCTAGCTTGGTATCATCTGCAAACTCAACCAACTTATTACTTATATTCCTATTCAAATCATTTATATATGTAATGAGTCACAAAGATTCTTCAGTCTGCATGAGAAGAAAGAATCCACAATTAGAAGGTGGTATCCAGTTCTTTTACAAACAGTGCACACCAGTCTCTCTATCTGTTTTGTGTAGGGAGAGACTGCCATACCAAACTGAGACTGTATGCTGTCATTATTTCAGAAAGAGCAGCCTCTGCGGAGCTTTATTTAATTATAACAGATATATTGAGGTCCCATAGTAGAATATCAGAAATAATGATATCAAGGAATCTAAAGTCTCCATTACCTTTACAAGCTAGCCAATGATGTATAAATGTGAGAATAATCTTCTGTTTCACTTGAAGTCCACCACTGCCTGTCCTGTTTTCTAGAGTCTGAGTTTTAGATTATTTAGTATACATCATAGGACCAGTTCTATTATCTCGTTCCCGTAAACAGACTTTTCACGATTTGTTAGAAGGCCCTCAAGAGTCAAAAGCAAACTTACAGAATGTCAATAGCAAATAATAGCATACAGGTAGAACAGCTAAAGTCATGTTGATAAGAAATAACACTGTCAGGCGTTCAAGGTGAGGGTTTTCTTTCAGCTTCACTAGCTGTTTAGAAAAAAAAAAAAAGATCCACACAGTAATTTAGTTACACTGCAGGAGATCACTCAATGGAAAATTTTACAATATAATATAGAATAATAAACAATCAAGCATATTAATTGAAAACCACAATATTTCTTTCTCTTCATCATCCAGAATTTGCTCTGGTGGGCAAGTAAGCTGTCAGCTATCTTCACATATAAACACCTTTGAGTGTGTGTGTGTGCACATGCATGTGCCTCTGTGTGTGTGAGTGTGTGTAAACATATATATTTAAATGAATTATGTACCTAAAAAACTACTTGTGCTAAAATTTTACAAATCAAAATGCCATTAGCCAATATCCTAAAGTTTGACTGATGCCCATATCTACGTCTGAGAGGATTACAGGTGTTAAAGGCACAGCTCTCTTCAGTAAAGAAGGTTCTGAGATATGTGACGAGTGTTTCTAGATCTTGAATGGTTTTATGAAACTCTAGAGATAATCTACCTTTCACTTATCTTTACGCTCTGCAGACAAAGTGGTAAGGATCCCCACCCACTGTGGAAAGGTAGCTGTCATGCTGTCAGATATCAAGGCAACAGAAGTATAGTCATATGGGTAGCACACAGCTGATTTGAACCCAAGATCCTGGTCAGCTGAACCTCTGGGTCACTACTGTTTTCATAAATGTCTGCTTCATTTAGTGCTATAACTGATTTAATGAAGCTGATGACTTATTATTTCAGGATTAGGTGAGCCATGTTTCAATATGTAAAACATCATGAAAATTCAGCTGAGACACATATTTTAAAAATAACAGACTAATTCAATATTTAGTTAGATGGTGATATAATACAGTAGATCTGCTTTACCAGACTCATTCTTATTTATTTGTCTGTAGAAAAAATGTAATTTTTTTTATATATAATATTTATATTTATATTTTATATAATATTTTTTTATATCTACCCAGCTTGTCCACATTGTTACAGTATATTAGAGTCAACCAAGACAAAGTACTGATTCACTGTTAAACCCTGTGTTAGTCTGATAACCTCAACTACATTTTTAAAGAACATTAAATCTATTATGTATAATTGGGCTTTATTAAAATAAGGAAGTAAAAGTGGAATTATACAAAGACTGAAATGGCCACTCTTTGTGGAACTATATAAATGATACTTAAAGTTATCCGAAGAAGTGCAGCATTAATGAAAAAAAAAAACTAGAATAAACAGTTGTATTGTCATGCATTATAGATTCTAAAAATTACTTTTAATTTTTCAGCATACCTCAACAATTGGAACATCATTTCCACGGATTATGACCAAGTTCCTTTCTTGCAGACGTTTCATAACTTGATGTTGTATGTAAGTCAGAACTTCAACTGAAAGATGTTCTTTAATGGAAAGTCTGCAGAAATACATACGGTATTATATATTCTTTTTTTACAGAAATATATTGTCAACTTATGAATAAAATGACAGTGAAAAAATATCACTGTGTTTTAAATCACAAAAAGCAAATAATTTAAGCTAGGAGTTTGGTCATGTACAGTATGTTAGCCTTACTTCTAAATATTCTACAGATTTTGAATAATACTTTGCATTTCCTTTGATACGGTCTTAGTTCTTCAAAATGGCAACACATGTAGATTAACTATAGTCTTTATTTTTTTGTTTTTTTTGATATGTGATGGCTTTTTTTCCCTTGATAATTTTCATCTTTAATTGTAATGAAATTACATTTTTTCGTCACTGCCACCCCGCTCACTTCCACTAAATGCATTTTTCCGAGGCATACTAATGGCATGAAAATCCACCACCAACTGAAGATATCAGATGTGTGTGAATGAAAGCACAAGATGATTGAAAAGGGTGACTAAGTAGATATTATGTCGAGTACGCATTAATGACATCTGCTGGGTGCTTAATTTTAGTTGAAAATAAATTGACTTTCAGTTGAAAAGAAAATGTCTTGGATTTAATGCTTTCACTTGTATATATGGATTGGTATAATTCGAAACCACTGTAACCTAAAAGATATGTAATATTTAACTAATAATTCCATGATATAATTAATATAACTATAGAAATACACAACATGCTATTGCCAACCTAATTTTATAATAAGACTAGCAGAATACCCGCGCTTCGCAGCGGAGAAGTAGTGTGTTAAAGAAGTTATGAAAAGAAAAGCAAACATTTTAAAAATAACGTAAGATGATTGTTAATGTAATTGTTTTGTCATTGATATGGGTGTTGTTGTCATATCTATCTATTTATATATATATATATATATATATTTATATATATATCTGTATATATATATATCTATATATATATAATATATATATATATATACATATATAGCAAAATACCTGCGATTCGCAGCGGAGAAGTAAAAAGTAAAGGAAACATTTTAATAATAACGTAACATGATTGACAATGTAATTGTTTTGTTTATATATATACACAGACACATATATAAACATATATAAACATATATATACATATACACACATATATATATACATATATATACATATATATATACATATATATATACATATATATACATATATATACATATATATATACATATATATATATATATATATATATATACACACAGTTATATATATATACATATATACACATACTGTATATATACACACACACACATATATACATACTGTATATACACATATACATATCTACATATATACTGTATATACACATATATATACAAATCTACATATATATCCACATATATATATATTAGGGGTGGGACTCTATTAAAAAAATTAATCCAATTAATTAGAGGCTGTGTAAGAATTAATCTTGATTAATCGTATGTAATCGCACGTAAATTTGCCCCAAATCGCAAATGTTTTTTTTTTAATTTAAAAGGGTTTTAGTGGGTGACAGAATCAAATAATAGACATGGACATGAATATTGTAAACTGAAGCTGTTTTAATTTCTGAAAAAAAAGCCTTTAAACTGCATTTGAATTCAAAACAGAAACAAAAATATCATCCCTGGTTAAAATTGGGCAGACTTAAAATAAAGTGGTAGTTTAAGTACTTTAAGTACATTTTCAGAATAGTATTGTCTTTAAATAATAATAACCAAAATTTCAACATAAAGTGCAGTTTTTCTTCTTAAAAAAATAAGTCAGAAACATAAAAGGTAATTTGACCAACTTAATCTTTAAACTCTGAGTAACATTAGCCAAAATTATTTTGTACATTAGGCTAAAACAGTGTGATCATTGAACATTTTGTAATTAGATGTAATTAGAATTACTAACGGTCACGGAAGTCCAATGATCCCCAGTAAGAGCCACAAAGTCCGCTTTCTGTAATGCATCTAATTTTGCTTGCTTTTCAGTGTGCACAAAACCATGCTTTTATCAAGGCTTCGCTCAGGTAGTCGAAATGATCAGTCGTAGGAACGCGCTTTATTCCGACTCTAACATTTTTGTAGCTGTGATGTGTGCATCAGTGTAATGGATGTACCAGGAAATCATGCATTGACAAAAGTTCCCGTTTGCTTGGAATTGAAAGTGTGATTAAATGCATTATTTTTTTAACGCGTTATGGAGTACATGCATGGAAGCTTCTCAGCTGTGCTTGTGCTAATAAAGGGAAACATTTTAAAAATAACGTAACATGATTCTGAGTTAACCGAATATTTTTTCATACGTCCAAAACCAAGGAGATGCGAAGGTAAAATGAATCGGGTAGCGCGCGTACATACTCAGTGCATCCCCTCAGGAATCGAACCTCAATTCGGCATTAGAGGCGAAGACTCTACAATTAGCCACAGCGTGTGGCTTGTCTATGCGAGAGTATGTACTGTAGATCGGGGTATATATATACATTTATATATATATATACCCGCGTATCGCAGTGGAGAAGTAGAAGTTATGAAAAAGAAAAGGGAACATTTTAAAAATAACGTAACATGATTGTCAATATACAGTAATTGTTTTGTGAGTGTTATTGAATGTTGCTGTCATCAAGGATTTGATTATCATTATTTGTTTCAATCAGGGTCGTATTTGTAGGATGTGTTGTGTTCAAGTTACATTCCGTGTTTGTCAATCGTTGTAAAGATAAGAGGTTTCATTCATCGATTAGTTTCTTACTGCATCAATAAACAGCTCGTCTTCCTCTTTATCTGAGATGTGACAAACTGCATGCACGGGTTTTTTACACTGTCTTCCTTTAGCAGGACATTCACTTTTTCCACCGTGTGCTTTGTTTCCGCAGTAGCTGCACTTATGAATATGATTGTATGTATCAGACGCTTCATATTTTTTTGCTGCCTTCTCAATTGTGTAATTCGGTTTTTGTTCAGCACTCTTTGGAACTGTTGCTTTTTGTCTGTGCATTGCGTCAGTTCACGTGAGCCGCTTGGTGTTCTTGCATCGAAGGTTCCCAGCTGTGCTGGTGCCATCTCGTGTAATGTCAGCTAAGACCCGCACTTAAAAGTTTCTTTCGCAGTTTTGCTCAGTTTGTGCCAAACACCACCCTGACCATCTCATCTTCCTCTGCATAAGCACAGTCCTTCACACGTGAATATTTACCAGCAGTGTTTGTATTGGATTGCCGCTGATGGACGGCCTTATATGGGCAGGCACTAAATTACAAACGCTAGTGGCAGCCTGTCTATGAACTTAATTTAATATAAACTTACGGTTCACGCCGTGCTTTGTTTCCGCAGTAGCTGTACTTATGAATATGCTTGTATGCATCATTTGCTTCATAATGTTTTTCTGCCTTCTCAATTGTGAAATGGCGTTTTGTGCTCATCGCTGTTTGAGTTCTTCCTTGTTCTCTACGTACTTACGTAGGAGGCGTGATGATGTCACGAAACTCCCCCGCCATCTCTAACTCAACTCCATTACATTATATGTAGAAAAATAGGTTCCAGTTATGACCCTTACGCGTAGAATTTCGAAATGAAACCTGCCCAACTTTTGTAAGTAAGCTGTAAGGAATAAGCCTGCCAAATTTCAGCCTTCTACCTACACGGGAAGTTGGAGAATTAGTGATGAGTGAGTCAGTGAGTGAGTGAGTGAGTCAGTGAGTCAGTGAGTCAGTGAGTGAGGGCTTTGCCTTTTATTAGTATAGATAGAGAAGTGAGGGATGTCGCAGGGGTGCATCTAATAGTTTTATTGACCAGGGAAGACAACACTTGGATGATGAGTCAGGCTTAACTTTTGAACATGACGGAACTTTTTCCCTGAGTAATAAAGTGTA
Organism: Polypterus senegalus; assembly: GCF_016835505.1. NCBI lineage: Eukaryota > Metazoa > Chordata > Cladistia > Polypteriformes > Polypteridae > Polypterus > Polypterus senegalus. Next base: position 34,056,813 of record NC_053167.1, read on the forward strand.
AGAAGTGGATATTTAGGTGAGTGAGGTGTTTCATTAAGTTTCTGGCATTTTTCCATATACAATATATATATTTATCTAGGTCCATTTAGGTCGATCTTCATTTTTGTCCAGTACAAATAATTTTTGTGTTTTAAGTTGACCAAGACTCTACTGAATCAAACCATAGTAAGGAATGTAAAAATGTGCTGAAGTACAGCCCTATAAAACTGGACGAGCAGTGATTAAGATAAATGAAAGTCATTAACTGAGGAAAAACACTCATTGTTAACCTTACTTTGTAAATGAAAAGATACATTAATCACAGAGCAGACTGAAAGAAATAATAATGTCAAAGAATTTACATGATTCCATCATGTGAAGAGTAAAACCATTTATAACTTGGGGTCAGGGGATAGGCAATTGGAGTCACCATAAATCCACAGTCAGCATGACCTCTTTGAGTTTTTAAAACTACTATATCAAGTGACTAGAAATTCTGCCTCTTTCAGATATGGAACTTTTTCTATCAGAATATTAAACACATAAAGTAATACATGCTACTTAATCACTGGAAAAGTGTACAATATGTGTAATACTTACTTAAGAAGCTTTAACATGCTGTAAAACAAAATGTATAGAGAATAAAACACAAAATATTATCGAATCAGCTATATATAGATATAGTATATATGTACATTTTTTAAGAATGTGGACAGCATTAACACAAATGAACTAAAACATACAGTAACTAATAAAATATTCACACCCTTGGGGGTTTTGACATTTATTGTTATACAACATTGAATCACAATGGATTTAATTTGGCTTTTATGACACTGATCCACAGAAAAAGACTGTTTAGTATCAAAGTGAAAGCAAATCTTTGCAAAGTGGTCTAAATTAATTACACATATAAAACACAATATAACTGATCATATATTATTATTTACTAGATGCTCTTTTGCTAGCCATGACAGACTTGACTCTGTGTGTACAGGTCTTTCTCTATCAGCTCTGAATATCTGGACATTAGCAATGTTTACCAATTTTTTTCTTCTTTTTGGAAAAACTGCTGAAGTGCTGTCAGATTGCATGGGGATTGTGAGTGAACAGCCTTGTTCAAGCCCAGGCACCAATTCTCAATTGGATTGAGACCTAGACTCTGCCTCAGCAACTCCAGAACATTAACATTGCTGTTTTTAAGTTATTCCTGCCTAGCTTTAGCTTTAGCTTTATGCTAGGGGTCATTGTCTTCCAGGAGAACAAATCCTCTCCCACGATGCAGGATTATTGCAGATGGAATCAAGTTTTCCTCCAGGGTTCCCCTGTATGTTATTGCAATCATTTTACCAAAGCCTAACGGGTCCTGCTGCAAACAAGCATCCCAACAGCATGGTGCAACCACCACCAAGCTTCTTGTGAATGGTCGCTTCTTATAATGTGCAGTGTTTGGCTTACATAAAACGTGGTGTTTAGTTTATTGCCACAAAGCTCAATTTTGGTCCAGTTTTAGCTGGCTTCAGAGTCTCCCGTGTGCCTTATGGCATCCTCTTTGCCAGTTTCTCATAAGGCTGTGACTGGTGAAGCACCTGGGCAATAGTTGTTGTCTGCACAGTCTCTACAATCACAGCCCTAGTAGCTTGTAACTCCTTCAGAGATATCATAGGTCTTTTGTTTCATTTTTGAACAATCACTCAGTTTTGGTGGGCAGCCTGCTCTAGATAGATTTATAGCTGTGCCATAACTGAACTCCAAGAGGGACTTGGAAAGTTTCATACATCCATCGCCTGACTTGTGCTTTTCAATTATCTTTTCACAGAGTTGCTCGGAGTGTTCTTTTGTCTTCATTGTGTAAGTTTGGCCATCATACTGACTCACTAAAAGTTGTACCTTCCAGGTAAGGGGCATTTATAATACAATCATCTGAAACCCCAGACTGATGATCTCCACTGAACTAATTATGGGACTTCTAAAAGCATTTGATCTCAGTGATGATTAGGTATTTGTGGTATAAAAAACAAAAGCTGCTATTTTCAAAAACTGAATTAAGAAAAGTTTTACAAATTTATGATTAAAATTGGAAGTTCTTAATTTTTTAAAAACTCTAAATAAAAATATATTTTAAATAACACTGTTTTGCTGTGAACACTGTCCCCTAATATTTTGCATATACAGAGCTGGAAGATTGTACATATTTTTAGATATTTTTACATTTGCAATCAGGGAGTTGACAGATTATGGAAATACACTGGGTCATAGTGAATCTGTGGTGTTGAACCAGTACTAGTATGGTTTACACTCACATTTTGATCTGATTTATTTTGGGATTCTTCCATTCAGTCCGTCTAAGTGGGTTAAAATGATTCAAAATTAGAAGAATTTTCCAAGCAATTAAAGGATTTGAAAAATGTGTTTCATAATAGGTAAAAACATTATGGAAGTTTATTTAAAAATAACCCCTACTGTTCCACTGGTTTTCTCTATTTCATATTAATCAATGAAACACAAAAGGGTTGTTAGCCTCGGGAATGTAGTGGCTTGAAACATCAGAGCAGAAAATCTGGACTATTTGTAAGTCTGGCTTTGTGGTTCATATTCCATCTGGAGGAGGAGTGACCCAATATATATAAATTCAGAGGTTTTGAAGGCAGCTTTCTATGTTGTGTTTCTCGTACCAAGTCTGACCAGAGGGGACTGGGCGGTCTCGTGGTCTGGAATCCCTACAGATTTTATTTTTTTTTCTCCAGCTTTTGGAGGTTTTTTTTTTGTTTTTTTCTGTCCACCCTGGCCATTGGACCTTACTTATTCTATGTTAATTAATGTTGACTTATGTTTATTTTTTATTGTGTCTTCTATTTTTCTATTCATTTTGTAAAGCACTTTGAGCTACGTTTTTTTGTATGAAAATGTGCTATATAAATAAATGTTGATTGATTGATTGATTGACCGATAAGTGACATCTACAGACATAGTTAAAGGTGGCATAGTTAAAGATGCTAAGATTTACATTGGGTGTGATGAGGATGGATAGGATTAGGAACGAGGACATTAGAGGGTCGGCTCAGGTTGAACTGTTGGTAGACAAAGTCAGAGAGGTGAGATTACGTTGGTTTGGACATGTGCAGAGGAGAGATGCTGGGTATATTGGGAAAAGGATCCTAAGGATAGAGCTGCCAGGAAAGAGGAAAAGAGGAAGGTCTGAGCGAAGGTTTATGGATGTGGTGAGTGAGGGCATGCAGGTGATGGGTGTAACAGAACAAGATGTTGTGGACAGGAAGAGATGGAACACGATGATCTGCTGTGGCGACCACTAATGGGAGCAGCCGAAGGAAGGTGAAGAAGAAGAAGATGTGCAGTTCAGAAGCTGAATTATCCTTGATGAGCTAAATATCTCCCTCTTATCAAGACTTACATTTTAGCAGCATTTTCAGGAAAGAAATGATCAATAATGACACAGTTTTTATAAAGATATATTTTGAAGCTGTGAAAATGTATTATAACTTTTGTTTGTAACAAACAGTATATTTTCTTAGACATTCTATAGCATACGCTTACCAAGGAAAACTACACTGTAATCAAGATCTAGGCCTGGATGGTAGGTGTCACCAACTTAAAATTCTTAGGACCTTCTAATCAGGTCACTCTAAACTAGTTGAATACTCTTAGACCTAAATCTAAAAAAAACAACAAGGATGGTTCTGCTAGATCCAGATGGAGGAACAAAATACTGAGACGTAAACCAATGAAAGAAGCAGCAATATAAAATGGATCGTAAATCAAGAGTTTATTCATTTTCACATATATTTCTCCATGCATCAAGGCAAATATGTTTTTTCCAGAATGATCAGACAGTTCTGAGCTTCAGATTTGAGCATGACAAGTTGAGAATTGGCCTATACAAATTCATTGTGACAGGAAAGCAGCATGGCCACACATTTCAATTCTGTGTATTTGCATCAGTCCAGATGCTGGCAGCACCAACTTCCAGGGCTACAGTTACTCTAAAATTAAGTTTGATTTTCTTAATGTAGGATTTCCAAAACATTTTAGATTCAGAAAACTTTATTTCCAATATGTAGGCCACACTGGAAAATTGGTTTTGGAATTAGCAATATAACATAAAATACTGAACGACATGAACACTGGCAACAGACAGAGCAGTGTGTTCTCAACAGGGTGCAAACTAATAAATATCAATGAAAACTACAACATGGTAGTAAAGGAAGGAGGATATGTCTGATTGTGTTTATTAAGGACCTGAATGGCTATGCTATGGAGATGATGATTAGTCTGAGTGTCAAAGGACCTGTACCTTTTCTGGGATGCAATTCCAGTGAATAAATGGCTGCTGGAGTGAGTGACACTGAATCAATCTTCCTTACTCTAGTCTAAATCCTGGCAATGAACAAGTCATTTTTGATTTAAGTTGACTGCCAAAGATCTTCTCAGAAGATTGAATCTTCCTCTGCTCTAGTCTTAAATTTGGGAGGAGGTAGAAGTGGTAGACAATGTCAGAAACACTGTCAATGATGGCTGAACAAAATTTCATTAAGATAAACTGAGAAATGTGAAGTTTTTTGCAGTTGTAGGAAGAATGATACTTTCCAAGTGGTAGATGTCAGATGCAGCAACTTTTGAGAATATTGGTTGAGGGAGGTGCTCATTTTATAGATGCATATCATAACAGCCCCCTATGGCAGATAGGGGGTACATCTGAGCCACAAACCCCTGAACAACTAAAACACAAGCAGTCACAGGTCACAATAGAGGCATTTATTACACAATGACTTACAACAGGTTTCTTTCACGTCACAAAAGCATCAGTAAACACAATAGTCTTTATTCTTCTTCAGACTTGCCTCTGTCCAGCCACCTCCCTCCAGCGAGTGCTGCCTTCCTTCTTCCCAGCTCTGACTCCCTGGAGGAGGCCAGGTGACTTCCTTTTATGTCAGACCCAAGGGTACTTCTGGTTCCAGGGCAGAGCCCAAAGGAAGCACTTCCAGGTCTGGTGGAAGTCTTGAAGTGTAGGGATGTTGAATACCTGCAGCACCACTTAGCGACTTGCATGGGACCCAGCAGGGCTGACACTCAACACTACAATTCCCATAATACCTCGCTGGGTTCCACATGGCTACTGTGGTCCTGGAATGCTGCAAATAGGGGATAGAAATATCAAATTTTAGGAGCTTTCCCTCAGTCTTCCCATATCTTGTCTTCCCATCTGGGAAAAGGTCTTCTACTCATCCTGGCCAGAATGCCAGCTAATCCTGGTTGGCACTTACACTACATAGGTACAACCACTGTGGAATACAGTCTACTGCATTCGTTCTCCCCTATTTTTATGCCACTTTTGTTGCAGGAACCAGCATTTTGCTTGCATTATTTTTGCCTAAATTTGTATTTTGTCATTATTATTTGCGTCTGTTTAGTCACATGAGAATGTTTTAATTTTCTTTGCTCTGCTGTTTTTGTCACATTTACTACAATAATAATAATAAGTAATAGTGATGGGCTATTAGAAATTTTGAATGACTCTGTTCAGTGAGTTGAGCATATCTATTCAACAGAGTGCAATACAAGTGCTATTGGTGCATGCGTGATCTCAAAAGGGTTTATCATTTTTCAGGTAGACCATTAAAGCACATCTGCACATAATGCTGGTCTGGTTTACAACTCCAATGATTGTCATTTACTTATGGTTTTATTCAAGTTTGAACTGAATCATTACTGGCGAACGAGGTCTTGATCACTTATGATTCTCTCATTCATCATACAAGTACAATACATTAACAACACACCAACACTAAATATTCTTAATATCAAAGAGGTAAAATTCATTATTGAAATTGTTTTAAATAGATTGTAGGAAAATCATACTAAACTAATTTATGTTGAATAAATTAAATTACAGTCACACAAAACTGGAAATTATAAAATATTGTGCTTTTTCAGCTTGATAAGTTCCTATGAATCCTGGCACAGACTTTTTATAGCTCACTGACTGTTCTTGTCAAAAAACAGGCACTGATACTTTTAAGCTGGAGACTAAATCAAATCTGTTGAAGAATAACTTTAGGGTAACATGGCTTATATCTTTAAAAAGTGGCATAAAGGTTTCATGAATGTCATAAGCCTTTGTGGGCATGTCTGGAGGCCAGATAGGGGTCAAGTGAACAACAAAATGTACTGAAAGATGACAAGAAATCAGCAGATGTCCTGTAAAGAACCAGAATGGACAGTTGTTTATGCACAGAAATTTCAAAGGTGGTGGCTCAACTCAAAGGTATATGAAGAACCAGAATATAACAGACTTTTATTTTATATCAGTCACTTGGGTGTAAACCAACAAACCAACCAGAGTAAAATGTATACATTGATTGACACTGTATGTCATTGTCGGGCAACCGGTGCGCTGCTGCGCCATGGAATTTTCTAGGGGTGCCGCGAAAACTTTTGTAAAATATTTAAAATTGCTAGTATTTTTGAACTTTTGGTTGATTAAAAAGATAATGTCTAAAAATAGATATTATGTTGGAAAAACAGATAAAGGAACACTTACTGAAATGAAGTCTAAGAAACGCGAGAGACTTCAAATGATCGACAAGGAAATGCGCGTCTGTCTTTCGAAAATTGATCCTCGCATCAGTCTCATATGTGCTGAAAAACAATCTCAACGTTCACATTAATTGAATTTAAGATTTATCCTTTGATTCCTTTATTAATAAAATGTCTTTCAAACTTGTAAAATTAACTGTTTTTATTGGCGATTGTCCATAGATTGTGTCGTCACGACTTTATTTATGGGCAGTCCCTCAGGTGCCATGAAAAGAACATTTTTGGACTTAGTGCGCCACAACTCGAAAAAGGTTGCCTTTCACTGCTGTATGTAAATTCAGTTTATAAAATGAATCTCTAGTCTTTGTTTATCTGATCATTCTAAACAAACTGTAACAGACTACTTTTGAAGAATGCCCCCACCAAGGCATTTTGCTGAGGAGTAATTAGAAAATATAATGAACAGCTTTTCTCCTGCCTGATTACTGAATTGTCCTGTTACATGATTTTTTTTTCTTTAATAAGATGTTACATTTCTACCACAAATCATTCACTCGATTTTGTTCACTTCTGATTCTTGAACTAAATCAAACCCATAACTCATGGGTGGTTTGCAAACTACATGGCAAATCGTAAAACCACAGCTTTGCTACCAGTCAAGAGAGATGTGTTCAGCACGGTGAGAGTAAATGCGCAGCGCAACTACAAAGTGGACTCATTTTCTTATTTTAATTATGCATTTTTCACTATGTTGCCAATGTCATGCACTCTTTGTTTAATGACTTCTTTAACTTTAGCATTGGCAAAAGATACTTTAATATTAATTATTTGATTTTATAGTTGTGTGTGCTGCCCTGGATCTTGTTGAGAAATCAAAAGAATCAAACAAATACGTACATTTACTTAGTGAACAAGACAAAATACCTTTCACTATGAACTACATGTCACAATCTAATTGTGTCTGAGGCACAATATGAGAACAAAGAGTACAGAACACCAAAACCACCAGGTTAACAATGCATCAGCTAGCAGGCAGGTGTTGTCTTTCCTGTGAGATGAACTGGAAGATTTTTTTCAACTGGAAAACAACAAAGCCTTTGTAAAAGTCATGTTACAGCAGAACATGCATGGCATATGTAGGCTATGTGGTACTTTATATATTTTCATTTAGAATTATTTAGAGTGTTTAAGCTGCAGGTCATCCATAGAGCTGGCACCTGTGATGGAGGGGATGTTCTTGTCTCACTCCAGAGTGTTTTTAAACCCGTTCCTACTGATACTCTGACTGCTCCTGTCTTCTGCAGTTAGCTCTGCCCAATTTCCAAGTAAAGAAATATCAAAAGTAATTTAAAATCTGATACCTGACAATTTTTATTTTAATGTAATAGTCAAGGACATGCCAGCAGCTGAGAATTTTCCAAGTTAAATTCTGCTCTAAGCTGCTTGGAAAACAAAACAAAACATAAAAATGAAAAAATAATGAAACAGAATTGTGATTGGCTGCTTTAGAGTGTTTTTTTTTTTTGTAAAAAGTGCAAGAAATGTGGCATTTTGGTATAAGAGGACACATGGGTTATTTAGATTTTATTTGGGGTTAACTATTACAAAATTAAGATTTGCAATGTAGACATAGACAGCTACTTTAGCTTTTGTTACTTAAAGCTGATGTGAAGTAAAAAAAATGCCCATGATTAAGACACATTTATCATAGACTCATCACAGTGACCCTTTTATGGTATCATCTATACTTTGGATCTGCTCAGAATTAATTAATAAAAAAACTAAATATGTCTAGTTATATTCTGGCGTGCATTGCATTTGGAGTATTATTAAAAAAGTGCATGAAGATATTTTGGTGTCTTGTTGATGCAGTATTGAGCAAACTGCATAATGCCATTACCAGGATCAAATGAAAAGTCCACATAATTTGCTATATCTTTTTCCTTAAATGCTAGCAGAAAGCAATTTTTTCTACTCTGGTTTGGCCAGTGAGTATTAAAATGGCTCAGATAGCTCAAATACTTTCATCGGAAACTAAAACCAGTTAAGACCTGCTCCAGATATCTGACTTCCCTGTCATTTTTACTGTGAAATATTGGTTAGATTTGATGGTATTTTGTATATCTGCCTGCTCCACTCAGTATGCTTTGAATAAATAAAGCTCAGAAATAACATCATAAAAATAACAACTCCACACCCGACCAAATCACAAGGATGGCAATCTGCTAGACCTTGTTCTCTTACACAACTGCACTCCCACAAATGCAACTGTCACCCCTGCACATTCAGTTCTCCCTGCTTCTTCTCTCTTCTCATTCTTATACACCAACCCACTGTATCTTCCTCCGTCATATCCATTCCCTCTATCCCACCAGTTTCTCTTCCCTTGTCTCCTCTGCTCTCCCACCTCCTAACCACTTCTCCTCTCTCAATACCAATGTTACCACAGACACCCTGTCCTCCTATCTTGATGACGTCTGTCCTCTCTCTTCCAGGCCTGCACACAAAAAACCCTCCTGCCCTGCCTTTCTGAAGCACTTCAAATCCAATCGACTGAACTTCGGACAGCTTAAAGGAAATGGAAAAGTCAAAGGCTCAGACTGACCTGGATAAGTATTAATCTCTTCTATCATCTTTCTTTTCTGCAACCACCAAGTCTAAGGTAAATTTTTATCAGAACAGGATTAACAGCACTACTGACACACACTCTCTCTGCTTTCACCTCCATTCTTATCCCTCCACCACCTCCTCCTCCAACTTTACTGCTGACTTTGCTAACTTTTTTTCAGGAAAGGAAAGCTGCTATCAGCAGTTAGTTTTCACCATCGCTGCCAGTCATTATGATTCCATCCCAACATTTTCCACATTCTCAACACTTTCTTCCACTAATGTTTCCAACCTCCTCTACAATCACCCTACAACTTGTCTACTTGACCCCATCCCCTCAGAACACCTTCAGACTATCTCTCCCTTACTCCTCTCTGCAATGACACACATCATTAACACCTCACTCAGATCAGATGCCTTTCCTTCCATCATGCTCTGATAATCCCACTCCTCAAAAAAACAACAACCCAAGTTAACAACTACAGACCTGTCTCTCTCCTCTCCTTTCTTTCCAAAACACTTAAATATGCTGTGTCTAACCAAGTCTCTTCGTTTTATGTACAGAATGTGATTCCAATCAATCTGACTACTGAAACAGCTCAGCTAATTGTCATCCACCAGCTATGTTTAGCTGGAGCTACCTGGAAAATTGCAACTCACTTCTAGCAGGAGAACCCACAAGTGTCATCAATAAACTGCAGATGGTCCTAAATGCAGCAGCCAGTCTTGTATTCAGCCAGCTAAGACTGGCTCATGCCACTTCTCAGTTTCTGTTGCTTTATTAGCTCCCTGTAGCAGTATGTGTTAATTTCAAATCTTTGGTGCTTGTCTATAGAGTATTCAATGGGTCAGCACCTGACTATATGGAGACACCTGTGAGATGCTATGGTCGTTGTCACCTACTCAAGTCTGCCAGTGAACAGTCTGCTGATTCCACCACTGTGTAGTGTGAAATCTCAGTCCAGGCTCTTTTCTTATGTGTTCCTATTTAATGGAACAAGCTGCTCACCTCCATCCGAACTGAAGAGTCCCTCAATGTGTTTACAAACCAATTGAACACCGTACTGTTCTATGAATATCTCTCAAAATTGTTAATGAATGTTTTTTGCTCTATGGATATCTGTCATATTAATTAAAATTGCTCTAATATGCTAGCTTTGTAGCTCTTCAATTGTGGTGATCAATGTTTGTAACTTGTCTAGCTACACTGGTTTAAAACAGTCCCTAGACCCATGATACTCAATTATGTTAACCTCCTTTGTATGACGCTTTGGAAAAAAGTGCCTGCAAAGCAAATAAATGTAAATTTAACAGAGTTTTAATTGGATTTTTAACATGTAAACAAGAATTTCTACAGTGGATTTTGTTCAAGTTCAAAGCAGTAACATTTTTCCTGGAGCTTTATTGCATATGCCTTGTAATGCTAACCACCAGTTCTTGCCGGCATGTAAGAAAAAAGATCCTGCACCCATAAGTTCCTGTTGCACACCTTAAATGCACATTTTATTAGCTAGCACTCTCATTCACTCAAATTCTATAAGATGAAGGTGTGTATTGTGATTTACAGTACTACAAATTAATCAATAACAACCAATCAGAGTAATAACTTCCGTAAAGCTAAGGTAAGAAATTCGGTATGTACAAAAGCTGGAGTTGAAGTCAAATATTTTTATTGATTTTATTTGACGCGAACAACAAACTTAGCAAACCAGAATTCACCCCCACCCAAGATAAAGATAAGACAGCCAACAGCAAAAGCAATTTTTTTAAAACAGCAAAGAAAGGAGAATGTCCTTGTCGCTGTAAATAAATGCTTATTCTAAGATTTGATTAATTAGATCTTGCCATATTTTCAAAACGTTTGAAACAGGTCCTATAAGTGAGAATTTAACTTTTTTCCCAATTTCAAATCGTATAGAAACATTAGTTACCCACTGACTTATAACAAGTGGGCTGGGATTCTGCCAGTTGAGCAAGAGAAGTCTACATGCTATTAGTGTAATAAAGGCAATTACAATCAATTTGTCCTTCTCCACTCTAAGCCAGGAGTCCACCAAAAACAGCTATTTATGGGTTAGGAGTGATTGTGACACAAAGGCTTTCTGAAAAAGATTTTTATCCAGAATGATCTTAATTTGTTGCACGCTCAAAAAATGTGGCTCAGTGAGGCTGGAGCTCGATTGTAACATTCACAGTTTGAATCTTGCCCTGGATACATTTTGGACAATTTTAAATGAGATCAATGTGCTTGATGTAAGATTTTAACTTGAATGATATGAATGGTTTGCGCATATGCAGCTAGTGTGTATTCTCTGCATGACTGCCTTCCACTCCTTTTCTGAAATGTTAAGTGAAAGATTCTTTCTCCATTGTACAAGGCAATCTTTGAAAGGAAGAGGCTATATAAAATGTTTCTATATATTTTTGAGATGCTGTCTGAGTCTTTAAGACTGATCAGTATTGACTCTGGAATAGAACTGGGTGGGCAGCGAGGCAAACTAGGCAAGTTCCTTTTTATAATGTTTCTGATTTGAAAGTAGAGGAAAAAATGTGTTCATGGGAAGATAAATGTTGAAGCGTAATTGTTCAAAGACATTATCTATATATAGTTATTTAAGTGTTTTAATCCCGGACATTTACCAAATATTAAATACTGTGTAGGTCTGAGAGGGAAGAAAAAGGAGAATATCATGTAGAAATAAACAGATTAAAGATCCTCTGTCTTAAAGTCATGTTTTTAAAGCTTTCTGGAGTCAGATGCTTTTTTCAATGACTCCACCACCCCAGTTTTAAGTCTGCTATTGTCCATTAGAGCAAATGCAATGATGCTTTAAAGTTTAAAAAGATGGGATGATGGGATCTAGTTAAAGAAAAGAATGTCCAATAGTATTCATAATATTCCAGGATCCTATATAATAGGAGCCATAAGTTAAGGGCATGGGTAGGGTCCCCTAATGTAGTAAAAACAAGGTCATTTTCTCAGTAACATATCAACAAACGAACATCCTGAAATGACATGAAATATTTTTAATTGCAGCATGTAAATGTATACCCACTGTACAAATTAGTAGGAAGAACACCTGTACACCTGGTTACCCATGCAATTATCTAATCATCCAATCATGTGACAGCAGTACAATGCATTAAATCATGCAAATACAGGTCAGAAACTTTAGTTAATGTGCACATCAAATAACAGAATGAGGAACAAATGAAACCTCAGTGATGTCATTTGTAGAAGTATCGCTGGTGTCAGACAGACTGGCTTTAGCATTTCTGCAGCTGCTAATCTCATAGGATTTTCATGCACGTGTCTGTAGAGTTTACTCAGAATAGTCCAAAAACCAAAGAACATCCAGTGTAGTGGCAGTTCTGCGGATGGGAACACCTTGTTGATAAGACAGATCAGAGGACAATGGACAGACACAGACAAACAGTGAGGCTAGTCAAATTATTACCATGGGCAACTAATGTGATCAGGAAAGCATCTCAGAATGCACAGTGAACCCTGAGGTGCATGAGATACAGCAGCAGGAGACCACGTCTTGTTCCATACCTGAAAGCTGAGACTGCTTTGGGCACAGACTCACAAATAAAACCAGACAGCTGAAGTTCAGAAAAACATGTCCTGGTCTGATGAATCTCAGTTTCTGTTGAGACACACAAATGATAAGGTCAGAATTTTACATCAACAGCGTGAATCCATGCACCCAACCTGCCTTGTTCCAACAGTCCAGGCTGGTGGTGGTGGTGGTGTAATGGTGTGGGAGATGCTTTCTTGGCACACTCTGGGCCCATTAATACCAATCAATGATTTGAGTATAGTTGATGACCATGTGCATCCCTTCATGTCCACAATTTACCCATCTTCTGATGGCTAGTTCTAGTATGATAATGCACAATGTAACAAAACAAAAGTCATGTCAAACAGGTTTTATAAACATGACAGTGAGGTCAGTGTTCTTCAGTAGACATTCCAGTCAACGGAATTCAACAGAACACTTCTGGAATTCAGTAGGAGATTCAAAGCATGAATGTGTAGCTGTCAAACCCACAGAAATGATATGAGGCAGTTGTGTCATCATGGAACAAAGTCTCAAAGAAATGTTTCCAACATGTTGTGGAACCCATGCCATGAGGAACTGAGGATATTTTGAGAGCAAAAAGAGGCCATACACGCTATTAGTATAATGATCCTAAGAATTTACTTAAAAAATGTATATCTACACTCATTTTGCTGCTGAAATATTAAGATGGGTTCATCATTGGCACAAAAAAAATCTCAGACTGTTTACTATTCTATACAGTTGGTTCTGCTTAATTGGGATACTTTAGGACATTTTGGCCCAATTAAGCGGCTGCCCCAATTAAGCCCACATAAAATTAAACATAAAATTTCCACATAAAATTAAACAATAAATAATTTTCTTTCAATATTTTAATAAATTATTGAACAGAAATATGAATTACAAGAAAATAATATAAACTGTGAAGAAAAAATAATCAATTCTAAAATAAAATAATAAATAAATACATATTTTAATAAATTATTGAACCAAAGTACTGTATAAACTTTTTGTTGTAAGAGACGCGCTATGGTAGATTTTGGTACACCAGTTATCTCAGCGAGCCTACGATGGCTTGTTGGCTGGCTTTTAATTTTATCCAGCAAAGCAATTTTACTTGAAAGTGTAAAATCATTTCTTGGCATCTTGGCAAAGGTTATACATTTTTAAATAAAATCGACAAAAAACAAGATTACTCATACGTTATATGTACACGCGAGGGGGTGTAGGGGTAACTGAATATGGTACGGTAGTGGTAACGATAGACTATTAGATAGATAGATAGATAGATAGATAGATAGATAGATAGATAGATAGATAGATAGATAGATAGATACTAAGCAGACACATGCTACTCCACTCTATGATTGTACTAGCCGAACTTACTCGTGCTTCTTCAACGGGTGACGATAGATGACTGATTGGCAGCACACATCTGCTACTGTCCCAATTTAGCACAATGTTGTCCCAATTAAGCATTTAAATTATGCATTAGATAGATAGATAGATAGATAGATAGATAGATAGATAGATAGATAGATAGATAGATAGATAGATAGATAGATAGATAGATACTTTATTAATCCCAAGGAGAAATTCACAAATATTAGTTTATTAGTTTGGTTTTCTTTGCTTGAGATTTGGCCCAAATAAGCGGCTGCCCCAATTAAGCGGAATCAACTGTATTAGCATTGGGCAACTAGTGATGTGCACCTGCTGCTATCAATCAAACAGAGTTCAATACTGGTTGAGGCTGTTTGGATAAACACAACATAAATGTTGTATTCTCTCATCAGATTGGATAGCCAGCACAGTCTCCACGACAGAAAACCCAGGAAAAGGTAAGCGGCCAGTTGGCTAAGGTCTCCAAGACTGTGAATTTATTTTTGAATTTCTCTTATATGATTTAAATCTCCTCTGTTGTCAACTGGCCATAGTTCATCAATTAATCAATGGACAAAAATTGTTGGTTTCCATTTATGTTTAATCAGTTCCTACCTTATTCAGTGAGTTCTAACAAATCTACATTTCCATGTGTACCAGTTCATAGTAATTAGTATAGTATAAACTTGAATTTTAGGTAAGAATTGCCCACAGCACTCTGTGTCTGCAATCAGTCATAACTGCTATACAAAAAATAAGAACATAAGAAATTTGACAAACGAGAGGGAACCATTCAGTCCATCAAGCCCATTTGTTAAGCTAATAGCTAAGCTTTTTCCAATATCTTATCCAGATTCTTCTTAAAGGAGAAGAACAAAATATTTATAATGTTAAATATCACAATAAAAGCATACTAAAAGAGCAACAGTATTTAATTTGCAATGCTTAATTTTATTTGATACCCCATTACTAATTCTACTAGATAAATAATTGCATTGAATTTGGAACACATTAATGAGGATTCTAATCACAGAGCTGGAGCATTTTTTTTTTCATTCCTTCTACTGCCATTCAGGCTGAGCTATCTGCTCACACAAGTTTAAAGCTGTGTTCCCAATATAGTGCCTTTGAGGAAAAGATTACTGCTCAGTTCTATCTAAAGACACGTTGCCTATCATCAGTGAGATTTATTATATAAGCTTTCAAGTATATGGAATGATCAAAGATGTTATCAACTGTAATTCAGTTAATAACAGTAATCTTCTGTGGGCTGGATTGTGCTTGGATTTATGTTCACTTAACAATTATTTTATAAGATGTAACAGGTCACTAAGAAATTCACAGCAACTCTACTATTTAGATCAAATGTCGGAAGGTGATTCAGCTTCTACCTGAAGCATACTCTCACAAATTTCAGTAGGACCATCAAATGTATGCTTTCTCACTTGCTCAAAAAAGGCTGCCAAGAAAAGTTGTTTACCACACTATCAAAAGGTTGTAAGAAAGAATAGTTAAAAGAAAAACATAAATATGTACACTATATGGATTTTCTTTCTAAAATGTGTTACTGCTAACTCTCTCTGGTACAAGTTATAAGGGTGTTGGAAGTTACTGCTGAACTGAAAACAAGCCAGAAAATTAGCAAGATGCTCCTCAACATTAAACAATGTGTAGGGGGTCCTTATTGAATATCTGTGTGTTATTTTTGTAGGCATGTGAGCTAACAAGGGTTAATTAAGGGGTCAATAGAAACACTCTGTTCCTGCCTTAAATGAATTAATAGCCTCGAGTCAGAGATGACCACTCTGTGAGGGCAGGAGATCAATCTCAGAATGACCTGTGAACTTCCAACAGCGTGTCACAGACACTCCCTGAGTGTCAGCCTGGTTATTGGATTTTAATTTATGTTGCAGACCATTGACAACTATCAGCATGCACAAAGGACATTAATTATACTTTCTGGAACTTAAGTATTGCATCAGTAAAAAGACTTCTTGGTTATTTTTGTATATTTTGAGCTTGTAATAATGCTTAGCAAATTGGTGTCAAAGCTAAAAATGCTTTGGCAAATGAAATGAAATATGGCAGGTAAAGCAGCAATGAACTGGCACAACAGGAAGGGAATATATTTTCTGTAGTGGCTTTGATAACATACAGTATAACAAGCTTTGAATCACAGCAGAGAAGTTAATGTATAACAGAAGCAGTAGCAGGGTGGAGGTGGATGTGAAGCTGGAAAGTGTTGATGCTCTATGAACAGCGTTTACAGTATACAGTAGTTGGATCGGGATCAAAAGCAACCACAATTAATGGTACAGAATCAAAGTAGTTTTTATACTATGACTGATCCACAGTCAACTAGAGCAAATGCAATGGCTTCCCAAGCACACAGATCCACATGTAGTGCTTTTCTGTGGTCTCCTACGGAGCTGTAAAACAAGAGCACAGATACTGTAGTGTCAAAAAAATGAAACCAGACCTTTTCTGGCTCATCCAAAACATATTATAACTCAATTTGTACTCCGTATATGGAGTCTAATTCATATAAATAGCTAATTAATAAAAAGAGACATATATCTCAGCTGTGCCTCGATTGCTGTTTAGATGGGCTTGTGGTATAGCGGGTCCACAGCTCAGATCAAAAAGGCCAGTTGTTAAATAGATAATCGTTGCATTCGCGGTTTACAGATGGGGCGTGGTAGTGTGGCCGGAGTGGTCCCCGGGCGCTTTGTGATGTGGGCGTTCCTCGCTTATGTGCACAGGTGAGGAATCATCCGCATCCATAACTGATTCCAGGAACTGCAAATCGCCACACCTGAACCACGTCCCCATTATATATAGTAGGAGCATGAGTGCAGAAAGGAGGAAAGGAAAAAAAAAGAATGTGAATGGAGGTTAAGTCAGAAGAAGAAGACGGCAGGAATCAAGAAGGAGAAAGGAGAAAGTCGGTGCGAGAGCAGAAGGCAGCTGAGCAGTGAGCCTTAGCAGGGTGTGTGGCTGGCACCCGGGGGCAATTGCAGTGGTCGCTCCCGCTGAGCATTAGTGAGGAGCGGGAGTGACCGGAAAGAGGATGGCTTGCCACATAAGGCCGAGAAGGCAGCGGGAGTTGGAAAATTGTGAAGCGTCAGCCCCAGGGTGAACACACTGATCGTAGGGGAGCTAAGTTACAGTCTGGTGAAGCCCACCGGAGCCAGGGATCGGAAAGGTGAACAGACCAGCAGAAAGCAGAGAAGGTCAACTGCAGGTAGGGTGTCTCCCCTGGTGCATAGCCTGGGAGAAGCAGGGGAGTCACCAGTAGAAGAAGGCACCAGGCTTTGATTTAAAAGGACTGCTTCCAGCCATTGTTTTAACCCTGTTTTTAACTGGATTTATTTATTGGATTTTAACCTCCACATTTTTCACATGCTTTTAATGGATTATTTGTTTATTGAACTGTATGCACTGCACTTGTTTCTGAACACTTTGTTTTTGGTTTTGTTTTAAATAAAAGAACTTTGCACATTTTGCGCCATTCCCTTGCTTCGTTGTTGATGTCTTCATTGTCCAGCTCATCCAGTTACATTACCAATGGTGTTGGGTTCAAGAGCTCCCAAACTGGAGACGGGAGCCTGGAGCAGAACCCGTATCGTCACAGGGCTTGAGACATATTTTAACAATTATGGGTGACCCCAGCATTTCAACTCAGGCCCTACTATTCATATAAAGTAGACTGAACCAGAATCCACTGTCGGCATTCTTCATTTTCTTCTATGGACTCTTGTCCACCTTCTGCACTAACATACTCACAGCTCCCTGGTAAGTAATGGATGAAAGTATATGAGACCAAAATAAAGAAACCCTTTTTGTATGTCACCCTGTTTTAATAAATGTCCAACAGTTTATTAATTATCAGACTTGCATAACTCAGTTCAGGGTCACAGGGGAAAGAAGAGTGAAGCTTAACCTGGCATGAACAAGCACAAGAGGCGGCAAAATCTAAATGACACACTTATCAATGGTGGTGCACGCTTATGAATGCTCTCACATTTAAGCAATTACATTTAAAGTTGACAACCGGACTTGCATGTCTTTGGGGGGTGGGTGGGAAAACCAAAGATCTTGGAGAGTGAAACACGCTGACAAGGGGAGAACATGTAAAGTCCACCCAGATGGAAGTTAAACAAGACTTCAAATCCAGGATTTTGAGGCTGTAATAGGTCTATTTTACTGTGACTCCATTGACAGGTTGCTTGACCTTATCCAGCCTGAACCCTAGACATTTAACTGTGCTTGAGAAAACTAGAAATCTAAATTTAGAGATGATCAGGATTCAGGGTTCTCCTCTTGTGACAACTTACAATAATGTGCTTGTGTGCAGTTCTGTGGAATGCTAATTAAAAATGTAAAATGGTCTGATCAGGGAAACATGAGTGCACACAAGTCCAGTTAAAAAAGGGATGTGTATGGAATAATGTTCTGTAATAAATATGTAAGTAAGCTAATAATTTATATAGACAGTATATTTTAAAATATTAATTGTGTAAATATGTGACTCTAATTAAATTCAGTCTCTTTCAAATTCTTATAACCATATTTCTATTACAAAATTCCTGTACCTTGAAATAATATTCAGTCCCAACACTATTTACATATTTAAGTCTGTCTAATTTTGAATTTGAAATAGACCACTTTTGGATTTTTTTTTAATGTACTTAATTATTCAATTAAAACTTGATTACAGTAGATAGGATATGTTAGGGAGAGTTTCAGTTGACCATTTACAGTACCACCTGAGAAAGTTCAGACACTACTACATCAGAATGGTTTGGATCTGTGCTCCTTGGTGAAAAGGAACACATGCTCCATATCATAAGAATGTACAATAAAATCCTATCTAAATAAAATACAATTGGTGTAGATAGGTGACAGAGCTTTTCCCACAAGCACTGGGTATAAGAGGAGTAGCCATCCAACACTTGAGTGCCTGTCCATCACCAGACAAACTCACTCTGAGTGAGGGAAAAGCCAGAGAAAATCTAGAAGGTCAGAACTTACAAACTTGGAGACAACAGGCAGACCAGGAGCCGAGGACACATATTAAGTTTGCATATTCTCTTTGTGTCTTTGTGAGTTGGAGTGGAGGGATACAGTTGTGTGTGCTTGTTTGGTTAAATATGATTCTAAATTGATCTAGTGTGCTTGTATGTACACTACACGGTAGCCTAATTGTTATTTAATAGGCTGTGCCACATATCTATCCATTCATGTCCTGTCCAGGGATTGTTCCTTCCTTGCTACCCATGTTAGCTGAGGT
Source organism: Polypterus senegalus (assembly GCF_016835505.1). Taxonomy (NCBI): domain Eukaryota; kingdom Metazoa; phylum Chordata; class Cladistia; order Polypteriformes; family Polypteridae; genus Polypterus; species Polypterus senegalus. The sequence continues at coordinate 34,076,196 of NC_053167.1, forward strand.
AGGCTCCAGCATGGCACAACCAGGGAACCCTGTTGAGGACAAAGCAGGTCAGAAAATGACTGACTGACTGATTGACATATTCACTCCTTGTTTGGAAAAAAGCATGTGTGGAATACATTATCATGGTGTCCGGCTGGATACATTTACAGACAAGTCATATTTTTTAATAACTCCACCTATATCGCAGTGTATATTCATTAAAGCTGCAAAGTATGTACACATTTGTACTTATGGGATGAGATTGTTTTCAGGTAATACAGTTTGTTAAAGCCCATTAAACAATATGCTCCTGAAGGAATGACTAAGTAAAATGGTCTTACACCACAATACCTAGTATGGCTGACTAAATAGTGAACCCAAAAAATATAAACTGGCTCCACTAGGCATTATAATGCAAACAAACATTGCATAGGTGTAAATCAGTTCCTAGAAGTTTTGAAGGATTCTGCAAAGTGACAACTTACAGTTAGGGAGAGCAAGGATAGAAGATGAAGAAAAACGTGTCTGATGTGGAAATACAAACAGTGGTATGCAATTGTTGGAAAGCATCTACATCTTAGAAAGTATCTGAGTTCCTCACCTACAGGGTAAAGTAGGAGCAATCAGATTTGGATGGAGAAGAGCACACCTGGAAAATAAAATGTAGCATATCTGGAATTATTTGATTGTCTTCTTTAAATGTCATGGGATATTATGATGACTGCTACTGTTGTGTGGTACGGCTGCTGCAAAAAGTCATTTCCTTAAAATATCATTTATGTTAAACATTTTTTATACACAAATAAACAGACAAGGGAATGTAGAAAGTCTACAAGTTGGAAGTATCTATTAAGAATGCACTTTGGCTTAACTTTGTACATAGACGTGGAGCAAATATTTCAAACATTCTTATCAGTGAGCTGTAATAAGCACGCAACTAGAGATTATTGTCCTTTGAAACCAAGAGGATTTGGGGGCAAGTGCACCCTACTGTTAATAATTTAAAGATCCTGTACAATGGTCAGAAACACGCAGGATACCTGAAAAAAGCAAGAATGTAAGTACTGTATATCAGATAGAGATAACAGTAAAGATACTCCTAGGCAAACTTGGACTTCAGACTTTGAGAATGTAAACTCTTGAAACTGCACTGCAATGCAAAGGGTGCATTTAAAAAACAAGAACACATTCATTTATTATGTATTCTTTGAAGTGTGTGAGGAAGGTCTCATTAAAAACACAAAGCATTTAAATATGTGACAAAGTATTGTGTTTTCCTGTAAATGAATGAGGATTAAAATCATAAATAGGAAATACTGCATAATACAAATGAAAGTAAAATAAAAGCAAAATGCAAGCTAATAAATCAAACTTTTTATCTTATTCTTTTGAAGAATTTTATTACAATAAGTTAATCAATTATAACCCATTAAGACACACTACATATTATTCAGATCAGTTGAGATACCATCTCCACTACTCATCTAGAAAACAGAGAAACAAAATGACTTAATAAAGCTTTCAATGAAACATGCTGAAAGATCCCAAAGTTTAGTTAATTGAGCTCAATATTAATAAACACCAGGCAGGTTTTCAAAACGTGTAATCCATCCTTTATGAAGCAAATTTAATTTTTTTTCCTATTGTTATATAAAACAGAACATCTTTTCCCATCTTTTATGGTCGGTGGTTTAGGATTCTTACAGCAGAGCAAGATAAGATATCATGGAAGTGTAAGTCCTCGTCCACACTACTACAATTACATTTAAAAATGCAAACTCCATTTTTGCCTTTCATACACACTACCCCAGAATTTTCAACTGCCAAAAACAAAGACGTTTAAAAGCTCGCTCCAGAGTCATGTGTTTCTGAAAATGCAGCCTTAGCATTGTGATCTTGGTATACAGAAACATAGTTTTTTCAAAAAGGAATACTCCACTTGAGCCACTATTTTCTTTTGGTTCTTCTTTGATTAGATTCTGTTCATTCTGGTCAACCCTTCATCTCACTCTAGCTGGAAGAATTAATGTTGTTAAGATGAGTATTCTTCCTAAGCCCCTCTTTTTTATTTCAAAACATTCCAATATACATCAATAAATAATTTTTTAAGCAATTAGATTCAACAATAATCTCATTTATTTGGAACTCAAGACATCCACATATCCAAAGAGCGACCCTACAAAGACCTAAGGCAGAAGGTGGCATGGCTTTACCTAACTTTCAGTTTTATTACTGGGCAGCAAACATACAAGCTATAACAATCTGGACATGGACACAAATAGATGAACATACACAGGCCTGGTCCGCAATAGAAGTAAAATCCTGCAGTACTTCTTTATATTCCCTGCTTTGTGCCCCAATAAATGCAAGCTATCGGCAATATGTGCTTCATTCACTCAGAATATGGAACCAATGTAGAAAGCATTTTAAGATTCTGCTCATTACAATGTCTCATTTCCTGAATGGTCACCCTTAATGCAAAAAAACAACAGTCCAGCACAGAGGACATGAAAGTAGGGATGCTAGCCGTCCTCATTTTCCCAGACATGTCCACATTTTTAACGCCCCATGGACTGTCTGGGAGGAGTTTATAAAATTTTGAAAATCTCAGGAATTTTGGCTCCTAAAATTTGAAAATCTACATATCCTTATCATTAGTAAAATTTGAAAACTGTACACCAATTAGCATTTGCGGAAGTAGTGCACACTTTTTTCCCAGAATCTTTACTTCCATTCTAGTAGTAAAGAGTGCAGATATTGACGAGAATAGTCAATATCTGTCCAACTTGGCTTTTTCACTTCATCTTCTGAATTCATCTTTACCTTCTTGGTAAGCAGACAGTTCATTATAAATGATGTCCCTTTCCTTAATTATTTGTAATCCTAATTCACTGTAACTAAGTGAATTTATTCAAAGTCGACCTTACAATTTCATGTTTTCTATGTGAGATCTGATTTTCGATTCTTCTTTCAGCAGCTTGGTTAAACAAGAAATTTCATACATCCAGGTACTGCTTTGTAATATTTTAATGCAAAATATTTTTATTACCCCCCATTGTTCCAAAACGGATTTATAATTGTAAATGAATAAGTCAGCATTTAAAGTTTCAGTTAATTAAACAAAATGACACATTTATTCTGTCATATAAATGCAATATCTTTTTAGTTATCAGTTGATCAAGTAGAAAGTCACTACTTCAAGTAATTTAATATTTTCATAATTCTTTCATTTACATAAATTGAGGAATATCCTTTAAGCCAAAAAGAAAGAGCAAGTTCACAGACTACTTGAACAACAAATATCCTTGCTTTATCAGATTTATCAGATTATATCAGATTTACTGATAAAAATAGCTTCAGTGAAAAAATATAAAAGAATGTAGATAAATGCAAATAAACTAAATTTAAAAGAGTAAAATAATTTTTATTTTGCTAGAAGCGGTTACCATGTGTATAATTTTTTTACAGGTTTATGAAAGTTAAGCTATCCCAATAAGAATGGAAGTCTGTTAATTTAAGAGGCTTGACATATTCAAAATATTTAATGGGCTTTTAGTTTGCCACTGACCGTGAATTGGCCATCATATCATAATTATAGTGATAAACTGCAACTAAAGGTTTATATAGTTTTAAAAAAACATACGACAGTATAAAAGACAGTATAAAGGTATATTATGGGTCATAGGGAAAGGCGTCCTCAAAAGTCGTCATTGTTCGACCCAAATGTCCTCATTTCCAGAGAAAGAGATTTGGCAGCCCTACATGGAAAAGATGCTTTCCATGGCACTTGTTGTGTTGCTTACCCTGTATGCAGACAAGGATGTGCATTCTGTACAGTTAGATCATGATTTGCACAGGCCAAAGATTGCACCAGTACAGTTTGGAGGCTCCAGCTATTTCTTCTTGACAGGCAGACAATATAATTTTAACAGTGCAGAGTAATAAAGTTTGTAATTTACTTTAAGAAAATATATCTTAATGCTGAAACTTTATATTTGAAGCACATTGGCCCAAAGTTTACAAATATGTTGACAATGCAGAAATCTTTAAAAATCATATGCAGATTGCATTCCCTATGTTCAATGCTGGGTAGTTAAAAGGGAGTGAACGTGTATATTTGTGGGGAAAAATTACAACCGACTGTAACTCATCAGATTTCAAGTTTCTCCTGCATAATCTAAGTGACTGCTGAACGCCCAAATTCTAGTTGCCAGTAATTAGTGGTTAACGGTTTCACAGATCAAAACATAAACAGGAATTACTGCCAAATTTCCTCTCCATACCTATCTAAGCCATTCCAAGTTAATTTTTTTCTAATTCCTTCCATAGTCTCATAGTATGTACATTTTTAATCCAAGCATCTTAATTGAAAGTTATAGAATGGCCCCTTCATTTGAGTCATTTTTTTCCATCCATGTTGTTTTGATTGCAATGAAGAGATTTTATGAAGGTTGGCAAAACTTTGAGAATAGCGATGGAAATGAAGAGGAGGTTTAAAGAGTTTTTGGAGCAGGTAGAATCAAGGTTGGGGAATAAGCATGGGTCAGAATATAAGAAGGCCAGTCAGTCAGTCATTCTCCAACCTGCTATATCCTAACACAGGGGTCTGCTGGAGAAAATCCCAGCCAACACAGGGCACAAGGCAGGAACAAATCCCCAGGCAGGGCGCCAGCCCACCGCAGGGCACACGCAGCACAATTTAGGATCGCCAATGCACCTAACCTGCATGTCTTTGGACTGTGGGAGGAAACCCACGCAGACACTGGGAGAACATGCAAACTCCACGCAGGAAGGACATGGAACAGGAAGCGAACCCTGGTCTCCTTACTGCGAGGCAGCAGCACTACCACTGCGCTATTGTGCTGCCCCTATAAGAAAGTAATTCTAAAATTTAATTGTCGAAACAAAAAAACACAAAATTAATCAAAGTCAAAAATCACAGCAAGGATTCTCAACCTATCTATTAGCACTAAATTGCTAATCACAAATTTGTTTTTCAAGATTTTCATTCCAATGCTTGGACACCAGGGAGAGCGTATTGATATCATAAATAATGTTGGCATGATGGTATTATGTTTAGCAATGTTTGATCCTCACATGACCTGCAGTAACTCTGTTGACCATAACCATACAACACTAAAACAAGCAAAAAATATAAACTGTATATAAAATATATATAATTTAATAACAACAAGAAATTCATGGATATAAGTGAACAAAAATGATTCAGTCTAATTCATTACACATGGCCACTTTACATTCTAAATTAATTTTGTCTTTTTTTAGGCAAAATGTGTTAATAAATGTTGGAATGTGCTGAAAACGATACAATTTTTGGGAGGATGCTCACTTATTAATTCCTCTAACTAATGTGAAACAAAGGCATGACACATTCCATCAGCTTGCCAAAGTTAATTTTCAATGTCTTTAAATTGTAGTATAATTCTGAATCTTAGATTGTTGCTACAAGAAATTTAAAGAAAACCGAACTTAAACTGTCATGAAAAGCTATTCAAACAAACTCCTTTCCTTAATGTTTCCTTAAATCTCTGGTTTTCCTAAGTAGACGGTGAGAAGTTTGGTGAGGAAGGCAAATAAAATAGTTGACAAAGAATATGGTTTTGTGGTTCTTATTGTAAAGAAATTAAAAATTTTAGTTAGTGAAACAAACTGAATCTTTAGACCCAGATCATAATATTTTAAATCATGCACATATATACTGTATAGTCCAAACCGTAATGTAAATTCAATGTACAATAACAACATTTATTTATATAGCACATTTCATGCAAATAGTGTAGCTCAAAGTGCTTTACATGATGAAGAACAAGAAAAAAGACAAAGTAAGAATCAAAATAAGAGAACACTAATTAACATAGAATAAAAATTAATTAACATAGAATAAAAATAAGGTCCGATGGCCAGGGAGGACAGAAAAAACAAAAGAAAAAAAAACTCCAGACGGCTGGAGAGAAAAAAATAAAATGTGCAGGGGTTCCAGACCATGAGACCGCCCAGTCCCCTCTGGGCATTCTACCTAACATAAATGGTCAGTCCTCATTATATTCAGGGTTCTCATGGAAGGACCTGATGATGAAGGTCACGTGGACTTCTGGCCTTTAATCCATCAATGTAGGGTCATCATGGTGCTTTGATCAGGTGATGTTGGTGCAGGTTGCCACCACAGAAAACTGGAAAAAGAACAAAAGAGAGAGTAAGGGTTAGTACGGATTTTGGAGCCACCATGAATAGTAATGATAATTAATTGAATATACAGAGCATCAGGATTAAACTAAAATAAAGTTATGAAAAAGCCATGTTAAAGTAATGTGTTTTCAGCAGTGTTTTAAAGTGCTCCACTGTATTAGCCTGGCGAATTCCTATTGGCAGGCTATTCCAGATTTTAAGTGCATAACAGCAGAAAGCCGCCTCACCATTTCTTTTTAGTTTTGTTCTTGGAATTCTAAGGAGACACTCATTTGAAGATCTAAGGTTACGATTTGGAGTGTAAGGTGTAAGACACTCCGATATATAAGATGGAGCGAGATTATTTAAGGCTCTGTAAATCATAAGCAGTATTTTAAAGTCAATTCTGAATGACACAGGGAACCAGTGTAGTGACATCAAAACTGAAGAAATGTGCTTGGATTTTCTTTTCCTAGTTAGGATTCTAGCAGCTCCATTCTGCACTAGTTGCAATCAATTTATGTCTTTTGTGGGTAGTCCTGAATGTAGTACAATACAATATGGTACAATACAATTTAGTAAGGTGAATAAGTATTCCCAATCATCCATCTATCAAAGAAAATTTTTTGCTACTGAGGTATATATTACTTTTAACATAAAGTGAAGATTTGATAGTAATTGGATGGATGTCTGACAAATTCAGTTTTGATCTTTTGAAACAGCATTGGAGAAAACTTAGTCCAGAGTCTTAACATCTGTGTTTAGTAGGAAAACTGGTCTGCATAATGCATATTCCAAAAATGTTTTTATTTTATGTTGGAAAAACCTAAATTAACACCTTGTATAAGATTTTAAGTAGACAATTCCTCCAGGCTTCAATTGTCATAAATTGTATAGAGTGTTTTAGTACAATTCTGCTGTATTGCCATTTGAGCCTGTAGCTTTTCTGGTTTGTTGAGATTTAACAGGATCCAAGATCTCAGAGTGCTCATCTACAGTATATATCATGCACAAACTTAGGTTGTTCCAGTTTATTACAAAGAGTTTTATTTTAAAATAGTAGAATGTGATAATAATTCAATATTATTCATATTATTGTAATCTTGCATAGTCCATATGATGATTACAAATTTGTACATGACAGCAGTAAAATCTATACTAATAAAAGGCAAAGCCCTCACTCACTCACTCACTCACTCACTCACTCACTCACTCATCACTAATTCTCCAACTTCCCGTGTAGGTAGAAGGCTGAAATTTGGCAGGCTTATTCCTTACAGCTTACTTACAAAAGTTGGGCAGGTTTGATATCGAAATTCTACGCGTAATGGTCATAACTGGAAGCTATTTTTCCCCATATAATGTAATGGAGTCTTGAGTTGGAGATGGCCACGGGGGGCGGAGTTTCGTGTGACATCATCACGCCTCCTACGTAAGTACGTAGAGAACAAGGAAGAACTCCAAACAGCGATGAGCACAAAACGCCATTTCACAATTGAGAAGGCAGAAAAACATTATGAAGCAAATGATGCATACAAGCATATTCATAAGTACAGCTACTGCGGAAACAAAGCACGGCGTGAACCGTAAGTTTATATTAAATTAAGTTCATAGACAGGCTGCCACTAGCGTTTGTAATTTAGTGCCTGCCCATATAAGGCCGTCCATCAGCGGCAATCCAATACAAACACTGCTGGTAAATATTCACGTGTGAAGGACTGTACTTATGCAGAGGAAGATGAGATGGTCAGGGTGGTGTTTGGCACAAACTCATTGAAACTGCGAGAGAAAGTTTTAAGTGCCGGGTCTTAGCTGACATTACACGAGATGGCACCAGTACAGCTGGGAACCTTCGATGCAAGAACACCAAGCGGCTCACGTGAACTGACGCAATGCAGACAAAAGCAACAGTTCCAAAGAGTGCTGAACAAAACCGAATTACACAATTGAGAAGGCAGCAAAAAAATATGAAGCGCCTTATACATACAATCATATTCATAAGTGCAGCTACTGCGGAAACAAAGCACACGGTGGAAAAAGTGAATGTCCTGCTAAAGGAAGACAGTGTAAAAAAAACCCATGCATGCAGTTTGTCACATCACAGATTAAAAGGAAGACGAGCTGTTTATTGATGCAGTAAGGAACTAATCGATGAATGAAACCTCTTATCTTTACAACGATTGACAAACACGGAATGTAACTTGAACACATCCTACAAATACGAGCCTGATTGAAAGAAATAATGATAATCAAATCCTTGATGACAGCAACATTCAATAACACTCACAAAACAATTACTGTATATTGACAATCATGTTACGTTATTTTTAAAATGTTCCCTTTTCTTTTTCATAACTTCTACTTCTCCACTGCGGTACACGGGTATATATATAAATGTATATATATACCCGATCTACATACATACTTTAGCATAGACAAGCCACACGCTGTGGCTAATTGTAGAGTCTTAAGCCTCTAACGCCGACATTCGAGGTTCGATTCCCGAGAGGGATGTACTTTCTATGTACGCTACCGATTCATTTTACCTTCGATCTCCTTGGTTTGGGACGTATGAAAAATATTAGGTTAGCAGAATCATGTTACGTTATTTTTAAAATTTTCCCTTTCTTAGCACAAGCACAGCTGAGAAGCTTCGATGCATGTACTCCATAACGCGTTAAAAAAATAACACATTTAATCACACTTTCAATTCCAAGCAAACGGAACTTTTGTCAATGCATGATTTCCTGGTACATCCATTACACTGATGCACACATCACAGCTACAAAAATGTTAGAGTCGGAATAAAGCGCGTTCCTACGACTGATCATTTCAACTACCCGAGCGAAGCCTTGATAAAAGCATGGTTTTGTGCACACTGAAAAGCAAGCAAAATTAGATGCATTACAGAAAGCGGACTTTGTGGCTCTTACTGGGGATCATTGGACTTCCGTGACCGTTAGTAATTCTAAATACATCTAATTACAAAATGTTCAATGATCACACTGTTTTAGCCTAATGTACAAAATAATTTTGGCTAATGTTACTCAGAGTTTAAAGAGTAAGCTGGTCAAATTACCTTTTATGTTTCTGACTTATTTTTTTAAGAAGAAAAACTGCACTTTATGGTGAAATTTTGGTTATTATTATTTAAAGACAATACTATTCTGAAAATGTACTTAAAGTACTTAAACTACCACTTTATTTTTAAGTCTGCCCAATTTTAACCAGGGATGATATTTTTGTTTCTGTTTTGAATTCAAATGCAGTTTAAAAGCTTTTTTTCAGAAATTAAAACAGCTTCAGTTTACAATATTCATGTCCATGTCTATTATTTGATTCTGTAAGCCCACTAAAACCGTTTTAAATTAAAAAAAAAAACATTTGCGATTTGGGGCAAATTCGTGTGATTACATACGATTAATCAAGATTAATTCTTACACAGCCTCTAATTAATTGGATTAATTTTTTTAATCGAAGTCCCACCCCTAATATATATATATATATGTAGATATATATATGTAGATTTGTATATATATGTGTATATACAGTATGTATATATGTGTGTGTGTATATATACAGTATGTGTATATATATGTATATGTATATATGAATGTGTGTATATGTATATATATATATATATATATATATATATATATATATATATATATGCCAGCAACACTCATGACAATGACAAAACAATTACATTGTCAATCATGTTACGCTATTATTAAAATGTTTCCTTTTCTTTTTACTTCTCCGCTGCCAATCGAGGTATTTTGCTATATATATATATATATATATATATAAATAGATAGATATGACAACAACACTCATATCAATGACAAAACAATTACATTAACAATCATCTTACGTTATTTTTAAAATGTTTGCTTTTCTTTTTCATAACTTCTTTAACACACTACTTCTCCGCTGCGAAGCGCGGGTATTCTGCTAGTTATGAATATTTGAAATTATACATTTTAATAATGATCTATAACATAAGTAAATAACTGACCAGACTTTATCTTTAATATTAATATACATATAGCACTATAATGTATTTTAATAATGTCCATAATGATAAATGAAATAGTGTCATACATATTCAGTTTTATTTTTACTTGTCTTCCACGTAAAGACCACCTATATAGAAGACGTCACAGCAAAATTCCTGGGTTACATGAGTAAGGTCACTGTTAGATGTTATCATCTGATCTGATCTTTGATTTGTAATAAGGACAAGCACGAACCTGGTAGCCTTCATAAAGATGTATACCTTCCTCCTGGCACAGTGAAGCACGTTTTATTTATCCTAAAGTTATCAAACCTTCCATTGTTTGAGGTCTCCATATAATTCTTAGTTTCTTCTTAAAACTGTTTTGAAATTATATATGTTTATCCCACATAACTCAGTTAGCCATTTTAAATGTAGTGGCCCTTCCACTTGTTTTAATTGCTATTTTGTTTCTTTCTTTTTTAAAATACAGAATATTAGGCTTTTTACAGCTTCCAGTTTAGCACTAATTATGCTAATGTTAATCTCTGTATGTTATGTGTAATTACTTTTCCCCTGGATATCTAATTTAATCCTATGTCTAAAGCCAATCATCATATCTTTCCATTCTGTACTCTCTATTTTTATCAAAGAATTACATCATGTTAGAGTCAATGATAGGCATAACAGGTGAGTTAATGATGTTGAACAGCTTAAAGATAGCTTGGCTAGAGCCTGATGTAAATCATATTCCTTGAGCATCATCAACTACCATAGCAGCTGGCTTGTCTGTTCCTTCAGGGTCCACTTCTGATCATCTTCAAGCATTCATTTCTTACATCCTTGTGTTTGGTATCTTGTGGTACCAAACTCACCAAATACAATGTCTTTATTTTTCTGCCTGTAGACAGTATGATGTTGTAATAAAAAATAAAACACTAAAATTGATTGAGACATAACCATGTGAATTTTTCAAAGTACAGGATGCAGATCATTACGCTTTTCACAAAACAAATTCCCTTCATCAAATTATGGGAAATAATAATTCTGGCACAATATATACTCTCATAAAAAAAAAAATTCCAGTCCAGCCCCAAGCTCTGTAAGTGATGAAAAACAGCAAGCACTCACAAGGCCTGGCACGGAACTCTGACATAAAATAGAAAGAGAGCTAATGATGTTTAGCACAAGACAAAAATGAGCACAAATGGAGTAAGCCAGGTGAATATACATTTTTAACCTTGATTGGTGCTCTAATGAGCCTTTCCCACAGAAATGACAAGATTATTGTAAAATCTACACTAAAGCACTATGCAGACATGACAAAAACTCGAACTTAAAGCATTCAGAGAAATACATTACTGGATAAAGGAAAACCTGGACACGAAACCTGTTGAAACGATCAATGAATTAAAAAGGAAAAGAAATTAATTTAGAAAAAAGCAGCACTGCAAAAGCATTATATTGTAACTTTAAGTATGCTCATCCACAATATGTAATTGCCTAAATTAAAATTGTTTAGCATGCCCAGTATTAATGCTTAACAACACATCTCTTGATCACTCTTAAACAGTCAAAGCTCTTAAATGATTAACACAGACTTTTTGTTTTCATCAATATTTACTGGTAGCTTCCTGTAATGGGCAAATACTGATTTCCTAGTATACTGTATTATGGCTATAGCATGGAGACATTGTGACTGACATCAGTCATTATAATGATAATCAGAAAAACTTGAAGTTTACATATCACATATTGTAGAGCGGCAGCCTGCCAAATGGCTATTTGAGGACTGACTATTTGATTCTGGCTCATAGTGCTTACAGACTATTTGATTTGTTAATTTGCTATACTGTGTGTCATAGTAGTTAATGCTGCAGTATAATAACTCAAAAGACCTGGTTCTCTTCCTAGGTTTATCACCGTCTCTATGAAGTGCATGTTGTCTCCTTTTGTTTTTGTTTGGTTTAATGTTAAATATAGGAAGTGTAGATTAATTGGTGATTATAAGCGGACTCGGAAAGACTTTGTACATCAGAAAATGTATCATGTATTGGACTGCCACCTCACCCAGTGCTGGCTTTTATCATGCACACAGTGCTATCTGGATATGGTTCCCTGAAACCATAAACTGGGTGAACAGGTTAGAAAATGACTGCATGAATGGATTTTTTGATGGGATTTCACCTTTACATAAAGAGTGAGAATAAGATAAAAACAAACACATAGACTTTTGGCTCCTCAATGGGGAAACCTGCTTAAATTGTCTTAGATAAATTGGAAAAGTAGGTTGTTCCAGTTTATTACAAAGAGTAATAAAAGAGTGCTATAATATGCTAATAATTCAACATTATCCATATTATAGTTATCTTGCACAGTCCATATGATGATTATAAATTTGAACATAACAGCTGCAAAAGTATAAATATTTGAAGTTAAACATTTTAATATTGATCTATAACATACAGTAAGTAAATAACTGAAAAGACTTTATCTTTAATATTAGTATACATATAGCACTGTAATTTAGTTTAATAATGTTCACAATGCTAAATGAAATAGCGTCATACATATTCAGTTTTATTTTTACTTGTCTTCCATGTAAAGGACACCTGGATAGAAGAAGTCACAGCAAAAGTCCTGGGTTACATGTGTAAGGTCACTGTTAGATGTTATCATTTGATCTGATCATTGCATTGTAATCCGGACAAGCACTAACCTGGTAGTCTCCATACAGATGTACAGAATACCTTCCTTCTGGCACAGTGAAGCACATTTTATTTATCCTAAACATCTTGGGAAAACATTTGTCAAGTAAGCAATATTCCTTTTCTACTTCCAGGTTTGCTTTAATAATGTTTTCCAGAAATCTGATGAAGACCCCAAACATCACCTTAGTGGGATTTCAACCTTTCATTCTTTGAGGTCCCCATATACTCCTTAAGGAAAGAAACTATGACTAAATGAAAAAGACACATATTGTATATGGTGACAATGTTGACTTCCATTTAATGACAAACTGGTCCTTTGCTGTTGGCATTTCCTAAAGCCAGGTTGAAGTAGAAGTGATGCCATAGTTGACCTTCCTCCATTTTAGGAATAGAAATGGAAACAATGCTGAAAGCTCTGCTGTATTCTAAACTTTCTCTGCATGTCCCTTTAAATAGTTCCACTTACTTAAGACACTCACCCAATCCACATTTCTGACACGGCTCCCCACCTAGCTCAGACCAGGGGGAAATGAGCATACCTAACTGCAAGGTTATGGATACAAGAGAGTGCATAAATGTTGGTAAGAGTCTTTTAACAATGGATAACCTTGAATTTATATGGTTGAAGATCAAGGAACCACCTTGTAACTCGGGGGTTCACCACTTTATGAGCTGCAATCCACTACAGTATTAGATTGCCATAGAAATCAATGTGAATAACTTCACAAAATGGCAGCATTCATACCAACACAAAATGGCATCACTGCATAATGGTAAAATTATATAACTTTTATTAGAAACCCTGTCAGATGAAAATAAAATCAGGTAATAAAACACCAAAACACTTTGTACATATAATAGTTAAGGAAAAATCAATCAATCAAAAAATAAATGTGAAATTTCATTAAATATTAAATAAATATACAAAAATAATGAAAAAACGTTCATAATACACAGTTACAGAAATTGATGACTGTTTAAACCAGGTAAGCAGTACTACAGTGATTAAGGAGCTGAAGCAGTCTGTCCATAAGATGTTGAAAAGTTACTGAAACTACCTGTAGTTCAAAGGATAGAATATGGTACTTCTGCTTAATGCATTTTATTTTCCTTTGACAAAGAAGTTAAAGAAGAACATTGTCAACAACCAAGTCATTATCCATGGATGGGTAGTTGTCATATGATTGAATTGATGAAAATCATTGTAAAAATGCTAACACACTTTGGGTGTTGGCATGAGTATGATGGGGACTGATCATTCTTCCTGGTGCCACACAAGTGGCAACCTTTTTCTCTCTCTTTTTTTGGACAACTTTCTTTTTTTTCAGGATTATTAACCGATTTATTTAATTAATATTAACGATAATGTTAAGATATGGCTTCTGGCTTGTTCCTGTTAATGTTAAATTAATTTTTAAATTGAAGATATGCTGCTGTCATCGCAGACGTAAACCCGAGAGGTCAGCCCGTATCAACTACTTTTTGGACAAGATGAGAACTAATAAGTTATCACAGCATGAGCCAAGATGTTCAGAAGAACTTGATGCCTACCTACAGTATGTCTATATGTATGAATGTAGGAGACTCTGAGCATGTGAAGTGAGTAATATTAAATATTCCCCTACTCATCTGGTTGCTCTGCAGTTGCCACTGACTGTTGCTCCTTGCTGCATAAGCAGCTTGTCCAAGGACACAAAGAATACGGGGCAAGGATGAAAGTAATTTGGAAAGGACTCAGACGTAGGAAATTAGTGGAAGGTGCATGAGAGTGAAGAGGAACAAACATAGAGGAGCTGTCAAAGTTTAACTTCAGCAGTACCCTAATTTTCTCAGGCTGCAAAATCAGCATTGCAGGAATTGAGCACAGCAGTGTGTGAGGGCTGACAGATTCACTTTACCAGCAAGGAGGCTGGGACACTGAAGAGGAAGATGGCCTGCAGTGAGGGAGTTAACATTGAGGGTGTGCCAGGTGATGTGGCAGAATTGGTGGGTTAGAAACATCAGTTTATTGTGGCCCAGGGCATTTCGCATGGTCAAAACAATGGGAGTGTGCGGTTAGCTTGAGATGAAGCCCCATATTCAACAAGTGAAAAACAGACTCACCATTAGCTCATTTAAACTCAATGCAAATACCTCAGTGTAATTCTTCCCTGCCTGGTTGTAGTTATCACAATATTTTGCTCAGAATTTGGGTGTTTTACTTTAGAATTTAGGTCAGTGTTTGCAGTTTTTTGCATTTGTACAAATTAGGACATAAAGTATTTTAAATGACAAAACACAAGAAGAACTCTTCAGAAGCATAGAGTGCATCTCACAATCATAGAAGAAACAGTGAGTACCTATTCTAAAAATAAAGTTTTATCAGCTATTGCATTCAACAGACAACCAAAATGAGCTTTTCAGTCAACTTTGCTGTATTTCATCGTCTAAAGACGGAGGAGTTTACCACATGATTTAGAGGCTATGCATGATTTCAGCTTATCAGGAAACTGATTCTATAAAGCTGTTACACTCGGTACAAGCACCTTCATCGGCAGGGAGCCACTGAATCACCACTGGCTCGTGTCCTGAAGATAAGGCTGTGGGCACCAGAGCAAAAGCAGCCTCCCCCATGGAATCCTCCATCACAGACAACTCAATGAATAGAGACATAGCTGCTTTTCTTGTTGGTTTCAAGTTAGAGAATGTTATTGTGACAATACAAAGAAGTACATAAATTACAATCTATCTGTGTTGCACTCTTTGATGTTGTTTTTTTTCTTTCTAAAATCAATGCATTTCAAGTTGGCACCATTTAACTGAAGACAGTGGCAGCAGCACTCTGTCTGCATTTGCCCAAGTCATGCATTCCCGATTACCGACAGAAGGATGTTTGTCAACAAGTAGTTATATTGTTAATATTGTGTTAATGGCTTAAAAACAGATACCGGGATACATTTAGGCTACATGCATACATGAATAGGACATTGCTGTGCAACATACTGATGTATACTTAATGGTCACCCCAAAGCAGTTACGCTAAGCTCCACTCTGGGATCCCTAATCTTTTAAATCCATTTTGTTTTCAGCCGACTAGATTACTGCAATGCACTCCTCTCAGGACTACCCAAAAAAGACATAAATCATTTGCGACGAGTGCAGAATGCAGTTGCTAGAATCCTAACAAGAAAAAGAAAATCCGAGCATATTTCCCCAGTTTTGATGTCACTACACTGGTTACCTGTGTCATTTAGGATTGACTTTAAAATTCTGCTTATGGTTTACAATGCCTTAAATAATCTCACTCCATCTTATATATCGGAATGTCTGACACCTTATATTTTAATCATAACCTCAGATCCTCAAATGAGTGTCTCTTTAGAATTCCAAGAGCGAAACCTAAAAGAAGTGGTGAGGCGGCCTTCTGCTGTGATGCACCTAAAATCTGGAATAGCCTGCCAATAGGAATTCACCAGGCTGATACAGTAGAGCACTTTAAAACACTGCTGAAAACACATTACTTTAACATGGCCTTCTCATAACTTCATTTTAATTTAATCCTGATACTCTGTATATTCAATTTATTATCATTACTATTCATGGTGGCTCTAAAATCCATACTAACCCCTCCTGTCTCTTCTGTTTCTTTTCCCAGTTCTCTGTGGTGGTGACCTGCACCACCGCCACCTACTCAAAGCATCATGATGTTCCTACATTGATGGATTAAAAGCAAGAAGTCTACATGACCATCATCATCAAGTCCTTCCATGAGAACCCTAAATACAAAGAGGACTGTTTCATTTATGTTAGGTAGAATGCCTAGAGGGGACTAGGTGGTCCCGTGGCGTAGAACCCCTGCAGATTTTATTATTTCTCTCAAGCCGTCTGGAGTTTTTTTTTTTTTTGTTTGTTTTTTCTGTCCTCCCTGACCATCAGACTTTACTCTTATTGTATGTTAATTAGTGTTGTCTTATTTTAATTCTTACTTTGTTTTTTATTTCTCTTTTCTTCATGATGTAAAGCACTTTGAACTACATTATTTGTATCAAAATGTGCTATATAGATAAATGTTGTTGTTGTTGTTGATGTAAGGGATACCTCCTTTCTGCTAAGACCGTGGTGCTCGGTTTAATACCCAACTGGCTTTCTGTTTGAGTCCATCCTCTGTGTTTAAGATGAAAGGGTTTCAAATTACTACCTGTATGCTGACCCATTTGCTGACCCAAACTGTGAATCAGAATTTCCTCAGTGTCTCTAATGTGAGCTCAGTAGAATGACTATCTTGGATGAGGAGAGCCAAAGTTTTGTTCTGCTTCCTTTCTAGTTAAGTCTGGTCCACCACTTTGATGCTGAACTTCAGTTGCTGGCCCTTTACACTTTCAGGAAAAAGTAGGAGAAATCCAGAGTTGTGCCTCTCTGGTAATAATACACAATTGCTCATTTAATAAGAAGATATTAACAACTATTCCTGTGTTGTTTATTGTTGAAACCATACAGCAAGATGCCTATTTTCTCATTTTACTCAACAAGTCAAGCTAGTTTTAGATGATTTAATTTTTCTTTACTTACAGCATATTTTCCCTTAAGCATTTAGGGCTCTTCTTCTCCTCTATTTTATTTCTCTGGATTCTGGTCCAGCCATGGACATGAATGTTTTGTAACATTACATCATTACTGCAGATTTTAAGTAAAAATATCATTTTAATGGAGTTTTTACTTTATGTATTTCCCACTTCAGCTTTACTTTATAATGCAGCAAGAAGGAAATGTCTCACGGTTCCCAGAGTCTGTCTTCAAATCCTGTGGAATTTACACATTCTCACTGTGTCTGGGTAGGTTTTTTTGGGGTCATCTCACATCCATAAACATGAAGTTAAGACCGGTTGGAACGCCTGATGGTCTGTTATGAGTGAATGTAGGTTTGTCCATGAGTGTGTCCTGCTCTTCTGTTTTGTTTCCTGCCCTGGATCTACTATTGGCTGGATAGGCCTTTGCTTCCCACTTAACAAGTTTCATTGTTGGACAAGATTGTCCTCAGAGACACACACTGTACAGTAATGCTGTGAACACAGTATATATTTTTTTCAAGTTCCAAGCTGTTTGGATTACAGCATTTATCAGTATTTTTTATTATAATTTTAAAATCAAGAGCTTATAGAATTTCTAGTTGTCAAGACAATAGGGCCACAGGATTCCTCCAGAAATGAGAACTTCCTGACTGGTAGCAGGAAAAGTCCTGCAGATGCCTGTGTCAGAGCACCAATTAAACCCTTTTATTGTGCTGTATGTCCGGTAAAATCAGTAGACAAGAGTACAAAATGAGAGTTGGTGACCGGGTAACAAAATAGCCACTGCAAACTGCAAGTTTAAATTAGCAGATCGGATCATTTTTTTAAGAAAAAATTCTAAATTGAATTGCAATGGAACATCTGCAATATGGACGTGATTCCTTCATTAACGACTGGGAAATGACACTCCTCCAAACAGTTCTCACTATCTAATCCGAGTGTTAATAACGCATGGTGAAAACTCACTACCTTGGTTATTCCATGGGTAAAGTGTTAATCAAACCACAAATAAAAAAGGTTGGTGAGGTACTTGCATATACTGTATGTGTCCAGGGATACAAAAGCAGGCCTGTGCTATGTTAGGTGTGTTAGGTTATTATAAATGGTTTATTCCTAATTTTATTGATTGGGCTGCTTTTTTTACTGATTTAAAGAAGGGCCTTAAAAACCACAGTATTGTCTGGTCAAATCATTATGAGAAACCTTTCCCTGATTTAAAAGACCCTCTTTATTCTTACCCTGTTCTGAGAATTCCAGACTTTACCAAAGATTTTATATTGCAAACAAATTCCAGTATGTATGGATTGAGAGCAGTTCTGTTTTAGGTTTTCAAAGAGCAGGGAAATCCCATTATGTACAGAGCCCAGGAAATTTAATTATTCCACAGTTGAAAAGGGATGTCTGGTGATAAAATGGACTGTTGAACCACTCCATCATTACTTATTTGGTGTAATGTTGAAATTTTACTTTGGTAACCAAATAATGCACCACTACAATGGCTCTATAGACAAAAGAATACAAATTCTGTCACACACATGCGCATGGGAAACAGCTAAAGGCCCTACAAAATAGTAATTATACACCAGATCAGGCGGAGTGTGCTAACGGTCTCTCTGACAATGACATCACATCCGGTTACTAAAATGTCCAGTTCTGGCGCCAATGACGTAATTTCCTGTTTTATCAGTTAAAAGCCCCTTTTTGTCTCCATGCAATCAGTTCTGTTCTGGACTCTGTTCTATGCACATCGTGCTACTTCAATTCAAACTTTTGCTGCAGGGAAAAACAATATATGGGTGGCTGCCCCATATCTTTATGATGTATTTGACTCTTTCTTATCACAGTGGCATACTTCCCAGAAGAAACCAAGAGAGAACTGAGAAATGGTCAGGTAGGAAAGTACCGGGGCCATGTTTCAGGGTGGGGGATGCACTCAGTGGTCTGGAGTGACACGGTGTAGGCTTTGCTCCCACAAATAGAAACCGGGCTCATAGTTGTACAAAGGGACAATGTGGAGGAGACCCAGAGGCTTGGGCTGGTCCCAGGGGGATAAACGAAAATGGCTTATTATGCTCTCTTGGAGGAAAGAGCTGAGCCACCCATTGGGACTGAGATCCCAGAGAAATATGGGCTATCCCCAGACCAGCAGGTAAAGATATTACAAACCTGGGAATACAATCCAGAGAGATCGACCCGAGAGCAAGCTTTTGGTCTTTGGGAACTGGTGGCACAATGGCTACAGCCTTTTGAGCTCTCCACCATCCAAATCGTGCAGCAGGTAGCCTGCTTTATTTTCACTAAAGGTCTTCCCATTAATTTTGCCCAGCCGGTCTGGGGAGACCTTCAATCTATGGAGGTGCTAATCCAAACAGTAGAAATAACTAAGCCAGCCACAATCTGGGAGAGCAGAACGGTCCTCTAGTGGACTCCGTAGTAATTACGTCCCACAGTATAAGTCTCTTCTATATGATCCAAAGCCTGTTCCAATGTCCCCGGGGAGCGGGGTGGACCGCTTGCCTGGGAGCATGGAGGAATGCAGGTGTGGCTGTGGCTATCCTTCCTCATCCACCTTTCCCAGTGATTCTAGGGTGGGGCAAGTCTGACAATAAATGCGGTGTACTGTTAACTACTCCCAATACTCCCATGGGCCTAGTTATAGAAGGGAATAACCCACTCTGGTGACAGATCATGCACCTCTATAGTGAATGGCTCTTCACAAGGATTTAATTCCCCGAGTCACTAGGTGGTTTCTTGATCTCCAACAGTACAAGTTTTTGCTTATTCACCACAAGGGCTCTCTCCTCGCCAACGTAGATGCCCTCTCTTGAATCCACGACCTCTTGGTTAGGTCCACCTGACTGGGCCGAGGGGGGGCTTTGTTACACATGTGCGCATGGGAAACAGCTAAAGAACCTATAAAATAGTAATTATACACCAGAACATGGGGTGACAGAGTGTGCTAACTGTCTCTCTCAGTCTCTTGCAGACCATTCTCGGAAAATCTTACTTGGTTCTGGCGCTGACAATGACGTCACTTCTGGTCAAGAAAATGGCACTTCCAGTTCCGGCACCGACGATGACGTTACTTCTAGTCAGGAGGAAATCACTTCCGGTCATGAAGACATCAGTTCCGGTTCCAGCGCAGATGACATAATTTCCCATTTTATCAGTTTAAAACAGCCTTCTTATCTCCATGCAATCAGTTCTGTTCTGGACTCTATTCTATGCACATCGTGCTACTTCAATTCAAACTTTTGCAATCGGGATAAACAATATATGGGCGGGTGCCCCAAATCTATGATGTCTTTGACTCTTTCTTATCACAACTCATTATATGGTTCATTCAATTACCACCATTTCATGTTTCAGTTTGTCACTGTTCTGGTTCACAACATGTTAATGCAGATGTCCTTCCTCCACTTTGGAGCATCACTTGAGTAACAAAACTATAAACGAAGCTGAGAGAAAAAGTTTAAATGATCAGGCTGCTCTTTTATATTCTGTAGCTGATTCAATTACAGAGAAAACACACTTTCTGTCGGGTATTACTTTGCAAAGTTGCACGTCTTATGCAGGCAATAAAAGTGATATGTCTCATGTTAGCAGAAACCATTATATTTTGTTCACCATTCATTTGTCTATCCGGTAGATCACTTAAGGAGTTCCATACCACTGATGGAGATGCTTGTGAATTCTTATAATTTATTGGAAGAGATGACCGGACTCAAACAAGTGTCTGTCTGCCATTAGAAGACTTTTTCAGTACTGTTCTTTCAAGTTTAAGAATACATTTTTTAAAAGGCATTTTGTATGTATATTCTTTGTGCATCTCTGGACCTGAAACTGAATAATATAAAATATTAACAGGTTCTATCTGAACTCAGTTTGTTAATTTTGCTGAGTAACTTCAGCTGTCACAAATTAAAAATGTTGACAGCTACTTAAGACAGTGGAAAGTCAAGTGTTGGATAATTGCTTGTAACTCGATACTAACCGTGCTTAGGATGAGAAATGTACATAATAATTAAAATATTTTAGAGGTGTTGCTCTTTTTCTTAGTTGAATGGTACTGAAAGTGGTGTTGTATCATGTGCTAATCGGAACAAAAATAATTAAAAGTGATCTGTCAGGGAATACACTACGATTGTTGACCTGGTAGTTTTGCTCCTTGGTAAATATGGTTAGGCTTCAAAGTGTACTTGTCGGCTAATGGACACCCTTAACTGCCTTCCAGACTCTAGTAAGAGATCTTGTAGCCTTGGCTGTTTGGTTATTGACAGAAAACATTAGAGACTTTGTAGTCAAAACTACTTTGCACATTGAAATGGACTCAACCAGAACAAATAGAGATGTCATGCAGTCTTATTAGGCGGTTAAGCATGTGGAATGACAGGAGACAATTGCTGTGACTGACAAGGTCGGAACCTAACGTTGTACTCTATGACAGTCAGTCATTGTGCTAAGCTTCCTACAGAATATTCTTATTAACAGACTACCAGTGCAAGTCTATCAAGAGATGCCAGTCCATTCTAGTCATTCTGTTTTCTCCACTCGGTGTACATTGACATAAAAAATGCATATTTTTCTGGTAACTTACAGGTAAGTGTACACAGACTCATTTTGTCAGAAAAACTAAGTCAAAAACATTCCAGAAACATGACTGACTGAGACAAAATCTACTTAAGAATGATAAAATTGCTTATTTTTGGTTATTCATTTCTGTGAATGGTAAATATAGGTAGACACATCTGACAAGGGGCAGCATGATGGTACACTGGTAAATGTTGCTGCAGCAGTGGTTCCAGAGTCCTGATATTTAATCCAGGTGATGGCACCTACTCTGTGAGGTCTGTATATTCTCCTAATATCTTTGTGTTTATTACTTCAGGTACTCCAGTCAGCCCCCCACATCTTAAAGTTATACAACTACAGTAGGTAAGCTGACATCCCTAAATGATTCCAGTATGGGTGTGTTCATGAGTGGTGCCCCTTTTCTACCACAGTGGGCTCTAACCCCTTGATGAGGATTGCATAGCAACAATGCAGCTGATTTCTCCTGTTGGACAGGAAGACACTTGGAAGACACTTGGAACCCCATGGAAGGGACTCCAGTCTATACTGAAAATGGACTGGTTGCATTCAGTGTTACACCATGGGTGAAAAAACAGTGACTGTGTTATAAGGGACTGCCAGATATACATAGTTGGTTGGTAAATATAGTGTAAGCAGAGGCACATATGCACTCATGTGGGCAAAGGCAGTTATCACCTGTTGAATGCTACCTTCCAAATTTTTGAAGTAAGTAGTACAGCTGCGTGTGCTTTTAGAACATTGGCACATTAAAAAAAAATTGGTAAGAACAGGCCATTCAGTCTAACAAGCTTGCCCTTCCTATTCAATTGTCCAAAATAACATCAAGTCAAGATCTAATGTTTGCTAAAGATCTGCTCTCCACCACACTTCTTGGTCATTTATTGTATGGGTTTATGGTTTGTTTGTGTGAAAAAATGCTTTCTAACATTAATGCAGAGTCTGCCCTTAACACGTTTTAAACTGTTTCCCTTAGTTATTGTTGTAGAGGTTATTTTCAAGTAACTAACTACTGGGATCAGCTATGTTAAATTCTTTAATAAGTTTAAGCACTTCAGTTATGTCCTGTCTTAATCTCTGTTATCTTAAACTGAAGTGGTTCATCTCCTTCAATCTTTCCTTATATCTCATACCTTGCAGCCCTGGAATCACCTTAGTCACTCTTCCCTGGACTTTCTCCAGTAATTGTATGACTTTTTCATAATATGGTGACCTAAACTCCAGGTGAGGCCTCACTGGTGCTTTATATAACTTAAGCATCACCTTCTTTGACCTATACTTCACACATCATGATATACACCAATCCGTCACAACATTACAACCACTGAGAGTTAAAACACTTTTTATCTTATTACAGTGGCATTTGTCAGGAGGTGGGATATATTAGGCAGTAAGTGAACAGTTAGTTCCTGAAGGTGATGTGTTGGAAGCTGGAAAAATGGGGTGTTCCTAGTATGAGTTGGTTAAAAGTGTTCCAAGAAAGCACAACTGGTGAACCAATGACAGAGTCATGGGTGCAACAAGGCTCATTGATGCGCATGGGGAGCGAAGGCTAGCCCATCTGATCTGATTCCACAAAAGAGCTGTAGCACAAATTGAAAAATAACTTAATGCTGGCCATGAGTGAAAGCTGTCAGAAAGGGCACGTGAGCATCAGAACTGAACCATGGAATAATAATAATAACTAGCCAACCCGTGGCGTACCATACGTCCCATAATCAGTCCGGTTTTTTAATGATTTTTAAGCACAGGGAGAAAATTAACATTTGAAAAATTGGTAATGAAACAAATCAGCAAGAAAAGCAACATTGTAACAATGCACGGAACGAACCAACACACAATCGTCCGTGCAGCATTCAGACGTGGAGTGTGGAACGGGAGGAGAGAAGAAGGACGTCCACTCCGCTCCCTCCGTCAAGCTAGTCTGCTGATTTCTCGTTCAGTATGCACTGCCTGCTCATGTGCCCACCTCCAACTCATCACTTGAGTCGTTGTCGTCTTTGCACAGTCCAGATGTACCTGTGACTCATGTAAACCTGCAGGAGCATCTAAGAAGACGCATGTTTGTCGCGGATGCGAATTGCTGTATGTAGCGTGTAAAACAGTTTGCTATGGTGCATGCGATCGTGCGTCGTAACCAAAAACTCGGTTTTTAAAGACTGCTTACTTCATTGTGTTTTAACCTCAGTTGTAAAGGATTGTTTTAAGGTTTCCATGGGATACCCCTCGCAAACCGTTTTACATGCTGCATATGGCGATTCACAACCGCGAGAAACATGCCTCTATGAACAGTCAACGTGGCTCGGAGGTGCATGTGGCCTCTACGACAGACGAATATAAATGACGCTGTTTTTTCTGTGTCGTCGCGTCCGAGTTGGTGGGCGTGGCTCTGCGAGTTGTCGTATCCAATGGTCTTGGAGTTGGTGGGCGTGGCTCCTTCTTGCGTGCGCCATAGATGTCTTACTTGTCAGCGGCTTAGTGAATCCATGCCCCTTCCGGCGGGCTTTCCATGGGTGACTTGCCTTAGTGAATTATAAATATAGATAATACATTTTATGTATATAGCGCCTTTCCCATGCTCAAGGCACTTACAGAACATAAGAAAGAACGGCAGGGTATACAGTGTATAGCATTGTACAAACCAAATAAATAAATAAAGAAGATTAAGACAGTAAATTCAGAGAAAGCCTAACAGACAACATACTTGATGGTTTAGCACACACATACAGGTTACATGAACATCTTGACAGAGAGGTAAACTGAGAGAAGAGTAATAAAGTCAGGCAGAGCTAAAAGCCTT
This sequence comes from Polypterus senegalus, assembly GCF_016835505.1. Classification (NCBI taxonomy): domain Eukaryota; kingdom Metazoa; phylum Chordata; class Cladistia; order Polypteriformes; family Polypteridae; genus Polypterus; species Polypterus senegalus. Next base: position 34,101,006 of record NC_053167.1, read on the forward strand.
CCTGAACAGATGAGTTTTGAGTTGTTTTTTAAAAGAATTCATGAAGTCAGCTGACCTGATTAATTTCAGTAGGTCATTCCAGAGTCTGGGCGCTATACAGCTGAAGGCCCTGTCACCCATGGAGTGTAGATTAGTGTGGGGCACAACAAGATTGCCACAATCAGAGGACCTTAGTGAGTGGGCAGGCACATAGTGATGGAGAAGGTCACTGATGTAGTTTGGCACAAGGTTATTTAAGGCTTTGCAGGCTATTAGTAGGATTTTATATTCGATTCTGTAAGACACAGGGAGCCAGTGAAGACGGAGCAGGATGGGTGTAATGTGCTCGCTGCTGCTGGTTCGAGTAAGGACTCTTGCAGCTGAGTTTTGAATAAGCTGGAGCTGTGATATAAGATTAGAAGGGGCACCTGCCAGCAGTGAGTACAATAATCGATGCGGAATTTGATAAAAGCATGGACAAGTTTCTCAGCATTAGAAAAGGAGAGGAAGGAGCGAACACAGGATATGTTACAGAGGTGAAAGTAAGAAAGTTTCTTAATGTGATTTATGTGGACCGAATAAGAGAGGGAGGAATTAAAAATGACACCAAGATTCTTTGCAGTAGAGGCAGGTCTGATGAGATCACCGCCAAGATGGACTAGGAGGGAGCTCATTTTATTAAGTTGCATTTTAGTTCCAATTTGCAGGAGTTCAGTTTTGCTGCAGTTTAATTTTAAACAGTTCTGTTCCATCCAGGTTTTAATATCACTAAGGCAAGTTGTGAGCTGAGAAAGCTCTGATGAAGTTCCACTTTTAACATTGAAGTAGAGTTGAGTATCATCTGCATAAAAATGATAGCCCAGTCCATAGCTATGAATAATATGGCCAAGGGAAAGCATATAAATACAGAAGAGAAGAGGGTCGAGGACAGAGCCCTGAAGGTGGTCTGCCGTGATGATATTTTCTTTTAAATCAGGTGAATGATTGGGTGTGTGCGTTACCTTAGACCGTCAGAGGTAATGTGATACTCTGGACAATGTTCTGATGGAAAGCCTTGGGTCCTGGTATTTATGTAGATGTTACGTTGACACATTCCACCTACCCAAAGATGGTTGCAGAGAGAACCATCCAAATAGGAAGGCTACAGGGGCAATGTGACGTCTGAAGAAACTACTGATGGTAACTTGACCTGGATGCAAGTGCATTGAATCTGTAAAGTGTTCATCCCCAAATGTTGGTAAGTTTAAAAATTGGCAAAATAAAGTAGCGACAGAAAATAAAATATTCTACTGTGGGGTTTTTATTAAAATAATTTCTCATCTTCCACTGAATGGCATCAATGTAAAATTCCCTTGATCATCTATTGTTTAAGTTGAAATGCCATTAATATCCAACTTGTGATTCAGCTTCTGAGCTACTGCAGAGGAGGACAAACCATTTCACAAGGTCTTCAGAGTAGACCTTGTTAATTCAAAATAATTTGCGGTCAGTGTCACTGACAAACCCATTGATTATCATTGGAAGGCTCAAAACTATCCTTAAAGTATGGCTGAGACTGGGTTTAAAATGTTCTTTGCAGGTTTGGCTTAGTATTTCAAAAGGGTAAAATAGGGAAAGCTTTACATCTAAAAAAAGTGAAAAAGTCATAGTAAAGCTTTTAAGAGCTTCACCCAGGAGAAAATAAAAAAATGTTTTCAAATTACTACTGCTTGGACCTAATAATTAGATGTGTCAGATCAAGTCCAACCTTTCTTAATAGGATGTGTTGTGATTTCAGATATATGAAAGCCTAAGGATTTACACAGAAAGAGTTCAAGGGGGATTAAAGGATACATGTTGGAAAATTACTACCTCAGGTAAACAGTTGTGGGCCTTCCAGGGGGTCTCCCTTTGTTAGTAACCAGATGTTATTTTGAGAGTGTTCAATGACATCAGGCACAGACACAGGTGCAGGAATACACCTACTTTTTGATTAGCGCTCCTGTGGTCTGATGTCAGTGTAAACTGCACTTGATGCAAGGGACATTGAGGTGGTAGGGAGGGTGCTAGCATGTGTTTGCTTTAGGCAACTGGAAACTCTACACCTGGACACATAAAAAGGTCTATAAAAGTCTGTCCATATGTATTTCTCCCCCTCTCCCAGCACTACCAAAATATTGTATGTAATTAGTAGCATTACTCGTTGTCATCACAACAAGCTTTTCTTGCCCGATCTTTGCCCTTAAAATGTTTGCATTAATAATTTGAACTTTGGAAAGAATGCTCCACTAAATCCTTACATTCACACACATATGTCAAAATTAATTAAAAGCACCATTCCATATGATTGCTCTGTCATTTTATATATTATAATCCATATCTATCTATCTATCTATCTATCTGTTTGTTCTTATTGGGACTGGTTTTTCTCTTTGTTCAATTATTTCATAAATGAAACAAAAATATTGCCATATTTTAGTCATCCTTAGACATATTAATGGAATTCTGAAATATCTTCTCTGTTTGTCCTGAATAATGTACATTATCATATATAATGAATAATGCAAGATCATTTTGTATATTCCTTCATTTGTCTGTAGCTGTCATATTACATGTCTTGTGCCTTCTGCTTGTACTGTAAGCTCTTTTTAAAATGTACTTTACGTTAATACTGTTATCTTTTTATTTTATTTTGCTGAAGAGCAGGCTCTCTGATAAAGTAATAAAATTCCACATGAATTCATTCCAGCATTCTGAGTGAGCATCAGTGGAGGATTTCATTTAGGTTTTCTATGACCTTGTTTAATGTCCAGAAATACCCTTCATGAGCCCCTGTGAATTCCTGTTCTGGAAGTTTCAATATTCTGCTTGCACCTCTTCCAAGAAACCACCTACACAAAGCAGACCTGTAGAGACCTTCTGTTCTTGGAAGCAGCCAGCACAGGACTCTCACCGTGAGTGAGCCTGTTTCAAATTAGGTCCTGTTTCTTTCAGTATCTTTACAGAAATAAGGTAAAGTTTTGAAGATATGTCAGTAACAAAAAATGTTAACAATGGTTAAAATTGTTTCATATTGTAATTTCGAGGTTTATTGCACTTAACTGAATTCTTAAAACTTGGAAATTATGAAGTATTAACTGTATGGCATGGTGATTCACTTGCTAGCATTGGTAGGTAGATCCATCATCCAGGGTGCATACCCCAGATCTGGTTCCTCTCTATGTATCTGCACATTCTTCCGATGTCTTTATGAGTTTTCCTCCCACACCCTAAATGTGTGCATGTAATGTTGATTGCTGTTTCTAAATATTTGGATGTTTGCATGTTGGCTCTTCAATGGATTAGTGTCCCTTGCTGCTGGATTATGCTTTGAAATTCTGAATTGGATTAAGTGTGGTTGGGGGTGTCATGTTATGTTAAGAATTACTTAGAAGTACTATTGTTATACATTATTTCTTATAATGTCTTATTAAAACATATCACTCCTCTTAATTCTATCACATCCTGAAAATGTAACACTTTGTTAAGAGTTGATAATCCTGTGAACTATATTGACCTTGGCATTGCACACGGACCACTCCTATGCAGAGACAGTCCTGCTGGTTTTAACTAGTCTGTTATTTGCAGTAGATGAGATTTCTTTGGCAACTCGTGACAGCTGCTACTCTTTTCTGTTTCTATGACAAAAGCAGGCAAAACGTCTATTGCAAAATCTGAGAAGCAGCTATTCCATTAACTCAGGGCTTTTACAGTGCAGGAAATGTGAATAAAATGAATCACAGGCCACCACCAAGGAAGAGCATTTGCAGACATGACTCAAGTTTCTCTCAAATGGGGACAATTACCCCCACTTACCACAAGCAAGATATATCCCACACCTCAGAATCATGTGTTTTCAAGCCACAGGAGAAATGAAAGAAGAACTTCCCTCTTTCAGTCATCCCTGGCTGTTTGGGATTGGTGGATGTGTTCAGTATGAGGTGCAAACTCGATAAAAAGCCAAACCTATTCTGCCCTCCCCTCTGCCAAAATTATATTCACGTGAATAGACATAATGTCTGGGCATTGCAAAATCTTACCATCTTCCTAAATTGAACGTGAAGTGAGATTAACTGAATAAAAACAGAAGTGGCACGGTTTTAAAGTTGAGAATTGGAAACCTAAATCATTTCTCTGATAGCTCCCCAGCAGTTCTCTTCCATTGAATTTCTACATTGATAAAGGGCTTAATAGTCAGTCACACTAGTAATGCTATGTGTAGCCAATGATTTTTTTAATTATACCAAAATGTATGGCATTTCATGTAGTGTGTGAAGTACAGGACTCCTGTCACTGTTTATCATTGGCTGAACACTGAAATCTTACTCTGATACTATGGAATATACAATAAATTGAGTATGTCTATTAGAATAGACAAATCATATATTGCACTGATACACATTCTGCAAACAAAAGTCACACCACCTAGCAATTCTGACCATCAAGTGCAACATACACTTTTTGTGACAAATGTACAATTAAATGTATGCAAAAGGCAGCTGACAGCTATTCTCTGATCCTTACCTCCTGATGAATGCCACCAAACCGTGCCAAAGGCTTACTTACATATTCCTGTGGCTGCTGGGAATTGAAGTCCTATTGGTAAAATCTACCACAGGTTCATTGCAGAAAATGAGTTTCTTCTCATACATCCAGAACATCTTCAAATAAACTTTGCCACTTGATCAGACAAGGTCATTCCCTCCATCATCCAACCTAACACTTTTTTGCACTGTTGAGTGGCTAATGAGAAATACATCAGGTCGAACTAGACGATGAGGAAACAATCCCCTCCGGTTGCTGTTAGAAGACACCCCACAGCACCGACAGATGAACTAATATAGATTTTGACTGCCAATAATTTATACTTTTGGAATCTTTTTTTCCTTTAAAAATAAAAAACAGCTTAATTTTTGGCAAACACATTATTAACCACAAATTAAAATATTAAGAATGTATTATAGAAAATTAATTTATTGCTGGTAAAAAAAAAAGAGTATTTTGCTAGTAAAAGCTTGTGGAGCAGCACCCTGGTTTCCAAGGTGGACAAAACACCACTGTTAGTAAAGATTATTTGTACAGTATGTGGCCTTAAACTGGCAGGCAGCATCCTGACCTCAAGAAAGAGGTGTAACAGAGCTGAGTCTCATCGCTGGCTAAATTGTGAGATGTGCCGTATGTGTGAGAATTGAACTGTGTTTTCATGTGTGAGAGAAGAAAGAGAAGAGAAGAAGTATAGTATGGCCACTTCCCAGTATTCATGCTTTAGCATCACTTCTACATATAATTTCGGTGAATCACTTTTCTTTATAGCAGGAAAATCCTCAACCAATCAGTAACAAGATGATTATCTTAATGAAAGTGAAGCAGTCTCAGAATTTCTAGATTGGTACAGACGCAAGTCCAGTAGTATTACTTTTCCTTGACTATTTGCAGCATTTCTTTCTGAAATCTGATAATTTGACAAATACATGAACAGCTAAGGCCAAATAGTTTGAGATTTACATATTAAGATTGCTTTCATATGGTAACAACAGTTACTTTTTTATCTTAGTTAGAATAGAGGTTGGATAGTAATGTTTCTACAAAAACATAGCAATAACTTAAGAATGAATTCTTTTGGTGGGGACTCTTCACTGACTGTTACTCTATGTACAAACAGAATTCTTCTTCCTCTTCATCTTTTTCCACTTCTACGTGGGAGTTGATGTTATATAGGTAGCTTTTTAATAAGTAAACAGCATTTTAACAAAATTATAAAATCTGCAAATAATGTCTCAGAATCATTTCAACTTACGTGCAGAACCAAGTTTCTATTGCTGCTATTAAAAAACTTTGGAGTAACTGAAAGGCAAAAGCAGCTTTTTACAAGTTAGTTTTTAAGCTTGATAATTGTTGATATTTGGAGTATAGTAACTAAAATGAAAAATTATTTTCATACATTTTGTATTATATTTGCAAAAATCTTATTGTAACAGAACAGTTTTGCCCAATGCTTCTCTTTGACGTACGTTATGCTGTTGTTCAGATAAGAGCAGGAGACTGCATTCAAATCCTAGCCCAGTCATTCTCTCTAAGTGGAGTTTTTTTTATTTTATTTTTTTAAGTTATAATATACTAAAAACCTGTAGGTTAATGAACTCTTAATTGTGCATGAGTATGCCGGAAATGTTTTGTCCAGTTGGTTTCTGCTAGAACAGAATCCAAGCCCATCCATCCATCCATTATCCAGCCTGTAAATATCCTAATTACAGGGTCACAGGGGTGTGCTGGAGCCAATCCCAGCCAACACAGGGTGCAAGGCAGGAAACAAACCCCAGGCAGGGCACCAGCCCACCACAGGGCACACACACACCCTCACACCAAGCACACACTTGGGACAATTTAGGATCGCCAATGCACCTAACCTGGACTGAGGGAGGATACCCACGCAGACACGGGGAGAACATGCAAACTCCATGCAGGGAGGACCCAGGAAGTGAACCCAGGTCTCCTAACTGTGAAGCAGCAGTGCTACCACTGCACCACCATGCCGCAGAATCCAGACCCCCTAACCCTAAATTAAAATAAGCCAATTGGAAAATGAATGAATAAACAGATAGTTAGTTTTTTAAGTAGATACATATGGAAGGGATGATTATAGGGAGTATGTAAAGTATAAAAAGAAACTAAAGCACCAAACATTAAAAACAAACCTCTTCCCTGTCATTAGGGCTGATGACCATCTAGCGAAGTGTCCACCTCCTTAAACTAAGCACCTCATTTATCAACTCCTGTTCCCCCTTCTGCCAATCTCTCCTTCTCTTTTTCCAACCCTCTCTTATTGTAGCCATTTAGATGTTATACATCATTCCTAATGACTCTAAGTTCAGTAGAGCTCCAGTGGAAGCAGCTATTATATTGCTTCCTGAGATTACTTCTAGACCACACTCCTCAGAGGTGATCTATACAACTGACACCCATACAAACTCCCAGTAGTGCCCAGTGGACCTGGCATGATTTATACCCTTGAACCCTAAGCAGCCTTGGTCCAAACCTAAGACTATGACCTCTGGTGGTGGCATTGTACTGACCTCATATTAATCCTCCAGGACTTTGCTGTTTAGGTTAGATGATAAAACATTCTTTTCTCTAATATTTTATGGTTCAGGGCACTACAAGCACTCACTCAGGAGTGTTTGCACGTTCATCTCCCTTGAGGCACCTCCTATGAAGACAAGCAGTACCAGTCTCTAGTGGTCCTCTATCCATGCTTGCATGAAGAGATGCCATCAGTCTCCCAGTATGGATTCTAATCTCTCTCTGTAACCCTGACAGGTTATTCTTCTGTCCTGTGCTACTCTGGTGCAACTTTTTCTTTTTGCAACCATATGATTACGCCATATGAAATATTAGAGAGAAGCAGATAATAAATAGATGTATCTAAAACCAGCTCTTTGCTGCATCTTTAGAAATGTTTTTTAGATGGGACAAAAATAAAAATACCAACAAAGAACAGTGACAGTTTTTACAGAAACCAAATACAGTATGAGAGGTAGCAGATTCATATAGCCTTAATACTCCCTATATTATTGCTACTTAATGCTTTGGTGAAAAAAAGAGTGGTGCAAAATAGATAGCACTTAGGTTTGGGGCAAATTTTACAAAGAATCAAAGCATAATCAGTATTAATATCTATACACTGCTGACAAATACTCTAACATTCAATTTAAAAAATGCTGTACTATTCAGTAATAACAAAAAAGTAAAAGCTGTACACTTCACAGCTGAGTTGTAAGGGTAGCTTAATTTTAATTTCTTTCAATAGTAAATACATGATATCTCTGATCGAATGAAGTCATAACACTGAAACACCCAAGGCCATTTGTAGATGAGAAACAGGAAATGAGCAAGACGTGGGTGACCTTGTCACTTTTGCTACAAGTCACATGCCCTCCCCTTTGATGATAAAGGTTGCTCTCAGTTACAGCTCACCCTCCTGATTTAACACTTTTATAAAAGATAAGTTGCAATAGTAAAACACAGGACACATTTTTTGCAGGCTGTTTTCCAAGAATTGCCTATGGATTAAGTATTTTCATAAATAAAAAGATAGATGTTATACAGTTATTTCATTAAAAAAATTAAAGGTGATAAACTGGTGCTGGAGCTAACATCAATATCCAAAAATCATAATGTGTTTATAAAAGACACTGCATGTCAAAAGTATTAGTAATTTTGCACAAATTTATATCAACAGATACTTCCCTTCATATTGTATTTGCTTGAATATTAGTATCCTGTGTATTTTATTCTTACAATGAAATATTCAAGTTCATTCTAAAGCTAAGTTTTAAAGGCTTTAAGACTTTTTTTTTTGATTGAATATAGATTCACATGACTGAATTAACAACCCTTCCCTTATTATGAGCCAAAGAATAAAGAAAACAGACTGTCTGCCTTCCTGTTAACCATAACTGACTAGAAGTAGCTCTTTGTTCGGTATGAAGATTTGGTAACCCTGAGTTTAAAGTGAGTTTATCTTTTGAAGAGCTTGCCTTTTAGGAATCACTGGTTGGTGCGATTAGTGAATGAGAACCTGATGAAGTAAGTGCATCCTTCTCATGGCATATAATTAAGACTGGCTGTGTTTTTATGGCATCATTTTCCAGCTGTACCTTCTGACCAATATGGTCGTATTCAATAACAGTATTCCCAGTGCTGAGCCTGATGATCGTGGTGCAGATTTAATAAGAAGGGGCAAATTAGCATAAGTGAGCAAATAAATTTGTAATTTTGCAGCAAATCTACTAAGACTGCTATGTGACTAAGCACAGGTGCAGGTTGTTAATTTTAATTGCGGTACTGTAATAGAAGAGCTATGATGTGTTCATGAGAAGATCAAGCACTTAAGAAAAGGTAATCATTCCCCTGAGGAACTGAAGGTTTTCATAGAGCTTTGTATGCTACTCAAAAAACATTCTGTTACTTAGAAAAAAACTCTCTGTCATCTCAAAGATTTTGGAATTCTTGGCTGTGAGGCACCTTGTATAGAGGATAAAGTCTAAAAAAAACACTGTGTCATCTATGTATAGTGGATCACTTCTAAAATAAGCACTATATCATCAATAAACTAAAGTTATCAGAAAGAAAAATGGCTGCAATGGTATTATGCTGTTAAGACAATGCAGAATGGCAGTTTTATCAATGTACTGGTATGTTAACAGGGTCAGAAAGTTCATCTTGATTGTTAATAATTTATTTATTAAATTCACGTTAGTAATAATGTTAATTTTCACAGAAATATTTAATGAATCAATCAATCAATCAATCAACATTTATTTATATAGCACATATTCATACAAAAAAAATGTAGCTCAAAGTGCTTTACAAAATGAATAGAGAAATAGAAGACACAATAAAAAATAAACATAAGTCAACATTAATTAACATAGAATAAGAGTAAGGTCCGATGGCCAGGGTGGACAGAAAAAACAAAAAAAACTCCAAAGCTGGAGAAAAAAAATAAAATCTGTAGGGGTTCCAGACCACAAGACCACCCAGTCCCCTCTGGGCAATCTACCTAACATTAGTCAAACAGTCCTCTTTGGATTTAGGGTTTTCATGGAAGGACCCGATGATGATGGTCACATAGACTTCTGGCTTTCAGTCCATCAATGTTGGTGCATCATGATGCTTTGAGTAGGTGGTGGTGGCGCAGGCCGCCACCACAAAGAAACCGGAAAAAGAAACAGAAGAGAGAGTTGGGGTCAGTATGGATTTTAGAGCCACCATGAATAGTTATTATGAAGAATTGAACATACAGAGTATCAGTATGAAGTTAAAGTGAAGTTATGAGAAGGCCATGTTAAAGTAATGTGTTTTCAGCAGTGTTTTAAAGTGCTCTACTGTATCAGCCTGGCGAATTGCTATTGGCAGGCTATTCCAGATTTTAGGTGAATAACAGCAGAAGGCCGCCTCACCACTTCTTTTAAGTTTTGTTCTTGGAATTCTAAGGAGACACTCATTTGAGGATCTAAGGTTACGATTTGGAATATAACGCGTCAGGCATTCCGATATATAAGATGGGGCGAGATTATTTAAGGCTTTATAAACCATAAGCAGAATTTTAAAGTCAATCCTGAATGACACAGGTAACCAGTGTAGAGACATCAAAACTGGAGAGATGTGTTCGGATTTTCTTTTCCCAGTTAGTATTCTAGCAGATGCATTCTGCACTCGTTGCAAATGATTTATGTCTTTTTTATAGTATACTGTGTAATAACAAAAGATGTATAACATGCAAAAACTAAAACAAACTTTTTCTGAAAGTGCAAAATGTAATAATAATTATAATAATAATAATATGTTTTATTTATATAGCACCTTTCCCATACTGAAGGCGCTACTGGGCAGTCCTATTAGTAACAGTAACATGAAGACCAAAGAAGATGGTATCACAGAGTAAAATAGTCATTAAGATCAGTAACACTCACTTGGGTAAAAGACACTAACATGAGCTTATAACATTAGGGAAAATGTATTAACCGGATTGTACTTGAATGCTTTGGAAATTTATTCTAATGTAGTATTTTGCCTTTACATTTTTAAATATATAGTATTGGTAATACTCATGTAGTGTAAATTCTGCTTTCTCACAAATATGTGCAAAATGACATTTATTCCATTCAGATCCTTACTACTATGTGCTTGACAGTGATGTGTTTAGGTACTGAAAGAGTGTCATAATCATCGGCCAGTTAAACATCTTGTTGCATTATACTTATATAAATAACGTATTGTTTTCTTTTTTACCATTTATCTGATCCAAGATTATCTACTGTTTTCAGATTTTCAAAATGGCTGTGCTACTATGATATCATCAGAGTGATGCCCTTGCTCTCCCATACGGTGTGGCAGGTGTGAACTGGTGCAGTGTTACTGAGTAAATAAAGGGTGAGTCAAAATTATGTTAACACTAATGGTACTGTGATGTATACACTTATATACGACTTTTGTGGACAATTTATGTGCCACATATGGTTCATGTGTTGAACATGACAGTGAACAGGTCGAGACATTCCTGTAAATCATCTTGCACATATAAAGTATGTTTCGTGAATAAACTGTTTCCACCATTTAAATGTTAACTTAATTTTGACTCACCCTGTATATGCCCTTTCCTTTTTTAGCTCCACACCTGATGAAGGCTATAAAGATTTAACAATGATGTGTCTTTAAGTTTTTTTCCTTTCAGTGTGGAAATAAACTTTAACCTGTATATATACACTATACACTGCAATCTATGTATATACACTAGCTATGCTACATACTCAAAACAAGAAATAAAATAAATAAAAATATTTGATATTTCTTGCACTATATGTGTGGAATAATATTTCAGACAATATTAAAAAATTGCACAAATACATGAAAGTACTGTTAAATGAGATAATAAATAAAGAAAAAGAGTATGAAATGTAAGCATAACTAAACAAATGTGTCACAGGATATGTTTTCTGCTGCTTTTTCATTTATTTGTTTTATTTTACTCATAATAGTCCTACAAATGCAACATTAAACACAGCTTGAATTTACATCTCTCACTTTAATCCGTCAGAAATAAGAGGGCCGGGCTCTAGCAATACTGTGTTTTGATTGGTGAATCATTCGTAGAGTGGACGTATGTGCTTTGATTGACTTGCGAATCCTGTGGCTCATGAGCATGCTCAGAACTGTGACTGTGCACATTGACTACAAGTGCAAGAAAAGTTCCTCTGAATTTCTAAATTAATTTTATAAACGCCAAATTCATCGTTAAGAGCCTGCCTCTGAAGTGTCTGCTGTAAATGGCGCATCTGATGGCCGACAGTTTAAGATCAGTGTACCGATGATTCACCAATCAAAAACCAGCACTCGCTAGAGCCCATACTCTTAGCTTTGACAAGTGAAAGTGACAGTTTTAAATTCAAGCTGTACTGTATTTCATGCTGTGTTTGAAAGAATATTACAAACAAAATTGAATAAGTAAATATATAAATAAGTAACAAAGAACATATTCCACAACTCTTTTATTTATTCACGTTCACATTTCACACTCTTATTTATATATATTGTCACAATGACAGACCACAGACTTCAAAAAGGTTTGGGGCAGCCACCCATATATTACGTCTTGGCCGCAAATGGGTATTTTGGTTGAGTTGTTCACAGGTTGGAGACCAAAACAGAACTGATTTAAGAGTACAGATATGGTGGCTTTAAAGGCTGGGACAGGAAGTGATGTCTTCGGGACCGGAACCAGAAGTGACGTCATCGAGTCCGGAAGTGATGTCTTGTGGACTGGATGTGCTGACATCAATAGCACCGGTACCAGAAGTGATGTCATCAATGGTGCTGGGACCTAGCGGGATTTCCCATGGATGGTCTGCAGAGGATTGAGAGGGAAAGTCAGTGCAGCTTGCCAACCCCTGGTCTGGTATGATACTACGATTATTCAGGCCCTTTTGCTGCCTCATAATCGCATGTGTCTGACAGTATATATAGTCACATCTCACATTATATTTAATTATTTTCATTTACTGAAAAAAGTAATGAAATGTTATGGATCAACTCTACTTTCCTGCTATCTGCAGTCCCAAATATAGAACATACTAAGAGAAGTAAATGAAAGAATAGAAACAAAACTATTGTAAATATGGAAAACATAAGCAAATATTTACAAAGTCCCAAACTACAGCACACCCTCAAACAAATAATGATACAAGGTAATTAACAAGACTTCTAATTCACTAACAATAATTATGCAATGATATTAAACTAAGTAAAAAAAATCCTATAATATCCATTGTGTTATGTAATTCAGTTCCTTAATTGGGAGATTTGTCGAAAAATTGATCACTCACAGTCTCTTCATGTAGGCTAATCAGGCCCTCTCCCTAGTGTTACCATAGATCCAGGGTTCCCCAGTAATGGCCTCTTTTTAGATGCCCCTTCAGGCTATTTTACAAATTTGGCCCAACCAAGTTTACTATTTTTTTCAATTCACATTCTTTCATTTAAGTTTTTTTACCTGCTGTAAAACTCTTAACAAACATCAGATGAACCCGCAGTGGCAATCCCATAGATAAGCCACTCAACCCTCAACCACCTTCTAGAGAGGAAATACCTGCAAGGGTTTATATGGGGAGAACCTGCAAGGTGGGACAACATCTCTTCTCTTACCATGTCCCCCCATTGACACAGAGAAAAGTTCTCCCACAGTCTTTTTTTTTTTTTTTTAATTTTTGTATCCACTTTTTTTCCTACCTTGGTAACCCTACCACTTCCAATCGCATCACCAAAAGGAAAATAACCTGCTGTCTCATTTGCTTTTTGCAAGTACAGTAACGGAACCTGGGTTCACATGATTGCACCCAGCAGGTGGCATAGTCTCTCCAGAACATAAGCAGCTTTTTACTAACCTTTTCTCTCATGCTTGTCTACTTCTACTTCTCCTTTTTTTCATTATTTGCCACTGCTCTTTAGTCCTTTGCTTCCTATACAGCACCTCCCTCTTTGAATTGTCATTGGCCCTCTGAGACAGGTGCTCCTTTCAGTGTAGCCCATACGCTTGTTTCATCTAAACAGACCTATTAACTGAAACATTGAAAGGTACAGAAACGGACCACAAAATACACATGACAGCTGTTACACATGTAATACTAAGAAACAATAGAAAAACAAGAGCAGTTACAAGAAGAGTAAGAAAGTATGTGTTTTGGACTGAACAAATAGAGGAGAGTGTCACTGAACCTCAGAGCTAGCATATATAAAAACAAGATAGGCTGAGATGGCAGCTTAATGTAACTTGCTCAGTAAGCACTTTTTCAGGTACTAGGCTATCTAAGGAAATTCACGTTAGTTTGCACCAATATAAGGTAAACCTATGATCCTTTCAGAGCATTAGAAGACTTGGAGCTATGATAAAAGGTGAGTGATTCAGTTACCCCTGTGGTCCATAGCTGTATCGTTTGAAACCCTCAGAGACAACGAGATTCCGCACCTGCAGTTTGTAAATTTGACATGGTTTTTGACTTAAGGTCATGCCTAGTATTGGGAGACCCTCTTAGGTCATGAAAAGCATCCAAAACCAATCAGGTTTTTCACTTAGCATAGCAATAACAATTTTGCCACCCTTTGTAGATACTGACTGCAGGTTTCTTCATGTTTGGTAAAGGCATTGCTTTTCAGCAGACTTTTTTATAAAACATACTGTATATTGTTGTTTTCGTATCCCCATACCCATAAACATGTAAACTAAGGCCAAAAGGTTTGAAATTTTAAACAGCACTTCCAAACAAATTGTGAACCAGTAAGGAAATACAAGTCCCGAGCAAAGAAATGTTGGGGTGTCAACCTGGTTGTCCACATTTACTTCCTTTAAATATAAACAAAAAGTATAAGCAGTCAGGTGCTCTCACTGGGTGTCTTCTCAGTGCTATGGGAGAAATAAGTGAGGACATGATTAGCAACAGTGCCCCCTCTCGACCCGGGGTGGTATAACATACCTAAGAGGAACCCGAAGGGTGATCCATAGACGTGCATGTGTAATAACATACAACAATCAAATCATTTTATCAATCCATATATCCACTTTCTTCAAAAGTAATAGTCAAAGGAGCAGAATTAGGTGAAATCAGACGTCCAACTAGGAACAGATAACAGTTCAATGCAAAATAAAGTCATGCATGGATACACCCATGTTTGCTCCTACAAGTTGAAATTAGGTTTAAAAATGAAACGCTTGGTAGGAGGGTGCCATCACATACAGATACTAATAGTGACTACTCAATAACTGAACCTTAAACGTTAATGGTCTGATGCATTTGTTTCATCTTATTTTACAGTGATTTTTTCCATCTGTCTGTGACGATACGGGTTTGTTTTATGCTCTCATCTTCTGTCTGGGAGCCCTTGAACCCGTCACCATCGGTAATGTCACCGATGAGCTTAGCAGTGAGGCAACAACATAGCAAGGGGATGATGCAGAAGTATCAAGTGCTTTTATTTAAACCAACAACAAAAATAAAGTGTTCAAAATAAAGTGCAGTGTCCAAAGTTCCAATAAATAAATAATCCATAAAAACAGATGTGACACGTGGATGTTAAAACCAATAAATAGAAAAAGTCTTCTTAAAAAAATGAGGTTAAAATAATGCAGGAAGCATTCTTTTAAAAACAACAACAAGCCCGGTGCCTTTTTACCTGCGGCTCCCCTGCTTTCACCCGTCTGGGCTTGTCAATGGGGGAGTCGCTCAACTTGCAGCTGGCCTTCTCTCTACTCTCCTACTGGTTGGTCGCCTTTCCGATCCCTGGCTCCAGTAGGCACCACTGAACAGCGACTTGGGAATCCCCAATGACCAAGACTCTCACGCTGGGGACACCACGTCCCAAGTCCCGACTCCCGCTGCCTTCCGGTCACTCCCGCCCTTCCTAAAAACACTGCCGGAGCGACTATTACTGCTACTCCTCAGGTGTCGGCCTAACACCCAAGCTCCCTGCTCATCTACAGTGAGCCTGCACTCGCTCGTTCGTTCTCCCGCACCGACTTTCTCTCTCTCTCTCCACTGCTTCCTGCTTTTCTCCAGCAACCTCCTGTCCGTTCTTTCTCTTTCTTCCTTCTTTCTAACCGATTTGCGCTTCTATTCATCAAGAGGGCATGGCAGCTGTGGCAAATCAGCTGCCCCAGGAACAATCACGGATGAGGACAGTTTCTCACCTGGGCACTTAGGTGAGTAATGCCCACACCGCGAATCGCTCCGAGAACCTCTTCAGCCACACTATCATGCCCCCTCGCTAAGCCGCGAGCGCGGTGATTATTTATTTAAAAGTGGCTCTTTTGTCGTGCGCTGTGGACCTGCAACACCACACTGTCACCTGCTAATTTTGGCTAAAGTGAAGTGATCCTGAAATGAATAGAAGTTGATTTAAAAAATAAAATAAAAACAAATTTCCCCCCAGAAATTCTGTCTGAGTGTACTGCTTTGAGGATAACCCATGCTCTAATTGTATTTGAATGCTTAGAATTACATAAAAGATTCGACTCCATGGTAATCATCCACCTTTTCTGCAACCGACACTCAGTACCATTTCAGGAGAATGAATCCTACCGGTCAGAGTAAATAATGAGAGCTGAAGGCGGTTATTGCAGGATGCAGCGTTGAGGCTTTTGAAACAATCCCAGCAGCTTTTAACAGGCCTTTTGACAGCAATAACAACACATAAACACTGCGGGGGAGGAACAAGTTAGCTGTCATTTTCAGTGGGCCAGAGGGCCCATTTAACTGAACACTTGAGCTCCTGATTAATTTGGCACTTGCTGCCTTTAGTGGGAGCATACACTACCGATTTTAATTGCATTCCTGCACTCCTCGTTCAATAATGAGAAGAATTACTGAGATTCCAAAGTGCAGGCCTACACATCCTCTTGCTAACATCCCCCAGTACCAAGAATCCCATGATGGACTGCTCTCACCAGAAATCTCCTTTCTGAATGTTTGTGTTATAACTGAGCAACTGTCAAGAGTGAGTATGCATGTCTTTTCTGAGGCTTGCAGAATACCACAAGCGGCATCACTGGTTGGTGGGCAGCAGTGAAGAATTGCCTTTTAATTAATGGAGGGCTCAGCAGTCAATAGCTTTCAACAAACATTCTGAGCATTACAAAGTAAGCTGGATGTAGGATTTCAACTCTATTTTCAGAAATAAAGAAAACGTAGTGGTATTAATCAAGCAGATGCAATATTTGTAAGTTGTCATCATTTCCAATTTAAGCTAAGTTTAAATACTTCATAGCTTGTAGACCATTAACAAGAAAGACAAAAATACCTTTGAAAGTTACTTTTGTTCAATAGCAATTGTAGGTATAAAATGTCTTTGGTCTGTGAACGACTAAGGGATTTCTCATAATATTATTGAACCCAGAATAATGCCAAGAAAACAAGAAAAAGCGAAAATAAGTCTTTTACTATGAAAAACAAATTGAGTGAAGGATAAACAAGTACAAATTAAAAAAAAAAACAGATCAGTAAATCCCATTGCTTCTCTGGATGTAACTTAGCTGGTCTTAGTCCTTGACCAACTTGTTAACTAAAATACAGCAAAACAACCCCAGAACTCACCTTCCGCCTGACCTCTCTTACCTCCTGCCATTCAAATTCTTGCTATAGCCTTCCTCCTGACTACACATGAAAATAGCCTCTATGCTTAAAAACTATTTTATGCTGAGCAGTTGGGCTTTATTTTCCTCCAAAAAGTTTGTGGATAAAGTCCAACACCTCTTCCACATTACAGATGTGGGCCCTGATCTGTCCAATCTGACAACTCTTTGGACACTTGATACCAAAAGGCCTTTCATCATATGTGCCGGAAGTCTCTATGGCAAATTATGAGCTTTGCTGGGATTTGAGGGTCAGCATCATCAGCATGATAAAAACATTATATTGCGCTCTCATGGCTGCTTTTCTTGCAAATTCTAACATCTCCCAGCCCTTTCAGATTTTTAAAGGTCCTAGACAGGGATGTCCCCTATCTCCTCTACACTTTAACCTTTCTCTTGAACCCTTTGCTGTAACCTTTGGTTCTCATCGTCTGGTGGCTGCAATTAATAGCTATGGTTCCAATATAAAATATCTTTTTTACATGAACAACAGCTTCCTCTATCTAGATGTCGCTCCTTTACATCTTCTTCAAGTGCTCAGTACATTTAAATAGTCTGACAGCCTAATAGGGTAAAAAAAATCAATTGGTTAAAATCTTTCCTTCTTCCATGAAACTCCTCCTGTATCAGTCAATGCCCTTTGTCAGCCCTTCTTTATTCCTCTGTCCAACTCTTTTAAACATTTAAATACAGTATTTACATTTTCCCTGTTCTGTTGAACACTCTAGTCTGTCATAATCAGCTTATAATATTGCTTTCCAGGTTTTTCTTGGGAAACTATGAATTTCATTTTTAGGGTTTCTGTGGCCAAGGAATGCAGTGGTTGCATTAATCTTTTTCTTTATTGTGCTTTTAACATTGTTAAAATGATTCACGTTCTTCTGCAGTACCATTTTGTTTTTCCTGTGGACGTGGCCATGTTGGAGACTGGTTGTTGAGAAGCAAGGATGCATTGCTGGGAAATGCTTCTTGGAAGTTGCGCATTATGATGTCACTAGCACACCATTATAAAAATCCGGTGCCCTACGTACATCATATATCCAAATTAGGATTCATGAAAGAAAAAATTTAACATAATTCTATATTGCAAGCTTTTGATTTTAGTGGTTATGACATTGTTTTCTGTCCTCTGACTATGGTTAACGTCTCTTGTTTCTTGGCTCTGGTTACGTGCGTCCTTTTTGGCTCATGATTTACCACTTTGTTTTATGACTACAATTCTGGATACACATTCTGTGCTTTGTTATTTAATCGCTTTTCTTCCCGGTTATGACCTTTGTGTGCATACTGACTTCTCTGTGCTGTCTCCAGATTCTGTTTTCTCTCTAAGCTGCCATGGATTGTGTAACGTTTACAATATTCACCAGAGTTTTAAAAGCATCAAAAAATCACCAGTCTCGTATTTTTAATTTTGCATGTCAATTTGCTCTAGATTAGCTAGTATCAAAATGTACATACATAGTCCCTAAATTTCATTTTGTCAGTGCTATGTTTTGTCTACCGCATCCTGTTGATCAAATGTTGAATCCTTGAATAATGAGTTTAATGGAATAAAAAGGCCTTCTATTAAATGCTCTGTTCTAATTCATCACAAATCAGAAGATGGGGTGCCTTTACAAAATTGGGAACTACATCAGTAGGTCTTCATCTTATGTTTGGTTAGGAAATAGATGGCCTCCCGTGAAATTTACCCCCCACCCAACCATGGCTCACCAATGAATCCAATATTGTTGCTCACAGACATGTTTTAGGTCTTTCCTTTCACAGACTAAAATTTGAAGTCTTCTGTTTCCAACCAGAGTCTTTTAGTTTCATATACTTAGATAAATGGCATAGGTTCAAGAAGCACCTGGTCTCTTGCCTAATGTAGCATATACTGTATGCACTCTCATCCTTAATAATGCACCCTCTTGCACTAGTAGTCACCCCATTTTTCCCACCTTGGGCTTGTTGAGGCATTTCAACTCTTAGAGTCATTTTGATGTTGCTCAGTTCTGGATGTTCCACTATTTAAGGACCGATTTTATTGTTCCTCATATATATCTGGTCTTAAGACTTACAATGTCCTTCATCCTTATTGTGTCAATCACATAATTTCTGTAGTTTTTCACATTCACTATTCCAACCATCAATCTATCCTTCCATCCATTTTCTATACCCGCTTCTTCCTCAAAATTGTAGTCTACTTTGTATGCCTGTTTGTGCAATGCATCCTACTTGCTGCTTGTTTGACAGCTTAACAACTTCCCTCTTTCAAAGCCCCTCTTTTCCGGAAATATATTTTCAAGAAAATCTCCACCTCTTCTAAGAACCCTACTTTTTAAATATGTATATACAAATGTTTTACAAATCTTTTTTGTAACTTCTGCCAGGCAGACATTCTTTGTACTTTTTTACATATGTGCCAGGGTGTCACTCCCCGTTTGCTACTTTTTAGTTTTCTGTTATTAATTTTCTGTTTACTATACTATTTAAAGCTATCTTCCACCTTCCCTAAGCCCCCTTCCTTTATGACATGTTTTCTCCTCTGTTTAGTTCCATCCCAGTGGCTGCTTAGTTTGGGCATGATAAATACACCTTTTGCAAACCCCCTCTTGTTCTTCTTGAACTTTAAGCAGTGATGATTATCTTGCCTATACCTCATGTCATTAGTTTTCAAAATTCTTGCATGTTACCTGTGCTGTTGAATTTTCAAAAGATAGATAGATAGATAGATAGATAGATAGATAGATAGATAGATAGATAGATAGATAGATAGATAGATAGATAGATAGATAGATAGATAGATAGATAGATAGATAGATAGTCTGCACTGTAACCTCAGTCCTAGGTTCAGGGGCAATTCTATTTAGTCTCAAGGCCACCAGAACATGGATCTCTGAAACCAATATAACTCTGTGTAATGAATCTTGGTTTTGGTGTCCTCAGATGCAGATGTGTCTTACTTTGGACTGTTTATATTTGTTTAATGTTTACATTTTTTATCATTATTAATATTGAGAGCCTTTAGTTTGGTAGTTTGACTTCTCTTTTTGTATTCTGACCCCAGCCCAATTAAAGAGTATGATTTTTGAGAGACTCCTTTTGTGCCTTCCAGCTCCTGTTCAATTCTTCTCGCTTTCAATCCCACCTGAACATCTCCTCTTCACAATATGTTCCTAAATAGGAGCTGTCTTATTTAAAGGAGCTATAGCACATTATGTTCATTCAGGGCTCTGTGCTTCCACCCTCCACCATGCTAGAGGGAAACAATCAATACCCATTGAATCCTTAAGAACCTCACCATTTGAAAAGGAAACATGGTCTCACACTTGAGTAGGATTGCTGTCTATTGGTAAGTAAGTAGTTTGCCCTGTTACCAACCCTATGGGCCTTGCCCTTTCTTCAAGAAGAGGGTTGGACAACTGCTACCCACCTTAACTCTAGAGACCATTGGAGGGGGATATCTCCTTCCATCCAGGCTGTGCTTCACATTACTTTGCCTTTCCAGGAAGCTCACCATTTACTGAAACTTATGAAGTCACCACTGTATCTCCCTGTGATGTTCAAATGGGAAAGTGAGTGATGAAAATATTCTAGAGAACTGCCTAGTTAAAAAGAAAGAGAATTGTGTAATTATAAGCTATAATGGAAATACAAATTAGAGCAATGTATGCATTCACAAGTTATTTTTAAAACTAATTCATTCATTTTCCTTGTGTATTGGTTTATTTTGTTTTACAGACATTTGCCTGATGTTAAGAGCTTTTGGGGAGTATCTTGCCACTGCACAAAACCTCACAACATACCTTAATTTTTTACACCTTAAGTTCTGAACAGAAAGACGATGCATTTGTTAGAGGGTTCATGCATTAAAGGAGCCAGCCCACTAAGTTTTCATGGGTTAAGGTGACAGTTTTAAATTTCATGATGCATTTGAAGGTATGTTATGGACAAAATCAAATAAAATTAAATAAACAGGTAGCAAAATACATATTTCATGACACATTTTTTTTTATTTATTGTCATATTTTGCAGTGCAGGTTGAGCATCCCTAACCTTAAATTGCAAAATCTGAAATGCTCACAAATCACAAACTGAAATCAATGTTGTTCATTTATGATGATAGTTTAGGAGTTGATATAAGGTTAAAAGAATTGGCAACTATGTTAGTAAAATTATAAATTGTAATATATTCATTTGAGTAAATGATGTGTTACACTCCATCAAAAGAAGGTGAAAAGTACTGCTGTTAAGAGAGTTGATAGCAAAGAGATGCAGATTTCAGTACTCAAAACACCCAAATCAGAAAATGTGTCTAATGACACCAGTAGAAGCACGAATGAGGTTGAACAACATTCACTTTCAGACTGTGTGTCTAAATGAAAAACCATAGGAAATTAACATTATCGTTTAACTGAAAATGCAAACATGCATCCAGAATACTGTATACCTGCAGCATTAGAACACATTGTGTATCCATAGATCACAATGCTTATCTAAACTTTATTTGCTGTTGTTATGCTGTATCATGAAGCAATACGGAAAATGACTGAAAAGACGGGTGATTAGGATTTGCTGAGATCAGCCGTGTAAGCACCCTCTGTTGGATCACTTGGAAAAAAAATCTAAGACTGGGTTTAACCACATGTAGTTGTATGATCGCCTATCCAATATATAAAAATTCGAACAACGGCTTTCCTTTGGCCTTTCATATTTCTACAAAAAGATTAGGGGCTAAAGCCTCTGTAGTTTGTTTTATTTATCTATTTATTTTTCATCCATCCATCCATCCATCCTCTTCTGCTTATCCGAGATCGGGTCGTAAAGGCAGCAGCTTGAGCAGAGATGCCCAGACTTCCCTCTCCTCGGCCACTTCTTCTAGCTCTTCCAGGAGAATCCCAAGGCGTTCCCAGGCCAGCCGGGAGACATAGTCCCTCCAGCGTGTCCTGAGTCTTCCCCAGGGTCTCCTCCCAGTTGGACGGGCCCGGAACACCTCACCAGGGAGGCGTCCAGGAGGCATCCTGATCAGATGCCCGAGCCACCTCATCTGACTCCTCTCGATGCGGAGGAGCAGCGGCTCTACTCTGAGCCCCTCCCGGATGACTGAGCTTCTCACCCTATCTTTAAGGGAAAGCCCAGACACCCTGCGGAGGAAACTCATTTCAGCCGCTTGTATTCGCAATCTCGTTCTTTCGGTCACTACCCACAGCTCATGACCATAGGTGAGGATAGGAATGTAGATCGACTGGTAAAATGACAGCTTTGCCTTGCGGCTCAGCTCCTTTTTCACGACGACAGACCGATGCAGAGCCCGCATCGCTGCGGATGCCGCACCAATCCCCCTGTCGATCTCACGCTCCATTCTTCCCTCACTCGTGAACAAGACCCCAAGATACTTGAACTCCTCCACTTGGGGCAGGATCTCGTTCCCAACCCTGAGAGGGTTATTTATTTTTTCCAAAATATTCCTCCATATTGGAGAATCCATATGACACTGCTTTTGATTCCAAAAGGCGTTTTAATGAGAGGTCAATTTTTATTCACAGCATTTACTCTCGGATGCGCACCTCTGTTATTTCCTTTAGCCAGAAAACTTACAATGGATAGGAGTGTTTTATGCTCAGGTGCATATTACATCTCGTGTTGGTATCTACACAAATAGTACTTCTATTTCTTACTAAATGTTTTTAACTTCATCATTCAACAGCAATTAGATGCTCTCCATATGGTATATTTATTTATACCCTCTGAAAGGATTACAGTATTTGAATGCATTAAAAAAACATATTTTGAGACAATTTGCTGGTAGATTTGTGAAAAGTGAATAATTATGAAGAAGAGAAAAAAGAGAAAACATGACTATGGTTCTGTTTTTAAAGAAGTCAGCATAAACGTCTTTCTGAAATGAGGTGTGAAACAATGAATATATCTGAAACATTTAGGAAGCCAAGATTTTGATAAAAGGTAAGAAATGTGAATCTTCTGCTATTCCTCTGAGGGCACAGACCACGAACATTCTGTTAGGTTGTGTGGCGACTCTAAATTGGACCTGTGTGAATGACATGTATTAACATGCCCTGCAAAGAACTGCTTTTCCATCTAAGGATGGTTCCTACAGTCCTATCTTTGGCAGAATAAAAACTAAACAGAAAGACCGGATGATCCCTGTACACAAAAATTAATCGCTTACTGACAAAAACGGGTTAATCTGTGCCCAATAATAATGAACACAAGGGCTGGTCCTTTGAGTTGTATCACAAAGTATGCTAGGAGTTAAGAAATTAGATGATGAAGTCACATTTGAATTGTGCACAGGCTGTCTAGAATGCAATCTCAGGTTTACATTTAAATGGAATGCCTTTAAAGGGCAACCCAGAAATTTAACCTGCACGGCGGCTCATTTGTAGCAATACATTTCAAGCTATGTTAAAAAGATAACAAGCTCTGACCTGGTATGATGACTACAGTATAAAAGTCATTCCCACAGCATACGTGGATGTATAAAAAATTTGGAGGAAGTTGTGACAAACTCTTCATGAGAGAAAAAGATGATAAGAAAGTCAGTTTCTCATTTTAACCCATATTTGATGTAGTGGAGTTGTAACACAGTGGCTGTCGGAAGTTGACTTGAGTGACTGAGCTGTATTTTTCAAACAGCTTCATGGATATAACCGTTTACCAAATTGTGCCCCAAACCATTAAGTTATTTCTAACAGATGTGTTTCTGCAAGATGCAATAAAAACATTGACAAATACTGTACACAGTGTGGACTGTAGGGGGATTTCCATGGACTTTCAAAATTAGACATGATGTTATTTTGGAAGAACTATCTGGATAGGACTGGTGAGCTTTGTTGGAGTGAATGGCCTGTTCTTGTCTAGATTGTCCCAAAGTTCTAGTAGGAAAACCCATTCTCAGCAGCTCCTCCTGGAGGCACCCACAGCCCTCAGTTGGACTCTCCAACAGGGCTACAATCCCCAGGTCACCCTGTACATATATGTCAGCCATTCAAGGGATGCCACCACCTAACAGTTTGGGGAAGTATACAGTCTCCCTCTGCCCTTCCATTACCCTGTTCCATCTAGGAGAGGGAAGACAACCCATTCTGTTCCAGAAACCTTACCATCGGTGTCTTCTGTCCATTATGTGAGTGTTTCAGGTCGTCAAGGAGCTATCCACCTGGTTAGGAAGACAGTCCATCTTCACCTTCCTTTACAGTAGTAAATGCAAGTTAACTTCAAGAAAACAAAACCTCCATGTTGTTTGGAGATTTTTTTTTTTCATCATTTTGCTCTATTTTGACCAGTGAAGTTTGCTTTTTTAAAATTATAAACTTATAAATATGATATTTACATAATTGACTCCTCAAAAATTACAGCCAGCTTCATTTGGCATACATTTTACTTTATATCAGACCTACCAAACATTTATGAAAAAAAAAAATGTGTATGAATTTCTGATTGCTGCATGAGATAAAATACAGCCAGTAGTCTGTGGCAGCTTATTTATTGATTGTATAATGTTAATAAAAGCACATAAAGAGAATTTAAAAAATTCAATTAAAATTAGTTTTGCAGAATAAAACATGTAAAAACTATAAAAACTATTCCTTTTAGTTTTAAGTGTATCAAGAATATTAATTACCAAGTTATTTGAGATATGCTACAAGTGAGGATGTCCTTGTGCTCACAGAAACCTCTATAAGGCCAACCATAACTTGAACATGAAACACTTATAGATGTCCAAAGTTATCCTCAACTTGAGCCATGGAATTCCAATGCTGTGACAGATGCGCTATATAGACAGCACAGAAGATAACTGATTGGTTGGAATTGGCCATGTGATCATTTGTGTGCGATCAAAAGGAGAACATTTCATGGTTATTTTCATTTGTTTTTGCCTGCTGCATGGCACCAGAAGGACTGTGAATAAAACTAGAAACTGTTTCAGAGTTAACAAGCCAAGTTAGCTCTGATAAAAAATTTAATTGCTCATGCACATTAGTATGACTACAAGAATGTCTTTGTGACTCATTAATGAAAGTTCTTTCCTGACTTGGTGATTTTTTTTTAAATGTTAAAGCTTCTTTGATCTGTACTTAGGTGTCTACACCAGTTTGTCATTTTAAATCTTGAACTTTTGGTTACTGAGATAAGACATTACCAACCAATTTGAATAAATAATACATCATAAATTCCCATTACCCAGATGTGTGTTTAAAGTGTTAAAAACTTTCTCAATAAAGGATTCCAGGTTTCAAAAAGGCAAGAAATGTTAGTTTTTCATGATATCCTGACACCTTCAGTAGAAACTTTTGTAGTTACCTTTTCCTTTAGCCTTTTGTAGTGCTAATGATAAATATTGCTTGCACTACCCATTACAGATGCATATGTCAGTTTAATATATTTTTTACAGCTCCAGGAGATTTTGCACATTATTAACCATTCATATTCTGCATGCAATGTATATGTTGTCCTGCATCTGCATGTTTTTTTGTTTTTTTTCATGGGTGCCCCAGCTAGCCACCCAAAGATCTACAGTATACTGTACCTTTGACTTTAAATTGGTGACGTAGGAGTGAATGTGAGTGCGTGCCTGAATGAGCCCTGTGATGGATGGGTACTCAGTCCTGGGTTTCTCCTACCTTATGCCCACAGTAGCAAGGAATGGACTCTGGACTTTCAAGAACCTAGTGTTGGACTAGTAGGTTGTTCAGATGTCGCATACAATTCCTGCCATCTCTAGCATGTAAGAGATCACTACAACATGGTGGGTATTTCTTGGTTGTGTAGACCTCCACACAGGATTTCAAAATTTCTTTGCATAGAAATGTCTGCTAAACTGATTAGCAGAACATTCTAGATTAGGACTCATATTAGGACTAAGAGCATTGCTTCAGTTTTTCCTTTCTTCTAAATCATTTTGCATACCTACAACTATGTACGCAGGAACCAATCTTGTACACAGTGTGGACTGTAGGGGGATTTCCATGGACTTTCAAAATTAGACATGATGTTATTTTGGAAGAATTATGTGGATAGGACTGGCGAGCTTTGTTGAAGTGAATGACCTGTTCTTGTCTAGATTGTTCCAAAGTTCTAATAGGAAAACCCATTCTCAGCAGCTCCTCCTGGAGGCACACACAGCCCTCAGTTGGACTCTCCAACAGGGTTACAATCCCCAGGTCACCCTGCAGGTGTACACATATGTCAGCCATTCAAGGGATGCCACCACCTAACAGTTTGGGGAAGTATACAGTCTCCCTCTGCCCTTCCATTACCCTGTTCCATCTAGGAGAGGGAAGACAACCCATTCTGTTCCAGAAACCTTGCCATCTGTGTCTTCTGTCCATTATGTGAGTGTTTCAGGTCGTCAAGGAGCTATCCACCTGGTTAGGAAGACAGTCCATCTTCACCTTTCTTTACAGTAGTAAATGCAAGTTAACTTCAAGAAAACGAAACCTCCATGTTGTTTGGAGATTTTTTTTTCATTATTTGGCTCTATGCTAAACTAATTAGCAGAACATTCTAGATTAGGACTCATACTAGGACTAAGAGCATTGCTTCTGTTTTTCCTTTCTTTTAAATCATTTTGCATACCTACAAATATGTATGTAGGAACCAATCTTGCCGGTAGGAAGTCACTTGTATCTTTCATTTTCTTACATATTTAATTTTCTATTTTTGTCACATAAAACTGTTTTATTTTTTTATATATTTAATGGTTATCTTTATTGGACACATGTTAAATTTAAAAATTAAATTGTTTCCATGCTCATAATTTATCTATTACATGCTGTTCCTTTTTGTTGCTTACCAATATCCGTTCACCGATATTTATTTTGGCAGGGCCATACCAATGCAGTTTTTCTCAAACACTTTTTTATTTTGGTAATATTTTGTACAGTTTAGTTTTAAACTTTGCATTTATCAACAAATTAGGCAGGTTGCAGAGGCCATGGCACAGTGTACAAATGAGGGGGAACACAGGCATAAGAGATCACAGGAGGATAGGAAAGTAGAACCTCAGGCAGTGAAACCTTACAAAAATGGCTGCTTCCTACAGTAAAGACCAAGAGGGTCATCCAGAGGGACTTGAAATGGGGGAATTCATTGACTCTGCTAGAGACAGATTTGGAGGAATCTATAGAGTATGTAATCTCTTATGAGTTTACTCTTGCTCAGTTTTACTTGCTTTGCATTACAGGTTTCATGTCATTCAAATAAATGCTTGCACATTCATTAATCAAAGTTGGCCTCTTGAAATGAAGCAGTACATGTGTACTACACAATGTCTAGTACTAATATTTGTTTAAGAGCCAGTAAACATTACTTTATAAAGAGTTCATTATTCCTTGGCTCTGTTCCTTTGTCTTGATGTTCTGCTAACAGATGAATGGTGTTCAGCTCTCACGAATCCATAGCAGATAGCCATCTACATTACTCAACATGGTGCTACAGTAGAAAATCCATAGCAATTTCCTATTTTCATCTAAGAAGATCAGGAAATGATTTTCTCCAAATGCTGGTGTCTGATTATGAATTAGGATACTGAACACTCTTGGTAATATCCTTAGAACGTCTCTGTCAAGTTTGAAGGCGTTTGACATTTTGTCAGTAGACACTAGATTAACCTACAGAAATGTTTAATCCTTATTCTTTAAGAAGTGATTCTCTTAGAGAACCATGGGCTGTTGCCTACCTTGGAAATAATGCTTACTCTTTGACCAAACGTAAGGCTAGCTAATCACAGTCAATTGAATTAGAGACTCACAAGTTTATTTTTGTGTGTTTTTATCAGTTTGTGCTGGACATAATATAAAATTACATTCTCAAAAATGATTATTGCAGTTGAGTAATTTGATTAGTCCAATGACATAACTACAAAGTGTTAGACCCTAGTGCAAAAAAAAAAAAACTAGGCCAACGACATGTGAAATTATATTACATCCAATTAAAAATGATTGCCATCAATGAGATACGTCAAACATATGCACTACTTAAAAGGGCGCTAGTCATAATTAAACATTATCAAGTTTTGGAAATGTAAACGCCATTAACCTTTTTTATTCTATTGCCAAGTAGGAAAGCATGTTAATAAAAATTAAAGCCTTGTGAAACAACCACCATGCATTCACTGAATGCATGGACCGTGATGCAACTGCCCATTTTTACTTCCTATAATTGCACCACTTTTGGGTGTATTTGTATCAAGTATAAGGCAGAAACCATCCATGGTCCCAGACCATCACAGGGCCTACTCATACACACAAGGATAAGGGAAATTTAGACTCATCAAATAATCTAACCTGTAACTTTAAGTCATGTGTAAGGAAGATATGAGAACCCAGAAAAGAATCTTTTGGCTGATGCAAGGAGAATGCACAAGATTTATATGGACGACACCTGGGCATGGCATCTGAACTCAGGACACTGGACCTACAAAAAGGAGTAATAGATACTACACCACGATATGACACAACATAAAACAAAAAAGCCAAGTTGGACCACTATTGGTGAAGGACACTGTAAATACCTTCATACTGTAAAATCAAAGTGTTCTGAGTCCCACAATCCAATGAGGCAGTGCTTTGATCTTCCACTTTTTCTCTAGTTAGCATGGGATTATAGATGATTCTACAGATGTGATTTTTACCATTGGAAAAGATCTAAGAGGTATGTTTTGGGGAATCGTATAATTGTGAATTTCCCCTTGGGATTAATAAAGTATCTATCTATCTATCTATCTATCTATCTATCTATCTATCTATCTATCTATCTATCTATCTATCTATCTATCTATCTATCTATCTATCATATTCTAGAATTTCATATAGGACAATATGTCGTGCAACACATAAGACTGAAAAGCTCTTTCTTAACAAATTGCTGTTAAGGTTTCCACTCCAGTGTTTTCTGATCAAACTGTTTTTTTAGTCTTTAATTAACGAATGGTTTACCAGGCTGTTTAATACAATGTAATTATAAGATGACATTCTCACACATGTTGATCTGAGGTCATAAGGTCCAGAGCTTATCCAAGCAGCACTGCATGTAAGACAGTCACCAGCCCTAGATTTGGCACCAGTTCGGCTCACAAGCAGGTCTAATGGGATATGGAAGGAAACCCACAGGAAGAATGTGCAAACACTACGTGGATAGCGACCAAGTGCTGGATCCATGAGAAAGTAGTGCGAAACCAGTGCACCACTGTGCTCCCAACTTTTAATGAATTAATTGTTAATATTATTTTAAATATCCAGTGTCTAGAGTGTGTCCTGCCCTTCCTATGGATGAATGGAAATAAATGATCCCCTTGTTGAAGATTTTTGCCTTCTAGGTGATAGGTGGGGATAACTCAGTAACATAACTATGCCTGGGTGTGGACAATAGAGACAGAGGCTGATAATCAAAATGGAGACACATCATTTTAGTGTTTGAGATTTACTTCAGCTTTGATATTTCCTCTTTATTTAATGACAATCTGACACACACCTTATCAGAACTACGAGTCAATTGCATCCATTTCAAAAAGGCTTTGTAGTTCAAAATAATTTTCATAAGGAATCAACACAAGGAGTGCGCTCCACTCCTAAAAGTCCTTTTGTGAAACGGAAATGTTTGTACAGTACAAGACGATCAGTTGTCAGAGACTTCCCAAGTGAAGCCTGTCAAGGTATTTTACTTCTGTATCTACTATAGCAAATGTGGAATATTGTCAAGCTCCATCTAAAGGATAAAGGAACTGAAACTAAAAAGAAATACTATTTTAAATAGTGAGGACTCCTTCTTAAGAGTTAACTGGGAAAGTAGCAATAGCCTTTCAGCCTTTCCACATGACTACTTTTCCTTATCGTACTTGCGCTGATAATTAGACAAAAACTTTCATTTAAATTATTAGTAATAAAATGGGCACAGCTTTTGCTATTTAGCAAAATTTAAAAGTTGTCTCTACCTCTCTATAAGCTCTGCTTGCAAATGGCTCTTTTGCTATAAACTTGCGTGGCCGGCACACTTATGAATGGCAGCAACTTATGTGGTCAGCAAGCTCTGCTTCAAGAGCCCCTTGATAAACCCAAGCCTCTCATAAAAGCTGCTTGTTTCTGCAGGAGTATTGGGGGGATTAATGTATGCTTTGGCAGAACAGTCCACACCAGCCTGAATCTGAAGGTTTTCCAATGCCGTGCAAATATTTGAAGCCTTTGAAGTAGGGTGGTTTCATTTCTACCGGCACTCACACAATGTGGCTAGAGCCTTCTGCTGGGTGTCACTGCGTTTAGTGCTTGGAAAAAAAAAGTACATGTAAGTATCTGAAGCAGGGTCTCTTCAACTTATTTTTCCTCCATCTTGGTCCAAAATGTTTCTCTGATTTGGCAGCATGAGGATGAAAATGAATTGCTTTCATCTAAACTAATTTCCGCAAAATAAAGCACATCATTGTTTTTTCAGAAGCAGAGGCAGGATATTAGCCCTTTATGTGTCAAACTTGTATATGCAGGTGATTTTTAAAACAGAGCTTAAAAACCAAAAAAAAGACAAAAGTGTGAAGTTCTTTTTTGGGTTATTGTATAAATGATCCTACCACAGTCACTTTGAAATTCACTCTGTTCTGATCTGAAATACAGCTTGAAACTATTACAAAAAAAGAAAAAAAATCATTCAAAAATGACCATTCATTGCTAATAAAAAAAATATCCAACCTAAGTTAAAATGACAAAATAAAATCAACTAATTGGTGCTCAATCTATTCTGGCACCTCAATGACAGAACAACTCAAAAACACACAATAATGTGAAGGATATTAGAATGGATAGAAATAAAACTACATGTATCATAACAAGCTCACAAAATTTCCTAAAACTTTTGCACACTCAGAAACTGCTAAAATAAACCCAACAACAATCTCTTGACTAAAAAAAATATATATACATTTTTTTATTTTATTCATTTGCATTCATGCTGGGCAGAATCAGATGTGCTTTCTGAAATTATTCCAGAGGCACAGTTTGCTGTGTAACACAAGCTAAGAACATCTACAGGGGGATTCGAGAACTCTAGATGTCTCAAAACCAGCTGAAGAAGAAGCCAGAACTGTGTCAACTCAGACATACCCAAGAGAGTCCAAGAAACTTTAAGGGAGCCTGTCCAGCCTAGGCAGTGAAGGAGAGACAGGGCTTTTCAAATCCTGTGACTCTGAGAGGGTATAAGAGAATTTGAAATCCACAGATGACACACATTACGTGCAGAACTCTGACTGAAAGATAGCTCCGGCCATAAGTTTAGAATTAAAAAAGAATTTCTCCAAATTCTGGTAACTAGGAACAGACTTTTGTTGATTGGTATGCCATACTAACAAGCATCTGGCCAATTATGGCATTAGACACCTTATAGAAAGTGAAGTTTCATTCTTCAATTTGGGTTCACTGCATCTGTTCTGTATTGTAAAAAAAACTGACTTAAAAATAAAGGCTTGGGGAAGACACCAGTTCATCAAGGAAGACCTGCACACACACACTCACTGATACTAGGTCAGCTTAAAGTCATCATGTTGCTTAGAACAGACATTTTTGGAATATTGAAATAGCAAGTATACTGGCCAGAAATTGAACATGGGACCCTGGAGCACTAAGAAAGCAAGATGATCCACTTCACATACTGTATACTGTAAATAGTTACCTGATCAAATCAACTCAGCTTTGCTCACCAACATCTGACTGGTTAATTCATTAATTGATCATTTCCTTCCTTGCAAAGGTAGAGTATCCACTGAGTTAATTGCTACATAAATCCAAAGACCACACCAATGCAGAAAAATACTGATTTTAACATTAGTTGTCTACCTGATTACTCATTTATTGTCACAATGTGACTACCATATGTGATTAATGGGAATCTAAATATTGTACATGAAGTTGCAAAGTGTTGTCCAATGACACTTCTGACAAGTTCAGATGTCACATTTAGATGTGAACTCTGATTCTGTCATACTTTCTTTTTTGACATTTTTCCTCAAATGTTTTCTTGTGAAGTCCTGGCCTATTTCATAAGTTTGTGACAGTTCTTTCTCTACTGGAAGGGTGAGTCACATTTACTGAAGAATGGGTGTATAGTTCAATGTGTGATTTCGAATCCACTGATTAACATTCTGTAACTTCTGTATAAAAATATGTGCTATGCACAGTACTATGGATGAAGATTTATTTGGCAAATAGGTATTATTTCTTTAGGTAATATTAGAATGGAAGCAAGCAGAAAGGGCTGATAGCAAAGGGTGTTGGAGTTTGTCACAATGCTGGTTCTATGTGGTATGGTTTTAGTATATTTTAGTTAACTGGTTCTCAAACTGTGGTCAATGGTACATTGGGGGTCTGTGAGAATGTGCTAGGGCTAGGTAGTCTGTGGACTGAATCGAGTCATCTTTCTTATAACAACCAAGTTATTCACCTGAAGATTCAGCTCCTGGCAACAACAATCCCTTCCCTTTGCTCCGTTTGGACACTGA
Source organism: Polypterus senegalus (assembly GCF_016835505.1). NCBI lineage: Eukaryota > Metazoa > Chordata > Cladistia > Polypteriformes > Polypteridae > Polypterus > Polypterus senegalus. The sequence goes on from NC_053167.1 coordinate 34,133,666, forward strand.
CACGTTTCTCTTGATGCAGTCATTTTCTAAGTCTGTGTGTTATAACACCATCTTCAAGGCTTATTGTTGTGGATCATTCACTAAAGTCTGGGCCTTTAAAGCAATGCAAGTTTGACAGGTTATGTTTGTGCCTTTTGTTTGTTGTTGTTGTCTTTCTTAATGCCTCTTTCAAGGACATAGCAGCAGCAGTAGTACAAGTACTTAAATTAAGTAGGTGCTTTCCAATTAATAGCTTGGCCTACCAATTTATTTTTTGTGTCTTTGCATCAAATCTTCTTCTTGACAGCTTGAATCACTATAGTATTTTTCACTTCAATACCTGCAGAAAAAAAACCTGCTAATTGTAATTTAAAGTAATATACTTTTGTTGGCCATTGATAGTCCTTCATATCTTCAGCTTTGACAAAGTGGTCCTCAGCCCAATAAACTTTGAGAACTATTGTTCTAGAGCCATAGTAAGCTTGTATCAGGTCCTGAAAATGTAACATTCTTACGTTTTTAAGACTTCATAATTGAACAAAATTGATGTTTCCACTGTATCTGAGACACTATCAAACAGTTATTGCCTTGCTTGTTTCCATCAGTTTGTTATTTAAAGTGGATGACATTTCTGGGAAACAGAATTTGAACCCACGGCAGTGGATCCATGAGATAACTTGGCTTACCAGTTTTCCAATTCCATGCTGATTGTGATTTTTATATTAGTAAATGTTTTAATTAGTACTTACTCGCAGAGAAGAAACACTACCTGGAAAACAACAAATATATATAAAAGGAGCAAGTGCTGAAGGTAATGATATCTTGCCAATTTTTCAGACATGAGAGTGAGTGTAGGGCTGTGTCAGTTAACAAGTTTAAAGGTTACTTCCATGCTGAAAAGGAGCGGAGGTTAAAGATGCAACATTTCGGCTGTGTGTCTTTAGTCTGATGTGCAACTGAGAAGAAAAGAGAAGGTATCATATATAAGAGAGGAAGGAGGGAACAAAACAAGGGCAGTTGAAAAGAGAGAATGTGAGAGTAGGTGAGGAAAGATGTCATTAGAGAAGATGAAAGGAGAGATTAAAAAATTAATCAGTTATTAACACCAGAAGAAGTATGTGATCCCAGGCTAAGAACGAGGGTCTTCTGTTTTTCTTTGAAACATGTCTTTGAAGCCCTTGTGAAAGAACACAAACTGAAAGACAAGAGTGACTAAAATCAAGAGATGTGAAGTGTTCCACAGTAAACTTGGTCTTTAACGGCTTGAGCATGCTTCCTGAAATAGCTTTCATTTCCTTCCACTCCTATATATGTTACCTAGTCTCCTTTTTAGGTGTCCATCTGATAAAGGCTATATAGACAAAATGTTGTGCTTCCTTTTCAGAGTGTGAAATAACCTTTTTGTTTTTTTGCTTTTCTGACATGACAGCAATATATAGACCCCACCTAGACAGTGATCAAGCCTAGGGCTAAAAGGCTAGTGCTGCCGAATTTTAAAATGCGTAAAATATTTTCCAGTGATGATTTGAGTAAATAAAATAAGTTGGACAAATAGACTTCAACAACCACTTAGCTCATCTGGGTCTCACTGTTAGCCGCATGTAATAATTATATGCTATGTAAGTGTAATTCTTTTAGAAATCCATTATGGAGGAAAGGCAAAAGTTGGCTTTCTGGACAGTGCTGCATATGAAGCAAAACTAAATAATAAATTATCCAACAATTACATGAATTAAAGTCATGGAATGTTTCATAATATGGCAAATAATAGTTAAACACAGAAAAATAAAACAGGCATAGAGAGGATAGCAAAATGAAAATTAAAAGATACAAGCACCTTTGAAACAATAAAATTTGGAACTGTAGTAATTTATTTAAGCAAACTATGCAAGATTGCAAAATATGGAACTAAAAATATATTTAATGCGTTTTAAAACATGTGACAGTACCCTCATATATCTGGTTTGTGCCAGACTGCGCAGTGTCTAAAATAACAATTTATTTATTTTTTTTTTTCATGTGCTTACTATATATTGAATTTGACATTGTATTTTACTATCTACAGATCCATCTGCCATGGTGTCAGAAGATGTTACCCTCCTGGCATCTCTCTTCACCTACATTAATGTAAAGAGAGCCACAAATATTAAGAAATGTGCCTTTTTTAAAACTTAAAAAAGAAAGAGAAAATACAAAGTATTAATACATGAAAAAAGTAACACTTAATATTTTCAATCTGAACCAATATAATTCTTTTTAGCTTATTGATCCACACAATTTTTAAGTTGAGGCAAATCATTTTAGAGTGATTGGGTGCAATACACTTGTTTTATACTGAAGTAAATCAATTTTTTAAGTTGTTCTTCTTTTTTGGCAGTTGGAAAGCCATCACGATGGAAAGTTTGACTGGAAGAATATACAAACACAGCACATGAACAACCTAAAATGTTAGGTTAACTGAAATAGGATTTTTACGTTTATTCCCTCCACCCTAACTTACTTTGGTACACATTTTTTTTACTTTGATTGAGATCTGAAACCAAATATTTCAAGCTACAACACTAAATGACTAATTTTAAGTTGCTTGAAAGAGAAAATTTACGTTGAATGAACAACATTATACTTGCTATACTTTTTTCAGTGTGTATATACTGGATATATCCTGGTTTGAATGCCTGCCTGTTGGGTAGTTGTCTCTTTTTACACCTTTCGTGTACCTTTCCAGTTTTTTACCTTCTCTTTCTCATTATTTTCGTCTTTTTATCCTCCCATCAATGAGTCTCGACCAATACGCCTCTTCACTCTAAACTCTATTCTTTTCTTGGACTTAATGTTTTTTAAGATAATTTTTTGTATAAAAGTAACCTGAGATCAGTTTTTATTCCATGATAATAATCTGGATGGTCTCAGTAATGTTTTGGCTTGTGGAGTATACCATCAACCCCAAAACCCCTTGCAGTTTTTCATCTGGGTGCCAGGCCTTCATATGGTGTATTTCTCCCATCTTTCACCAGACTGATGCCATGTTACAGATTCTGATTATAGGTATTGGTAAAGGTGATTTGTTCTTTTCTTCCAGTACATAAGCAAGCGGTGACTGAAGGGTTAAGAAATTAGAACCAGACGTGGTAATCCCTCCCATGCGGAGTAAGAGAGCGACCATCATTAAACAAACAGAGAGCAACTTTTGCTGGCTTGTAGCTGCTAATGATACCTAGCAGAGCTGCACGAAGTGTGTAAACAGACCTGAGAGTCGTTTCTGTCAGCTTTTAATTAGCACCAACTTTCATATCAAAAGAGAAATTGAATATGTAAAAGAACGCAGCCATGGGACTTCACGGGTCTTTTGGAAGTTCAGTAGTGGCCTAGTCTGCCCCAAGCTGATAGCATAATCTACCTCAGTGCTGGGAAAAAATCGAGGCATGGAAAGAGTCAACTGTGGCAAGTCTGTTTGACTGACTGGAATATTACAACTGCAGTGTGCAGGTTGGCAAAGAAGCCACTGACTCTGCCTCCACTTGTATATTGAGAAATATAATGAAATGAAATTAGATGGTGACAGACTTTGTGAACACCTTTCTCATTTTTTTTTTTTTTTTACTTACACACGGAATTAATTGGTTCAGGATGGATTAATTACTAGAATACAGTATATTTGGAGGAGCATTTAATAGCATCTTGGTCCTTTTGATCAAAGCACAAAAATAACAGATCTTGTCATGTCTTCTTGCTTTCCATAGAGCACTTGACATCAGTGGATCTTGTCTTCGCTTGCTTCAGACTTTTTAGGTTTTGAGAGGTCTAAATGACTATGTTACATATAGAATTTCTTGCAGGTGTTTTTATGCAGTGTGCTCAATGTGGACAATTAAGAACCAATTCATTTGTGAATACACTGATAAATATGCAAATATAAATAAATTATTCACAAAAGAACAGCATTGTGACTAACCCAATGAATGGGTAGTTTAAAGGAAGGACAGAGTAAGGGCCGGCTTCAGCAAAGTCCTAGAATAAAGGAAACTTTATTTAACATTAACACTATCAAGCCAAGTCAAGGGCAGCACATAGTGGAGATGAGCCCTGTTGCTCCACCAGATGCCCCTGAAGTGCTTTCATCTGAGGCATGTGGGAAATGGAAGATGATACACCCTGTGAAGGAATAAGTTATTTATCTCTGGTCTCTTGGAGACACAACCCCCTGAAGGGAGCTGGTCTGGGGTTTTCAGGGATGTGATTTTCTGATATGTTAAGATGAAAAAGATGAGAAAGAAAGCTGTCCACTCCATCTGCTTGGTGGCATTCTCAGTACAATTGTACTTCTGCATTGAGACTAGAGATTTTGCCAAATCTGCCAATACTATATGAGACTATATTTTTCATTGATTTAAGTTAGGATTCGATCACTTTCCTGAATCTGCTTATCCAGTACAGGTCCATTATATAATATGCTAGCATGACTGGTGCATAAAGCAAGTCTATAAAGAATGTAAGTCCATTCCTGAATGAACATACTCATGCATATTCAAGCTGGGCAATTTTTAATTTGTTATTAAAAATAATAGGTTTAGAATGGGAGAGAAACCTGGAGTCTCTTTTCAATCACTAGCACTTCATTATGGAATCAAACCAGGGCCCAACCAGTTGAGATGATCAACACAACCTAATGCATTACCATATTGAATATAGTAATGGATATGCCATGCATGGCCTATAGTACAGTAACTTCCTGAAACTGCACAATATACTTTGAAAAAGAAAGAGGCAGTCAATTGCCTCTTGTTGCCCCACTGTGCTGCCAAACATCCTACTGTACATAAAGTATAAACAGTTGTATGTATGGAAACAGCGATGCCAAGTGTGTACACTTTTACCTGACCCGGAAGTGATAGAAAATCACATGAACTGAGGGACAAATACTTCCGGGTCAAGGACTATAAAGGACTGTGGGAGATCCCAGACAGATGAGCTGAGTTGGGAGGCAGGGTGGCTAAGTGTCTGGGAGTTTGGAAGATTGTTTATTGTGTATTGTTTATTGGAGAATTGTGGAGAGGAGCATGCTTTGTGCACTTATTTATAACAATAAATCAATTATTTGGACTTTTATCTGGTGTCTGACGTGTGGTCTGAGGGTACAAAGGAGTAAGAAAGCCCTAATCTGTCATAATGTCATAATATATATATATATATATATATATATATATATATATATATATATATATATATATATATACAGTGATCCCCGCCTATCACAGAAGTTACATTTCAGACCCATCTGTGATAGGTGAAAATCTGATTTAGAAAGACCATATAAATAAACTTTTTTTTAATAGTTTAAGCCTTAAAATATACTCTTCCACACGCTTTACACATATGCTAACCTATTAAAAAAATTTGTAAACATATATGATATGTGGATGTCGGGCTAAGGATATGAGTAATATCCCTTTATTATAAAAAAAAAATCTTGGCAGGGAGACCAGGCTTGATCTTCTCGGAAGACAATTTGACATCACGCGAGAGACATTTGAATGTCATGCAAGACAAGGCAGTGAGACAGAAGGACAGCTGCTGTACAGGCAGACACGCAGAGCAACAAGCAGAACAGGTATCTTGGCAGAAGCAGTACAATGCCAGCACAATGCCAGTAGCTGATCCATCCACTTCTCCTTAGCGAGCGTTCACAATGTGAGCGGGAGAGATGCGAAGTGGCAGGAGCATAGCGTGCCTCCAGGAGGGTTGAGTGAAGCGATCGAGAGAGAGACTCGGAGAGACACTTTGATGACATGCAAGAGTAGAAATAACAATCTTAGAAAGCAAAAACCCGTGAGACGGTGACTTTTGCACGTCACGCCCTACTTACAAACAATTTAAAACAAGTTCACTGACATCTAACCTCTCAGTTTTAGAATGATTTTGGCAGACAAACTTCAGGTGCTCTCAGCTTTTGAAACAATGACAAGCAGAACACTGCAGCTGCAGCAAGCCAGCAGATGATCTCCTTAGCATGTGTTCAGCCCTCACATCCCCCCACCACCACCCCTCTCCTTTAGAACAGTAGTGGCGGAGATGCGAAGTGGAAAAAGGACAGCTGCTGTACAGGATTTTAAGTGATTGACACAAAGCGTGACAAGCAGAACACACAACTGGCCAGCAGCAGCAGCAAGACAGCAGCTGAACCGATCGCATCTCTTTAGCATGCATTCAGACCCCCCCTTCACAATGCAAGCAGCGTTATAAGTCCTGCGAGAAACATTTAACCACACCCGGGGCAGGAAATAAAGGACAAATATTGTTTTTACAAAAGTTTTAAAGTGAAAATGAAAATTATGCATATGTAACAATTCCCATTAAAATATCAATCTCTTCAAATTGTTTATCCGGTAAACCAAACCCAGGGGTGGGCGAGCAAAACCTCCTAGTAATATAATAATAATAATAATAATAATAATAAATCCGCGATGTAGCAGGGACGCGATAGCTGAACCGCAATATAGCAGGGGATCACTGTATATATATATATATATATATATATATATATATATATATATATATATATATATATATATATATATATATATATATATATATATATATATTTTAAGTAGTTTGTTTCCAGCTAGATTTTATAACTTTATTTATCCCTTGGGATAAATTTATCTTTTGAAAGCAGCTTGATAGATAGATAGATAGATAGATAGATAGATAGATAGATAGATAGATAGATAGATAGATAGATAGATAGATAGATAGATAGATAGATAGATGTTGTTGGCTGAAAATCCTTAGTGTTAGTGTGTCAAAGAGAGGATGTGCGCCATTGTTCATAATGGTTTTGTTTTAATTCTGTCATTTACTACGACCTCCAGGAGGTCCAAAGTGCACCCCATAACTGAGCCTACCCCTTTAATTAGCCTCTTCATTTGGTGGACCTCTGTTGAAGTGATGTTACCAGAACAACATACCACAGCATAGAACATTGCACTGGCCATCACAAAGTTATACAAGATGTAAAGGATGTCACTACCAACATTAAATTAATGCATTCTCCTAAGAAAAAAGAGCCTGCTCCACCTTTTCTTATATTGTTCATCTGTGACCAGTTCAACCTGTCACTGATGCGGACCCCCAAGTACTTGTAGGAGTGGATCACCTCTACATCCTCTCCCTGAACAGTAAGTAGACACAGAGGTTCTTTGTAGTGGGAAAAGAACCTTACTGTGGATTTCACTCTATTGAAGACCTGATTCAGCACTACTCCCACTTCAGCCTAAGGTGTATCAGGCTCAAGAGAAAATGAAAGAACAAAATAAGGTGTCTTGAGAAGGCAACGAAGCATAATTCTGTCATGAGGTAACTGAATTTTCCATGGGTGTTCGGAAAACAAACGACCTTGGTAGAGGCCTACTTATGAATGAAGTCAATGAGGAGTGCAATCCTTTTTGAAACAAAATATGTAAAATCTAAATAATGTCCAGCTATGTCCAGAAAACCTTATACTTGCTTCTGTGTTTTGGGTCCAAACCAATTCAAATTGAATTATTTTGGGGCATGTTAGGCATCCTTCCATACCCAACTACATAACACACATACTTAGTGTCATTTCCTTGTTCCAGAGTCAGAAGGATGACTCAGATATTTCAGATGTATCTCCCAAGTGGGAAAGTAAATGAAAATGTAACTTAATTAAGCTGTGCTATATTAGTTATGGTACTTAAACATTATGGCCAGAACATGTTGGAAGGTCATTGGTGTCATATATGATCCATATGGTTGAGCATAACACTACTAATAGCCGCAAGGGTTGTCAAATGCAGTTTTTCTTAGCATTCACCACTTAGTTATACTTAAGGTAGTTTTCACTGAACTCACAGAATTGGGGTAACATCAAGTTAGGAATCTGGGTAAATATTTGTAAATGATCAATTCTTATCAAGCTAATGCTTCAAACAAGGGCATGAACTTGTACTTTCTTATATGTATTCAGTGTGTGAAATATTTGGTCCTTGACTTTGATTTGTTCCGTTTTGGCCTCTGTGATTCTATAGAAACACTCTTTTGTTTTATTGCCACAATTAGAGTTGTGTGATTGGTATTATTAATTCCTGGTTCATCTTTATTATTTATACATTCAATAATTCTTTTTAATAATTGTACTTTTTTGAGTAAGCAAATGTTAACCTACTATAATTCATTCTAAACACTGCTATAATGTTTCAGATATTCATTAACTTTAACTAGGCTACCCGTCTGTATTCTTTGACATTTTTTTCAAATCCAATTTATAGTTGAAATTTGAAATCTATGATATTCTTCTTTTGGAATCTAGCAGCTCTTCTCATATTTTCCTGTGATGTCTGAAATGTCCGTCCCTTGTCATTTATTTACATAGTAACTTAAACTATAGTTGAAACTAGCTGTACTTCTCAAAAGGCAAACAGCAGGAAGGGCAGGAACTGGCCACAGTTTCTGTTGTCTGCTTGACCTGTCTTGTGTAACATATGCTTTAAAGCCTTAGTAAACTTCTCAAAGCCATCTGTGTGGAGATAGTGAACAGATGTACGCACAGTTTTAATTTTCAGTGACCAGGAAGCTCTTTAAACAATTCTAATGTGATGGGGATGTCCTGGACTATGAGGATTTCCTATGGAGAAATGTTGGGATATTCACTTCTGTGTTTTAACATTTGGTGTGTGGCATATGAGAAAAGTCTACAGTACCTATGCCTTTGCAATTTCTTTTTTGCTCCAAGTCCATAAGGGTACTAATTAAGAAAACAATTATATATATATATATCAGTCTAATACTATTAAAACATACAATACATAGATTAGTTGTACATGTTTCTGATTAAAGTGTTTAGGTAAATGAAATTCAGGCCATGAAGCATCAAACTGATCCTTTCCTTTCTGATTGCATTTCAGGAGGACATCTGATTATATTTCTTTCAAGAATATAACCTTTCAAGAAGGTCATCATTTGGGTACATCTAGCTTCCATGCAATGTGTTCGACATGAGCAGCTCTATTTATTTTTTCATAACCTTATGGGGCAAATATTCCAAAAGAAAATGCTCAGAATCAAACTACTTTACTTTACAGGTTCTTTCAGCAAGGACATCCAATTCTGAGGTTGAGATGGTGGAAGTGAGCACAGAAAGTGCTGCTCATATGATTAGTGAACTTAATCATTATTACATGCTGCTCACAAGCATGTAGGTTACCTCAGTATCCTTTCTTGAATTTATAAAATAGATGATGTAATTTTTCTTTTTTTAATTCTTACACAATCTAGGGGAAGCTGCTACAAGGACATAAGATACTGGGGCTATTGCCAGATGTCATTCAGTCACTGCATTTAAACACTGCACTGGCATACGAGGTGTGGCAGAAAAGTAATGAGACTGATTTTTTATTTACCAAAGTTTTCATTTTTTTCAAACATCAATGTTATCCCCTTCAAAGTAGTTCCTTGGGCAGCTACACACCGATGGAGACGTTGTTCCCACTGTTGGTAGCAGCGCTGGAAGTCTTCAACCGGTATGGTCTTCAGCATGTCCGTTACACTCTTTTGGATGTTTTCTAAAGTCCCGAAATGACGTCCTTTGAGGACATTTTTCAGTTTAGGAAAAAGGAAAAAGTCACACGGACTGAGGTCAGGTGAATAAGGGGGCTGGGGAACCACAGGAATGCCTTTTGAGGTCAAAAATTCTTTTATGGAGAAGGCAGTTTTTCGGCACCATTTTGGCACAGACCTTTCGCATGTGCAAATGTTCAGTCAAAATTTGATGAACGGTAAATCTGTTCAAATTGAATTGTTCACTCAACATTCTTAATGTTAAACGACGGTCTGATCTCACAAGAGTGTTCACACGTTCAATGTTTTCATTGGTTTTCGAAGTTGAAGTCCTCCCTGAACGGTGTTAATCCTCATCGTGTTTTCTGCCTTCCAAAAATGATTTGTGCCAGCGAAAAACTTGAGCTCGGGATAAAGAATGTTCCCCATAGGCCTATTTTAACTTTTCAAATGTCACACTTGCCGTTTAATGGCACATCGTTGCTCCAAATTCCGCCGTTCCATTTTGTGTGACGCACAACCAAAAACACAACTTCGCTAATAGCAGTCACAAAAATCACGTAGTTAACGGAAGGAGTTGAAACTCGCACTGAGCTATGGGAGGGTACTGATACATGTGCTCCATCAAGGACAACAGCGCAGCGTTATCAGATCGCTTGCAGTGTTGCCAGTCTCATTACTTTTCTGCCACACCTCTTGTACTTGGTATTAAGTGAAGTGTTTTCATTGTCTCTTTTGGACAATGCCAACTGTATATTTTGTCTCCTGTCGTTTCTTTCTCTCTTCACGAACAGTGTCTGACAATAGTATTCACACAAATGAGAAATGATTGAACCATTTGCGTGGTTGTAAATGTCTTTGCATAAAGTCTTGTCTTGCGGGGCTTGAAATTTTATCTCGCAGGATTTCACTTTCAACAAACAGCCAATCTTTTAATTCTCGCAGATATGCCTCTTCATTGGGAAGAAACACTATTTTCCCCTGATAAATCCGAACAATATATTCGATCTCATTTCACTTTTCCATTATTTCACCAAGTAATAATTTCCGTTTGTTTGCCATAATGCGACCTTTACTATCATTTTTCTGAGACGTTCAAATTTTCGTACTTCCATTATCTCTAACCTGCTCTGCATGTGTATCACACCAATGTTTTTGAATTCTTTACAATGTTCTAATTCGTCATCTACTCTTTGTCTTTTATTTCCAGCCCTGGGTGTGGTGTAGTCTCTTGGCACAAAGTCTCGTCTCGCAGGACATAAAAGTGTCTCTCTTCAAAAGATCACGTCTTATCACAGAATAAAAAGTATCGTCTCCCAAGATTTTTTTATTATAATAGAGAGATGATATTGGAGTTCAGTAACATAAAGATTGTATTTATGTCATTTTGCCCTGGTCAGACTGTGATTCGTTTGACTTTGCTGAATGACAGCAGTATTGAAATACATGAGTTGGATTAGGGTTTTATTAACAGGCTAAGGTCAATACTGGGAAGACAGTTCTGTAATAAACAACAACAACAACAACATTTATTTATATAGCACATTTTCATACAAAAAAAGTGTAGCTCAAAGTGTTTTACAAAATAAAGAATAGAAAAATAGAAGACACAGTAAAAAATAAACATAAGTCAACAATAGTTAACATAGAATAAATAAGGCCCGATGGCCAGGGTGGACAGAAAAAACAAAAAAATACCTCCAGAGGCTGGAGAAAAAAAATAAAATCTGTAGGGATTCCAGACCAAGAGACCGCCCAGTCCCCTCTGGGCCCAGCATATGAAACCAAAAGAACATAGTGGAGGAGTTGGAAGCCAAATAACTTCAAATAACTAGGACCAAAAAGTGACATAATTCATAGCCATTTAACAAAATAAATTGTGACCTAATGAGAATGCTAGTCTTTTCTTTGTTACATCCACAAACCTGGAAAAAATCAGGAACTGCACCTTTATAGCCTTGATCTGGTGATGCCATGTGCTGCACATTCTGGTTGACCTTGTTAGCAACTGCTTGGCAAAAAGACAAAACAAGATGCCAATAATAAATCGAAAGGGCCTTGCCATAAAATGTATTCACTTTTAAACTTTATTAAGAACGTATCTGAACAAAATCTAAATGAACATTTGTGTTCCTTGACCTCCCAAACCCCTAAAATTATACCTTAGTTTTTTTTTAAAAGAACAAGGAATGACTATAAAAAATTTAAATACAACTCAGATCAGAACAGTCTTCATTGGAAAGGTTTACAGCTGAGAGGTAAGAAGTTACGATGAGAGTTAACACCTTCAAATCTGAGGTCATGATGCTTTCTTGCTTATTTTCCTACAGTCAAGGGATGAACAGCTGTCCTACTGTGAGCACAAGAATCCAAGATTTTTCTTCATAAATGGTAGTAGAGGTTGAGATGAAATTGAACAGTAATTAGCAATAGTGTACATTTTGTACCAGACTAGAGTGTGACAGCTTGTTGACACTGTAGATTCCTATCACCCTCTGCATACTTTAAAATATGAAGAGATTAGCCAGTGAGATATACCATTAGGAATCTGAAGCAATTTTTGTCTTTGTTACTGAATGTTAATGCTGTGTTTTTCTTAAAACATTTGCTCACTCTCTCCTCTATCTTGTCAACTAGCACTGAATGATATCAACACCATGCGTTTGATTTTGTGTTTGTATTATATGATTCATCTGTGTTTGTATTTATGGACTTTCCATTTGCAATCCAATTTGGATAAAAAACATTTGCTAATGTAAATAAATAGATGCAAATATAAACTTTAGCATAAAAAGCAGCTTTTGAGAAAACACATATTGGAAAAGCCATAAAAAATGAGTTGCTAAACTGAAGTACATTTCTGAACTGAAAACTCATAATTATTACCTGATTTTCACAAGTTACTTGTATCTGAGGCTGCACTATGATTCTTCTCCTCGTCCCAATCATCTGCTCCTTTTCATTAATTAACTTTTAAAAGCCTTCTGCATCTGCACATCCACATATTTAACTCACTGGCTCAGTAAGCAGTGTCCCAGAGCTTTTGTCAGGAATGTTCTCCTCAGTTGTACTCTGTACATGCAATTCTGCAATGAATTCTTGCTCTACTGAGTACCTGTAAACTTCCTGATTTGCCATATTTTTAATAACGCTGCTCAAAATAGTAGAAACATCCACAAAATAAAAACAAATGTTTCACAAAACAAAGCAAAACATTTCACAATTAAAACCTGAAGTATTGCAAAAGTATGAGGGACTTTCCAATGAATAAATATATTGATCTTTATGCCTAATAGGGTGTTTCATAGTACATTCAATTGAATCATACTGTGTAAATTAAATCACATTCATGTTTCTTTAGATTGTCTTCCATTTGCAAGTCAAGTCAAGTTGGGGAACATGCACTGGTACAATGTGTTGCCGCACCCACTACACGGAGAAACAACTCGGGATACCGGTTTGCAACCCCCCAGGAAGACATGTGGTCCAGTCCCACCCTCCGGAAATGACCCTCTATCTGCCGCAGCCAGGTGTTACGTAGGCGACCCCTTGGCCTGGTCCAGCCACTTGGGTCACCAACAATGAGGATCTTACGAGCTGGATCACCCTCAGGGAAATGCGCCACATGGCCGTAGTGCCGTAACTGATGCTCCCTCACAATGCAGGTAATGTGCCTTATTCGGGACTCCATGAGCAACCGCTCATTCGACACAAAGTCAAACCAACAGTACCCAAGGATTTTCCAGAGAGACACAGTACCAAAGGAATTCAGTCTTCATCTCAGGTCACTAGATAGCGTCCATGTCTCGTAACCATATAGCAAGACAGGAAGCACCAGGACTCTAAACACTTGGACTTTCGTCCTTTTGTATAGATATCAGGAGCACTACACACCCCTTTGCAGCGAACTCATGACCCCCCATGCTCTCCCAATCAATCTACTGACTTCATAGGAAGAGTCACCATAGACATGAATGTCACTGCCAAGGTAAGTAAACCTCTCAAGAAGGTAAACACTCTCTCTGCAACTGATGGCTGTGCCCAAGAGGTCATTAAAGGCCTGGATCTTGAATTTTATCCAGGACACTCGCAAGCCCAGACACTCAGACTCCTCACTCAGTATGTTGAGTGCACCGATTAGAGCCTCCATTGACTCCGCGATGGTCACAACATCGTCAGCAAAGTCAAGATCTGTGAATCTTTCTTCACCAACAAATGCCCCACAGCAGCTGGACCCCACGACCTTGCCCAACACCCAGTCCTTACAAACATTGAACAGAGTAGGAGCAAGAACACACCCCTGTTTAACCCCAGAATCAACTGGGAAAAATGCAGAGGTCTTGCCTCTACTCTGCACAGCACTCACAGTACCAGTGAACAGGCCAGCCATGATATCCAGCAACCTCGAGGGGATCCCGCAAACCCTCAGGATGTCCCACAGGGCAGCTCGATCAACTTGAGTCGAACACTTAGCAAAAATCGACAAAGGCTGCAAAGAGACTCTGACGATATTCGTGTTTGCGCTCCAAGAGAACACTCAGTGCCAGGATGCGGTCGATAGTAGACTTCTTAGGTGTAAAACCAGACTGTTCCAGTCACGGATAGGTGAGCAAGTGATCACGGATCCTATTGAGGGCGACCCTAGCAAGGACCTTACCCGGCACAGAGCAGTGTTATCCCCCTGTAGTTGCTGTAATCCAGGCGATCACCCTTCCCTTTCCAGATAGGGATGACAAGTCCTGTTTTCCAGTCAGTTGGGATAATGCCAGTCTCCCAAATGGAAGCAAAGATTGCTTGCAATGCCAGGACGACAGCCTTACCACCAGCATGGAGAACCTCACCTCTAGTACCACAGATCCCTGTAGCCTTTCCCCATGCCTCAGCTGGTTCACCACCTGTGTTATCTCAGTGAGATTGGGCAGTTCATAGCTAATTGGAGGATCAGCCTCAAGAACCGTGGACCCAGAGATATCCAATGTCCTAGCCGGAGGATCAGCTTTGAACAATTGCTCAAAGTAGCCAACCCAGTGGGTCACAACTGCAGTGTCATCTGTAAGGACCTACTGCCTACAAGTATAAACATTTGAAAATGGCTGGGTTTTGTTCACTTTGAGAAGAATAGTGGTTTACATATTATAAAAGCATACAAGAGCTCTAAAAGATGACTTGTCACTTACTCATACTATTTAATAGGAACTTGAGAATCCCTTAGTGCTGGCATCTTTGGCATCATATTTTTCCAAGACATCAATAAGCATGAACAGAGAATGGACTAGGACAATGAGGACCAAAACAACAAGAAATAGTGCTAAGTGCATTTATTCCACAAATGAAAGCAGTGTGCAATAAAAGTGCAGTGCAGAGTCTTCAATACATTAATACACCATAAAAACAAGTGTGAGAAAAATAACATCAATACAAAACATCCAGAAAATGTCAGAAAAATCAAGGGCAAAGAGCATTATTGTTTTATGCCATACAAAGCTGAAATGCAGCATAAATGTACAGTACATACTCTTAAATGGCTGTGCTGACTTTTGCCCTGCAAATATTTTGTGAGGCATGAAGCCAGATCTAATCTGTAGGGCCTTCCATATCTTCTGGTTTGCATTCCACCTACAGTATAACTAAATTAAGTATACGAAGATCAGTGGCATTTGTGCCATATTTTTTGCTGGGGCCACATGGACCTGTGAGACACTTTTAGAAGGAATGGAGCCATTTTGAGAAGCCAGCCATAACAGATGTGTGTGAAAGAGAAAAAGAGAGAGATGAAGATGATCAACTACTTGAACAGCAGCACTTATAAGACCTGCTATTCTGCTTCAATCCCTTATCTTAGATATGAGACTGCCACCATGTCTTGGAAAGGATTCTGGCTTCGGTAGGCTCACTATTATGAATCCTGCTACAACAATTTAAAAACAAAAGGGGAGAAGACCTTCAAATATTTAGAATAAGCCATACCTTCCCTAAATACAAGTCTACGCCTCTGCAACAGGCCTTGTCCTAGTCATCCTAGTCTCAATTTAAGATTTAGACTTCAGCCTGCACAGGCTGTTAAGTTGAAAAATAACCATAAAGTTACAAAAAACTGAAAAAGTAGGAAACTGTTAAATCTCTGAACCAAAATACTTAATAGTCAATTTTTTTGTTATTCAGAAAAGAAGAATGAAAAAACACAAAGGGGAAAGCAGAGCACAAAAATGAACAAAAATTATTAACACACAAATGTACAATGTAAAGCTGAAGAGAAGAGAGAATTTTCATTTAAATAAAAACTAAAAGACTAAATCAACAAACAAACGTAGGACTGGGCAACAGTTCACGGAGCTGGGGAAAGTGAGTGCAAATAGTGTAGTCACTGACCCTGTCATGATTTATGTTTCTTTTTTATTTTGCAATTCTGGTTTTTAGGGTTGCTGAAGTCATTCCCGACATTACTTTCATGATATGAGTTTAATGTTATTTATATCTTTTTTGATGCCATCTTAGTTTTCAAAGCAGTGTCATCTTCTTTTTCATTCACCATCACACAACTATTGAATTAGTAAAGTAGTGCGTCATCTGAGATTTGGATAATGAAAGTAAACTTTGTGCATGTATTGTTTCTCCTGAGTTCCTGGTATAGAGATCATTTTTGGTGTGAACTGCAATTCAATTGCAATTTAGGGTTTTCTTTTTGTTTTAGTGAAAAGAACTCTTGGTTACAAACTAGGCTTGTTGTTTCACCCAGGTTTATTCTTCTGGACCCTTTAGCTTCTTTGTGCTCCAAGTGAAATGGAGCCACAGGCATGAATGTGCAGGCAGAGGAAAGATCGTTGGAGCTGCATGGAAGACAGTGAGGGAGTGAAGGATAAGCAAAATGTTTGACAATTAGTTAAGTTACCTGCACCAGTAAAGATAAAATCTTAGGCAAGTGATCCCATAATATCACACAAAATGAAGACCTATTGACATATTATTTTATCATACAGCATAACCTCAAAAGGACAGTATTAAAAGTTACATCAAACACTAAACTTTGCAAGCAAATGAATATGTATTGGCATTTTGTTTATTAGGTTATGGAGACACAATATGATTCATGATAATGAAACTGCTCCAAAACAGCGAGATGCACAAGTTCACTCACCCATTAAATCACATCACAAGAAAAGCAAACCCCATAGTGAAACTGAAAAATTCAAACTGCACATGTGCACACAAGCAAACCTCTCATTAGAAGACTGGAGTTAAAGGGCAACCCAGATACAGACTAGCAGCAGCAGGCACAGATAATATCACATACTCAAAAAATAATGATGTTCTAGATAAGAAAATGCATTGAGCAGATCATGGAAAATAAGAAAAATTCTGAATATGATGACTAAGTTGACAAAATGTTACATTATTGAGGCAAGTTTACTAGTGATTGAATTTTTGAACAAGAGCGCCATGTGCTGGGAAATGCAGCAGTACCTCAAAGGCCCATAATGCAGAGTCATCACTAGTGAACACATGAACCCTTGGAATGTTTATGAAACATTTTACCTAATGTTAGGAGAATTGTAATTTGAAATCAGAACTAGGATGGTGTTTGCCTGCTTTTCTTGTGTCCAGCTAGAGAATTAATAAACTTAATTATCATATTATTTAAACATATGGCTATGAAGAGCTTTACCATTTTTCTGTAGACCCTTTCTCTAACTAGATGTTCATTATAAAGCTCAGGTAAAGGTTGCCATTTTTTCATTTGTAAGTTGCCACTAAGAATGCAGACACTTCTATATTTGGTATTGCATATTTTGTTTTGTCTGCTCCTTCTGCAACAGTTAATTTTGAAGAAAACAGACACACTCATAGACATTGTATCTATAGTATACTTTTCTATAATAAAATTAAATTGGATGCAATCATACTACAATTTGTATGGCAGCCGGTGGACAGACACTCAGACCAAAGCAGACAGGTGAGTGTTTCAGCTCAGGCTGTGATTGTTCACACCCTGAAGGAAGGTGATGGCAGCGTGCCGACAGAACTTTCCTTGCTCCTAAGTGCTCAGGCATAATCACTGGCTGAGGAGTAATTAAGGTCTGCTTGT
The DNA here is from genome assembly GCF_016835505.1 of Polypterus senegalus. NCBI lineage: Eukaryota > Metazoa > Chordata > Cladistia > Polypteriformes > Polypteridae > Polypterus > Polypterus senegalus. The sequence goes on from NC_053167.1 coordinate 34,151,304, forward strand.
TATTTAACGCTTTGTACAGGTAGCAATTATGCAGCTCAAGTGTCAATTTAGAAGGAAAGCGATTGCGTTTTGATGAGGGGAATGAGGCTAAACACGGGTCTGCAGTATGTGTTTGTATACAAAGTGCATAACGTGTGTTACAATTAGTGAGAGTGAGAAAAGCCAAAAAAAAAATAAAAATACTAGTAGTAGTAATACAATAAAAAATGCACATGCCAGAGGAAGCTTGATCAAAACATCATTTTAATTAAACTGAATGTGAAAAATGACCACTGAACCATGGTCATAAATTGTGTTGGGATAAGTTGTGGCCTAACAGAATACAACATTCACAGGCCCACTTAATACCTGTCAAGGTTATGGTGATCTGGAGCCAATTTAGTGCAAGAAGCCAACACTGGATCAAGGGCCGGTCTATATTAGGGCTCATTTATGCACAAAGGGTTTATGTAGAATGATGAGTTAAGCTAACATAACTATCACTTGGAAGAAAACTGGAGTACCTGGAGAAAAATCTCAAGCAGACATGGAAAGAAGGTATAAACTCCACACAGACAGAAAACGCAGGATTTAGACGAAGGCAGTGAAAATCACCAGGACATCAAGTCACCCCAGTTAATTGCTGACAGACGGAAACAACCGATATGACATTTTGTGATCCTCTTACACGTGCCATTTTGTTGGCTTTCAGCTAAGTCAGTAATTGCTATCAAAAGGTGAATAACACAATTTTTGGAAGAAAAAATAAAATCAACATGAAATTTTGTACATTGAGTACAGTACTTCCGTGTAAATTACACTTTTGTGACTTGCGAAATCAATCAATGGAGAATTTTACGATAAAATACAACTGATTGCACTGTACAATAGTTTACAATAAAATTCATAAACTTAAATAATATCTCTTGTGCATACAAATAAGCGTAGCATCAAATGAACAGGAAATCGAATCACGTGAACAACTTGAATAATATTTGTTTTGAAAAGGATTAAATGAAGTAAACAACCTGCACAGATAGACAGACTGGTACAGGGGTGGCTTAATGTCTCTGCAGATGTTGACCTTTATAGATCGATGTGTGTGTTTGTGTGTGTTCATTTCTTACTCTTCAACATCCAGCATGTGCTCACGTAGAACTAACAAGCTGTCGGTTATCTTTACGTATATACTGTATTTCTTTGAGAGTGTTTGTGTGTGAGCATGCGTGCATTTGCTTGTGTGTGCCTCTGGGTGTTCGTACACATATATTTAAGTGAATTATGTATCTCTAAAACTACTCATTCAAAAACATTGCAAATTAATAGGCCTGGTCTCATGACTAAATGGAGCAGACTGCAAAAATCCTAGTTAAATTAAACTATTTCTATTGTAGCCTTTGTTGGGCACAGTTTCAACTATCTTTGAAGGACATGGGGATAAGTAATGAACTATACTGGACCAAAAACAATATGCCTGGAGCTTGTACAAACATGATGCAACTTTTTTGAAGAAGATGTTATTGTTGTACATAGGTGTTGGTGTCATTCAGAATGGATATCTCGAAAATGATTTGTTCTCAAATGTTTTATCTTTGCTAGGATGTAGTTATGCAGGAGCTCTAAACAATGCAAAAAGATGCATAATCTTCAGATGAAACCTGACAATCAATTTCAGTTTTCCACAGAAACAATTCTAAAATCAATTTTTCTTACTGTTTTGAAGACCATAGTACCAGAATCTGAACTTTTTGAAATCATCAACAAGCTTCCATTTACATGGAAGTAACAACAGCCTATGTAAAACAAATATATGGATTAGAATTACTTAGACCTCAAAGTTCTTCTTGAATGTTTGCAAATCTAAATATTCATGCAGCTGGTTTATACTGAGTTTACAGATGTAAGAATGGTGCTACGCTGTTGAACGTCTCGTTACTTGTGCTTCATTGTTACATGGAAGCTTTTTAAGTAAAGAAAGATGCAATAATGGGCTTCAGATTTTAATGAGCAAGTAAATGAAAAGGAAGGAAAAATGAGAAAACTGAATCAACTGCAAATTTAAGGCCATCAGTAATTTTTAAAACTTCAAAAAGACAGCTAAAAGAAGCAATCTAATAAAATAATGTAATCACTTGGCAAGTTGTTTGCTCTTAATAAAACATCATTTGGAATGAAGACCAGTAACCGCAGCAAGTTCCCAGGGTCATGGTTAAGAGCCTCTGTTGTAAATTCTCCACACTTTTTCCTCAATGAAGTATCTTTCTTTTCTCCACAGCTTCTCAATGAGCCATGGATGACAATTCTGTTTAGTAAAGTCTAGAAAAAGAGTCTAAAAGCACAATGACCTAATATTAGAGTAATATAATTAACATCACAGTAATGTGTCTAATGAAATTGGTTTTGTAATTCCCTCATCAGACTTTCAGTACTTTAACTTTATTGACAAAATATTCAAATATGAAAATATGTACAGCAATTACATGTATTAGGTGACCATTTTCAAGCCAGTATATATACAGTATATATATATATATATATATATATATATATATATATATATATATATATATATATATATATATATATATATATATATATATATATAATATATATATGATAAAAGTCTTTAAGGATTGGTTTGATTCAACAATACCCACACACATGCACACACTCATTATCTGGGTTATTGTGTTTGCACTAATGGGGGCAGAAGTGCAATGATGTGATTGACCTTTAGGATTACAAAATACTTTTTAAAGGAAGCATAGACCTCTACCACGCCAGACCAGGGGGTGGCAAGCTACACTAACTTTCTCTCTCTGTCCTCTGTAGACTATCTCTGGAAAATCCCACTAGATGTCGGCGCTATTGATGACGTCACTTCTGTCAACGGTGCTATTGATGACATCACATCCGGCACTGAAGCCATGGATGATGTCACTTCTGGTCCAGAAGATATCACTTCCGGTTTCTGACGCCATGGACGACGGCATGACATCTCTTCCCTTTCCGATCCAGATGACATCACTTCCTTTCATGGCCTTTAAACCCGCCATCTTATCAAACCAAAATCAGTTCTGTTTTGGACTTCAACCTAAACACAACTCATCAAAATTAACCTTCACAGCCAGTGCACAATATATGGGTGGCTGCCCCAAACCTTTTTTGAATGTACCCGTGTCTTTCTTATTACACCCTCTTATAGCAATCATAGCATTCTTAAGACCGAATTATTTAAACTATAAATATTTTAGCTGAATAAGTTCATCCCCAGAGCCATTTGATCTTGCTTTAAAAGTTTAAACAGTTGGCTTAATGTCCAAAATTCAACAGCTAGCACAAAACTACATGAAGATCTTACCCTATTAAGAGGATGCAATCTTGACAGCAAAATATTTAAATAGCATGTGCAGCAAAGTCTCTAAATTTATTAAACTGAACCACCTGACTGGAAAATTGGCTGGTATGGTTTTAAATATGGTGCAAAGATAATCGAACATATTCTGCAGCTGCAAAGCTTCAAGCAACTTTAAACAGTCCATGTAACATAAAAATGTATTTCCAGTACAGTACGAATTGCAGGATTACATGATGGAGAATAAAAAGAAGAAACCTATTTTATTATTTCTAGAATTTCAGAACTACCCCAACAGTATGATCTGTGCTATATTTTCTTCTTCATTAGACATCCATATTTGGTGAATATGCTGCATTAATAAAGGGTATTGGTGCTTAAGATGTCCCAGCCACTAACATCTTCTTATTATTCACCTTCAGGCCCAAGAAAGAGTCCAGAGGTGACTTCTGAAGTCACTTCTGATTTTACCCCAGGACATATACTGTAAAAAAAGCGACGACACCAGCAGTCGGCATAAACTGACCAACCTGCTTCTGTGAAAGACACAACTCTGGTGGGAGAAATTCTTAATGTAGTAAACGTGACCTTGAATAGAGTCAGCTAGTATAGGCTATAAACAGATGCCCAGCAGAACATGCTTTCATGTATTCCTTATTTTCATTAAATGGAGTGCCTAGACGGACCCAAAACTTTACAATCACCTTAGTTTCCTTTTCTTTTTCGAAAGATATGGAAATATAAACTGCCTATGTGTACACAAGGACACAAAACAGTATATGAATGATTATTTTAAATATAATTCTTACATTTAATACTAAACAAATATCACTGTGATGCATTTTTAATCCTTGACCTGTGTTAAAGTAGTGAGAGGAACATATGGATGTCTCCCTTATTAATGTTTAACTAATGTTTAGAAAGCTTAGATTGTTCAGAAAAATAATTAACATTCTTAAAAAGCCTCACACTGTTCCACTCTATTCAGACAAGTTGTGGTTGAGGTGTCATCCATTGCATGGCTGTGCTTGGGTCCTAATTTGGGATCCTGAGCTGGTTCATCGTGTGGTGGGTGCGGAAACACACTGTTATCAGTGCATGCTCCCCACTTCCTCGTCCTCCTCCTTACCAAGTTTGGTTAACAAAAAGAAAATAAGTTCATGAAAAAATAGAAAGAATAAAATAAGGTAATAATAATACATTATTCTTATTGTTTTTAACATGTTCCCTTTTACAGCCTACTTACATGTGGTGAAACTCTAACTATCACTCTCTCTGCTGTTCACACTTTCCCTCTTGTAGTCCTTTTGCCATCACTTCTCACATTTCTCTTTGCCGTTGCTGTATGGAGTTTTGTTCAGGCCTACTGTTTTGCTTGCCGTTTTCATTTTCTCCTTCTCCAAGAGAGACGTTTTCATGGAAGTTCATATTTCATACTTGTCATATCTGTTGTGAGTTGATTGACTTATTGAACTAGTAGTTTTTGTATTTTTCATTGCCCTGTAGTATATTTTAATGCATTATGCTATTATTTAGAATTTCCAGTGGTATTTCTGTTGTCAGTCACAACATCAAAAACAATCAATTAAGTAAGTGCTGCAAAGGGCATTATTGGTTTGTAGGCAGCCAGGCTATTAACATAAAGTAACAGAAAAAGGAAGTTGTTTTTGGTGACAATGGTCAAAGCAATCCTCTAAAGTTGTGATCAGACATTTCAAGTCTTTAGTGATGTGATGATTTTTTTAGTTTTGCTTTGGCTCCTGATAGATCTCTTAAACAAGGTTGAGGTCAAAACGACAATATCAAAACAGCTTTTTTAAAATCTGACTTACTGAAAAATTAAAGTTCAGAACAAATGGTCTTGTACTTTAGCGTAACTAGAATTGGTTGGTGATAGTGCAAACAAATAAATTTACCACCCAATTGTGATTAAACTAAAAGACCCCCATAAATTAAATATATCAAGCATATACTCTACATAAAAGATTGTCATAATTAAGCTTTTTGGATCTGCAGGAATGATAACACCTTTAACTTCTTCGTTCCAAGGTCAAGCATGTTAATAATAAAGCTTGCAAAACAACAGCCATGCAGTCACAGTGGGCTCTCAAACCCCATGGACCCCACTGCAAACTGCCCGTTTGCACTTCTTGTTGTCACGCTACTGGTCTTGAATACAAAAGTGGTTTCACATTAATGACATCATTGTAATTCAATGAACTGAAAGATGTCACCACTACATGTCCTATTGAAGTAAAACACATAAAGAAGTAAAGAAAAGTAATAAAACAATGATGACAACTCCAAACAAACGGTACATTTGATAATTGCTTTCTGATAGTAACATAGTCAGTTGAGGGCATTACCAAGTATTGCAGACCTTTTTTGCAGGATCTGAGTATTTAACGACAAGATACAACAGATTCTGTATGTTTGCTTTGTTAAAAATTTTTAGATCTTATACAGCAGGCAGACATAATGTTTCAGTCCATTGAATGTTGAATTTCTCAGGGTGTCATTATATTCTTCCTGATTTAAGGGGTCTGTATAATATGAAAAAATGAAAGTACAATCTGTCCTTAGTGAGGTTATTCCATATTATGAGCTTTTACTGTTTCCTACATTGTGACTTCTATCATGATTGGCCCACAGATAAGTTTTAAGAGTTTTTGGGCAAGTCTGTCCTACGCGTTTTGCAATAAAACATTAAACAAGTAAACTTTGATGGATTGTCAGCACTTCCCATCTGTGAAATAGACATTAAGCTTATTTAGCGATTTGGGCCAGCTGAAATTAAACTAAGTATTGATACCCAGAAATCCCTTTTCCCCGCCACCTTGTCTAATTCCTCTGGGGGATACCAAGAAGTTCCCAGGCTAGCTGAGAGGTATAATCTCTCCAGCATGTCCTGGACCTGCCCTGAGGTCTAATCCCAGGGAGACATTCAGGAGGTATCCTAATCAAATGCCTGATCCACCTCAACTGGTAGATCTGATGACACAATTCTGAAATCGATAATGTACTTACTGCTGTGAAGACTAGGGGGTGCCAATGAGCCCCAAGCACAAACATACAAGACAGTCCCAGGTTCAAATGAAGGGAGTATTTATTACAAATAAATTGTGAACACAAGCATAAACATGCGATTCTTCTTCCTTTCTCCTCCTCTCCTCTCTCTACCATCACCAGACTGATCTCCCCCAGTCAAGTGTTGACTTCCTTCCCCCCAGCTCAAATTTGCCTGGACAAGGCAGTGCGGTCCCTTTTATTGAGGACCCAGGGGTACTTCCGGTGACAGGAGTTTGCCTGCTGGAAGCACTTCTGGATCATATGGCCCCAAATAGTAGGGAGCACCTTGCAAGAGCCCTGCAGTTCCCTGTTGCAACACCCCTGGACTCCAGCAGGGCTGTGTTACTGGACTACAATTCCTGGCATTTCCTTCTGGTATCCAAACAGGTACCGATATCCAGGAATGTTGCCATCTAGCATCCTGGGGATTAAAACGGTCCCCAGAAACAGTCTTTTCCTGTCCTTGCCCTATGTCCCAGCCAGGAAAGGTGCCACCTGTCCATCCACCTGGGGCTTCCTGTCCGAGCAAGGGAATTTCTTCTCACCAGGTCGAGACACCAGTCCATCCACATGGGGCCTCCCATTTGGGTAAGGAACGTTCCTCTCTCTCAGTCGGGACGTCTGTCCATCCGTTTGGGGCTTCTCATCGGGGTAAGGATTCTTCCCCTCTCTTAGCCAAGATGCCTATCTGTCCCATATGGTAGTTACAGTACACTGCCTAGGGTGCTTTGGTGCCAAGTGCATTTCTGAACACCCTTACGGTTTTGATTTGGACAAACCATGACTAGCACAGACGTCCAATAACAAAGCACCTCTCTAGTTAAGGTCAGGTAGGCCATTCCTCCCAATCACACCCTTACTGGTTTCACTTTTATTGCCCATGTATAATAACCATTAATTTAATAACGATTATTAAGTAATAACCAAAATTATTAAAATGTTTCATTGATCAACATTCTTTTAAAAAACATCAAGTGATCACAAATGGCATGATGTAATTGTAGAAAAAGCTCTAAATACTTGCATGTAACTGCTACAGATAGTTGGCAGAAGAAAAAAAGCCTTGCAAAACTCTATAATAGCATGGTCTGCAAAATAGTATATATAGAGCCAGTGCCTGGCAAAATAACCCACAGTGAAGTAGATTCTTGCCTGAAGTCAAATAAACTTGCAGTTCTGAGGATGAGAAAAATCCAAATCCATTAAGAAGTAGCAGAGCAGCAAAGCCAACAGTTTTAAGTTGCAGTAAAATGAGCAAAGAGATGCTTTTCAGTGACTGGATTGAACATTCATTTTTCAATAGGTCAAATTTAAATTGATAAAATAGCAAAGATTCTTGAATGTGTTTGTAAAAGGGACAGTAACATTTCTTAAAAAAAAAAAACCTTGAATGAAGCCTTTTCATTTTCCTCATCTCTGCCTGAAAAGATCCAACAGGCCTTCTAGTCATATTGTTACACACTTGAACTGTTGTTGCCAGCTGGTTGGCATGCTCAGCCAAAATGTTTTCTGGCTCCAGACACACACATTACAAAGGCATTAAAACACTGCAGAAGGAAACAAATGCTCCATGTAAATGGTTATTGTTAGTACTATTTTGGATTTAATGCTCAAAAGCATTTGATGTAGAATAATAACATTTTCATTAAATCTCTATTTGATCTCACATATTCTCTAATCAATTGCCTGTACTGTGAAGTACTGGCGAATCCTTACTGAATCATGCAATGTTTAATGCTGCTACTTTATGGCTCCATGAGATTGGGTTTGAATACCAGCAAAGTCTTTATCTGTGAGGAGACAGTTTGTTTTCTCTGGATCCATTTGGGTTTTCTCCATGTATTCCAGTTTTCTTCTCTCACATGTATGAGTTATTTAAATTAGATACAAATTGCTCTAGACATGTGAGATTGCCCTGCCATGCACTATTGCCCCATTCAAGGTTGCTTCTTAGCTTGTACCTGATACTGTCAAAAAAGGCTTCAGCTCCTCTGATAGCCCTGAATTAGGTTTATTAAATGATTGGCTAGATGAATTATGAATGACAGATTATAGCAGCTTGCAAATATTTTTGACATGGACCAACCACACGTTTCTACTTTAAACTGCGTTTTCCAAGTATCAGCCCAGTTTTGAATTGTGTCCAGGGCTTTTGGAATTCTTTTTGCTGCCTCCTCAATGTTTGCCATTCCTCCAATTTTAGTGTCACCTGTGAATTTTGTTTACTGAGAAATTAATTCCTATCCTTACTAGACTGTTTTGACTTGGTGCAGCATGTTGATTTCCCCAGCCACTCTGGACCTGATCTGCACATCTGGATTATCTGTTGGCAGCATTTATATACCAGTGATTTGGGACTCTCTGACCATAAAGCAGTGCTTTTCACTGTCTCATTACCTCTCCCTCCTCTTACCTGTAAACGTCAAATTTCTGTCCGTACGAAACTTTAAAAATATCTGTCCCTCTGTTCTTGCTGGATCCATTTCTGACCTTTTTCTTTCTTCACCTATTCCATCAACACTAGATAGTCTTGTTGGCCACTATAACTCAGCCCTTCATTCAGCACTAGGTAAAACAGCTTCTTTAAAATATAAGGAGGTTTCCTTTAAGCTCCATGGTATAAATCAGAGCTACGATCTATGAAAGCAACTGGCCAACGCCTTAAGAGAATGTCACATAAGCCTGGCCTCACTGTTCACATCCAGGCTTTCTCTGACCATCAAAGGGCTTACAGGGATGCACTAACTGCAGTCAAGAACACACATTATGGCAGAATAATAGAAAGTGACCATGAAAACCCAAAGGTTTTGTTCTCTGTAGTTAATAAATTACTTCAGCCTGCATCTGGCCCAATAACCTCTTCTGCTGAAGTCTGTGAAAAATTCCTCCACTTTTTCCGCAATAAAAATTAAAGATCTAAATAATTCAACTGACATAAATCCATTATCCATTTATATCCTTCCCTGTCTTCCCACTCCATCCAGCTCCTTCTCTAAGTTCTTACCAGTCACATCTGCTTTTGTTAATAACCTGCTCTGTAAGATGAAGCTGACTACTTGTGTACTGGACCCCATCCCCAGCACACTTCTTAAAACCAGCTTTCATGCCATAATCCCAACTGTTACAATAATCATAAACTCATCCCTTGACACTGGCTCTGTGCCACTCACTTTTAAAATCGCTTCTGTAACACCAATGTTAAAAAAGTCTGGTCCTGATGCTGACAATCTTAACAATTTCTGGCCTATTTCCCACTTACCTTTTCTGTCAAAAGTTCTTGAGTGTGTTGTAGCCTCCCAGCGCACCAATTACTTAACCACTAAAAATTTGATTGAACCCTTTCAGTCTGGTTTCAGGGTGCAGCACAGCTGTGAAACTGCTCTGCTACGGGTAACCAATGATTTGCTTATGGCAGCAGACTCTGGACAAACCAGCATATTAATTCTGTTAGACCTCAGTGCAGCATTTGACACTCAGGTCAGACATGACATTCTACTGTCCAGAATGGAGAACATGCTGGGTATCTCTGGCACTGCCTTCCAGTGGTTCAAGTCCTATCTGACTGATAGGCAAGAGTTTGTTAGTCTTAGCAACAGCAAGTCCAGCACAGTGCCAGCCATACAAGGAGTTCCTCAGAGCTCTCTTCTCTTCTGTATTTATATGCTTCCCCTTGGCCATATTATTTGTAGCTATGGACTGGGTTATCATTTTTATGTAGATGACACTCGACTCTTTTTCAAGGTTAAAAGTGCAACTTCTCAGCTCACAACTTGCCTTAGTGAAATTAAAACCTGGATGGAGAAGAACTCTTTAAAATTAAATTGCAACAAAACTGAACTGCAAATTGGCACTAAAGCGCTACTTAAGAAAATGAGCTCCTTTTCAGTCACTCTTTACGGTGATCTCATCAGACCTTCTTCTGATGCAAGGAATCTTGGTGTGATTTTTGATTCCTCCCTTTCTTAATCCGTCCACATAAACCACATTAGTAAACTTTCTTACTTTCACCTTAATAACATATCCCGTGTTCGCTCCTTCCTCTCCTTTTCTAATGCCGAGGAACTTGTCCATCCTTTTATCACATCCCGCATAGATTATTGTAACTCGCTGCTGGCAGGTGCCCCTTCTAATATTATATCACAGCTCCAGTTGATTCAAAACTCTGCTGCAAGAGTCCTTACTCGAACCAGCAGCAGCGAGCACATCACACCCATCCTGCTTCGCCTTCACTGGCACCCTGACTCTTAAAGAACTGAATATAAAATTCTATTAATAACCTACAAAGCTTTAAATGGCCTTGCACCGGACTACATCAGTGACCTTCTAAATCACTAGGCTCCTGTTCGCCTACTAAGGTCCTCTGATTCTGGTAATCTTGTTGTGCCTCACACTAACCTGCGCTCTATGGGTGACAGGGCCTTCAGCTTCATAGCACCCAGACTTTGGAATGACATCCCAAAATTAATTAGATCAGCTGACTTCATTCATTCTTTTAAAAAACAACTTAAAACTCATCTATTTAGGAAGGCTTTTAACTTAACTTAATATTCTGCCCTGTCTTTTAGTTTACCTCTCTGTCCAGGTGCTCAGGATGATTTGTGTGTCTGTTATATCACAGATTAGGTTATTTGTTAGGTTTTTCTTTTAGCATTGAATTTAGTATTTTACTCTGGTTTATTGTTCTTTATTCTATTTAATGCTTTGTTATCTGTTTCATTGTTCTATTCAGGAAAACATTTCTATCCAATGTTTCATATACACTGCTGTTTTTTCTAAGACTCTGTGGTGATATGGGTCCACAGCTCGTTGAGTAAAGGCCATTTTTAAATAAATAATCATTGTGCTCGCGGCTTAGTGAGGGACGTTATATAGTGGGCCGCTGGACGATCCGTAGGGTGTGGGCGTTTCTCACCTAGTGCACAGGTGAGGAACTGCCCACATTCATGATTGTCCCGTGGCTAATGCTGCAACTGCTGTGGCCCTCGTCATTTTAAAAAAGAAGCGCGAGTCGGTTTTAAGGGAGGAAAGAGGTGGTAAAGAGAAACGATTGGAGAGAGAAAGGAAAAAAGTGGAGAGAGAAAGGAAAGGAAAGGAAAGGAGAGGACGGAGGTTACCGGGAGCAGGAGAGGAAGCAGACGGTGCGTGAGTGTGGTGAGCGCGCGATCGAGCGCTCGTGGACAGCTGCGTAGAAGCTGGGTGTTAGGCCGACACCCAGGTGTTTGTGTTGATGTCGCTCCCGCTGAGCGATCAGGTAGCGGAGTGACCAGGAAGGCGACTGGCCGCAGAGAGGCCATTGAAAGGCAGCGGAAGTCGGGAGACTTGGGGGTGGGAATCCCCAACGTGAGCGACCTGGCCGTTGTGGGAAACCAAGTTCTCCGGGACTGGGATGAGTGCCATACCGGAGCCAGGGATCGGGAGGTCTCCAGTCTCGAGCGTGTGATGTAGGAGGGCAGCTGCAGAGAGCGTCTTGCCTGCTGCTAAGCCCATACGGGATAAGCAGGTGAGACGCATACAGAAAATAGGCACCGGATTTGTTATTGTTTTAAAGACTGCTTCCATAAGAAGATTTAACCTCACGTTTTAAAGGATTGGTTTTTTTTTTTATTTGATTTTTAACCTTCACGTGTTCTTTTTATGGATTATTTATTTAATGAACATTCAAACTGCACTATTTATTTGAACACTGTTTTTGTTTTGATGGACAGTTTTAAATAAAAGCACTATTGCACTTTTTGCACCACCCCTTGCTCAATTGTTTATTTGCCTTCACTGACTAGCTCACTCGGTAACATTATCGACGGTGTTGGGTTCATGTGCTTCCAACAGCAAAGGGAGTGTGGAGCCAGAACCCACATCGTCACAGACTCTGTAAAGCACCTTGAGCATGGGAAAGGCGCTATATAAAAATGTATTATTATTATTACTTGTGAAACTTTATCAGAAACAATGTCATTAATATAAACTTGAAAAAGTAACATTTCAAGTACAGAGCCAATTGCGGCATTCTCTTCTTATCTGGATTCTTGGCCTCCTGCTGGCTAACCAACTTGAGAATCAGTTTTGTAGGTTGCCTCTGATGCCAACAGCTTCTAGCTTCATAATTAATCTTTGGTGTGGGACTTTATCAAAGACTTTTTGAAAGACTAAGCAAAATATGTCATATGCTTTGGTTGTGTCACCTGTTCTAGTTGCCTGTTGTGACTGGAGGTAGGCAAGCAGCAAGAATTGCTGGGGTGCCATCCCAATAGCTCAGTTTAATTATTTTGAAAAGAAAAGCAAAATGATGTGCAATGTAGAACACAATAGACTCTGACCACAAAAACAAACAAAATGGGGTCTTCTGCTATGATCATTGCATGGGAGATTGTTTGCTATTGACTTCAAGTCTTGAACGAGCCATCCCTTCTTATTGTGTCCTACCAGGAAACAAAACCTGCTCCTGATCTCTTCTTCTTATTTACTTTTGTAAAGCAATTTGAGCTACATTTTTTGTATGAAAATGTACTATTTAAATAAATGTTGTTTATTTCTGACCTAAGGTGGAGAGAGACACCACCATTAGTGACAGCAGCCGTTCCCAACCCAGAGCGGTATTGCTTATCTCAGTAGAATCCAGAAGATGACCCAAGTTGCACTTGCGTGACGCTGTTCCAAAAAATCTAAAAGATTGGTCTGGCAGGATCTTCCTCTCATAAACCCATGCTGAATGTTATTTAGTATAATATTTTCATATAGGTGAAAATGCAGACTACAGTAATCAAATTTCCCATCCAGTCAAAACCACGTCTGGAGGATTTCTTTTTATTTCTGTTTAGGATTCTGCAGATACATAAAAGACAGTGAGAACAGAGTATGCATGCTATGCCAGTATATCATTGAGTCAAATAATTTAGGAGAGAAATGGGACTAAAACCATACAAAGCAACCCTCTTATCCAGACTGATTTCAAAAAGGCCAGACTTATCAAAAACTGTGAAATTATTGCACCAATAAAGCAAGCAGGAAGAGATCAACAATGGTAACAATCAAAAGCTTAAAACAGATTGGAAAAAAACCCTCTGGCTGCCGCTCTGAGCTTGCCTGCACAGGTCTTACAACCATGTCTGCAGGTTGGGGCTATTGTCCACTCAACAGAGCAGATTTCAGCTCCTGGTCTTTACTTTCACACTATCTCTAACCTTCCTCTTATCCACCTACCAGTTACACATTTGCTAATTTGCTGATGATAGACTCAATATGCTTCTGGACAGAGGTAGCTTTAAACCCTCACCTTTCAGGGTCACTTCTGGTCAGAGCCCAAATTACTTGTGGAGTCAGGGGTGAGCTTATTCAGGGGCAGGGTCACCAAATCACAGTTCACATTGATAGGCCCTGAGCATTAAATTGTCCATAAACAGGCAAGTTTCTTAAGAAGCCTCCAGGCTGCTTTGCTTAAAAAGGTCACATGGTTCCCTTCCTTCCATTCAATTTCCAAATGCCACCACTTGGTGGCTGAAGGGAAACAAATGCCATCTGCACACTTCTTATGAACCTTACTTCTTAAAAGATAACATTATCCCACTTCTTCTTCTTTTCTTTTTCATGTTCCTCTTGTCCTAATTCTATGTAAGGTTGATGTGTTTGATTAACCTTTTCCATACAACTTGGTCCTGCACCTCCTCCACAACAAGACACCCATTTCCTTCAAGTCTTCCTTCACTCCATCCATCTACCTCCACTTTGGCAACCCCTGCTTTCTCTTCCCCTGTACTTCCATTACTTCACTCAAAAACGTGTTCTTTTCTCTATCAACCAGAAGTCACCTACCTCTAAGCAGGACAAGGCATCCTTGTCATCTGAGCGCTAGTAACTAGTGAATCATCTGTATCTCTGTCTCTCAATTTCTCTCTGTGTTCACTCTCTTCTCACTGTCCAGTGCACATGGGGACACTTAGTACAGGGGCTTAATCACACCCTGATGGTCCCCTGCCTGATGCACTGTGATGACATTACTCAGCTGTGTTGGTGCTTGGTTATTGATCACAATTAGTGTTTTCCTGGCACACTTTCCAGCCTGGCAAACCCTTGCTCACTGAGTAACTCAGTAGACAACAAACACCGAAGTGCAAACAATTTTAAATATGGCAATGTTTAAAGAGGAGTATGAAAGACAACAGAAGGTCCCTGCAATATAAGGCCTTGCTGGAAATTTTAAAAATAAATCCTATAAACATGGCATTAGGATTTTACTTAAAAAAATAACACCTAAAAATTGAAATAGCAGGCATTCTAGCCTTTAACGGCAAGAGTCTCTAACCCTCTAAGAATAATTTTTTCCACAGGAGATCCATGCATTGGGGTCACAGAAAAATATTGCAATACAAAATAAAAAAAAATCCACTCTGACAAAGGCATTAGGGAGGAAAAAAATTACCTTGCTCTTTTTTCCAGGAATAATTTGCATTGATGTTCTCTTGCATCGTTAGTTGAACCAGCCAATTAAATTTAATTAAGATGCAATATCACACCGGCACTTAGCGTAACATCCAACTGATAAATGCAGTGTAAGCAGGGCTGTTGCTTCTGCATCTATGAAAACATTGTTCATATTGTTCCTTGTATCTGTCTGCTGCGTGAAGAGATACTAGCGTCTATCCTTCTGGCCTCATTACGGTCATTGAACTCTAGTGTGCTCCTTTTTTGTTGCAGAACATGTGCTTGGAAAGAGGTTTGTCTTGCAAAACGCTGAAGAGAGGAACTGGGATACTTAAATCATTTCTTCAGTCATTTATTTAATTGCATGCTTTAGATCACATTCGCCTTTACATGCAGTGTTCCCAAAACATTTTAGTCATTCCTATAAAAAATAGGGATTTGGATTGACAGAAGATGAAGGAATCCCTGAAGTGGGGGTTAAGATCTTGTCATCTTCTCTTTTCTTTCAAAATGATTTAGTAATAAAAGGCATTCTAAATAGCTGTAGCCTTCAGGAATAATTTACTGACAGAAAGCTTAAAGACAAGAACTCTGCTTAAAATTGAATAGTGCAACTACATGAATGTGGCATTATGGGAAATTTATTTGTTAGTAAACAGCTCAAACAATGTGGATCATTTTGGTTCAGTTGAAATGGTTCTAGAACTGAAGTTTTCTTTTCCTAAAATCTTACCTTGACTTTAGGCATCAGATATCAATTCACAGTTAACTTTTATTTCAAATAGTAACCAGCTCATTCCTAATGGCAAAGGGATTAAAAGAAGATGAGCATTAAAGCTGTGCAAAATAAACCAGATTTTTTAGAATTCTGTCTGCTCCTCCTATGCATGCATTCAAATCATTCATTAAAATAGGACAGCTCGATTTATTTTCCACCTAGTCAATCACACCGCCTTCTCTCGATCTGGATCCACCTGTCTTTCGATAATAAAGTATTTGCTACTTTGTTAATTTCTAGTATTATATATGCTCTTTGCATTAACTTTAAACTCCAGCACCTTTAGGCTGTCAAGAAGTACGAACACTTGGCAACCACAGCCTATAATGCATTAGGGGCCAGTCACACAGAGATCTTGTCTTTTATTTGGATAAGTCAAAAGTATCAGCAATAATATTCTAACTTTTCATAATGTTGGATGTTGCACGTGGATTTGAGCTTTTTTGTCTAAGTTGCTGCAACAGAGGTTTAAACTGGTCTGGTTAATTGTAAGCATTTATACCATCATTATCATCATCATTATTATCTTTCCATATGCACTTTTTTGTGGGCTTAAGATGAATCAGGATACCAGATCCACATTCAACTTTCAGGATACTACGGAAGTAATGTGTTTTATTTCACTAAAGTATCTATTGTTGTCAACAGGGATGCTCCAGCTCCCCAAACACCCAACACAAATGCTCGGACACAAGCGTAACATAAACTAGAGGATTTATTGGTGTGAAACATTTCTCATAAGCGTTTCCACAGTGCCAAAGTACAGTAACAAAGTACAAGTACAAAGCAGTAGATAGCAAAACTTTATCTTCTTCTTCTTCTTCTCTCTCTCTCTCTTTTACTCTCTGCCTCCTCCACTTCTCACAGCAGGCATTGTCCTCCATCTCTCGACTCTAGCTCCATAAGTAGTGGCAGACAGCTCCTTTTATGTAATTCTTGGAAGAACTTCTAGTGTCCTGAAGTTGTGGCTTGAAAGCACTTCTGGGTAAGGTAGTAGCCCCATAAAGTAGGGCTCACCAGACTTCCCAGCAACCCCTGGTGGCACCCATAGAACCCAACATGGCTGAGCTGACAAATTCCAATTCCCATGATGCCCTGTGGGAATCTGTGGCAATGCTGCAACCCAGGGAGGCTTCCATCTAGCACCCTGGGGAAGTCAAAGCCCAGTGCAAGTTTTCTCCCAGTGTCCTTTCACACTGTAGATGTCCCATCTGGGTAAGATTCCCCGGCGGGGCCCTTCATACTAAGCTTTGAAAAGTTTAAGAATGGCTGCATGAGTTTCAAAGATGATGAATAATCAAGACGCACTTCCATGTTCACTGACGACATTCAACGCACGTGTGACAAGATGTAACTGAAAAGGTTTCTCTAGATCAACAAATGCTTCCTCTTTTTATTGAAGAGATTTTCAGATCTGTAACAATATATGTGTGTATGTGATGTTAAACACAAAACAGAAGTTTTGTTCGTAAGTATTTTCCTGTATTTGATTGGTGATTTGGTTTGTTAATACAGTCAAAAGGCATTGTCTTAGGTTTGCTGGTATGTGTACATTTCCACACACATACAGTATGTTTGATTGTGCATATTAACTGTTTTTCCTGGGTTCCTACTTCCTACAGCATTAAACTGAATGAGTGGATGCTTGCGTAGATGATTTTGGATGTTATACTCCCAAATGCACCTTATTTTGCTAATTCATGTTTCATTCATTCTTGTTTGCTTGTTTAGACATGCAAGTAAGAATTTCACTGTACTCTATACTTGCAACAATACAACTTGTACTGCACGGTTCTAGGGAAGAGACATAGGATTGTGGGATTAAGTGTGTGGAGGGGGAAAATGATGTTCCAGGACACTTTGCATTCTTTCTGTATCAATTTTTATAAATGAATGACAGTTTTTGATATTTTTATACACTTTTTATATTAAGGACACTTTTTGACTTACCCTCGTACATGAAGTTATCCATCATACCATTAGTGTGAGAATCCGACCATTTTCTTAATCTGTTAATTCCAATGGAAGGTTGCAGGAAGCCAAAGACAAATCCTTACTAACTTTGATGAAAGTCAGGAACAAACTTTATGCACATTGATAAATATTTCACATAACAATAATTGTCACGTATAAGACAAAGTGTTAATATGTTCTTCAGGTGGAATGGTAGTATATTGGTTAGTGCCACTATCTCACACATTCAAAGCTCTGGAGTCAAATCCCTCACCTGGTTGTTGTCTGTGTGTTATTTGCACCTTCTCTCACTGCATGTGTGAGATTTTTCTCCTACTTCCCTAAAGACATGCGTGTTATTTCTATTGGTGATTCTGAACTGGCAGAGAGGCCCGTGATGAACTAAGAGAAATAAGACCAGGTGTAGACTAGAGTGAATTAAACCAAATTACTACCAAGAACAATTACCCCATTCCATTTATCTCATGCTTTCTTAATCAATAACATGTTCTACAATATTCTCTAAACTAGATCTAAGAAGTTCAAAAAAATTAATTAGGATAAGGGTTCAAATGGAAAACTGTCACTGGGCAATACAAAGTAATGCCCTATGGGCTCACCAATACAATCATTTGTTAATGATATATTCATAGATGTTCTTTGACTCTTTGTTTTGGTATATATTGATGACATTTTTTTTAAGATTTAAAAACTCATTTACAACATTTTGAGAAGTACTGAAATGTCTTAGAGCTAATCACCTTTTTGTGATTTACAAATGTATGAATTTCATACAGATCAAGTACTATTTCTGGGTTAGGAAATCACACAAAATGGATTAGCCAGGAATCAAGTAAAAGGTTTTGGCTATTTTAAATTCAAAAACACTTCAGAGTGTGAAGCAGGGCCAACGCTTCATAGAGTTTGTAAATTATTACCAAAGGTTTATGAGCACTTTCTGGTCTGTTATCTCTCCTATCACTTCTTTGATGAGGAAATCTAAGAAAAATGTGTATGGACCCTTGAAGCACGTTAAAATCTTTATTCACCACAGCCTCCATTTTGAGACCCCACATATAAATTCATTTTCAAAGTCGATGCATCTAGTATTGGAATGAGAGCTACAAAATATTCCTAAAAAAGAACAAGTGCCTCCATGTGCCATCTTTTCAAGAAAACTGTCTTCAGCAGAGCAGAACTCTGATGTTGGTATCTGTGGGCTTTTGGCATTTAAGTTAGCTTTAGAGCAATGGAGGCATAGGCTAGATGGTGCTAAGTATTCATCTACTTTCTAAATATTTATGAATAATAATTCATTACATTTATGTAGTGCTTTTCAAGATACTAAAAGCCCTTTACACAGTGAGTTGGGAGCCACTTCAACCACCACTAATGTGCAGCATCCACCTCGATGATGCAACAGCAGCCATTTTGAGCCAGTATGCTCACCATACATTAGTTGTTAGGTGGTGAAGGGATGAGAGAAAGTTAATCAGTTAGAGACTGATCAGGTCGTAGAGGACAATTTAGCAAGGACATGGGATACACCCTACTCTTTAAGAAGGATGCCCAGGGATCTGTAACTACCACAGAGATCCAAGACCTCAATTTTATCTCTCATCCGAAGATAGCACCATTTTTACAACACAGTGTCCCCATCAGTGCACTGGGGCATTGGGATCACATTCAGACCATTGGGTACGATCCCCTGATAGCCTCACTTACACCACTTCCAGCAGCACCGCAGCTTTTTTCATCGTTGGTCTCTCATCCAAGTACTGGCCAGGCCCTAAAATGCTTAGCTTCAGGTGAATGGCCTGTTCTGAAGTGCATGTGGTATGAAGTCTGATGGGTGTTTGTAGGCTGTGGCATAGACTGGGGGCTCTGTTATGAATGAAGTTTCTTTTTATTTTTTTACAGGCTTTACGTGAGCCTTAAATATCATATAGGTATTGTTTCTGAGGTTTTTAAACTCAAGGATTTCAAATTATTTTCTTGATTAGAGCCTTCATTTAGAAGTTTAATTTTATTTAATATCTTTTCAGACACCATTTTATTTTATTATGGTGATGGGTGAAGGGTTAAAAGTTCTTTTCAACTGGCTTTTTGTTAACAAGAGTGGATAAAACTTAGCAACTTGCAAATCTTTTGATTTTTGGTTATTAGGTGTATAAACAAGATCTGAGTTTAGACTTTGACTTTTGGCTTGTTATTTGGCTCTAATATTTAACTCATTTTCTTTTCCAGTCTTGACTTTTGCCTGGCTCTTGACTCCGTCGTTTCCCCTGATCCTCACTTTAATTTTTTTTAACTATCTGCCTCTTTTGCAGTACAGTAATAGTCATAAATTGAAGGCTTCTTATTAGCATTATGTTCATTGTCAAACAATCCAAGCAACTTACAGTTTTATATTTTTTCAAAGTGAAGTTATTCAAAAACTGCAATGTTTTGGATCTTTGATAACGGGGTAGAATAAAATGGCATCTATTTAGACAGATCAGCGTTCCTCGTCTACAGGATTTGTTCATCAACATGGCAGTCAAGAAATCATATAGTGACATAGTGACCACGTGATTAGATACTAGTAAGCAACTTTTTTCCCTTTCTTGGCCTTCAGTGCAGCAATATGCTGGAAAGAAAGTTGGATCTTTTCTTCAAAGACGCCAAAGAAATTAAAGGTTATATAATGTCATGTAATGTGCCAGCGGATACATTTGTGGGTATGTAGAAGTGTGTGTGTGTGTGTGTGTATGTCAGAGAGAGGGGGAAATTTTCTGAAAGGTAAATTAAAAGCAGGTTGCATATGAAGCAGTTAGTCTAGACCAAGCCCTTAGCAAATACTGCAAGCTGGTATTGGCTTCTTTTGGTGTCCTGATTTTTCTTCATGCTCCGCCAAGTTTTTGTGGTTGTGTATTTACATGGGCCATTATGTTCTGGAGTCTGCCTGTCTTTGCTCAAGCCTCTGGGTTACACTGAAGGGGATCTGTGTGTGTGTGTGTGTGTGTGTGTGTGTGTGTGTGTGTGTGTGTGTGTGTGTGTGTGTGTGTGTGTGTGTGAGTGTGTGTGTGAGTGTGTGTGTGTAAGAGAGACAGAAAGAGAGCACGGAAGAGACCAAGAGAGCTGAGGTAGAGCTTTTTAGTAAGAAAAAAAGGGACACATGTTTAAACAAATTATTAACAGCATTCAAACCTCAAGACACAACAAGGCAACACTGAGGTCCTCAAAGAAGACAGTCAGTAGTGCAAAGCAGTACTTTCCTCATGTGTAACTGTCAAGTCGTGTACAGGATATTTTCTAACCTTTAAGCGCATGGAGGACTGTCACTAATAACGTAGTGTCAGATTTCAGGAGCCTATCTGGCTTGTGCTCAGCGCTGCTAATGCTGTCTGCTTTGCCTTTTTTTCTAATTATTAGCTTCCCAACTGTTTAGGTTCACAATTCTACGTCACTAAACATTTTGTCTTGTGTTGTGCTGTCTAAGATAGAATATAATTTCTATTTATGTTGAACATGTTTTACTTAACAGTGGCACAGTAACACATCACAGCTTTAGAGACCTGCGTCAGAATCTCAGCGTGGTCACCGACTGTGCTGTTTGCACTTTCTTCCCATGTCAGTGTGTCCTTTGATTCCCGGATGTTTTATTTTTCCTGCCATATCCTTAGATGTGCATTTTAGATTCATAGATTTATACTGAACTAATGTCAGGCTCTGCAACTGGCTGAATGCTGTTAGGATTCAAGATTTAATCATTGCATCTTGTCTTGTTTTAATTTTTGTTTAATCATGCTGTTATGAGGTGAGCTTGAATCTAAAATGTCATCAACTTCACAAACTATTGGGATGAGCTGTTAGGAAAACTAATTATTAAGTAACCAAAGTGAGGTTGATGGACTAAATAGTCTCCATTTGTCAGACTTATAAAATGTTTACTTTTTTCGGTAAAGAGAGATCTGGTGACATGGTAAGATTGCCCATAACTCTTATACTGTATGTTAAAATTGCCAAAATCATGCATTTTGTTTTATTATTTTAAACTGATTCTGCTGTTTAATTTTTCTTTTTTGGGAACTGGAACCTTTTAGTTTTTCCCTTTTCAGGATATATGGTAGTTTCTGTAAGCAGCTACTTGCATCTTGCCACGTAGGATCAAGGACCACAGTCCCTTTCGGGCACAGCTGTAATTTCTTAATTTTTAGTTATTTCCTTTCTTAAGCTCCTGTTAAAAACGATAAAAGACTTCATGTGCATCATGTGGCATATTTCCTTAGTTCTCTGTTAACACTATAGTTTAATTCATTGGCACACCAATCATCTCTTTTTGGTTTTTATACAGTATTAAGTATTTTGACATTTGGAGTATAAATGGGTGTATGATTGTGTCCTGATTTTTGTGATTAAAAGTAATATTTTATTAATTTATGTCAGTATTATTATTATCATTATTATAGATATATAGATAGATTTCTGCGGTGGGTTGGCACCCTGCCCAGGATTGGATTCCTACCTTGTGCCCTGTGTTGGCTGGGATTGGCTCCAGCAGACCCCCGTGACCCTGTGTTCAGATTCAGCGGGTTGGAAAATGGATGGATGGATAGATAGATTTATAGATTTTTTCCTTATTTTCCAATAATACGGCTGGCACCATTTACCTTTTATAGGCACTGATATATCGTTTATGGCTCCAGTATTATAATTTGGTTTCTTTTAAATGTTTTTTTCAGCTTCATAATACTTTTCTTTTGAAATTAGTTTTGTCTCTTAGGATTTGACTTATGCTGATTCTGATTCTGCAATTAAAAAAAAAGAACTTTCAAACATATTTAATGATTTTTCATTTTCATGTCTTTTTTTAGGGCCATCTTGTTTTCCTTGGATGCTGCCATTTTGTGGTACAGGTGTTAAACTGTTGCTATGGACAGAGATCAAAGTTTGTAACAGCAGTTGTGTGACGGTATTAAATGTCCTTGCATTCTTGTATAAAAATGCTTTTCACGTGTTGTGCGTTGACTTTTTGTTGTTTTGACCCCATTTGCACATTTCTTGCTTTACTTTTTTGACTGTGCTTTTTGCTTTCTGATTTAGGTTTTGGCAAGAGATTATCTACTGTAGTTATGAACTTTGCTCAGTTTGTGACTTACAGTAAGATCGATCTCTGGACCTTTATTTAAAAATCTCTCTGCCTTTTTCTTAAGGTATAACATCTACAAGAAGTTGTCAAGCAAATGATTTGTACAATGTCATGTTCAGCATCGTGACGCCAAAGGGATAAAACACTGCTGTGTGGGAATGTTGTTGTCCAGGTATTTAAACTTCAAAATTATTCATCCATCCATCCATCCATTGTCTAACCCGCTGAATCCGAATAGGGTCACGGGGGTCTGTCAAAATTATTCATAACACTTAAATTTTCATTACATTTTTTAATTCCTTTTCATGACTATGGTTTTAAATTTTGGAAATGCTCCTTTTTGACTTCCAGTTTTGTGTTAGTATCACTTTTCTGGCCTCTCGATCCTCACTTGTATTTTTATCTGCTCTTCTGCCCAATCCCTTTGGTTTCCTTTATCTCCCATCCATCTGTCTTTTGCCCTGTTACTACACTATAAGGTACATCAGACACAGCATCGAAGTTTGGTTCTGCTCTTGCATTACTATAGAATTGAATGACATGTTTTGAAAAAGTTAATGGATGGTTGTTACTTTTGATATTGATGTAGTGGTAAAGTGATTATCAGTGATGCCTCACAGATTGAGAGAGCAGAGTTCAGCTCACAGTCCACTCTCTGTGTAAAATTTGCACATTTTAACCTTTCAGTTTGAATTTTCTGCAGAAACTGAAGTACCTGAGGATAAACCCAAACAGTTACAGAGACAACATACAAATTCCATACAGAAAACTGTCAAGGCTTCTATCATGCAGTAGATACACAATTTGTGTTATCGAGCTGCCTATATTGAGAAATGTAGGGTTAACACCGTAGCTGGATATTTTTTCAGTCATCCAAAATGTTTTAGATATTGATAACACACTTGGCACAATTTTTAAAAAGTCTCCACTGATATTAAAGAGTGGACATTGGAATAATGTGTATACACCCAGTGCATTATATCAATCCTAATGGTACCAACTTGAGTATTCATTATACTGCAGACCAAATCACTCTTTTTAAGGAATTTATTTATTTAACTCTTTGAGGGCTGAATATTTTTGTCCAGTTTTCTGAAAAACACACAAAGCAATGGTTTGACACATAAATTAACATAAAACGTCTTTTGCTGCATGCCGTGGCTGCTGTCGGCGCCCGTTTGGCATATCTGGCAGAAGTGGCTGCGTGGGGGCAGCTCGATGACCGACAGGAATACTCACAGCAGTAGCAGTCGCAGTGTGATGCAATCTGGTTTGTACCTCTTGTCACCGTAAGAGGCAGTCCTCCCAGGTGAACGTTGGTGTAGGTGCACTAGCTACACAGACATGTTCAGCACCACAATCAGCTTATGATGGTCCCTCACTTTTGATTTTGATCTCCAGATCACTTACATCAAAATCCGACAACTCAGAGTCCAACTCAGCAAT
Organism: Polypterus senegalus; assembly: GCF_016835505.1. Lineage (NCBI taxonomy): Eukaryota > Metazoa > Chordata > Cladistia > Polypteriformes > Polypteridae > Polypterus > Polypterus senegalus. The sequence goes on from NC_053167.1 coordinate 34,175,430, forward strand.
ATAATACGTAAAACGTCCTGCTACAGAGCATTTTGTTTTGTGCATTCACTTTGGTATTTCACCAGATGTCAATTTCATTTGAGGGGTTGATTGCTCTTTGCTACTCATGCACGAAATCTCAGTCAAATCAACAAAGCTAACACTAAAGAGAGTCGAACTAAAACATTATCGTGAGTTTTTCCACAGTTTACAGCTGATTACCGTCTTCTACCCCTGAATTTCAACAAAAGTCAACAACCGCCCTGAAAGAGTTAATAGACAACTCTTAGCAAGCTCTCCTGAAATCCATAAAAATATGGAAACTTTAATCTGATTGGGGAAGTCCTAGAATGCCCTGAGCTAACAAGCCATGTCAATCTATGGAAACCTACTCTTCATTTTAATGCTTTCAATAAGTTAAATTGATCTAATTTAATGGATGACACTTAAATAATGTATTTAATAATTATTTATTCATTGAACTTCAACCATCCATCCATCCATCCATTATCCAACCCGCTATATCCTAACTACAGGTGACAGGGGTCTGCTGGAGCCAATCCCAGCCAACACAGGACGCAAGGCAGGAAACAAACCCCAGACAGGGTGCCAGCCCACCGCAGTTGTTGAACTTCAATAAAAATGTAATTTCCTTGCAGGTAAAATATAAATGTATGACTCGCTACAATACCTGGTGTTAGTTTTTCCATTCGTTTTTTTTTAGCTATTAGTCACGTTTGTATCCACTAGGAGAAATTTTTGCCTACTAGAACTACTTCATGTGTATTATACTGGAGGTTTATTGCATATAAAGTCTGCTTGAAATCCCCCTTCAACATTTGAAAAGGTTTTAGACCTTGTCCATTCCAAAAGTTCCCATTTCGTATTTATTTATTTTAGCCATTCTGTTCCGGATTTGCTCAAGGGGTTTGCATCATTTTCCTATTGCAGAATGCATTATTGGTTTACCTTCAGCTTCTTAACAGATGGGCTCACACTGTTCAAGTACTCTATGGTACATTGTGGAATTCATGGTTGATTCAGTGACAGCAGCCTGCCAAGGCCCTGAAACAGCAAAGCAAACTCAAACTATAATGCTCATACCGCCATGTTTTACAGCTAATTTGAGGTTCAAAGGCAGATTTTCATTTGTACCAAACATGATGTCTGCCATTCAGGTACAATAACTTGTATGTTAAGAGCAAATGTCTTATAAAATCTTTAGCTTTATCTGATATTTAAAATGTAACGATGTCTGTTTTCTCCCAATTTTAGAACCTCTGTCATCTTGTACAACACTATGTTACCAGTGTTATTACTATCGTATGGATGGTGTCAGATGCTATTTATAAATTGCTTTCTCAAGGAATTCTTTTTTTTTTTTTAAACGCAACCTAGAGTGTTGTAAAGAGATGTGCAATAAACAGTAAAATGTATTTGGTAATTCAAGTGTCCATTTCATTTAAACAATGCATCCTGTAGAGAGTATATTATATACACTAGTTTTTTTGTGATACACGCAAGCTTTAGGGGGTACATGATGGTTTCAGACAGTGGGAAACAGGAACTAACAACTCTTCTGTTTCCACCTTTAGAATGGAGGAACACCCAAAGGAAGATCACCCATTGACTGAGCCTCATCTACCTTCCTGGCCATAACAGAACAGGTAATTGTAACTTTAATTTCTAAAAATGAAACCTACTATTTGTCCTTAGACCCAATCCCAACTACACTAGTTAAAAGATTAATGAATGTTCTAGCAGCACCCATTCTTAGCTCATTAGTGAATGGTCTAGTTCCTGATGCACTAAAAATGTGAGTTATCAGACTTTTATTTAAAAAGCCAGAGCTAGGCCCACATATGCTTAATAATTATGGACTCATTTCAAGTATACCTTTTCTTTTTAAAATAATTGAAAAAGTAGATGCCACTCAGCTTTAGTATCACCTTTCACATCACAATTTATACGAGAAATTCCAGTCTGGCTTCATCACCAGTCACAGCACAGAAACATTACCAACCCATGTTGTGAACGACATTCTAATATCCTCTGATGAAGGAAATTCCACAGTAATTATACTGTTAGATTTGATGTTTGATTGTCTTTTATTATGTAGACTGGAAAGTTACATTGGGCGTTCATTCACTATCTTGCCTGGTTTAGTTCTTATTTAGCAAATTAACTTCAATTCATACAGAAACGCGCTGACAGTTCTTCGTCATTATGCTTAAAAGTTAAATATGGTGTACCACAGGGCCCTGTTCTCAGACCTTTGCTGTTTTCACTTTACATGCTCTATTGGGAATTATCATTAGAAAACATAACATTAAATTTCACTCTTATGCAGTCGACGCCCAAGTATACGTTTCTTTTAAGACCAAATAATATTTCTCTGATGATATCCTTATGTAATTGTGTCAGTAAGTTAAAGGAGTGGATGGATGAGAACTACTTCTTGATTTTGGGTCTTCCAGATCTCTTCCTATCAGAGTTTTTTCAGTTTCCAATTGCTTTTGGATTGTGTAGAGCATCAAACTCACCGACACTTTGAATTGTTTTGCAGTTTCTGCCAATTCTGTATTCTAAGGGGAGTTAAAGAAGTTATGAAAAAGAAAAGGGAACATTTTAAAAATAACGTAACATGATTGTCAATATACAGTAATTATTTTGTGAGTGTTATGAGTGTTGCTGTCATCAAGGATTTGATTATCAATAAGAATGCTCAGTCTCATTTTATTTGTTAATTGCTGTTTTATTGCCATTATCACTGGAATTTATAAATTCCTACAGTGTAATAGTAAGTAAGTTGTACTTCAAAGGGTGTAGGAATTAAGGCTGTTCCAACTCTCCTTCAAGACAGAAGGTTTTAAGTAATCAACACAAGTTGGGACACTTGTGCAAATTTACTTTGTAATATTCTGAAATTTCCTTTATTAGTTTTGCAAACATAAACTTTAATTTTAAACTCTGGCAGTTTACTGCTTACCTTTTCACCATTTTTGGCCATTTCTTGCATTTCAACTGATTAAATTTGAAGAAAAACTGTAAACACAGAGGTTTTTTAAAACTTTTGAGTAGTAGTGTAGGATAGATAGATAGATAGATAGATAGATAGATAGATAGATAGATAGATAGATAGATAGATAGATAGATAGATAGATAGATAGATAGATAGATAGTGTCACATGCGGCTGGGGGTGGAGCCCAGCCAGGATGCCCAGGAGGACCGGAGGAAGGCTTGTACCTCCTCCAGACCGTGAGGGGCAACCGCCCTGGTTGTATTGGGGGCCACGGGTAGAGGGCTTGGAAGCCCAACCCTGTAGGAGCCCGTGGCCACCGCCAGGCGGCGCCCCAGTGCCTGAACAAACCTGGAGCCCAGCACTTCTGCCACACCAGGAAGTGCTGGGGGGAAGAAGACAGGGGACACCCGGAGGGCTTCTGGGTGTGCAGCCGGCACTTCCGCCACACTGGGGCGTGTCTGCGGAGGAATGCCGGGAAGCTGCTGGAACCCATTAGGGTTCCTATATAAGGGGACGCCTCCCTTCATTCTGTAGCAGAAGTCGGGTTGAAGAAGGATGGAGCTGGAGAGAGGACTGGAGGCGGCCAGAAAGGCATTTAGACTGTGAGGCCTGGACTTTGGGGGATCGGTGCTGGAGGCACTGGGACGTGCACTAATTGAACTGTAAATATAATATTGTAAATAAACGAGTGTGTTGGGAGCAACAAACGATGTCCGTCTGTCTGTGTCCGAGTCAAGGTTCACAATAGATAGATAGATAGATAGATAGATAGATAGATAGATAGATAGATAGATATCCATCCATCCATCCATCCATCCATCCATTTTCCAACCCGCTGAATCCGAATACAGCATCACGGGGGTCTGCCAGAGCCAATCCCAGCCAACACAGGGCACAAGGCAGGAACCAATCCTGGGCAGGGTGCCAACCCACCGCAGGATGGATAGATAGATAGATAGATAGATAGATAGATAGATAGATAGATAGATAGATAGATAGATAGATAGATAGATAGATAGATAGATAGATAGATCTTTATTTGCCCCACGAGAAAAATTTGGCGCCTTATAGAAGCACTTTAAGTAAATAAACAAATAAATAAATAAATTCACACTCTTTGGTCTGAACAAAGAAGAAATTTAAAAAGAAAGAAAATGTCTGACTTGGCTGTCACAGTTCCAGTGAGGCATTTTGCAGACGTATTGCTGTTGGTGTAAAGGAGCCCCCATAGCATTTCTTGGCACACTTCTGCTGAGTGATTTGTTGGCTGAAAGTCCTCAGTGTTAGTGTGTCAGAAAGATGATGTGTAGCATTGTTCATAATAGCACTCAGTTTTTGTTTAATTCCCTCTTTTGCTATCACCAGGGAGTTCATAGTGGGTCCCATACCTGTGCTTGCCCTTTTAATTTACTTGTTGATTCAATGGGCATCACTCAAAATGATGTTACCAGCCCAGCACACCACATAGATACCAAGGGTTGATTGTAGTGTCACAGCAACCCACACATATTAACAGAATTAAGTATAAAATGTCAGAAAAACAGTTTTTTTTCCAGACACTATGTTGTAAAATGTGATCGCCCAGTAGACTCTCCCTCGAGCACCCTGGTACAATGAGACATGTGCTGAAGGGGCTCTGCCGGTTGTGCAGGGTGTCATGCAGAGAGCTGTTCATGATAGTCAGCAGCTTAGCCAGCATTCTTCTCTCTATTGCTGTCTCCAGTTTAGGGCCTAAAGCAGAGCCAATCATTCTGATTTTTTGTGCTTAAGTTAAAAAAAATGTTACAGCATATTTATTTATATTTAACCAACATTCATTTTCAGAAATAAATACAAAACTAAAGGTGAAGGTAGCTTATTTGCAATACAAATTGAAAGAAAATCAATTCAACAACGTACAATTTGCAAGGCTGCCCTTGCTTACTGTCACCACTGAGAGGGCAATGGCCTTGATAGTGCCGACCAGGCCAGTCACATTAGTCGCTCTAAAGAACTGTATCAATAACCAAACAATACAATATTTCTTTAAAGGCATCATTGCACTTTATTTTTATTTTTTAATACTATAGTTGAGCAGTGGTTAATACTACCACCTTGCAGCTCAAAGGTTCCTGGATTTGTTTCCAGTCCTGCTCACTGCCTGTCGGGAGTCTAAATGTTCAGTTCTTTGCCCATTTAGGTTTTCTTTGTGTTCTTTGGTTTTCTTTGACCCAGTACAGGTATGCCAGAGTGGCATCCCACCCAGGGATGTTCAAAGCCTCATATATGTTGCTTTTGGTTTATTCTCTAGTTCCCAGGGACCTATTTAAGGAAAAGCAGAAGAGGAAAACAAATAAATGGAATGGTACAAAAGTTGTTTTTTTTTCCCACACTTAGTTTGTCTTTCACTTTTGTTTTTCTGCAGTTTTTTTTTTTAAAGAGAAAGTCATTCATCTTGCACTTATGAGTGCTACAACTATCCCCCTTCTATTTTGAGGAATGTAGATCTTACCTAATGAATGGATGAATGCCTGACAGAGAGGTAGATTGTCACTGACTTTTTTATTTCTGACTTTAGAGTTAGTTAATAGCTTAACAGAGAAGGTTCATTATGCTAATCGTTTCTGAACAGCAAATGAAAAATGATGGGTAACTGATGATGGTTCTCGCGTAGGGGTTCAGGAATTGAACTCCATAAGAGCAAATAAACTTCTCTTTTGCACATTTCCAGCATGGTCGTAGAATTCAGAAGGTAACCACCAGCTTCTCGCAGCTGAATTAAAGCCTAGGCCAGATGAAGAGCCATGTGAGGCCAACATAGCACTCTTGCATCTGTATCACTGCTTACTAATGTATTTCAGTGTTCATGAGATGGCATATTTTAATTAATCTTTTGTGTTATCTTTTGCAAAGAAAGATGTCAACTTCTACTTTGCATGTGCACACAGACGGCCAATTTTTTGGTAAATAGAGAGGAAAAATTCATATGGAGAAAAGCTAGATCCCCTCCGTTCCTAACACCCACCAGTGTTCAACACCTCAGTTCACCTTTGCACTAAGTTATAGCATTCTGTTTATATTATTGTACGATCCATTTTATTAATATTTTGAAGCAAATGACATCACTTTAAAGTGTAATCACAACTCAAATAGCAGTACGAGACATGCACAGAATGAATGACACCACTTAACACTGGCTGAGTTCTTTTTTTTATTAATAGCCTGAAAAATATTCTGCTCATTAATCCATTTATCCTCAGTAAAATGGATTTATGTTTCTGAAGGAATAAAAAGATATCATTAGATGGTAATAATGGAAATCACCACATAGCCTTAGGTCCTCCATCAGCGCCAATAATCAGAGCATTACAATTTATAAATAATGTTCAAAGAACATACAAAAATAAAGTAACATCATTGCTGGAAAGAAGAAGTGTGTCAGAATTTTTTAAATATATCTTCTCTAAATTGTCAACACTATTATGACATCTTTCATCCAATTACTTTTTTTTTGAAAACGTGAAACATAACCTGGATGCTCAGGGCACCAACACCAAAAAGAAAAACATTATGCAGGGAGGCACCTGTGGTGTTGGCTGTGGTATGTGGCCTAACAAAGGGACAGAATGACGCCAATTACTTTGATCCTTATAATACTTTATATTAATGAAGATAATTATCGTCACGTCTCCCACACTTGACACGTCTCACAGATAAATGAAGTTATCTTTGGCAGGGTTCCAGTGTTAAATTTTCAAAATTTTTTCTAGTCTGCAAAGAGAACTCGAAGATGACAGCTTGTCTCAGTGCCCAATTAGCCTTAAGTTCCCAGATCAGTGATGCACAACAACACAAGGCGATAAACATGAGCCATAGGATGTATTGCAGAAAAAGTGCTAACTTTATCTGGAGAATAGGGGGAACAAATCAAAAGTGAAGCAAAAAGGTAGAAAATCTGTTGGGGTTGGGTATGTGCAGGTGGCTGAGAACATGAGTTATGCTTAGCCAGGGTAACACTGTCTTCTTGAAGGCATGACTCTATGCCAGACATTTCATTCATTTGACTTTCAGAAGCTATAATTCTGAATACTTTTATTGGTGTTACATCATAGGATGCTGGCTGTTTCTCAGTTTATCTCCTGAGTTCAGTTAAAACTGAATGATGTGGATAAAATAATATTGCAAGTGTGTCATCCTTATGTTAATTTTGTACAGTGAGGTACCACTAAAAACACTTTGGCATGTGGCACGGTGGTGCAGTGGTAGCACTGCTGCATCGCAGTAAGGAGACCTGGGTTCGCTTCCTGGGTTCTCCCTGCATGGAGTTTGCATGTTCTCCCCGTGTCTGCATGGGTTTCCTCCCACAGCCCAAAGACATGCAGGTTAGGTGCATTGGTGATTCTAAATTGTCCCTGCGGTGGACTGGCACCCTGCCTGGGATTTGTTCCTGCCTTGCGCTATGCTGGCTGAGATTGGCTCCAGCAGACCCTGTGTTAGGATATAGTGGATTGGAAAATGGATGGATGGAACACTTTGGCATTTCCTTTTCCTAGCCTTATAAACTTCTACACCCTCCCCTAGATGTATGAGGAACTGTATTTAAAACTCTATCTGGTTCTTCATTCTTGGTCCTGAAAACAAATAATGGATACACAGTGCTTAGTACGATCAAGGACACACTTACAGTAAAGCTAATCTCTGCAGAGTTATCACCCTTCACACTATCAATAATGACATAGAATCCTAATATTTAATGGAAACACCTAAAAAGGAAAAGATACCATATCTTCCCCAAATATTCAAATAACAAACCTAAGAGCATTTAAATAGCTTTGAATAATTAGGAAGGCCTTCAACCATCTCTGACTTATGCATACACCTTTAAATCTCTTTATAACGACCCCATCTGTGGACCACAGTGCAATCAAAACTCACGAGTATACATAAATCTGGAAGAGTACCTCCATATCGTCTGCATCAATCCTATATGGAATCAAGGATCAGAACTAGAAGTGATAGTAATCACCATAGTCCATCAAGTGGCAAGGAACCAGTGTGTTGTATATAAAGTCGCTCACAAAGGGCAGAGATGGAGGCCACGTTTAAGTAGACTTTCAGTTTTACTCAATTTTTCTACTTAAGCTGTTGCAAAAAGTACACACTCACAAACCGGCACTTATTATAACCGTCTTCCAGTAAGTTACACATGCCCATAATTCTTCAGCTTTATGGAACACCCAACAGCTTTTCCATACACTACACAGTGCGTATCCTAATAGCAATCAACATGAGGTGGGAAATGGGGTTTGACCAAAAAATCATTAAAAGGGTTTTTTATGCTGATAAATCATTTGATATGTTTGAGACTGTGACTGGCAGCATAAAGATGTGCTCTCTTTGATCTTTGGTGATGGCTTTAATTACTTCATAAAACCTGTTATCTACGAACTCCACTCCACTCAAGAAATTTTAATAATTTTAAATGCTTGTCTTTGTTTTTTTTTTTTTTTTGCTTAAATTGAGTAATCTCCCACTCTAGAGCCTGTAGGTTGTTGTCTTAATTATTGTGCGTATATTCTATATTTACCAGCCTTTTGCCAGTTAAGACTATTTGGCTATTAGAGAGAGAGAGATGCTATTTACCCTGACATATGAGAATATACTTTTCAGAACACATTATACAGGCTGGTAAAACCTGTTTCATTCTGATACTGCAAGGAAAAATACAAAAAACTAAAGCTTGCTTGATTGAAGTTGTTCTTTTTTTAAAGGTCACCCCAGTTAGACATCATTAGCCTGACCTGCTCTTGGCAGTTTCACAAAATCCTGACTCTGGGAGAGTATGGATGCAGACCTTTGGCCTGGGTCAGCCTGAGCCTAAATAATGGATTCAGCACTAAAGGATGAACTTTTATTAGTTAGGCTTTATTTTCTCTAGAAGATTTTATAATACATTTTATAACACAGTCAAGCAAAAAAAACATGTTGGTATAAGAAAAGTGTGCAATAAAAATTGCACTGCATCTGAAGACAAGGTGAATTTTCAGTGCAGACAAAATATTTAAAGAAATAAAGATGATGATAATGGTTATTGCTAAACCAATTATGAAGAAACAACTATTCATATCGAAAACCAACATCAGGCTCATTCTTAGTAGCCACTCATACTAACAGCATTTCTTTGAAGTATCTAAGGAAAGAAGAGTCTTTAGATGAACAAGCAAACTCCTCAGAAAGACCACCACAATCAAGAAATGGACTGTGGTGTTACAATGACTCACCCTTATTATTATTATTATTATGATTATGATTATTATGTCATTACTGACCTATGACTTTGTTTTCAAAAAATTGAAAGTGGCAAGAAGTTCCAAAAAGAAACCAACACGTACGTAGTAGTAGACTCCATTATCCACTGGCTGACATCAACTTTTTTTTGCAACAAAAGTCTAAGCCAAAACAATAATAATAATAATAAGAAGAAGAAGAAGAAGAAGAAGAAGAATTTTGATAATAATAAGAATAATAACAACATATTTAAAGAACAAACCTGTTGCATTCGCAGTTGGGAAGATCACAGAACCTAGAAATGAAGAATGATTTTCTTGCTAATGCATGAGTGTTCCTTAAAGAAATACTCTATCCAAAAATTATACTTTTTACATGTTGCTTATCCGTTGTAGTGTGAAGTGATGGCTAAGAAAATTTTTTAAACGTCTTTTTTAAGTGGAATGCACAGAAAAATATTCTGAAACAATTAAAACAAAAGGTGGCCAAAGCTGGACAACGGAAAACAATACCAAAACATTGATGAAATAAACTCATGTATGAAGTCATCCCTTTGTATGATCAGAACATGCCAAACACATGTATTATTTCTAAAAGATCGTTAAATAAGCCACATCTATAAAACACTCTCATGATCTAAAAGGGAATACACTAAGTTAATGAGTATTTGAATTGTAAAACCCACCCCTCATCATTACCTTTACATTTATATCCACAACTGGAGTTCCTCAGAGTTATTTCGTGTCAGGTTATGAAACTGCATGGGTGAATTGACCATCCGCTTGTTGAAGCACCTTGGATATGCACAAATGCAAGATATATTCTCTTTCCGATAATGTTTTCACTCGCTTTTCTTTAACATTTAACCTTTAGTTGTACATATCTGTCAGTATACTTTGCACTGTTGTTATCATATCACAAACAGTGAATAAGATGGTCTACATGACCATCATCATCAAGTCCTTCCATGAGAACCCTAAATACCAAGAGGACTGTTTTATTTATGTGAGGTAGAATGCCCAGAGGGGACTGGGTAGTCTAATGGTCTAGAATCCCTACAGATTTTATTTTTTTTCTCCAGCCGTCTGGAGTTTTTTTTTTTCTGTCCTCCCTGGCCATCGGACCTTACTCTTATTCTATGTTAATTAATGTTGACTTATTTCATTTTCTTACTGTGTCTTCTATTTTCTCTTCTTCATTATGTAAAGCACTTTGAGCTACATTTTTTGTATGAAAATGTGCTATATAAATAAATGTTGTTGTTGTTGTTGTTGTTGCAGCAATAACTGCAACTAAACATTTCCGGTAACTTTTGATCATTCCTGCACACCAGCTTGGAGGAATTTTAGCCCATTCCTCCGTACAGAACACCTTCATCTCTGGGATGTTGGTGGGTTTCCTCACATTAACTGCTCGCTTCAGGTCTTTCCACAACATTTCGATTGGATGAAGGTCAGGATTTTGACTTGGCCATTCCAAAACATTAACTTTATTCTTCTTTAACCATTCTTTGGTAGAACAACTTGTGTGCTTAGGGTCGTTGTCTTGCTGCATGACCCACCTTCTCTTGAGATTCAGTTAATGGACAGATGTCCTGACATTTTTCCTTTAGAATTCTCTGATATAATTCAGAATTCATTGTTCCACCAATGAAGGCAAGCCGTCCTGGCCCAGATTTAGCAAAACAGGCCTAAACCATGATACTACCACCACCATGTTTTACAGATGGGATAAGGTTCTTATGCTGGAATGCAGTGTTTTCCTTTCTCCAAACAGAATGCTTTTCATTTAAACCAAAAAGTTCTATTTTGGTCTCATCCGTCCACAAAACATTCTTCCAATAGCCTTCTGGTTTGTCCACGTGACCTTTAGCAAACTTCAGACGAGCAGCAATGTTTGTTTTGGAGAGCAGTGGCTTTCTCCTTGCAACCCCGCCATGCACACCATTGTTGTTCAGTGTTCTCCTGATGGTGGACTCATGAACATGACCATTAGCCAAAGTGAGAGAGGCCTTCAGTTGCTTAGAAGTTACCCTGGGGTACCCTCTCCTGATCCAGGGCGGTTGCCCCCTCATGGCCCGGAGGATAAAAGAGCCCCATACTGATGATGTCTTTGTTCCTTAAGTATCTCACATAACACATGTAAGTCTTTCAGACTGAGAGTATCTGCTTATCCAGAGAAAATTGTAGACTACTTGTAACATAGACACAGAATTGACAAAATTGATGTGATCTTTGAATATTTCTATTTGTTATGAATTGATATTTCCTGTCATCTTTTTTATTGAAAGTGATCCCGATCTTCTTGTTTAGCTTTGAGAGCTTCAACACTGGCTTTATTCATCTATTTGCTGAACTCATTTGAATTAAATTCCATACCAAAATGTACATCACCAATGTGTAATTAAGGAGAATGGCCCTGTTATGCACATATGAGAACAAAAGTAAAATTACCTTAACACTAGAATTACCAAAGCCTATGAAAAAACTTGTAAACCCAGCCCACCTTAAATCTATTCGCACCTCTCCATCAACATCTTTTGCCTTTTAAATGTGTTGATAAGTGCAAGTAGCCTGCTATCCCATCCTCCCACCAACACAGAAATGACAAAAATCATTATTTCCTCTTACCGCTGTACTACCAAAGAAGTTTTGACAACAATCTAGACAAACCTGATTTATTTTTCTTCTCTTAAAGTCTTGAATAAAAGCTCACTTGTTTTGTTATATTTGTACTTTTTGTGAAAGTGCTTATTTGATATTTGGACTTCAGTCTTCACACATTATGCACTTCATGTCAAAATGTTGTCATTAGTACTAAAACATGAAAAAAGTTTGTCTTTTAGGTATGTGTTCAACATTTCTTGCATTTCCAGTCATCCTACACTTACATAGATCTTTGTAGACACAGAATACACATGAAATGCATGTGTTCCAAATAGCGATATATTATTTATCCTATACAGCTCCAGGTACCTCACTCCCAGATAAACAAGGCTTGAGCTGAGAGAGCTTTTTGCCCTTTCTGAGACGATGGGGATGGAGAGGGGTGAACGGATTTAAGGTGGACTGGGTTTACAAGTTTTTTCATAGGCTTTGGTAGTTTTAGTGTTAATAAAAGGCATCAGCTAGTGTACAGTTGGAGCAGACACCTTTTTCCATCTTGTCTCTTTTCTTCACGTGTGGGTCGTCACGCTCACATTAATCTTTCACGTGCCTGTTTCCACCCAAACAGATCTGCAAGCTAATGGCTTTCACAACCGTCTTGGAGAAGCCTGACCACAAACCTCTGCACACACCACTGAAACCAAAGCTGATGCGTTTGTCTTTGCGCCACAATTTAGACTTCCCTCTTCTCCTTTTTCCAGCCCACAAGAAAGAATTTGCTTAACAAATCCTGTGGCAATAATGTAAATCACATGATTTGGAATAAATAAATAAATAAATAAATAAATAACTTCAGCTGTGAGTCTGAATAGAATCATCATATTATTGTATATCTGCCACTGTCATTGAAGGTTAAGGATGGAGAGCTTTTAAGGCCTACAAAATCAGAAGTAAGAAAGGGATTGCAGGGCTGGCTTTAATCTAGGTTTTGCCCTTGGATACACTACCTTTATGCCACTCTTTGTCAATTAAATTTAAGATGTGTGGTGAAGTGGTGCGAGGAACGATTCCTCATAACATTTTCACTATAAAATAGAGCAACTTTGTACCCCAGCCAAGGTGAAGAAGTGTGGGCACTATTACTTATTCCTCTGTCACTGCCTGTGTCCATTACCATTACACACTGACATGCCCTAGACAGTCTGCCTGTATCATCCATGACATGGACCATCTTGAGTGGATGCAAGATGAAATATTTCTTCCTACTTTATTGTGGCCAAATGTGACCTCTCACCACTTTTGTTTCCCATCTAAATTCCCAGTCTGACATCTCAGTTTAGCTGCCAGCAAATATCCATTGGAGGTCCCACTGTGCTTGTCAACAGTGTACTCCTACATGTACTTGGGGGGCCACGTTAACAACAGGTTGGACTGGTCTTGGAACACAGAGGAACAGTAGAAGAAAGGGCAGAGCAGGCTCTACTTCATTAGGAGGCTGTGTTTGTTTAATGTGGGAAGTAACATCTTTCACATCTCCCACAACTCTGATATGGCCAGTGCAATTTTCTAAGCTGTGGTGTGCTGGGATGGTAACATCACTTTGAGTGATACCCACCAAATCAACAAGCAGTTTAAAAGGGCAAGCACAGGTATGGGATGCACTATGAACTTCCTGGTGATAGTAGCAATAGAGAGGATTAAAACAAAACTGAGTGCCTTTATGACCAATTCTGCACATCCTCTCTCTGACACACTAACAGCTGAAGGGCAGGGAAATGCTACAGGGCAGCTGAAGGGCAGGGAAATGCTACAGGGGTCCTTTATACAAACAGCAATACGTCTGCATAATGCCTCACTGGAAGTGTGACAGCCAGTCAGACATTTTCTTTCTTTTTAAATTTCTTCTTTGTTCAGACCAAAGAGTGTGAATTTATTTACTTAAAGATCAAGGCATCAATTTTCTCTCTGTGGACAAATAAAGGTCTATCTATCTATCTATCTATCTATCTATCTATCTATCTATCTATCTATCTATCTATCTATCTATCTATCTATCTATCTATCTATCTATCTATCTATCTATCTATCTATCTATCTATCTATCTATCTATCTATCTATCTATCTATCTATCTATCTATCTATCTATCTATCTATCTATCTATCTATCTATCTATTAGTGTACAGCACTACAGCACAAAAGCAACTGTGGCATTCCACCAACTGAGAGCTGACAAATACTAATTTACTAACTTATTACACTTAAGTAAAACAGTGTGGCACATTTTGCATCTTTATGGAGTGCTGTGTAAATATAAATACAAGAAATACAGTCAATTGAAACAAGTATGTTTTGATCTTCTGAAACTTTTATTTTGAAAGCATAATTTCTGAATTTGTAGCTAGATACACGCATCACTTCAGGCTGTAGCCTGGGGGGAACTACTGCAAACTACAATACCAAGAGTTTTTTATCTTGCATTCCTTGGGGCAGAGTGCATTTTTAAAAGAGATTCCCAGAAAGCTGATGAAAATATATAAACACATTTAAAATAGGTTTTATCTCAACTGAAAAAATACCTTTGAATACAGTATACTACTTTTGTGATGAAAAATGCCATCGATATTATCAGTTATGACTAACTCTGTTTTCACTGAACAGAAAAGAAGTGTGTGAAAAAGAATACATGAACACTATTAGGCATCGTAGAAAGACCTATGAAAATAATCGGAATCCAAATACTGTATGTACTGTATCATAGTTTTGAGCCAACACTTTCATTTAACTCGTAGACTAAAAACTGTGGCATTCCTCATAAGGATCAGTTTACTAAGTTACCAACTTGTTTATAATGTATACTCAGTAAATAAATTCTCTGAGCAAAAACAAAAAAGCACATTTCCTTTCAGCAGCATGAAAAAGGCTAAACTATTGACTTTTATTACGTAATTTCATCAAACCAAGTGTAAGTGAAATCTCAGAAATCTCCACCTTTTACTTCAATCATCAATCTATCCGTAATTTAAATCCACTTAATGCTCAGAAAGTTCCATGGGAGTTGGCACCTGATCTGCCAGCAATGGTTAAAAACAAAAATAAACCCTGAATGAGATGTCAATTAATCTTAGGGCACTCTCATATAAACACGCAAGCGAGCACACGATGGACTGGTAAAGACTTACCAAATTATCTAACATGCAGCTCTTTGAAATGTGGGTGGAGAACCAGAGTACCCAATGAAAAACACATGCAGATCCACGCCATTCAAATCTGACATGGCACCCTTTCCTTTTATCTTAAGGTTGAGCCCCACTAGGCTACATACAGGCTACACCACGCTTAGACTTGACCCCAGGAATCGATTCTGCTATCTCTCTCCTGATTTAGAATTAGTTCAATTTTTAAGTATCGAAATGCAAACCTTATTTACATTTCTCTTTGTTTGGCTCTTCTGCTTAATTCTTTTTACCATTGGTAACCACATCACCAAGCAAGACTTCTGAACTCAAAGAAACATTGAACCGTGAAAGACCTTCCAATATGCCTCAAAAACGTTTGATTTACTGGTTAATAAAATACATTCTGTTTCTCATCTATGAGCATTAGCAATGGCTAGTGACTGAAGAAATTGGATTGTTAGCAAAGGCAGCCTCAATGAGGTTCCTGTTTAAAGATGGTAGGCTCACACTCTGATGGGATAAGAAGCTCAGTAGTAAGGAGATATTTTAGAGCAGGATTGCTGCTTCTTCTGATCAAGAGCAATGGTTGAGGTGGTTTCATCCTTAAATTCGAATTTAAAACAGATGCCTCCTATAGAAGACATGCTAGTCTAAGCCCCAGGAGGAGAGTCAGAGTCACGCTGTACAGGGATTATATTTTTTGGCTGGTTTGAAAGGGCTTATGAATTTAACAGGAGGGGCTTAAGTACATTGTTGAAGATCCTCTCCAGAACAAGTCTATGAAAAATAATGTGTGTCACGATCTTGGATTGATTAAATTTTGATTCTTTCCAAAAATTTTTAAACTGATTCTGGAATTTTAATTGCATTCTTACATATTCTTTTCTTCCTTATTTATGACATCCTACTCTGTTTTAATTTTTTGCTTTCCGCCGAATTTTGTTGTACATGGATCGATTGTTGATGCCATCTTATTTAAGAGAAAGAAGTTGCAGTAACCTCTGGTTTGTGTTTTACAGTAAGTAAATATTAAGGAAAGACACTTTAAAACCAAAAAGGATGAAAGAAAATGATTTTGCTTAGAGATTCTGGAATTAATTCATGGTTTTGTTGATTAATACGTTTGTTTTTGCTAAATGTAAGAAAGTTTGTCAATCAATCAACCCTCAATTACAATTTCAGTGTCCTGTGCTCAGATTCTATCCATCCATCCATTATCCTACCCATTATATCCTAACTACAGGGTCACGGGGGTCTGCTGGAGCCAATCCCAGTCAACACAGGGCACAAGGCAGGAAACAAACCCTGGGCAGTGCGCCAGCCCACTGCAGGGCACACACACACACACACACACACCAGGGACAATTTAGAATCGCCAATGCATCTAACTTGGTGTCTTTGGACTGTGGGAGGAAACCTGAGTACCCGGAGGAAACCCACACAGACACGGGGAGAACATGAAAACTCCACGCAGAAAGGACCCGGGAAGCGAACCTGAGTGCTACCCACTGCACCACAGTGCCGCCCCGCTCAGATTCTACCTTCCATAAAAAACAATATTAATAACAGACTACCACAACACACCTTTTCATGGAAAGACATTCTTGTTGCTCACAAAGTGGCTATTTTCTACATTTTCTACAACTGAATCTTTCCTTATAAAATCCGTTACTGGTAATTTTTACTTTCTCGTTTACAAAGTATAGGGAACGTATTGTAATCATTCAAAGATTCGATGTTCAGATTTTGATGAATCTTGACGCTTTAGACCTCCCTGACTCTGAAAATACTATTTTTGGAATTATGTCTGTGTGTATGTGTGTGTGTAAACACAATAACTTGAGTACGCTTTCACTTAGGTCAACCAAATTTTGCATACAAGTATTAGGTAAAAAAACATAGATTTCTATCAACTTTTGGGCTATTTCCGCTAACCAGAAGTGGTACTTTACATTTTATTCATGCAGCTGCAGAGTCCAATTTATTCAACTTTACTTTTATAATAATTGTTCAATATATTTTTTCATTTGATTTGATTTGCTGTTGATGGTTCATACTATAAAAATATAATCATTGTCTTGCAGTTTACTCCTCAAATATCCATCCCCATATCTGAGTATACGAGAAAGTGTAGGGGAGACCACTCCCAATTTTTTTTTTTTATCTTGCACCAGCCTTCTACAAAGCAAGCATAATTGATCCTAGTACGGGTAAAATGGCAATTTTATTGAAAATGGATTTTTAGAAGCAAGCTTTTCATATACTCAAAAATTAAAAGAAAACAATAACTTGCTTTTCTGATGTTTTCTTTGTTAAGAAGTGCTTCCAAAATTGTATATTAAAACAGCACTAAGTAAAGAACCACAATCATCAAAAAGCAATTTATCTCTTTGTATTTACTTTATTGAGAAAACAATTTTAATCTGTTTCATTCTGATCTATTTGGTTGTTCTAACTAGAAACAGAATTGTCACTGGCATACATAGAGCCGTTCTTTTGGAAGGCAAAGTAAAAAGTGCTTTGTACCTTCTCCAAGAAGCTGAAAATATTGCTGCTGTAATTTTTTAAAGTCAATTTCACTTTTCCATGTAATAAAGAATAGTTTAGTTTTGGTAATTAAAAGATTGCATCCAATCTTTAAACGTGATCTTTCTAGTAAATGGCCAGAGTGACCCAGACCCTAAATCTGAGAGTCACCAATCCTGAACGGGCCACACACACACGCACACACACAAACTGGACCAATTTAGAGTTGTTAAATAACCTAACATTTGGATGAAAACCAGAATTCCAAAACTCTACACAAGGCTTGATAAGGCTGAATGTCAAACCTAGGGCCCCAAAGCAGTGAGATTGAGTTTCTAATCACTTAGACACTCATTAAAAGATTTAATGGTCTGCTCTTTTTGCTCTTTTTGTTTGCTTTTAGGAAATTTCTGTTAATTGTGAGAATTTATTTTACACCTTTGCAGGAAACTAAGCCCAGTAGAATTGTTTAATTACCTTATCTGATAGACTCTCAGATGTAGCACTTGTGCGGGGGATGACCACCAGAATTTATTTAATTACAGTGATCCCTTGCTATGTTGCACTTCGACTTCGAGAAGAGAAGCTACCCAATCAGAGCATGTATCACATATTAAATAAAACTCCTCAATGATATACGATGTGCTTCCCGCGCGGTGCTTTGCATACTTGAAAGCCCGAACAGCACGTATTGATTTTTGATTGTTTGCTTTTCTCTGTCTCTCTCTCACTCTCTCTGACATTCTCTGCTCGTGACGGAGGGGGTGTGAGCAGAGGGGCTGTTTGCTCACTGGCCTAGAGAATACGGACGCTCCTCTAAAAAATGCTGAAAGACTACCTTCACATTGCTCCCTTCCATGCAACTGCTTTCTCCGGCGGTGCTTCGCATACTTAAAAGCCCGAACAGCCCTATTGATTTTTGATTGTTTGCTTTTCTCTCTCTCTCTCTCTCTTTCTCTCTCTGACATTCTCTGCTCCTGACACGCACTTCTTTGAAGAGGAAGATACATTTGCATTCTTTTAATTGTGGGACGGAACTGTCATCTCTGTCTTGTCATGGAGCACAGTTTAAACCTTTGACTAAAGGGTGTTATTTCATGTCTAGAGGGCTCTAATAATGTTAAAAAACGTATTTAGAAGGTCGTAAACAGGTTTTCTATGCTCTAACTGTGAAAATATTCTATTTATAAATAAGGAATCCTACTTCGTGGAAATTCATTTATCGCTGTAGATTCTGGAATGGATTAACCGCAATAAACGAGGGTTTACTGTACTGTTGTTGTTACTATAAATATACTTTATTTTGCAGATGCCTTTTTATTTAAAGTGAGTTGCAAAAGCCAACCATAATACAATCAGAGTACTTGAGAATGCAAAGTTTATAAGTAGTAATGTGTACTACTGCACTTACACGAATGAATAGATAAGAAATTAGAGTTTAACAATAATAGTAGTTGCATGACAGTTATTTGGATCATGACAGACATCCTAATGTAGACCAGCTATCTTAAGGCACGTTGTAAAAGCGTACATCATTATGAGCTGCACGAACATTACTAGAAGAGTGGCATGTTAGTAAAAAGCTTGGAAGCATACAAGTGAAAACCAAGGAAAATCCTCCAGTTTTTGTATGCCTGGTAGGAAGAGAGACTGCTAGTAGGCAGAAGTAGAATGAGGACTTCTCGTAGAGCTATATAAAGACTAGCAACTGAAAGTATTGAGTAGAAAAGTCCTGTAACAACCTCTAGAGTAACTTAAGAGCTTTGATTTGTGGCTGGAAACTAGTAAAAGGTATGAGGATAGTGTAAGTGAAACAAGAAAGGGAGAACGGTAGTTGACAAACCATATTCTAGAGGAGAGGCCTGATGGTGGAAGGGAGATTTGCAGTAGATAAGAGATTGCTCAATGAATTCAGTGATGCAGGTAGCAAGAAAAGGCCAATATTTTTCAAGCAGATCACTGAAGAAATGTGCTGATTGAATGAGAGAGGATCTTCTGACAAGATTTCTGAAAATATATGAGAGGGAGATATCATTAAGGACACTGCTTAAAATAGCATCCATGGATGAGAGATAGAAGGCAAGATCATCATGTTGAGGTTGGAGAAGTTATATTTAAGATGATTTTCAATTATCCATAATCAGAGGGCAGAGTGACAATTTGAGGACTTTGTTGATATTTGCTGGCTGAAAAGAGGCCATGAGATGGAGAACATCATGAATTGTGTTTCAGTTCCTCTTTTTCCACTGTAACACAAAAAAGATTTGATTTTCCTGTATCATCTCATGCATGTGGAAAAAACACTGAATTGTGTGTGAAATTAACTGTACTCAGCTTACTAGTAAATGTAGCCACACAATTATTTCATAAATGAAAGTCTATATGCAATTACGAAGGTGTTTCACTAGCAGGGTTTGTGATGCGATGGCCTCATCAGGTTGCTAAAGTGAATGAACAGAGCAGTAAGAAATTAGGACAGTGTGTGTGTGATAGGATATGCCAGGTTAGTAACATCTGTGGCAGTGTTACATTGAAAAAGAGAGTATAGCATGCAGTGTATTTACTATTAAATGTTTATTAAGTGTTTGTTATGGCAGGTGCATGTCTCACACGTGTGAGAATGTGATTTAATGGCTTTGACCTCACCAAGCGCAATCACACAGTTCATTATTGGTGGATTTTATTTTGGTTCGCTTTATAGTGTTTAGTGTCTGTTAATTGTAAAGAGTTAGTTACTGTTATTGTTTTCATTTTCTTTATTAGCCATGATTTCATTTGATTGTGTCTTATTGTGTTTTGTGGTGTTCAGTGTGAATGGAGTCACTCCAGTGGTCTCTGCATGAGGTGGATGGTAGATCTCTAGACAAGGGTAAGTTGGCACAGTAATTAAACCTTCTTTAAAAGGGGTGCAAGTGGCTGTAGAAGGGTGGTTGGTTTTGGTTAGTCGATCAAAGTGAGAAAGAGTGAGTGAGTGAGTGAGTGAGTGAGTGAGTGAGTGAGTGAGTGAGTGAGTGACTGAGTGAGTGAGTGAGTGAGTGAGTGAGTGAGTGAGTGAGTGACTGAGTGAGTGAGTGAGTGAGTGAGTGAGTGAGTGAGTGAGTGAGTGACTGAGTGAGCGAGGGAGGGAGGGAGGGGCAACAGATGTAGGAGAGCTTGTGGGTTGTGCACTAGCTGCATAATCAGAGCAGATCTGAAACTCTTGTTAGCCAGTAAGAACTCCTGACGTGTAATGATAAAAATAATCATTTTTGTGGGATGATTCAGAGCCCATTTTGAGTATGGCTATGAGTCTTGTATTTTTTATTTGTTTATTAGGTTTTATGTTTATATTTTTGCATTTGTTTATATATTTTTTGAAATTTTAATGACTCTGTGGAATAAAATCTACCTCTTTTTCATATATCTGACATCTTTATTGCCTGTTATTGTGACACTTAGTGCCGGTCAAACCCAAACTACTAGAAAAGCATCTGCTCCCACAGGTGACTTCTGACAGGGTTCAGATTCCATGCAAACATTAATTACCTTCATCCTCATTGTTAGTGGGTGACACTCAATTTAATCATACAAAATTATTTTGTATTAATTTCCATGCTTCAATAGATAGATAGATAGATAGATAGATAGATAGATAGATAGATAGATAGATAGATAGATAGATAGATAGATAGATAGATAGATAGATAGATAGATACTTTATTAATCCCAAGGGGAAATTCACATAATCCAGCAGCAGCATACTGATAAAAACAATATTAAAGAGTGATAAAAATGCAGGTATATCAGACAGTAACTTTGTATAATGTTAATGTTTACCTAGGGGTGGAATTGAAGAGTCACATAGTGTGGGGGAGGAACGATCTCCTCAGTCTGTCAGTGGAGCAGGACAGTAACATCAGTCTGTCGCTGAAGCTGCTTCTCTGTCTGGAGATGATACTGTTTAGTAGATGCAGTGGATTCTCCATGATTGACAGGACCCTGCTCAGCACCCATTGCTCTGCTACAGATGTCAAACTGTCCAGTTCCGTGTCTACAATAGAGCCTGCCTTTATCACCAGTTTGTCCAGGCGTGAGGCGTCCCTCTTCTTTATGCTGCCTCCCCAGAACGCCACCACATAGAAGAGGGCACTCACCACAACCGTCTGATAGAACATCTGCAGCATCTTATTGCAGATGTTGAAGGATGCCAGCCTTCTAAGAAAGTATAGTCGGCTCTGTCCTCTCTTGCACAGAGCATCAGTATTGGCAGTCCAGTTCAATTTATCATCCAGCTGCACTCCCAGGTATTTATAGGTCTGCACTCTCTGCACACAGTCACCTCTGATAATCACGGGATCCAGGAGGGGCCTGGGTCTCCTAAAATCCACCTCCAGCTCCTTGATCTTGCTGGTGTTCAGGTGTAGGTGGTTTGCGTCGCACCATTTAACAAAGTCCTTAATTAGTTTCCTATACTCCTCCTCCTGCCCACTCCTGATGCAGCCCATGATAGCAGTGTCATCAGCGAACTTTTGCACATGGCAGGACTCCGAGTTGTATTGGAAGTCTGATGTATATAGGCTTAACAGGACTGGAGAAAGTACAGTCCCCTGCGGCGCTCCTGTGTTGCTGACCACAATGTCAGACCTGCAGTTCCCGAGACGCACATATTGAGGTCTGTCTGTAAGATAGTCCACAATCCATGCCACCAGGTATGAATCTACTCCTATCTCTGTCAGCTTGTCCATAAGGAGCTGAGGTTGGATGGTGTTGAAGGCACAAGAGAAGTCCAGAAACATAATTCTTACAGCACCACTGCCTCTGTTCAAGTGGGAGAGGGATCGGTGTAGCATATAGATGATGGCATCCTCCGCTCCCACCTTCTCCTGGTATGTGAATTGCAGAGGGTCGAGGGCGTGGCAGACCTGTGGCCTCAGGTGGTGAAGCAGCAGCTGCTCCATGGTCTTCATCACATGTGACGTCAGAGTGACAGGCCGGAAGTCATTCAGCTCACTAGGATGTGATACCTTTGGGCTTGGGGTGATGCAAGATGTTTTCCAAAGTGAGACTCTCCCCTGTTCCAGGCTCAGGTTGAAGATGAGCTGTAGAGGACTCCCCAGCTCCAACGCACAGGCCTTCAGCAGTCGTGGTGATACTCCAAAACCTCAGCATATTCCAGATCACCTTTCCAAAGATTAGCTGCACACTCACAATAAACCAAATCAATTCTTCCTCTCAATGAGTGCTGCCTCCTTACTCTGATCAGTAATGTGAGGCAGCGGGCTCTTTTTTAAGCCAAACCTGGGAAAACTTCCAGTACCACAATGTGTCTTCCAGAAAGCATTTCTGATTCATATAGAAAGTAAGAAAGTTCTTCCCTGACAAAATCCTCTATCAGCACCCAGGGACCCCAACAGGGATACAGTTCTGGATTCCCAAGCTACCAAGCACGGACTGGACTAACTGGACTGCCACACAAGTACTGCTGCCACCTGGCATATGGGAGATGGAACTGTTTCCAACTCTCAGCTTCCGCTGGTCCAGCCATTATTTTATACCAGCGCAAATTATTTTTTCATCCTGCTGGTCAATCCATCTCTCCATCTGCTCTGGCCTCCTATCCAGGTAAGAAACCATCCTTCTTTCTGGCTGGGATTCCTGTTGAACTCCTACAATATATATATACATATTAACACACATACATATATATATATATATATATATTTTTTTTTTTTGAAAAACCCCCCCACCAACTGTGCTGTGTGCTGAGTGCTGAAATTCTGTTAACGTAAGTAGGGATTGGTTGTCCACTGCCAGTACAAACTGCAAGTTTGCATGCTCATCACATAATGCGTCTGTCACCCAAAGTTCGATGCAAGGAACATTTAAAACCGACCTTGCGCTCACTTTTTGTCTTCTCTCCGAGGAAGGCTATCTGTTCTTTTAATCTGAAGAAGGGAGTTAATGCAGGATGATGTCAGTGTCACCACTTTCTTGCTGTGCGTTTTGAATGCTGAACTGATAGCTCCCGCTTGAAAATGCTTTAGATTGTTCCTGTCTTCACAACAATGAAGAAGACTCTTTTGGAAAGCTGGACTCACCTTCTTCTCTCTTGTGCAAGTTTGTGATCCACACATTACAATATATATGTCAATATCTATATATTGTGTAGCGTGTGGCTGGGGCTCTTGCCCGGCTGGGATACCTCCATGCTGGGAGGACCAGGGGAGCAAGTGTGGCCAGAGTGTTACCTCCTCTGGGACACTAGATGGCAACCCCCTGGCTTGCAGCGGTGCCTCAGACTCCCGCAGGGCTTCATGGGATTTGGAGTGTGGTGCAGCCATGTTGGGATCCTCAGGCGCCACTAGGGGGTGCTACAGCAGGAGCTGCTGAGCACTTATGGGCAGTTCTTCTGCCACACCCGGAAGTGCTGCCGGAAACAAGTAATCAAGCACCTGCAGCACTTCCGGGTTGACCCGAGGAGTGAAGGAGGAGAAGGAAAAGAGTAAAGGAAGGGATTTATTGTTTGTGCTGTGCTTATGCTGGGACTGTGTGATACTTGTGGGGAATGAGGAAGGTGTTTTCCACAAGGAAAAATAAAAGAAAATCAAAGTGTGCATTGAACTTGTGTCCCATGTGTGTCTGTGTCGGATTCGGCTGGCTGGTGGGCCACAATTGACATCTGAATGAGTTGGGGTTGGTGTTGATCAGTCGTATCTGTTTGGCTTCCATGATACCAATATGGAACCCCTGATGTGAGTTAGCTGCACTGTACTGCTGCTGTTTGCACCCCTTAGATGCTAGGCCATGTTTGGCTAGCTGATTGAACTCCTGAAATCCATTTCCTTTTGACAAAAAGCAGGACTCAAATTCCCAGGTCAGTTTATTAAGGCTACTGCTGCACTGATGATTTGTTGAAACCTCATTATTACATATTGAAAGGGACTGAGGGAAATATGAAGTCAAACTGCACGCAATGAGACTCTCTATTGAATGATCTCAGAGGCTGAGCTCATGTGATGGCTCCAACAGGAAGCCGAGGAAGTGCTGTTAATAATCACTCTGCCTTTACTAACCAAAGTCATGCCTTAGAGCTCTTCAGCACTACTGCTCCACTGTTTCAACAGATTTATGAATGGCTTGAACCAGCCGGCAGAGCTGCTGACTCAAACGATTGTGTTTTTTCTTTTATTCTAGCTTGCCTTTGTTTTCGCACAGTCACCGGCTAGAGGCATCAGCAGATTTTTGCTGTGCATGACAAACTAGAAGATGCTACAAGTGTACTTTGCGCACATGCATCTTATGCACCAGTCTTGAAAACTGAACTGCCATAAATATATATAAACTGTAATCTGACATGCCTGAAGAAAACCCATAATAAATGAAATAGCTCAGCAGTCTAAAGTAGCCAAAGAAACCTCCAGAATTGCATAAAGAAAAACATCTGCTCCAACTTAGCATTTTTCTCACCAATGAACTTACATACAGTACATACATTGTAAAAATCTGTGGAGCTGAATTCTAGCCTGGAGGTGTGCAGTGGTGGGGTGCACTTGGCACAAGTTAAAAAAAATAACTTTGGACAGGATGGCAGACTCCCATTGACACAAGCGCACAACCACTCCCACTCATTCATTTACACAGGGGCTAATTTGGAGTCATCATGTTTAATCCAATTGTAAAGCACTGGGAGATATGACCTATTTTGTCTGTACTGAATGGAAGGCAGTAACCACACCACTACACTGTGTCAGTCTAATGCCAGGCACATACCACTCCAATTTAAAGAAGCCATGGATTATAACAATAACGTCACATGTGAGAGTGTCTTTAGAGATGAAAACCAGGGTAAAAAAAAATCAAAACACACCGAGAGAGAACAAATGCGCTAATTCCAAAGAGACAGTGATCAGGCTGGGATTCAAACCACATCTGCTGAAGTTCTGTGGCAGCAGAGTTGACCTCATCATTACTGTGCCACTCTACATCTTTTCCATTGACTCTAAAGGCCATGTCACATTAGATGATTTTTCCAGCAATTTTCACCTTCAGACTTCATTTACATAATCTTAGTGAGTTCTTGTGACTACCAGTTGTGTAGTCTGACATATTCAGTGACTCTAACCAATCACTCTACGACTTGCCCTCACAAAATGGAACAGGTATGATTTTATCTTTACTCAAACTCTCTGTATGCCAGAACTGACAACCAATGAGCACTCTGTTGGAAATACAAAGCATCTAATGTAGCAACAAGGAATAAGGAACATGGATGTTTTGGACCTCGCAAACACAAAATAATCTCTTCTGTCAAATGTTACGTGTTTCATGCACCGTATCAGAATGAAAAAGGAGAAAGAAGGGGCTGAGATTGCAGCTCACCTTGCTATACCCATAAAAGCAATGGCACGGACAGCAGCTACATCAGGCAGGACAAAAAGAGAGAAGCTTGAGATATTTTTGGAAATATTAAGCAAGCAGTCATCTAATTAGACATACCCAGTGATTTTTGGTTACGTAATCTGATAAGTTAAAGAGATCAACAACTGCAATCTTCAAGTTTAACATCTACTCCGACAAGACTTTGTGTAATGTGACTTCTGGTTAAGTGATATCCTAATGAAAACCTCATTAACTTAAATTTATGGGATGCAAATGAAAAGAATAAAAGAAATCATGTACACAACTTATTAAATGCAAAAATATGAACAATTTAAATTTAAATCACATTAATACATTTAGTAACCTCTCTGCCTTCTCTAAAAACTCAAATTATCAGCATTTTCAGTTTAAATTTACATATCTCAATCTTGAGACGAGATGAGACCTGTTCAGAGAGACGAGATGTGACTTTGTCAGAAAGATACTTTCAGGTCCCGCAAGACGAGTCTTTGTGCCAAGAGATTTAACCACGCCCTGGGCCAGAAAAAGACAAAGCAGAATGTTGTAAAGAATTGAAAAACGTTGGCGTGATACACATGCAGAGCAGGTTAGAGATAATGGAAGTAGGAAAATATGATAGCAAAGATCGCATTAGTGCAAACAAACGGAAATTATTACTCTGTGAAATAACGGAACAGCGAAAAGAGATTGAATATATTGTTTGGATTTAAACTTTAAGTCTGAGACTTGTAGATCGTCTAATTCATGTTACCTGGAGGGGACAGTTCCTTCTCTCAATTAAAAGAACAGAAAATCTTCCTCTTCATAGGGGTGCGCCTCAGGAGCGGGACACCCAACAGGAGCAGAGGATGTCTGGGGGAGAAGAGAGACAAGGCAATGAGACAAAAGGACAAGTGCTGTACAGGCTTTTAAATGTTCGAAGCACCGTGTGGGATGCAGATCACGCGGCGCGGCAGCAGCAGCAAGCCAGCAGCTGATCGAGCAGAGAGGAGGTTTAAAAAAAAAACAATTTGTTTCCCATTGAATCACTGTTTATGAGGGGGTTTCGAAGGAGCATCTACATTTCGAAGGGTGTGTTTAACTCCCACTTTACAATGCAAGCAGCAGAGATGCGAGGTGGCTGGTGCGTAAGCAGGCCGTGGGAGGGGGGAGAGGAGGAGTTGGCGAGTGAAGCAAAAGCCCCCTAGTAGTCTATATGTTACCCTTCACAAACTTTTGTCATTGACTGCCTGTCTTCTGTTCTCTCTGTTAATATTCCCTTTTTGCTAAATTAATCCCTTTCCCCTAAACTTCTCTTCTCTTACTCACAGCTTTATTTTGCACAGGCTCTTTGGTTTTGGTATGATTTGCTACTAAAATAGTCCTAGCCTCTCGATTGAAATGCTCTGATTCTCTCATCACTAAAATTTTGGAAATACTTGTTCTTTAATCTAGTCATACTGGAACTTTCAATTTTGTGGATCAATAGATCATCTGAGTCCATTTCTGAGAAGGGTTTGTTTTGCACTGGTTGGCCAGTGATGACTGTTGTGTTCCTCATCTTAATTTCCATGCATCGTCTGTTTTTTTATAGGACAGTTTTGGTGAGATGAGTGAAAGATGGACCCCATCTTGAGAGTTATATTATTACTTATAATGGTCTAAAAAATAGTTCTTAAATTTTGTGAGCAAATTCCTTTGTTCATAATTGCTGATAAATTTATCAATTTCATTTTGGACTTAAATGTAGCACAAATACTCCTGATACCAACCTACTCTTTTGAAATAACGGGTCATAGCAAGAAAGGACCATTAGCAAGGACAGGCCCTTGTCAACATTAGAGTTAGGCTAAAGGGCGATGTATAGACAGGAGGCTTGTAAGGTCATTATTTTTGCAATGTGTACAACACATCTAAGACAGGATCCTTTAAGGTGGAACCAAATGTTTCACCCACGGTTCCACCTCTTTGGGTTTACAATTTG
Source organism: Polypterus senegalus (assembly GCF_016835505.1). Classification (NCBI taxonomy): domain Eukaryota; kingdom Metazoa; phylum Chordata; class Cladistia; order Polypteriformes; family Polypteridae; genus Polypterus; species Polypterus senegalus. Next base: position 34,203,351 of record NC_053167.1, read on the forward strand.
TAGTCATGACTTCCCCCTGTTTGGTGATTTCTGTGACTCCAGACTCTGCACTTTAACAGGCTTTCCTCACTCTCCTTACATAGCTTTTTTTCAGCACAGTATTTTAGTTGACTGCGTTTTATTGTTATAACTTTAGAGTCATCAACAATTATTTGTACCTAAGAACTCCATTAACTAGCTTTTGATAACCTTAGCATCATTATAAAATGTTTATTTCACACATTTATCAAATGTATACTAATTTTATCAAATAATAATACATACTGTTGTAACCTGCCACAGAACCCCCAAACCCTCCCAGGTTCAAATAATAATTTATTTTAACAAATACCTTCACTGGTTATTCACAAACACAGCACAAGCACAATTCCATCCTTTCTTTCTTTCTTTCTTTCTTTCTTTCTTTCTTTCTTTCTTTCTTTCTTTCTTTCTTTCTTTCAGGTGAGTGTTGTCCAGCTCCTCTCCCGACTTTGGATGAGGTTGAGTGGCTTCCTGTTTGCTATGCACTTCTGTTTCAGGCCGAAGTTCCATAAAGTGGGGACTGTCTGCCTCTGTAGCTCCCCTGGTGGCATCCATGGAACCCAGTGGGGCTGTCTAACAGGAGTGCAATTTCCAGCCTACTCAGTGGGTATCCTTGCAGGCATCATAGTCCAGGGAGACTACCATGTATAGTATCAGGGGAGCAAATTGTTCCCCCCTTTTCTTCCATTAAACTGACCACCTGAGTGGGTCGAGAAACCTTGAACCATCTCAGCTGGAGCACCAGCACATGCCTAGTGTCCATGACACTATATATACTGTAAATATTTTGTAAAATTTAAAATAAATTGTATTTTAATAAGGAAGCAAGATACAACATAACCTTTGTTTTGGTGAAATGTGAAGTAAGCTAACAATATTTTTATAGATAAATATCTATCAGGAAGATATGACTTACTTATTAACATGCTATTTGATTGAGTCTAACAATACCAAGGGCAAAGGTGTTGAAGGATTCATTTATTCATTCATTTTAGTTTGTAAAACTGATGAGGCTCTGTCAGCAATAAGTTTAAATATTTTAAAAATTTGCTCCTATTGTTTACTTCATTAAATAAAAACAGAGTAATGGCCACCATAGCTGGTCTTGCCTCATGTATACACAATATTACTATTGTGGTCTATGGCTAGCTTGTCATCCCAGCCAATACCCCCAGGCCGCCAGATGGAGCCCTCCCTGCAGCATGGAGGTGCCCCGAAGACCAGCAGGGAATTCTGGACAATGGAGTTTTCACCCACAGCCCTGCCGGACACCACAGAGGCCGCTAGATGGAGCTGCAGGGAGGAACAAAGAATATTATTTGCCCTACGCCCCGGAAGTACGTCCGAGTCACATGGACAAGGGGAATGACGTGCTTCCAGGGTGAAGAAAAATAAGAGTTTTGATCTGACCCGGAAGTGCTAAGAAGTCACATGGACTGAGGGTTCAGAAGCACTTCCGGGTCACGGACTATTAAAGGACTGTGGCAGCTCCCAGATGGCGAGCTGAGCTGGGTGAAAGGGTAGCAATGTGTATGGGAGTGAAGGATTGTTTATTGTATTTGTGATTAGTGAATTTAATGAGTATTGTGGAGAGGAGGGTGCTTTGTGCACTGTGCTGTATTAATAAAGTCAACTTTTGGACTTTTATCTGGTATCTGGCATCTTGGACAAGGGTTCAAGGGAGCGATAGCGCCCCCTATCTGTCACACTGTATATATTATGTACACTACCAATCAAAGGTTTTAGAACACCAATTTAGAACCCAATTTTACCTGTGAGGTGCCTATCACATACGCTGTTGGAGTACAAATGCACCTTATCTGGAAGATCCAACGTGTGGCAAGTCAGTATGGTGGCCTAACCTATAAGCAATGAAGACAAAAGAACAACCAGGCAACTCTGTGTAAAGGTGATTGAAAAGCAAAACTCAGGGGATGGAGACTAGAAAATATCCAAGTCACTGGATAATCCTTCCAATAATAATTAAGAAATGGACAGCTGTATGACACAGCTGTAAGTCTACCTGAAGCAGACTGTCCACAAAAACTGAGCGGTTGTGCAAAAAGAAAACTAGTGAGGAAGGCCACCAACAGACCTGTGATAACGTTGAGGGAGTTACTGTACAAGCTACATGGACAGCTGGAGTCTGTTCCAACAGCTGTTGCCCAGGTACTTTACTAGTCACAACCTTATGGGATTGTGCCAAAGAGAAAGCCACTGCTAAAAACGACACATAGTGATTTTTCCAGAAGGCACACCGGAGAACCATAAATCAGCTACAAGAAGGATCTGTGGTTTGATGAGACCAAAATTGAGTTTTTGAGCCATCAGATTAAGTGCCATGTTTGATGTAAGCTAAACACTGCACATTATTAATAACATACCATCCCCACTGTGAACCATGGCGGTGGCAACAACATGATAATGGGATGCTTCTTTGCAGAAGGTCCTGCTGGATCCTGGAGGAAAACCTGATGTCATCTGTAAGAAACCTGCACATTGGAAGAAGTTCTGTTTTTCAGCAAAGCAACAAGTTCAAAGCCAAAGCTACACAGGAATGGCTTAAAATGTGAATGTCCTGGAGTGGCCCAGTCAGAGTCCAGATCTCAATTGTGTTGCCATTTGTGGCTGGGATGGGGAGAAATTGCAGTGTCCAGATGTGCAAAGCTGACAGAGACCTGTGCACATGGACACAAGGCTGTCATGGCTGTTGTGGCACGTGACTGGGGGTGGCACCCAGCTGGGATGCCCAGGAAGACAGGAGGAGGGCTCAGGCCTCCTCCAGACCATCAGGGGGCAACCACCCTGGTTCCTTTGGGGGCCACGGGTACAGAGCTGGGAAGCTCAACCCTGTAGGGGCCCGTGGTCACTGCCAGGGGGTGTCCCCATGCCTGGAGAACCCTGGACCCCAGCACTTCTGTCAGACCAGGAAGTGCTGGGGGGAAGACGAGTGGGCATGCAGCCGGCACTTCCGCCACGCTGGGGCGTGTTCGTGGGAGATTGCTGGAACACACATGGAGCACATCCGGGTACAGATAAAAGGGGCCGCCTCCCTTCATTCAGGGCTGGAGTCGGGTGGAAGAAGGACGAGGTCGGTGAAAAGAGCGAGTAGGAGGCGGTCCAAAGAGGTGGCAGTGTGGTTTGGCCTGGACTTTGGGGAAGATTGGGTTTTGTAGTGCACTTGAACTTTGTAAATATTGTAAATAAATGTGTGGTGGTGCATTCTAACATTTCTACCTCTGTGTTCGGGGCTCGTTCTACACTGTCTAAAGTGCATCTACTGTATATTATGAACACTTATGCAATCCATTATTTTATATTTTTTGCTAATTTAGATCACTTTCGAGAGATCTGATTTCACTTTGCCATTGTTAATTTCTATAAAACAGTTAAATTAAAGCCACAGTGATACAATATTGTATAAACATAAAATGTGAAGACTTCTAAGGGGGTGCATACTTTTAATACACATCTCTATACTATATAAAATAATTATACTTTACTATTAATTCTTTTATTTAGCAGTCACATTTATCTAAGACCTGCGGTGGGCTGGCACCCTGCCGGGGTCTGTGTCCTGCCTTGCGCCCTGTGTTGGCTGGGATTTGCTCCAGCAGACCCCCGTGACCCTGTAGTTAGGATATAGTGGTTTGGATAATGGATGGACGGATTTATCTAAGACAGCTTGCAAAAGCAAATCATTATGCATACAATACAACAGAGTTATTAGTAAGTACGAAGATAACAAGTAAAAAAAAAGAACAGAATGATGAGCCCAAAAGCGTTAACAACAGTTTTTAAGAATTTAAACAAAGAAAGCTTGTTTATATGAACAGCACAGGTAATTAGTTGTATTTTTTCTCATATAAAATGAAACTAGAGTCTTTAATTGAAAACGAATTAATTCATATCGTAAAACTACATAGTATTCTCAAACTCAAGTTGAGCTGTAGTCTATCCTGACAAAATTGCAGAATTGCAGATGTGTCAGTCCATCACAGGACCCACTTAATGCAAACATCGACACTCAGTCTCAATGGACTAGTTTATAGCTGACAGTTCATCTAAATAACAGGCTTTGGTGTGCAGGTGGAAAACTGCAGTTTCCATAGAAAATTCCACGGAGGCATTGGAGAACATGCCAGCTCCTCACAAGGACACAGAAGTCATGGCATAGCAGTGCTAACCACTGTAGCAATGCAAAGTTTTAAAATGATTTAAAAATAAGCAAAATCAAAGCATAGTAACAATTCCATAATTTTGAGTGTGGGATTGTGTGTTAGAGTGGCCAGCAATGGATAGATGCTTTGTTCACAATTCTTACCTTGTCAGTTGATGCTGCTGTGATGGTCTTGAATCACCAAGACCCTGAGCTACACTATGTGGGAAGGATAAAGAATGGAGAGATAAATGGATGGTTAGATACTGTATAAGAACATGTTATGAAAGGAGAAATAGATGGTGTGCTGGGGCATCCTCTTTTAATATGCATATGGCAAAGATGTAACAGAAAGAATAAAAAAACATTTGAGTCTGGAAACACCAATGTGGCTTCCTCTATAGTCCTCTGATGACTAATGCCATTTTGGGAGAGGCCAGGGGGTCTTATCTGGTAGAGATCAGGAGAGATGGGGTGTGGGGCAGACTCTGGGGTGAGGTAATGGGTCTTGTTGTGGGTCCTGGTCCTCCTGACTAAGAATACAAATGGAAAATGAGTAAGTGATGATGTGCCTTCCAAGTGTATCCCCTGCTGTTCCTGTTAAATCATCCCCCTGTAAGAGGTGACTATACTGTCTATGCTATACTATGCACTTATTGTACTAAAAGTATGAATATATTGGGCATGTCTTTTTCTTCTTATGTTTATTCTCTTTCCCAGCTGTGTATTTAAAAAATACAATATATGTTTTTGGAGGATTACAGTACTTGTTTTGACCACACCAGACATTTAAATCTTATAGTCTCTAATTTACAATAGCAGCAGGCCTCAGGGTAACAAGGAGATTACCAGATTATCTAAAGGATCACAGTTCAGAAGGATTCACTCTATAAGACAATAAGACATTTCTTCAGTCTTTTTATAAGGAATTAATATGTGTAGAGGCCAATTTGCAGTTGAACACCTGCACCAGTGGAAAAACCAGATAATAATGTAAAGTTGAAATTATTTTTATTCCATTTATTGACAGAGACAGAAGCAGGCAGAATAAACAGCCATCCCAAGACCACACACCCATCCTGGGCCAGTTTCAAGTAGCCATTTATAGGGTAAAAAACCCAATGAGTTCACTACAAGAGTATGCAAAGGAGGCACTGCAGCACAGTCTACAGTATCTATCTATCTATCTATCTATCTATCTATCTATCTATCTATCTATCTATCTATTGTGTGATTTCTATCTATCTATCTATCTATCTATCTATCTATCTATCTATCTATCTATCTATCTATCTATCTATCTATTGTGTGATTCCTATCTATCTATCTATCTATCTATCTATCTATCTATCTATCTATCTATCTATCTATCTATCTATCTATTGTGTGATTTCTATCTATCTATCTATCTATCTATCTATCGTGTGATTCCTATCTATCTATCTATCTATCTATCTATCTATCTATCTATCTATCTATCTATCTATCTATCTATCTATTGTGAAGGATGGCCGGCCATTTATCCCGGCCAATACCCCCAAGCCGCCAGGTGGAGCCCTCCTTGCAGCATGGAGGTCCCCAGAAGACCAGCAGGGCATCATGGACAATGGAGTTTTTATGCAAAGCCCTGCTGGATGCTGTGGGGGCCACAGGAGGGAGCTGCAGGGAGGACCGAGGGCTTCTTCGTGCCCTGTGACCCGGAGGTTCGTCATAGGAAGAGCGACGGACTTCCGGGTTGAAGAAAAGGACTATTTACCCTGACCCGGAAGGAATAAGGATTTGTGGACTGTTGGGCAGAAACACCTCTGGGTCAGGGAGTATAAAAGGATCATGGGAACTCCCAGACAATGAGCTGAGTTGGGAGGCAGGGTGGCTAAGCGTCTGGGAGTGGAGGATTGGTTATTTGTTATTATTGTGATTTATATGAGTATTGTGGTGGAGAGTGTGCTTTGTGCACTGTGGAAGAAAAATAAAGTCAACATTTGGACTTTTACCTGGTGTCTGGAGTCGTGGACAGGGGTTCAATCTATCTATCTATCTATCTATCTATCTATCTATCTATCTATCTATCTATCTATCTATCTATCTATCTATCTATCTATCTATCTATCTATCTATCATTGGAGCAGCACTTACTTCACATTCAAATTAATGTAAGTAACATATTGTGACTGAAGGTTTGACTCAGATGGGTATTTGTTAGAATGATATGTGTATATTCTGAGGATACTTAGACGATGCCTGTCACTCATTATAAATAACTCAAAGGTCTTTGCAAAATACGAGCTGTTGATTATATTATGCTAAGCTCAGGATTAATGAAAGGGTCACCTTCTTATAAAAGCAGAAGGAGAACAAATTGGAAGTTGACATTACAAGCTGGAAAAGCACATTGTTACTTTTAATTGTTGGTTTTCTGTGAAAATAATGTCAGGATTTCTTTGTAACGATTAGTTTCATTTTAATCTATTGACGCATCAGCTCAGTGGACAGTTCATTTGCGCAATAACTCTAACCAGAGTTTCCCAGCATACAGTTACTTAAAATGGAACTTAACATGATATTATTATATAATGTATTTTTTAAAGATGTACAGTATTTGTCATTGCTCCCTGTTCTTGCTAAACTGGCATAACTAAAATAAGCATTACTTGAGTAGGAACTAATCAGGTGTGAATGAAGTGACCAGATAAGATACTGTACCACAGATTTTCATTTACTACTGTTAATCTCTGGATGTGACCAAAATGGAATCTACAGTACCTGTAGATGGTTGCAAAGGGGTGCACATGGAGAGGCTTTAAACGGAAGCCAAGTGGCTAAAGTAGTGACTGGTACTCTCATATGCCTGGAAATTCAATTCTGGCTCTCCTCTTGGCAAGAAATTGTCACATATTAGTGGAATTAAGAATTCATCCAAGTTTTACTGAAACAATTGCAGAATACTATTAAAATATGAAAAAAAAGAAAGAAAAAAACAAAGTCTTTTATAACAATAGCTAATTGTTTGTGTTATCTACTGCAGAAAAATCCTGCTGCTTAGTGGTAAGAGAAGGGGGAGTGTTAAGCTGGTATCACTGCTGCCGAAAATCAATGTGTTCCTGTTTCTTGCCAAGTTGCAGTTATTAATAATCATGCTTAGTTTGAGCAAGACTTTAAGAGCTTAAGGAGTATCTATGGTGATAAATAAGCACAACTGTTTATTGTGGTTTGATGTGCAAAATATCAGGAATATTAAATTCAAAAATAGTGACCTGGAGTGTCAGTAGAGGTGATGGTTAAAATGGGCATGTAGTCTTCATTTTTGCCCCCTTATTTTTAAAGTGTAGGCAAGGCACAAAAATTACTTGGATCTGATAACTGAGATGAGTCTAAAACAGCTCAGTGTATGAGCCTGTCCTGTAATGGTCTGGCACCCTGTCCAGTTTAGGTTCCTGCTTTGTACCCAGTACTAAAAGAATAGACTCCAGCCCCTATAGCCCTTGACTCTGGACAAGTATGGTTGAACGAATACTGGATAGATATGTGTGAGAATGAAGATCTCTATTTTGTCCATTGTAGACTATAATAGCATATTCTACCCTGATCAGCCATAGCATTAAAATCACCTGCCTTAATGTTGTGTAGGTCCCCTCAAGCCACCAAAACAACATGGATTCCACAAGAGCTCTGATTATGTCCTGTCAGATACGTATCTGGCTCCAAGCTGTTAGCAGTAAATCCTTCAAACCCCATAAGTTATGAGGAGAGGACTCCATGGTTTGGAGTTGATTTTTCCAATGCATCCCACAGATCCCAAGTCCACACCATGAACTCTTTGTCATGTTCCTCAAAACATTCCTATGAATTTTTGTAGTGTGGTAGACTGCATTATCCACTGAAAGAGGCCACTGCCCTGCAGGAATATCTTGCCATGAAAGGGTGTAGTGGTGTACAAGAATCTTTATGTAGGTGGTACATACCAAAGTAGTGTCCACATGAATGCCAAGGCACAGTGTGTCCTAGCCAAATATTGCCCAAAGAATCACAAAGTCTGCTCTGGCTTGCTTTCTTCCCATAGTGCATTCTGCTGCCATCTCTTCTCTGGGTAAACAATGCACGTACACCTAATCTAAAAGGAAACATGATTCATCAGAGCAGGCCACATGTCATTTTAGAGATGGTCTGACACAATCGTCTAGCCGTCACGATTTGGCCTTTGTCAAAGTCACCCAGATCCTTACATTTGCCCATTTTTCCTGCTTCCAGCACCTTTAAGAATTGACTGTTCACCTGCTGGCTAACATATCCCATGTGTTGACTAATGTCAATGTAATAAGAAAATCAATGTTATTCATGTCACCTCTCAGTGGTTTTAATGCTGTGGCTGTTCGGTGTTCCTACCTATGCATCGATTTTCTAAACAATTTTTTTTTCTATGACAGAGTTACTAGGAGCCATAGACAATGCAAAAACAAACCTGCAATGGAATTCTAATCCTCCAGAAGTTAAAGTCAAGCACACACCCTTGCTCTTTTATACCTAGGTTAGATTAAAGCAGGCCACCACCAAATCCAGCTTCTAATTGTAGATTGTAGAGACTTGGCAAAGTTGTCTCTGGAGCTCCTGCTCTATTGCTGGTGGGTACATCCCTCTTCTACTAGCTGATGAGCTGTGGTATCTCCAGTTGGCAGATCCTGAGCCATCAATACCTTGTGACTCTGTAAAATATACCCTGGATCAGCAGATATTTCCGACCATTACTGCTGAGTCCATGGACTCGATGGGTACCTTGTCTGTCCTTCTCCATTCCTCTCCCTTGGATTTTCTGTAACTCCTATGTGTACTGGCCTTGTGGGGGCCAAGCCTCATTAAATACATGCTTCCTGCTCCTGTTGTTTGCATTACATTTTTTCTGTTCTAATATTAAATGATATCACTTTTATCTCAGATGTATCTGTGGGGGCAAGCATCAGTGAATTCATGCTTCCTGCTCCTGTTGCAACTGTCTGTAAGAAATTTTACTGTTGTGATATTTAATTTTATTAAATGTTGTGTATTGGGTCCAGAGTGGCACAAATAAAACTAAAACAATTCTGGTAAAGAAACAGTCTTTATTCTTAAACTTAGTGTCTTTCAAGACGAAAGCCAAACTTAATACATTTTCTAAGGAGGTCAGGTCCATTTGTGTCTTCCTGAAATTAATTAGCAAAGAAATTAAAAGAATTCAATGCCATCCTATAGAGAGTTGTCATCCTACACGACACATGAGGAAAACACCTCAGATGGGTTAAGATGGGACACACAATCAATCACTTAAAAAAAGATTTTTATTACCATGACATATGAGACTTCAGCATGACCACAATTGATGCAGCATTTCTGTGACTTCTGTCTGTGTGTGCTGTCTTTGTAACCGAACCGGCTCTAGAAAGTGATTATGCCGCCTGATATGTGACATACTTTTAATTCAGGGAAGCGCAATGGATAGCTCTGGTCATATTGTTGGCCACAATAATAATAGTTGACAGATGTTTCTCTAGCCATCATGGATGCTTAAAAGACCAATGTACCATTATAATCAACTCAAAACTAGTCCTGTTTCTCCTTCCCTGTTGATTTTAATACATTTCAGTAAGTTCACTATGACTCAGCCTCTTTTGCAAAACTCTGCTGGGATAATGGAGTAGAGACTTTGGAAAAAGCAGAACTTCATACAAAGTGTAAACACCAGGGAGCACCACTGAGCCCCCAAACCTCATACATAACATCACCCAACACAGACCTTGGTCATTATAAAGGATTTTTATTTGTCAAAAACACTACCAAGATGAACTGTACAATAAAATAACAGCTTTCTTACTCCTTCTATTCCGGGTGAGTGTCACCTTCTGCTTCCCATCTGAGTCCCTTGGTTCCCCACCTGTATCTCCCTCCATCAGGTCAGCCACTAATAAAGTCAGGTCCACTGATTTGCTCACATCCAGTAAATATCTTGCAGACTGTGTCACTATAAGATAAAACACAGGAGAGAGATAAAGAGTTTGGCCACCTTGACAGCTAACTGCATAAATAATTTTTAACAAAACATAAAAAAGAAATTGCAAAATTAGTGCAACGCCTTTCCAGATGTGAGTTATTAGCTAGACTGACTAAAGATGGTGGTGGAACCCCTTAAAAAGGAAGCTAGACGAGAAGGGATGGGTCCAAAGAATCATGACCCGAAGTGTCGTCATTGTTGCTGCTGATCATCTGATCTGCTAGGGAAAGAGGAAGTGAAGCATTAGATCATTAGGAAGCAGTGCCACCCCTTGACTTGGAGTGAAACTACCATTAGATAAGCCTTCAAGTTGTCTCCCAAGTGCATGTGTGTGAGAACAGTAAGAGCGTCATGGTTACATTTCTTTCCTTGAATAGGTGAGGACTGGGTGAGGTTTGCCAGATGAGATACAACATGTGGACCATAAGAAGGCTTATTGCCTTGTAACTCAAGCATTTTGTGACAGGGTCATCAAGAGTATGGGGTTCCATTAAAGCTTTCCTTGTGATTTAGTCCATGTATCTTAAGAGTGTCCAAATACTTGGTAATAATTCTAAGCCATTTAGTTTGGGTGTAGCGCTTTGCCAAGGATGTGTTGTGTCTCTCCCCCTTATGAGCTCCAATCTGTGAGTCTGTCTTGTGCAATCTGTTGCCACCACACACCTCACCAAGACAAGCAGTTCAGAGAATTAGAATAGAAATGAGACTTTGGGTTCACTTCTACATCGAGTTTAATTGAATAACAGAAAAATATTAAATGATAAAAGAGTTCATTTATATCTGCTCTCAAAAATGAACTGTTATTATCAGTGCGCAAAAGAAAAATATAATTTATTACAATGAACATCTATTAAGTGTGGGTACATTTTGTGATTTGTGAGCTTTGTTAATAAATGGCAGGCCTCGGTCATACAAGCTGATATAGAATTACACCAACCAAGTGACTGAATGAAAATCTTCATATAAAAGATTTTGTTTTATTATTTCTCCTTAATTCGATTTCGACAAAGGTTTGCCAGTTGCCTAGGGTTAATATGGTCACAGGGATAACAATTTTTGTCTCTGTCTTTTTTTTTTTCTTTCCTGGTGATTGATGGGTCGTTCAATGTAGTCAGCAAGTGCATGAAATGTTTGCACTGACAAAAAGGTTGAAATAACACTTGAGTTGCTGAGTGAGAACAATGGCTTTTAAATGAAACTTGGCGATCATAAATCACAACTTAATATGGCAGGCAATAGCATGTAAGCTTCATCTTTTTTTTCCCCATTTCTTTTTAAGATTTTGAAAGAAAAGCAGTGCTGTGGTGCTGCTGACTTTATGAAAAGAAGTCATGTCTGCCATATCTAGTTGTATTTTACTGTACATCTGTGAATAGTGAAGTGATTGATCAACATCGTCTCTGGGCTATTAAACAGCTTTGGTACCTCATCTTCTTACTTTTTCACTAAGAAAACTTCCATATTCCATAAACCTTCCAGCTGTATATAGATGTGATTTGGTGAAGCTCATACAAATAAAAGAAAAACTCGAATATACTTTGCAACACAAAGGGAACAATAATCATTTTTTGGAGTTTATATTTCATGTTTTATTTTACATAGTTTATGGAGTGAGATTCAAGCCCCGGACAAGGACAGTGGTGGCATGGTGCATGCATGCATAAAAAATTGTCACTGTCCTGTGTATAAATTACAATAAATCTGAAATGAACTGATTACAAAACATCTTTTATCACAGAAAACCCTTGTATTTTGAAAAGACTACACTATTGTCCACCTGCACATTGCTGATATGTTTGCAATACCAATAATCACTCAGTATTTTGTGTTTATATGCCTTTTAATGTGTTTTGTGCATTCACAATAAGGAAAATAACAGAAAATAAAAAAAAAAAAACTAAAATAGAGCTAAGACACAATGAAACAGAATAATTCATGATTTTTTTCTATAGCACATATTGAGTCGCTGTTGTTCAAAAGTCTGTGGAAAGAAAACGGCTGAGGATGTTGTGTTTGAGTGAGTAAAAGTAATTAGTAGTTTTTACTGTTTCTTGTTGTTAGAAATCAAATCCATTAGTATTCAAATCCATTTTCTGATGAGGCAGTATAGTTGGTGTAGTTTGATGCCAATAAAGAGCTGTGATTTGTATCAATTTTAAATCACCTTCGAATCAACTTTGGAATTCTCCCAGTGCCCCCCTCCCAGGCCTCTACTACAGTAGGCACTTTCCACAGTCATATTTTTCTCTTCATTTCCTGGTCTTTTGCTTTCTAAATTTTACCTTTTGGACACTTTACTTTTTTAAGGTGTTTAAGTGCAGGAGAAACTAATGATTGTAGAAGCTGTACACAACAATTTAGTCTAGCTGTTTCTGGAAATATTGCACTAGCAAACTGTGATGGAGAAAGTCAAAACATTTTTAATAATGGATATCCAGAAAAATGTGGAAATCCCAACTTCTTTAATTGTCTCATTAAGACTTTGTCCTATTGTTTATCTCTTCCTGTGGAAATACTATTGCTATTTTGAATATAACAAATCATATATATATAGTAAGTAAGGCACCCGACCCAACACAGATTGGACACGGGAGGCACGTTTAAAACAAATACTCTTATTTTTCTTCATCTGGAGGGCACGTCTACCCTGTAATCCCTCCAGCCACAACACAGTCCCAAGCACAAATAACAGCCAAGCACTATCCTCTGTCTCTTCCACCACCATTCCTCCTCCTCCTCAAGCTTTGTCCTCCTTCCACCCGACTCTGACCATTGAGTGGTGGTTGCTGGCTCCCTTTTATCAGGCACCTGGAAGTTCTCCAGGTGGTGGATTAGTGACATCCGGCTGCACTTCCAGGTAAGGTGAAACCAGTGCCCAAAAGGGGCCAGCCGCTGCTGTTGCAGCACCCCCTGGTGGCGCCTGTGGAACCCCACAGAGCTGTACAGAACTCCAATCCCCATGAAGCCCTGGGGGAGTCCGAGGCACCACTGCAACCCATGGAGGCTGCCATCCAGTGCCCAGGTGGAGATACTGGGCTTCTCACCTTTGTCCCCCTGGCAGATGTGGTGAAGGGGCGTTCCGACCAGTCATGGGCCCTGGCCATCCACCACAATATCACAATATATATATATATATATATATATATATATATATATATATATATATATATATATATATATATATATACACACACATATGTATATGGTTAAAAAAAATCAAAGGAACACTTTTTAATCAGAGTATAGCATCAAGTCAGTGAAACGTCTGGGCTATTGACCTGGTCAGTTAAGTAGCCGAGGGAGTTGTTAATCAGTTTCAGCTGCTTTGGTGTTAATGAAATTAAGAACAAGTGCACTAGAGGGGCAACAATGAGACGACCCCCAAAACAGGAATGGTTTAACAGGTACAGGGAGGCCACTGCCTTTTTCCTTCCTCATCTTTTCTGACTGTTTTTTCACTAGTTTTGCATTTGGCTACAGTCAGTGTCACTACTGGTAGCATGAGGCGATACCTGGACCCTACAGAGGATGCACAAGTAGTACAACTTCACCAGGATGGCAGGCACATCAATACGTGCCATTGCCAGAAGGTTTGCTGTGTTTCCCAGCACAGTCTCAAGGGCATGGAGTAGATTTTAGGAGACTGGCAGTTACTCTAGGAGAGCTGGACAGGATTGTAGAATGTGTTTAACTCATCAGCAGGACTGATATCTGCTCTTTTGGGCAAATAGGAACAGGATGAGCACTGCCAGAGTCCTACAAAATGACCTCCAGCAGGCAGACCACTGCTGTGAATGACTCTGACCAAACAATCAAAAACAGAGTTCATGAGGGTGGCCTGAGGGCCCAACATCCTCTAGTTGTCCCTGTGCTCACTGCCCGGCACCATGGAGCTCATTTGTCATTTGCCACATAATACCAGAATTGGCAGGTCCACCACTGGCACCCTGTGCTTTTCACAGATGAGAGCAGGTTCACCCTGAACACATGTGACAGACGTGAAAGGGTTTGCAAAAGCTGTGGAGAAAATTATGCTGCCTGTAACATCGTTCAGCATGACCGGTTTGGTGGTGGGTCAGTCTGGGGGAGGTATATCCATGGAGGGACGCACAGATCTCTACAGGCTTGACAACGACATCTTGACTGCCATTAGGTATCATGATGAAATCCTTGGACCCATTGTCAGACCCTATGCTGGAGCAGTGGGTTCTGGGTTTCTTCTGATGCACGACAATGCTTGGCTTCATGTGGCGAGAGTATGCTGGCAATTCCTATTGGATGAAAGAATTGATACCATTGACTGGTCCCACCGCTCACCTGACCTTATGTGTCAGTCCATCCAATGCCGCCAGGTTGCACCTCAGACTGTCCAGGAGCTCAGTGATGCCCTGGTCCACATCTGGGAGGAGATCCCCCATGACACTATTTGTTGTCTCATTAGGAGCATGACACAATGTTGTCAGGCATGCATACAAGTATGTGGGGGCCATACAAACTACTGAGTATGATTTTGAATTGCTGCAATGAAATTTCAAAATGGACTAGCCTGTCGCATCATTTGTTCACTTTGATTTTCATGGTGTCTTTGAATTCAGCTCTCTGTAGGTTGATAATTTTAATTTCCACCAAACGATGTGGCATCCTATTGTTCCTAACACATTACCCAGTCCATAATCGGTAGAGATATCCAGCAGGATTTTTTCCCATTGAGATCTGATGTGTTTTCAAAGTGTTCCTTAAATTTTTTTGAGCAGTTTATATATATTTAATATATTTATTATATATAGTCACACATGTGCATCTAAGTATCACTTTCCAGGCTCATCAGAGGTATGTACTATCATTTTGAGATGAGAGAACACAATCACGCTAACATTATCATCTTTTTCTTCCTATTCCATTGGCTCCAATCCTTCCAGGCCAAGTCTTATAAAGCCAGACATTCCTGGAAGAAGGTGTCTCACTTTGGTACGAGTCAGACCGGAAGACTGAGCTCCTCAAAGCCAGACTCACTCAACTGAGCAGCAATTACATGTTAAAAGAAGGTGATAGCCTGTATTTTCATTATTTGGTGCCATCACGCTGTCATTTTTTTTTCAGCATATTCTTTGAGTTAAACGGGGCGAGCAGGTTGGCATCCCAACATTTCCTTGGTCTTTAGTCCTACACGACCACAAACTGTATAGATAATATTTAAAATGCATCAAAATCTAGATAGGAAACCATGAAACAAAATCTTATCTTACTCATGCATAAATCTGATGACTCTTTAGTGCTTGAGAACTCAGCAATGTCACCAACCTGCTGACAATGCTTCAGAGTGCAATGAGCGTGAGCACACCACCTGCATCACTGTGACCTTCTTAGTATCTGTTGGCTTTCAGATCATGATTGTGATATGGCAAAAATATTGAAATTTCACTACTGTGTTTAATTCTTGGCAGCAAGTATTGGTACACATTTCCAAATGATGTGCAGAAGATTGTTTAACCCTTTTTTATCTGGTTTGTTTATAGACCAAGTTCCATTCCTGTGTAGCAACACCAGCTCTTTTTCTTTTACTTTGATCCAGACTCCACATTTCCAATAGTTTCTTTTATGCTTACAGTACATTTCTCATCCAAAATGAGTCATGACTATATAGTATGCCTCCTCTGCAGTTGCATAATTCAGCCTTCTCATTTAAGTGGTATAGCATGTGCAGCTCATCTGAGAACCTGCTTTGGGTGATTTAAAAAACTCCACCCAGGGCAAGCAGAACTCGATCTTTGATCAACTGCACTTCCTAGAAAGTCCTTTCAAAAGTGGACCTCTAGCTGAAATTTTGGAGGTAGGTCAGTGATAAGAGTTTTGTGAAACTAACACACTTAAGCTTGCCATTGAAACTGTTTGACTTGCAATAATTTTCTTTTAATTTCTTTACTGAGTTCTTAAAGGCTTAAAACTCCCGCACCACTTGTGGAGATTATGAGTCTCACAAGTGTTTTCTTTGAAACGACTGAGATGCAGTATTTTTGTTTTTTTTTTACTTTTCAAAAAATACAGGCTACCGGGCTGGACAAGAACAAGCTCCATGTTCTCAGTTAGTAACTCAGAATGAATTCAAGGAAACCCCTTGAATTAATTATGTAAATGCATCGCTGGTCAGTTTCTTGACTGTTTTAATTATGACTGAATAAAAGAAGTGGTTGACATCACTAAGGATTAAATTAATACATATACGCCAATGTGGACAGGGACGCTGTGCTGTTTTGGGGGCTCACTAGGAGTCCTCTTTTATTTATCCAAATATTCTAATTTACTTTTAAAATAGTAAAAAGTACATTTTACCTTTTAAGTATTTATTAGTTTTCCATGAGTTATCTTTCCTGTTTATAGAGTATATTGCTCAAACAAGTCAAAATTATTATCAAAACAAAACTTGACCAAGTGCCAAAATTGTATAATTATAAACTTTAAAGCAGAGGGAGCGTCACAAATCAGAGCAACCCACACAGATTTTATAATTTTATCATTATTTGAGTAGAACTGGCGCTTTCTTTGTTGGATGACCTTTGCCTCGCTCTTTATGGTTTCAAAGTATTTACTGTAATTCATCCGATGGAGGCTCAGTGATTAGTGATGTTGCCTCGCAGCTCCAGACATTTGCCAATTCACTGTCAGTGGAGTTTGCATGTTTGCTCTGTTTCTGCATGTGATATCTTCAGACACACTAATTCAAATACTTGTTAACTTTATTTTCTAGGTGAACAATTAAATGTATTGCATGTATTATGGAAGATCTATCCCCGACCCCAAAATAACACCAACAAACCCAAAAAAGGTATTTGGAATTAAATTCTGTTAAGCTGGGTTGAATACAGGAAGTAAACCCAAAAAAGTTATCAAACAAGATAGGTCAAGAAAGCACCTTTGACTTTTTAGTAGTCTCCCTTTACAACACTTGCCCTCACTTATAAATCAAGGTGAATAGGATGGACAAGATTGTTGGGCTGACTGGTCTGTTTTTATCACAATTTTTCTAACATTTTAATAATAAAGCCTTTGTCAACCTGTTGGGGAGGCTGCATATTTTCCTAGCCTGGTACCACTCAAGAATTTTTTGCAACATCTCTAACTCTGGCCTTTCTTCTTCTAGGCAGCTGAGTCCTTGCCCTCAATCACCTCTCAAATTTAAGGTCAAAGAGACTTTGCAGGCAGTGACCTTTAAACTCCATCCTAGAGCCGCTTCCAGCCAAGCAGTGGAATCACTTCTGGGATCAAGGCATGAACTAATATTGCTCAAGAAACATCATTCTAGTCTAGTATCCCTTGGTGTTTATGCACCCCTGTGCTCTCGGAAAGTCTTGAAGGTCATTCCAATTTTACTTTTGTGCCGACTACATGTGGCAGCAACATTATTTTTGTAGAAAACGAATCTGGAAACAAATCATAATTAAAGCAACAAGAGGTGGGTCATAGTCAGGAAGTTAAAAAACAACAACAGATCAACGTGCGTGACAAAAATCATAGTCAAATAGAGAGGGCAGGAATACATATACCAATAAAATCACACATTACCAGAGAGGTTGGGAGTTTATACTGATACAGCACTTTGCCGCTCCCACCATACGACAAAGCACCTCAGGATCCCAAATTAGGACCCCGTACAGCAGCCCAGCAGTAAACTAGTTCAAACGGAGGGGAGCAGTGTGAGTTTTGTTTTTTACTGAGGCTGGAGTGCCAATCCAGCCACCAACCACCATGGTTTCCCTACAAATTGGAGGATCTGTTTGCACGGCTTGATGCAGGTTAACATCATACCCAGGACAGAGCAGTGATAAGGGATATAGAGCTTGCTCAAGGAATACTCAACCTGAATTAACCAATGTGTCAAGACTGCATGAATATACCGAAAGGATTTTAAACAAGTTGATACTATGACAAGATGAAAGAGAAAACGTGGGTCTGAGATGCGTCTTTGAACCCATGAAACATCAGCAAAATTTGAAAGGTAATTTATCATTCCAACTAAATTATACAAAGGATAATATGCACAGAAAGAACAATAGGGCAGCCTCCTCTTCATCCACAGTAGAGAGGCTCTTTAAAGGTCACTTCAAAGAGTACTTTTACAGGTACTATAGCCTTCCATGAAGCATGTTGTCAGCCCGGTCACCAAAGAGTCTCCTATAACGGTGGCACTCTCCTAAGAACATCTGCTGGAAACTGGAACAGTCTAAGCAGAGGGATTCTTACACCTTTGTAGTGAATCCCCACCCTTGAACAGGCTGATGAGGCAACCCAGCTAGATATTAACATCCTGTTTGGGATGCATCCTTTCCTGTGCCATGACAGTACCCACAACAGTTCTTAACGGGAAATCTACTTTTACATAATTAAAGCAATGGGTTTCACATACTTTTTTCTACACCCAATAATCACTCAGATTTAAACTGCTATAGATTTTTATTACCTCCAGTAGAACTGATAATGTGGTTAAGAAAACACATTGAATTGCATGGCCTTTGGTGTCTTCAGCCTTTATCATTAGAAACGTTTAGACAACAATGTTTAAAGGGGCAAACAGAAGGATCAGACATCTTTAAAAAGGTATAGCTTATATCTTCTGTTTAGTGTTCAGTTGGATAACCAGAGGCCTTTCAAATTACAGCTTGAAAATCATCACTACTAGGTGCTACAAGTGCTACCTTTATGGATACTAGATTAGATCAAATTCTGTTTTCAAGGTGTGTGCAATGTCCCAAAGTCCTACAGTAACAAATCAACTAACAATGTGATTTCGGTCAGTTATTCAGACTTAAATAAATTATTATTCCTTCAGTTCAATGGAACCTAAAATGAACAAGTTTGTATTGTGCCCATATCAGGCTTAAAATGACAAGGACTAGAAGATCCATATCCTATGCTCCAACTATAAATTTTTGTACTATTTCCCCTTTTTCTTTTCCCGACCCCTAATTCTTGCAGTGATTCATATTAAATGAATGTGCCCTCAAGGATTACATACTGTATCTTTCTGGTCAGATATTGACATACATCACTTTCTTATGGTTTGACTCCCCTTATTGAGCCTTTGGGCTTCATGCTTAAGCTCATTATCGCTCTTACGATTCCAACTTAAAAGATAGACATTTATTACTTGGTTTTCAAATGGGGTATCCCATCAAATGTAATTCCCGTTGGTCATGCATTCTGTTCATACATGTCAGCAGCAAAACCTGATGGTAAATTCAGGAAAAATTGCATTATATACCAGGAGAACATGTAAATGCACTATCATGCAATTGCACATGTCATTTATTTGGTAGAGGACCTGCCAGAGGTGGGAACAGGACGTCTGTTGAACTCTGACTTTTCACTTACACTTTCAAAGCAAAAAGTAAAAAAACTGAAGCAGAAGTTTATTTCAAATCAGTAAGGGAATTTGAATGTATTCTATGAATATGCACTCAGGTATACATACTTCCATAGCTGAGATTACTTTTAAAGGTTATTTTTTTAATATGCTGCATGATCAGATAGATAGATAGATAGATAGATAGATACTTTAATAATCCCAAGGGGAAATTCACATAATCCAGCAGCAGCATACTGATAAAAACAATATTAAAGAGTGATAAAAATGCAGGTATAACAGACAATAACTCTGAATAATGTGTAATGTTTACCCCCCTAGGTGGAACTGAAGAGTCACATAGTGTGGGGGAGGAACGATCTCCTCAGTCTGTCAGTGGAGCAGGACAGTGACAGCAGTCTGTCGCTGAAGCTGCTCCTCTGTCTGGAGATGATACTGTTCAGTGGATGCAGTGGATTCTCCATGATTGACAGGACCCTGCTCTGTGCCCGTCGCTCTGCCACGGATGTCAAACTGTCCAGCTTCATGCCTAAAATAGAGCCTGCCTTCCTCACCAGTTTGTCCAGGTGTGAGGCGTCCTACTTCTTTATGCTGCCTCCCCAGCACACCACTGCATAGAAGAGGGCACTCGCCACAACCGTCTGATAGAACAACAACATTTATTTATATAGCACATTTTCATACAAAAAAAATGCAGCTCAAAGTGCTTTACAAAATGGAGAATAGAAAAATAAAAGACACAGTAAAAAATAAAAATAAGTCAACAATAATTAACATAGAATAAGTAAGGTCCGATGGCCAGGGTGGACAGAAAAAAAAACTCCAGACGGCTGGAGAAAAAAAAATAACAATAATATAATAATATAATAATAAAGAACATATGCAGCATCTTATTGCCGATGTTGAAGGACTCCAAACTTCTAAGGAAATATAGTCAGCTTTGTCCTCTCTTGCACAGAACATCAGTATTGGCAGTGCAGTCCAATTTATCATCCAGCTGCACTCCTAGGTATTTATGGATCTGCACCCTCTGCACACAGTCACCTCTGAAATCATGGGTTCCAGGAGGGGCCTGGGTCTCCTAAATTCCACCACCAGCTCCTTGGTTTTGTAAGTGATAAGTGGTTTGAGTCGCACCGTTTAACAAAGTCCTTGATTATGTTCCTATACTCTTCCTCCTACCCACTCCTGATGCAGCCCACGATAGCAGTGTTGTCAGCGAACTTTTGCACATGGCAGGACTCCAAGTTGTATTGAAAGTCTGATGTATGTAGACTAAACAGGACCAGAGAAAGTATAGTCCCCTGCGGTGCTCCTGTGTTGCTGACCACAATGTCAGACCTGCAGTTCCCAAGACGCACATATTGAGGTCTGTCTGTAAGATAGTCCACGATCCATGCCACCAGGTGTGAATCTACTCCCATCTCTGTCAGCTTGTCTCTAAGGAGCAGAGGTTGGATGGTGTTGAAGGTGCTAGAGAAGTCCAGAAACATAATTCTTACAGCACCACTGCCTCTGTCCAAGTGGGAGAGGGATCGGTGTAGCATGTAGATGATGGCATCCTCCACTCCCACCTTCTCCTGGTATGTGAACTGCAGAGGGTCGAGGGCGTGGTGGACCTGTGGCCTCAGGTGGTGAAGCAGCAGCCGCTCCATGGTCTTCATCACATGTGACGTCAGAGCAACAGGCCGGAAGTCATTCAGCTCACCATAACGTGATACTTTTGGGACTGGGGTGATGCAAGATGTTTTCCAAAGCCTCTGGACTCTTCACTGTTCCATGCTCAGGTTGAAGATGCGCTGTAGAGGACTCCCCAGCTCCAGTGCACAGACCTTCAGCAGTCATGGTGATACTCCATCTGGACCCACTGCTTTGCTGGCACGAAGTCTCCTCAGCTCTCTGCTCACCTGGGTTGCTGTAATTGTGGGTGGGGATGTCTCTCCTATGCTGGTATCAGCAGAAGGATGGGTGGAGGGTGCAGTATTCTGAAGTGAGAGTGGGTTAGGGTGGTCAAACCTGTTAAAGAAGTTGTTCATTTGGTTTGCTCTCTCCATGTCTCTCTCAATGGTGGCACCCCGCTTCGAACTGCAGCTAGTGATGATCTTTATCCCATCCCACACTTCCTTCATACTGTTATTTTGCAACTTCTGCTCCAGCTTTCTCCTGTACTGGTCTTTCGCCACCCTGAGCTGGGCTCGGAGTTCCTTCTGCAGACGCTTGAGCTCATGCTGATCACTGCCTTTAAAAGCCCTTTTCTTCTGGTTCAAAAGGCCCTTGATCTAACTTGGAATCCATGGCTTCTTGTTAGCATAGCAGCGTTTTGTTCTTACTGGAACTACAATGTCCATACAGAAGTTGATGTAGTCAGTAGTGCAGTCAACAGCCTCTTCAATGTTCTCACTATGTGACCCCTGCAGGATATCCCAGTCCGTAGTTCCAAAGCAGTCTCTCAGAGCCTGCTCTGCCTCAGGGGACCACTTCCTGAATGAGCGTGTGGTTGTAGGTAGCTCCCTCACTCTTGGTTTGTAGTGAGGCTGAAGCAGAACCAGGTTATGATTTGCTTTCCCAAGTGCAGGCAGCAGTTTATCAGACATTGCACTCGGTTAAAAGATTTGTGAAATATAAAAAGGATTGATCACTTATATCAGCCACCCATTGTGGCTAAGGTTTTTGCAGAGAAAAATACACTTATGTTACATTCCAAATAAGATGCCTAAACCCTGTGTTTTAAGTCTCCACCTACACTAGCTGATCACTGTCTGGACATTTACAAGTTAGTCTCTGACTCTTTAGACAGGTCAGAGAACGCTGACCATTGGAACACTGCTGCTATAACGTACAGCCTCTGAATCTGCTGGAGGCAAGTGACCATATTATAATTAAAAGCTGACGTTAGCGCCCCATCACTTTCAGCAGCCTAACTCCCTGTTGTAATGTTTATGTTAATTAGCAAGCAACCACACGTCTCTCCCCTTGCAGAATTACAGGGTTCAAGCAAAGCAGTCATTAACCTTAATATGCGTGCGTCTACCTGGTGTTACACAAAGACTGTGCCAGTAATGTCGGGCTGGAGCAGCTCCACTAGATGCAAATGAACACCTAGAGTAATAGCCTGTCATGGCCTCATTATTGCAGGTGTATAATATTTCAGCAAAGATTATTTTGAGGAAAAGCATGGCACAAATTCTTTTTATTCGTAGGAAAGTCTCTCATGATTTCACCACTTTTTTTTTTGGTGAGAAGTAAGATAAGGTGGGATGCATTAATGAAGCATGAATATGCAACCCCTTTGGGTACGGAGCCACAATGAGCCAATGCTGCAAAAGGGGAAGAAGCGTGATTCTTGACTTTCTTGGCAGAAAAATAGTCCTTTAACTTGTGTATGGTGTGCAACACATATTGCAGTAAGAGGAGTTAAAAAATATTTTCATATTATTTTATTACTGAACAAGATATAGCGCCGAAGGTGAATTTGATCTCAGGCAAGAAAAAAGAAAGACATTCAAGGCACTTGAAAAGTCATTTAAAGAGAAAATGATGTTTGTTCTACCTGCAGCTGGAACATGGTGCCCTGCTGCTAACTGAAAAATATTTACTGAAATTGTGTTGTCTTATCAAAGTTCAAACATGGAAAACAAGAAAGAGAGGGAGTGGGAAAGAGAGAAACAAATATGAGAGGAACTGTTGGAGAAGGCAGAATAAAAACACTGCTTAGAGAAACATTCATCTGTTTTCTTCACTCACTTAACCAGTTGCAGGGCACTTTCTCAGCAGCACTGGGTGCAAGGTGGAAGCCAGTTACATTTAGAGTCACTTAATTGAGTCTCCAATTAACCCAATGCACACATTAACAAAGAAGGGAAAATCCCACACAGACACGGGGAGAAATTTCAACCTACAACAAGCAGGCCCAGGACTCTGTCTCAGGACTTTGGAGCTGTGAAGCATATCCAGGGCTAGTATGTAAATTCTGGATTTTGGAGCTAACCACTCTGCCACTTCACCACTTGAAGATGAAATTATAAAAATCATCTGGAGCATATCTTAAGGTAAAGAGAAACAACAGAAGGAAAACTTAAAGGAATATGTTTAACCGAAAAAATGTAACAGCATATACATTTCTAAGCTGTAACATTATTAAGAATCAGTGTATAATGAGCATCACAATATCAGATTAAGACAATTTTCCTTTACAGTAAAGATGAAACTTAATTTTAGATATAGTATAACATATAACTGTTTGTTCCATATAGCCAAGCCCAATATTATAATGGTGGGTAACAATAGGCTTGCATTTCTGCAGCTGGCTAGGTGAGTTGAAGTGGAGTCTTCATCTAACAGTTCCTCAGTTTCCTTTATAATTTCAGAGTATTCACAAAAAGATGTTGTACTTGCTACTCATATTTATTCACAAGTACATCTTCATGAAGAGTAAACATTTTAAAAATTGAGTCTTTAACAAGAGTAACATTATGGTCATTTTTCTTCTGGTGAACGAAGCCTGTAATCGTAAGGTAGTGTATGACAGCTTTCTCCTCCACACCACCCTAACAATGCCCACATTCTTCATGGTTTTTTCATTGTTATCCAAGTGATGTAAGGTAGATGGTCCATGCTCCAATCTTAGAGTGTCTGCATGTGTGTGCCGGTATAAGCCTTATGAAGAACTGAATAGACTGAGATACTGCACTCACTCTATGGATGCAGTTCATGTGGTTTCTCTCACAGTTGAATACATTATAAATCACTTTACAAAACAAACAAGATAACAAGTAAAGAAATCTGTAGTGCAGGAGGCCTGAAAATACCGGTCAGATATAACCAGCCACACCTCTAAACACACATTTGGTACTGGAACCAGGCTTATTAAAGGGGAGGATGGGTGTCTGTCTCCTGCTCTGTTGCCTCAAACTGGTAAAAGAATGATCACAAGCCCTTTGCTGGGTTCCATGCAGTTGGACTTTACACCTATGGACAACAGGGTCCATCCAAAGTGACTTTTAGTTACAGAATGGAAAATATTATTTGTGTGGATGTATCTAAATACTTTGCGGAGTACTGAGCCTTCTTAGGCAAAGTTTATACTTCAAGCAACTCTTGCACCTGCAGATGCTACTGCTACACAAGCGGTTTACTGTTTATACTTGAGTGCATAATTTTTGTAAAAATGGAGGATTCCAGCAGGTAGCAGAGATATCATCACAATGCGAATACGACGTCCGGCTTTGCTGTGTTGAGAATTGCCATAAACAACCATTAAATTCCCAGGACATCTCTGAAAAGGATGGATGTTTAATGATTACATCCATCAATCCAGGGAGGCAGACATTACAGCACACACATACACCAGCGTCATTTTAGCGTCACCAAATCCTCAAACCTGCCATGTCCATGGAAGGAAACTAGAGCACACTGCGGAAACCCACCAGGGAAACATGGAAACTCCAGGCAGGGAACACGATTGACTTGACTCCCTGCGAGTGTTTCCCCCACATGTGTAATTATTAACAGTATTCATTATTTAAATGAAGTTAACGATTTATCTGTAAAATGTAACTTACATGCTTTAACACATTTCATCATGAAGGTGATATCAAGTATAAATCTACGGATTCTAAATGGGCAGAGATCTGGAATATCCTAAATGTAATGTGTTCTGTGTGACAACCACTGCCTGCTGCTCTTGTCAGTGCAAGAGAAAGCCCCAGAAGCACGTAGTGAGGGTCAGTTTTAAGATGATATTTATGACGTAACAAAATAAACTACGTGATTAAAGTAGAATTTTCCACATTAAATCACGACATAGACTTGTTTTCTTCTTCACTGTGTCCCCGTTTTTTTTTCTCTGCAGCTCAAATGCATTCTGATGCTGATGTGAAGGTGCAAAAAAAAAGCATAGAAGATGGTATGTGAGACTTTTAAAATGTATCACATCCTTACGATGGGGAATACGCGAGGCTTGAATTGCCTATACAAGAAATAGATGAAGACGAAATAGATGAAGACAAGCACTGTAGATACATCTGTATATCATCCACATTTTATCACGTTCCAACTTGAACACACTGTGCCCCCAAATTTTTTGCTGGTACTGCAACTTGCGCATGTGTTGTGTTAATTTCTGAGGACGTGCTCGGAGGACATGTCAAATGAATGCTGGGTATACGTGGCAGTCATGATGTGTTCGCATACTTGTTCTGAACATGAAGTATAAACCGGCAGTGGCTTCCACACTCTAAATATGTAGGCCTTCCCAGAGATATCCACATGGGTATGGCAGCAATATATCCCATCAAGTGGAGTGATCAGAAGAGCAATATCTGAGTAATAAACTATTAGTGGATTTCTATATTATTCCTAAACTGCCTGTTAAGCAAAGGTTGTTTTTAAGCATAACATAATACCTGGGTTAAAGGTCAATGATGAACTTTGTAAACTTGTAATCGGATATAATGTCATGTGTGCTGGACAATTAGGTACACACAGATAATGAGATGTCACATGAAGAGCATTTGCTGATAAAGAGGCTCAGTAAGTCATACCCCAGAGACCCAAATGGATAATGATGGCATCTTTCAAGCAATTAATGAGAGCTTCTATTCAAAATAAATTCAACTGTCACCTCCAGAAAACCTTCTCCCAGATCACATGGATATGTGGGGTCTTAATATTCAACACCACAGTACTGAAAATGGCTACAATGAGCTGTGTCCAGAATGTGTTTGGTATCTTTCATGAAAGTACTTCCATGGTAGAACACTAACAGTCAAGTTAAAGAAAAAGGATTTGTCTGGGGTGTACTGCAAGGCCAAAAAGGCAGCATCTAATTTTGATATGTATGATGCAGCCAAGATAGTATTAAGTACAGGCGTCCTGTGGGTTGGATCCCTGCTGATTATGTGTGAGGTTGCCTTTTTGGGAGTTTATAGTCAAATCTAAGCATTCTGGGTGAGAATCAGCATTACAGCAATGAATATTTGGTCCTCTTCTGGAAAAGGAATGGTATCGTTTCTATATATTCAGGAGTTTCAGTGCCCTAAGGCTTTGTTTTTAAGGTAGTGTTGAGACAGTTGTGAGACTGCTGATTGGCACGGTGGGTAAAGTGACAAATTATAGTGGTAATATTGGGGGGGTGGGGGAATTCCTATTCCTCATCTGTTCATAAAAGTTTTTTGTAATGACAGAAAGAAAGCAATCCAGTCATGGGTAAAAACAGTCAAGCCAAACCTGTGTCGAGTTACTGGGCTGACTTTCTGAGGCAGAGTGATGAGATCAGCACTCTCGAAGGATTTTGAAGTAAAGTCCCTCCAGTGTAAAAGTGGTTTGGACTTCTCATGTGGATATCTCCTAGGCACTTCACACGGGAAGTGTGTCAGGCACAGCCCAATTGGAGGAGACCCAGAACATGTTGGTCGAATTAGATCTCACAGCTGGCCTGGGAGTGCCTGGAATTTCCCTAGGAGGTGCTGAGGACTGTTGCGGGGGGTAGGGAAGTCTGGTCTGCCCTGCTTAGCTTGTTGCCTTCATGAAGTGTGCCAGGAGAAATGGATAAAAGTGAATGAATACGAAATAAAATCCCTCTGAAATAACAAATGTTTCAATGGGGCATGACAATGGGTAGCTTTTGTTATGACTAAAAGAAAACTTGCTGAAGTTCTCTTACTATGCTAAAACAAAAACCCTTCAAAAGATTTTTAGCAAATAATACGGCCAAAACTGAAGTTCTTTCTATGAAAGAAAGTGAATTAACTGCTACTTATATGAAGCTTTCTAGAAAAACATCCACAAAAACCGTGCATGATCACAATCTAAAAGTAATCTCTAACACACATTGATGAAAAAATGCTTTGATAAACAAGAAAATAATGACATTCTGTACACAAATGAATATTTCAATTTTAGTAGGATGGTACAGTGATTATTGCTGCTGTCTTGGCCTCTCATTGTCTGTGTGGAATTTGTATGTTCTGTCCA
The DNA here is from genome assembly GCF_016835505.1 of Polypterus senegalus. NCBI lineage: Eukaryota > Metazoa > Chordata > Cladistia > Polypteriformes > Polypteridae > Polypterus > Polypterus senegalus. The sequence continues at coordinate 34,230,882 of NC_053167.1, forward strand.
TGTCTGCAGCTGTTTTCCTCCCACGTCTAGTGTGCTACTCCAGGTTAATAAGTGATTTTGGCGCAGTTTGAGTGTAAGAATTTGAGTGAGTGGGTCTGGTAATAAGAGTGACACACTCTCCAGAGCCTCTTCCTGCCTTGCACCAAATCTTATGACCTTAATTTGGGATTATGTGAGTATGAGAATCTCATGTTATGTATCAAACATGTTCATTTAAATGGTCACAGGAAAGGCTGGTTCTCACTGTGCATTTTTCCCAGCTTTCCCAGGATATTCATGCACTACTAGCAGGGTTGGTTTAACTTGTCCACAATACTGTTATAGAGAACCGAGGGTTAAAAAAATGACAGGATAATTGGGTGGGTTAAGGTATGTCACACACACAAGTGTCAAGTATGCCTCATGGGTGTAACTTTGAATAGCAATATGTTCTGGGTTCTGGTGTGACATTGCAGTTAGCACAATTTCTAATCCTTTTAGAATAGAGGAGAACAACTCAGAAGACTTCTGACATTACTTCCACTTTGGATGTCTGTCCTTCCACTTTTTCCAGTACTTAAACTGTCATCTGACGGGAAGTAGCCATTTATTGTGGAGCTAGCCTCTGAAGAAGACAGATCTTCACACTCCCAGAAGCTATTCTAAAGCTACAGTAAATTGGGTGTCCTCTGGAGGCCCAATTCTTCTTTACTTCCCTTTTGATTTATCCACAGATGTGTGTGTTTTTTCAGTGCAGTCAAAACTACAATTGGGGCCTTCAATTTAATTTTAACACAGTTAATAAAATATTTTTTAAAGACAGATACATTGTTTCCTAATTTATTTGAAAAAGTATTGCCAGACCCTTTGCAGCCACCTCTGCTGAGTTCTACTGAGATTCTGCTTTCCTTTTAGATAGAGCTGATCTTTCACAATAAACAATTAAACACACAATCAACCACTGATTTTGGAAATGTCACTCTGAAAGTATCCAGGGTTAGGTTTTGCCTTCTACTCAAAGCAAGCTTGGACTGAATGAAGCCCAGTAATGGGTAATGTAACCATAATGGGATGCCAATGAGCCCCAAACCACAGACACAACCTCACCCAACACAACTTTGGGAAATGAAAATAAAAGGTTTTTATTTGCCATCAATACCTTTCTGTAGTAGCACCAGCCACAATACACAAATAGAAATTATTCTACTTCCTCCTCGAGTACAGCACCCTGTCTTGCAACTCTGCCTCAATAAAAAGAGGCTGCGGGCAACCTTTTTGTATTCAACCTGGGAACTGCTTCCAGTGCCACAGCTAGGTTATCTGGAGCATATCAGGTTGTGTGGAAACCAGGACAGTCCTCCCATGGCAGAACCTTCTGGTGACACCCAAAGACTATCACATGGCTGTGTTTCCAAACTCCCATGATACCCAGCAGGTATCCTAATCAGGTTCAGCCCTGAGGAACAGTGCAGCCTGTCGTGTGGGGAATGAACTGCACCCTGCATGCATGTTTGTCCAGTCCATCCATTATGGCTTCCTGGCCAGGCAAAAGAAAGTCATTCTCTATCCACCCAAGATGGCTGTCCCTCTTACCATGGCACTTAACATATCCAGTGCTTACAATACCAACATCACAACCTCTGTCATCTCTTACTGATTTTGAGCTGCAGTTAGATGTTTACCGAATTCAATGTCACTGGTGTCTAAAGCCTATCCTGGTATGAATGAATGATGGATGAATGGATAGTTATGACCTTTATTACCAAGCCCACTTAATCCAGTTTAGGGTAATGGGGGTCATTACATGATGAATGAATGATAGACATGAATGAGCGCAGTCGTCCTATGTTTTCTACCCAAAGAAACCCTTTAAAACTGAAAAAAAAAGTATTTAGTGATTTTTGCAACTGAAAAATCACCTGCAAAACAAATGTATGTGTCAGTTTGTGAAATTGTATGCAAATTGAAACTAGTCTGTCTCGCTCATAACTATGTCCCAGTAACATCAAGAATAAGGTAGGACATAACTTTAGATTGAGCACCAACCTACTGTAGAGCATACTGACATGTTCAATACACACACTCTGACAAAGCCAGTTTAGAGCTGACCATTTATCTATCATGCATGTCTTCGTAAGGTGGAAGTAGTAAAAAAAAAATGTATAAATAAATAACGTGCAAAAAGGAGGAGAATATGCAGACTCCAAGTTTAGAAAATGAACCATGGACTCCACATCTCTGGGCTGGCAATGCTAACCACTGTGCCACCAAGCTAACAATTTTTAAAATATATTTTTAGTAGTAGTAATGAGAGGAGGTAGAAGAGGTCACCTGCTATTATGGTTAGTACATTTTGGTTAGTACTTTTTGAAATCTTTCACTTTTGCTGTCTTTCTTTTTCTCAATTTAGAAAGCAACATAAGGATTTTTAAACTCTTGAAAAATGCCAGATGTCCATGCCTATAAAGTAATTTGAAAGTTCATTTTATCAAATTATGTCTGAACTTTAAATTCTGTCAGAGATCTCAGCTGGCTGCGGACCAGTAGAAGCAGAAGAATATCAACAAACCAGTAAGTCACAGAGGGGAGCTGAGCCTGGAACCGTTAACCTTGGGCAAAACATTTCACCCCCGCATTCCGAGTTGGCCGGCAATGGTCAATTAGTCTGAAAATATAATGGAAGTGGGAATGGGGGAAGCGCGCAGGTTACATAGTATCAGTTACATTATTTTCTTTTACAATTTTATGTTTGCTGTTAGAGGTGGGGGTGAAGGTGGGGGTTAGCAGTTAAGAAGCTTGCATGATTTCATTCACGTCTGAGATCTAATTGCACATGGAGAGCAGTCACTGCCTCTTTGTAACAAAGGAAAAGCAGAACGTGTGATTACAGAACAGACTGCTTAATTACTGCTTAACGAGCTTAGCTGGAGGAACCACTGCAATTAGAAGGGTGAAAGTTTATTGTGTCTGCTCAAACTTGACTGAGATCCTTCAGAGAGATCACCTCCATTGCCACCTCACTCAGCCTCTCGGCCCTCTCAGCCCATAGACCAATTCAGTTTCATAGTTCAGAAGAAACAGAAGAAAAAAGAGCTTTACAAAACTCTACATTTTCCCCGATAGCTATTCTTAGTCCACCTCTAGGCCTGGGGTTGATTAAAAAAAAAAAAGGTTTTCAGTATATTCAGTGTCATTACCCTCACTCATATATCTAGATGTCTATTGACTCAGTAGTTTTTAACTAATTTAGTTTCTTTACTCCCCCTTGGGTCATGACCTTGTCGTGGTGGAGGGACGTATGATTCAGTGGTTAGAAAAATGGGCTAAAGGATGTGGCTAGACAAAGATTCATCCAAAATCAGCTTCCCATAATAGTTCTCACTTTAACCAATCACACTTTGCATAGAACAAAAATATTGACAGCCTTGAGCCTGGTCTAGGAGGGGAGTACATTAGTGTTTACCTAGCAGCTAGGCGATACAGCTTGAACAACCCATTGTTGGACTCCAGAATGTCTCAGAGGATTATTGAAAGAATAAATAAACTAGGAGATGGTTTATATGAAACATAAACATGGTCAAATAATGTAAGGGTCAATGCCAAGAGACTGAACTTGAAAAAAACAGCTAAATTCAAACAAGGGACAAGATGTTAATCTTAAATCAGGAGCAAAATGACGTTGAAATCAAAAATACAAACCTACCACTACAGTCTGCTGGGATTAGAAACGAACTATGCTACAGACGGATGTTGTTGATTGTATATCCACTGAGGGATAATGCAGGCTTTGAATGTCATGTTTATATACCATCACTGCTATGACGTCAACAGTGAGATGGTCTCCGTCATGTGGAGTGACCCGACATTTGCGCAATAGACATATGAGCGCCAACAAAATAGCACCCATTAAAACACGGCGTCAAAATCGTGCAGACAAAATCGCGAAAGTTTCATTAAATATGAATTACTAGTTTAAAGCATATATAATAATGTTTATTTTAGAAGTCAATATTATGAGACACGGTACACAGATAGTCCTTAAGATCACGCCCTGCATATGTAGGAAGAATTGCAGCAAGACGTCTTGACAGTTGAGCGTATTTAGACTTGCTGGCTGTCTGACTGCTGGTAATTCCGCTTTGTTATGCCAACCCTCGACTGAGTTATTTGTTCGCGGTATGCCATCAGCAGTTATAACAGTTATAACCTAGCACATAATGTGTACATAATGCACACATACACGTCCCACTCTCTTGGCCTCTCTCGCAATTTTGTCGTGCGATTTTGTCGGCGCACATTTGTCAAAAACCAGTTAGCAAGTTTGTCGCCGCTCATTTGTCTGTCGCGGTTTTGTCGGCGCTCATATGTCTATCGTGTTTTTGTCAGTGAACCGTCATGTGGCATGTCCAAATGGCTTAGGATAAACAAAGAAAATAAAATGTACTTCAAAACAAACTTTGTTAGAACAAATGAAAAGAAAAAGTATACCACAAAAGCAGAAAATATGCAATGCTGTACTGCACATTCAACTTCTTCCTTTTCTTTTGGCTGCTCCCGTTAGGGGTTGCCACAGCGGATCATCTTGTTCCATATCTTCCTGTCCTCTACATCTTGCTCTGTCACACCCATCACCTGCATGTCCTCATCACATCCATAAACGTTCTCTTAGGGCTTCTTCTTCTCCTCTTACCTGGCAGGTCAACCCTTAACATCCTTCTCCCAATATACTCAGCATCTCTCCTCTGCACATGTCCAAACCAACGCAATCTCGCCTCTCTGAATTTGTCTCCTAATTGTCCAACTTGAGCTCACCATCTGATGTACTCATTTCTAATCCTACCCATCCCTATCCCACCCAATGCAAATCTTAATATCTTTAACTCTGCTACTTCCATCTCTGTCTCTTGCTTTCTGGTCAGTGCCACCGTCTCCAACCCATATAACATAGCTTGTCTCACTACTGTCCTGTAGACCTTCCCTTTAACTCTTGCTGATAACCGTCTGTCACAAATTACTCCTGACACTCTTCTGCACCCATTCCACCCTGACTGCACTCTCTCTTTCACCTCTTCCACAATCACCATTACTCTGTATTGTTGTTCCCAAGTATTTAAACTCATTCACCTTCGCCAGATCTACTCCTTGCATCATGTGCTTTCTCCAGGTCCACAAAGACGCAGTATAACTCCTTCTGGCCTTCTCTATACTTGTCCATCAACATCCTCAGAACAAACATCACATCTTTGTGCTCTTTCTTAGCATGAAACCATACTGCTGCTCACTAATCATCACCTCACTTCTTAACCTAGCTTCCACTACTCTTTCCTATAACTTCATGCTGTGGCTCATCAATTTTAACGCCCTGTAATTATTACAGTCCCCCTTATTCTTAAATATCGGCACCAGTACAGTTATTCTCTTCTCCTCAGGCATCCTCTCACTTTCCAAGATTCCATTAAACAATCTGGTCAAATACTTCACTGTCATCTTTCCTAAACACCTCCATGCTTCCACAGTTATGTTATTTGGACCAACGGCCTTTCCGTTTTCATCCTCTTCATAGTTGTCCTTACTTCCTCCTTGCTAATCCATTGCACTTCCTGATTCACTCCACATTATCCAACCGTCTCTCTCTCTGGTTCTCTTCATTCATAAGCCTCTCAAAGTACTCATTCCATCTGTTCAACACACCCTCCTCGCTTGTAAGTACATTTCCATCTTTATCCTTTATCACAGGTCCTTTTCTCCCTCCTTAGTGTCCAACCTCTCATACAATTCATCACACACCTTTTCTTTAGCCTTCACCACCTCTCTCTTCACCTTGCGCCTTATCTCCTTGTACTCTTGTCTACTTTCTGCATCTCTTTGACTATCCTGCTTTGTCTTTGCCATCCTCTTCCTCTGTAAACTCTCCTGTACTTCCCCATTTCCATACCAGGTTTCCTTTTTTTCCTTTCTCTGTCCAAATTTCGCACCAAACACACTTCTTGCATGCACCCTTACTACATCTGCTGTAGTTGCCCAACTGTCTAGTAACTCTTCACTGCCACCCAGTGCCTGTCTCACGTCCTCCCTAAACACAACGTTGCAGTCTTCCTTTTTCAAATTCCACCATTTGATCCTTGGCTCTGCCCTCATCTCTCTTCCTCTTCTTGATCTCCAACATCATCCTACAGACCACCATCCTATGCTGCTTAACTACACTTTCCCCTGCCACCACTTTGCAATCTTCAATCTCCTTCAGATTGACTCTTCTGCATAGGATGTAATATACCTGTTCGCATTTTCCTCCACTCTCGTATGTCACCCTATGTTCCTCCCTCTTCTTAAAATACATATTCACCATAGCCATGTCCCTCCTTTTAGCAAAATCCACTATCATCTGACCTTCTTCATTCCTCTCCTTGACACCATACCTGCCCATCACCTCCTTGTCTCCTCTGTTCCCTTCACCAACATGTCCATTGAAATCCGCTCCAATCACCACTTTCTTTTCCTTGGGTACACTGTCCATCAATTCATCTAACTCACTTCAAAAATCTTTTTTCTCATCCATCACACACCCAACTTGCAGGGCATATGCACTAACAAAATTCCTCATTACACCTCCAATTTCCAGATTCATAATCATTACTCTGTCTGACACTCTTTTCACCTGGAAAACACTCTTGACATACTTTTCCTTTAGAATAACCCCTACCACATTTCTCCTCCTGTCCACACCATGATAGAACAATTTGAATCCACCTCTGATCCACCTGGCCTTACTCCCTTTCCATTTAGTCTCTTGCACGCACAATATATCAACCTTCCTTCTCTCCATCATATCTGTTAACTCCCTCCCCTTACCAGTCACACTGACAACATTCAAAGTTCCTACCTTCAGTTCCACTCTCTTTACCTTCCTCCTCTCCTCCTGTCTCCAGACACATCTCCCCCCTCTTCTTCTCCTTCTTCAGCCAACCATAGCCCAATTTCCACCAGCACCCTGTTGGCTAACAGTACAGGTGGCGGTCATTGTTAACAGAAAATGGGTGTCTGCAACAATTGATCTATGCCATCTCTGGACTGGTTTAACCACCATGGCCAACAGTATCAAGAAACTGAGAAATACCCACATAATGTCTGAAGCATCAGGCTGCCAGTGACTACAACAAGTAAATGGCTTATAACTTTTATGAAACTGCCCAGCATAGCAATTTATTTCAATAAATATTTTCTCCACTAGAAATTATGAATAGTTTAGATAATCATATTGTAGCGACCCGGCAGTCAGCGCTGCCGGAGTGATGCATTGTGGGAAGGTTGTACGATCACTGCTTTTTATAATGTTTCCTGTTGTATTTATTAATGTCTTAACTTGTAAATAATTGTTGTGTTTGTGTTCAATTAGTTGGGTGGGTTTGGGTCATCGCCGTCCGGGGTTATTTATTTTGTAAAAAGTACCGGTTATGTGAAATGTGTCTTCGTGCATGACCTTGACCATGGCAGTGCAATAATGTCGAGCTTTGTTTACTGGCTATCTGTGAATAAAGAGATACAACAGGACAGAGCTGTTATTCATTGCTAAGATTTTATCTAAGCAATTAATGCCGAGACACTCGGAGTCGTGCGGTGTATGGGACACGAGTGCTCGCTACTTGAGAAGCTGGGTACAGCTGCGTGCTGCCGAGACACTCGTAGTCGTGCGGTGTATGGGACACGAGTGCTCGTTACTTAAAGAGCTGGGTACAGCTGCGTGTTTAACGCTGGCAATCCGCTAGCCGACAGCTTGGGAAAGGTGCACGGCAGCGATCGGCTTTGAAAAACTTCAAGACTCGACCCCAGGTCGCTACATTGGTGTCAGAAGTGGGAGACCAGGCTGTTTAGAAGACGCCGCTATGGAACAGAGTCTTGAAGAATTGAGCGCGCCATCTTAGAGAACAGCGCTACGATAGAGCCTGATCAGCGGAGCTGTGCGGAGAAAAGCGGCAGACCGCCTGATGGTACCAGTATTCCCCGGACAGTGTTGCGATCTTCTGAGCACACCAGAGGGGCCGCCGGCTGCCGCAGCGATACCCCAGGTTACCAGTCGGACGGTCCGCTTCTCACGGTCACCTGCTAAGCTGCCGCGATACAGCGGATTGACTCCTTTAGAACCATACCTCGCACAAGTGGATCTGGCCGCGATACACAATGAGTGGAACCGCGAGGAAGCTGCACACACTTGGCCCTTGCCTTGGAGGGTCCCGCACTTCAAGTACTCATTGATCTGTCATCGGAAGAGTGTCGTGATCTTCAGGCTCTCACCGCTGCTCTCACCCCCGCTTTGGACAAAGAACTTCAGCAGAATGCAACAGAGACAAGCTGACTAGCCGACGTCGGCATGAAGGTGAGAGTATAGGAGCCTTTGCCGCTGACGTCAGGGTATATACACGAAAAGGTTACCCTACTTTCTCGACAGCAGTGAGGGAAGAACTCGCCTTCATGCTTTCGCGGGCCTCACACCAGAACGCCTGTCGCCAGCATGTCTGTCTATCGTCACCCCGAGATTTGAGCGAGGCACTAAAAGAGGCTGAGCGGGTTGAAGACGTACTACAGGCTGAGTCACCGACAAGACGAACGCCACGACCGAAGTCGACTAACAAGAGCCGCTGAACGAAGGGCGGAAGGGGACCTGTCTGAGGCAGTGGAGGTCAGCCGCGCCCAATCAACATCAACCCCCGACAGAGACAACGAGTGGACTGCTGTTTTCGATGCGGAGAACCAGGGCACTTTGCCAGGGATTGCCCTGCCCCAAGTCCGTTGCCTCGTACAGCATCACCGCAGGGAAACGACATCGGGTGAGGCCGTGAGGGGACCCTCGCCCGCTTTTCAGCACCCTCAACAAAGACTGCTTCAAAGTTGGGCGCTGTGGATTTTCCACTGGACTATACCTAGACTGCACTATTGATGGACGGCCATGCAGTGCCTTAGTGGACACGGGTCCACTATTTGTTTGCTAAGAAAAGGAGTGTTGCCAGAAACAGCTAGTCTTCTTCCCGAGGGCTGGACCCCACAAATAGCTTAACTACGACGGTTACGGGTGAACGGACAGTAATGCCCGGAAAGAAACTGTTATCTGTGGTGGTAGGGACGAGCCAGACCAACCACGAATTCTGGCTTGCGGACATTAAAGACCAGTGCATTATTGGGTTGGACTTGTTGGCCCACTGGGGAGCATGTGTTGATGTGTCTAGGGCCGTCCTCTGCCTAGGTAATGAGACTGTGTCGCCCAATCGGGCTGGAACCGCCCTGGAAGGGCTGCTGGCTTGGATTTGCCTGGATACCACGGGTCACCGCTCCCGACCGCTGTTCGAAGATGCAGAGACTCAAGGGGACCCCAGGAGAATGTTGCAGCTCAGACCAGTGCTTCCCAACGGTTTTCCTCACGCACCACCCATCAGCTGAGACAGTTGCCGCTGTAGAGGAATTGGGCGTCGAAGTGGGGAACATCTGAACGCCACAGCAGGAGCAACTTCAACAACTATTGAGAGACTTTGTGGACATTTTTGCGGCTCGAGAGGAGGACTGTACTAGAACAATTTAGTGAAACACCACATAGACACTGGCCATGCCGATCCCATTCGCTTGCGCCCCACCGATTACCTCTTGCGGCCAAGCTGCCGAGGAAATGATTTGTGAGATGGCAGCCAACGACGTTATTGAGCCTTCGGACAGCCCCTGGGCTGCACCAATGGTCATGGTACGGAAGAAAACGGGGTTGGCGCCTGTGTGGACTTTCGGAGGTTAAACGAAGTCACTCGAAAAGACTCATACCCACTGCCACGCATCGATGATGCATTGGATTATGTGGCTGGATCCTGTTGGTTCAGCACCTTGGACTTGCGCAGTGGGTATTGGCAAGTGGAACTGGCACCAGAGGACCGACACAAAACCGCATTCACCATAGGACAAGGGCTGTGGCAATTCAAGGTGATGCCGTTTGGACTGTGTAACGACCGCCACCTTTGAAAGACTGATGGAGCGGGTCCTAAAAGACATTCCCGAACCCGATGTGTGGTCTATCTGGACGATCTGCTAATCCATGCCAGAGACTTTGATCAGGCTGTCCACAATTTAAGGGAAGTCTTGACAGCCATTCAGAAGCGCCGGGTTGCGGTTGAACCCCAAATGTAACCTCCTCTCCGACAGACTCAGTTTCTGGGACATGTGGTTAGCGAGAGTGGAGTGGCTACCGACCCAGCAAGGTGACTGCCGTGAGCAACTGGCCCCCACCAGCCAACATCACCGAAGCTGCGGAGCTTTCTGGGCTTAGCCTCATACTACCGGAGATTCGTGAGAAACTTTGCAACCATTGCTAGCCCCTTGCACCAACTGACGAGTAAGGGCCAACAGTTTGGGTGGACGGAGGACTGCGCCGCCCTTTTCAACAACTAAAAGCTGCTCTTACCAGTGCACCTGTCCTGGCTTACCCTGACCCCAACCAACCCTTTATTTTGGACACTGACGCTAGTAATGTGGGGGTTGGCGCAGTACTCTCCCAGAGGGGAGACCGAGAGAGAGTGGTGGCCTACTATAGCTGCAGCCTCAGTCGACCGGAGAAAAATTACTGCGTTACCGGCGGGAGCTATTGGCAGTAATCCTGGCAGTACGACACTTCAAGCCTTACCTTTTGGGCACTAAGTTTACAATTGAACTGACCATGCTAGCCTTACATGGCTGTTAAACTTCCGCAACCTGAGGGCCAGGTGGCAAGGTGGATAGAAATACTTCAGGAGTATGATTTCGAGGTGCAACACCGACCAGGACGGCAGCATGCAAATGCTGATGCCCTCTCCAGGCGACCATGCGCCCTCGACGACTGTCGATATTGCCGCCGGCAAGAAGAAAGGGGTATGGGACCATCATCATCAGCAGCCGGGCTAGAGGACACTGATGGAGCAGGGGAACCATTCACCATCGACCAGTTACGGCAACTACAAGCAGACGACCCAGTGCTAGAGGAGGTAAGGGGTTGGCTGGAGACCCAGGAATGCCCCGATTGGCAAACCGTGTCTTCCCAGGGGCCGGAACTCAAGTTGTTACATTCGCAGTGGGGCAGCCTGGAGTTGCACGATGGTGTGATCTACAGAAGATGGCAGGCACCAAGGGGGGGAACTGACCGCTTGCAACTTCTGGTTCCCCAGGCTTTACGTACAACGGTCCTCCGTTGGGTTCATGGAGCAGCTGGATCTGGGCACTTTGGAAATGCAAAGACAGTGCGTCGGCTGCGGCAGCGATTCTATTGGCCGGATGTCGACAAGATGCGGAGATGCACGCCCACTGCTGTGACGCTTGTACGCGCAGAAAGGACCTGGCAACGCCTCACGCGCCACTACAACAGTATCTTGTCGGGCTCCCATGGAGAGGATTGGGGTAGATGTACTGGGTCCTTTCCCTATCACCGAGGCAGGAAATCGCTTTGTTTTGGTGGCGATGGACTACTTTACTAAATGGCCGGAGGCATATGCCATTCCAGATCAAAGTGCCTCCACAGCCGCCCAAAAATTGCTGGATGAAATGTTCACTCGATTCGGGGTGCCGAATGAACTGCACAGCGATCAAGGGCGGAACTTCGAGAGCCGTTTGTTTAAAGAGGTGTGTCAGCGGCTGGGGGTGAAGAAGACCCGAACCACTCCCCTTCACCCTCAAAGCGATGGACTGGTCAAACGGTTTAACCGCACCCTGGCGCCCAACTTGCCATCCTCACTAGTCAACACCAGAGAGACTGGGACCAACATTTGCCTCTGGTCTTGTGGGCGTATAGGACGGCCGTTCAGGAATCGAGTCAGTGCACACCGGCGGGCTGATGTTCAGAAGAGAGATGCGACGCCGGTGGACTTGGTGTTTGGCTCGCCCTGAACCTGAGCTTGTTGGCGGTCACGAGACGGACTATTTCCGACGATTAAAAGAGCGGCTGAACACCGTGCATCAACTGGCCAGGGAGGCACTAGCGGGAGCTGGAGCCCGTCAGAAACGGGCATATGACATTCGGGCTCATGGTCCAACTTTCAAACAAGGGGACAAAGTGTGGGTCTTTTGCCCACAAAGGAAATGGGGGTTGTCCCCAAAACTGACACACCATTGGCAGGGACCGGGAGAAATTCTGGACATGATTTCGGAAGTTGTTTTTCGAGTCCGAATGCCTGAGGGGGCAGACGGGTGGTGCTACATAAAGATCGTTTAGCACCATACCACCCATTGGCCCCAGCACCAGAAGGAATTGGAACTCAAAGTGGCTCTCCAACCTCCACACTCGTGTCGAGACAGACATTGAAAGTCTCCGGACTGAACCTGACACGAGTAGTGGCGAGTCAAGCAGGCCAAAGCGTGTTCGTCACCGACCGGATATTTATTAGACTTTGAATGTAACGACTAGGGTTGTGAGGACACTAAACCCTCTTGGGAGGGGGCTATGTAGCGACCCGGCAGTCAGCGCTGCCGGAGTGATGCATTGTGGGAAGGTTGTACGATCACTGCTTTTTATAATGTTTCCTGTTGTATTTATTAATGTCTTAACTTGTAAATAATTGTTGTGTTTGTGTTCAATTAGTTGGGTGGGTTTGGGTCATCGCCGTCCGGGTTATTTATTTTGTAAAAAGTACCGGTTATGTGAAATGTGTCTTCGTGCATGACCTTGACCATGGCAGTGCAATAATGTCGAGCTTTGTTTACTGGCTATCTGTGAATAAAGAGATACAACAGGACAGAGCTGTTATTCATTGCTAAGATTTTATCTAAGCAATTAATGCCGAGACACTCGGAGTCGTGCGGTGTATGGGACACGAGTGCTCGTTACTTGAGAAGCTGGGTACAGCTGCGTGCTGCCGAGACACTCGTAGTCGTGCGGTGTATGGGACACGAGTGCTCGTTACTTAAAGAGCTGGGTACAGCTGCGTGTTTAACGCTGGCAATCTGCTAGCCGACAGCTTGGGAAAGGTGCACGGCAGCGATTGGCTTTGAAAAACTTCAAGACTCGACCCCAGGTCGCTACAATATTCAACAGGTACTTTTTAGACCAGGGTAAATGGACAATGAGGCAGTGCAAAATTGTCAGTAGTAGTATGAAGTCAACACCAAACACGAATATCAATGAAACTTGGCAGGTCAGAATCTACCAAACAGGCATCAGTTTCACTGCCTTTGTCAATGTCTGTTGACCAATACACATCATTATCACTAACGCTCGATTCAGATAAAGGTCCAATTTCAGTGTGTTCTAAAACTGGCTTTACGGCATTTCTTTTGCCATTTTGGTTAAAGGCCCCACTTCACTCATGAATATTAGTGAGATATCATAGTATCATAGAGGTACCACAGAATAGCAGAACACATAGAAATGTTCATTTTTTTGCAGCTTGATGTTATTTCATCCACTAAATGGCAGCAGAATCTTGTCCTGAGAGTAATGCGATATTAGCGCTTTACAGCACATCATCACACATCACCCTAAGTCTTACCAGGCTTACCTGTATTTACATTAAATTCCAAGCCTGAGTCAGACTCAGAGTTAATGCCAAAGACGTTAATTACAGAGAAGAGAACAGTGGCTGTTGTCTGTACATGCATGTTTAACTTAATAGGACTGATACTTAAAAGGAAACAACTTAGTGGTTCTATGTTTTACGGGAATTCTTCAGTATCCAAGCAGAGAATGGTGGAGAATTCCAAAGATAAAAATTTAGGAAGAATGTCAAGCCTTATCCAAAGGTCTAAGATGAATTCCTATAGTACTTCTTAGCGAGTCACAGAGCACCTTTGATGTACATCACGCTCCAAAACAAACTTGCTAAGAAGTGTTATTGGTACAACAGCACCTGGAACTACAGATTAATTAATCTCCTTATATTCATGACATCATATCTTGAGGCCACTTCTGTTGAAAAAAGGAAGAAGAAAAAGAAAGGGATTTAGCAATTAGCTCTTCACAATGTACTGCTAATCTGACTCAGACATTCAGAACATAGGTTTGGAAGTCCCAGGATTTCCATTCAGGTAGAAAGGGGGTACAAAGTAGTTTAACTGCAGAAGAAAATCTATCACATCTTTTGGGAGATCAGAGAAGTGCAGTATGGATAGACCCTCATCTTAGTAATGGAGAGGGATGCGAGAGGTTGCTTTCGATTCACTGTTGTTACTTGTCATGGTGGCAAAATTCATCCGGGAAGAAAAAGGAGAGTATTGCGTTCAACTCAGTTCAGCCTCTCCATGACTAACTAATGGAGTCTTTGAAAGGTTATAAAAGGAGAAAACGAATACAAGCTTTCAAAGACTCCATTAGCTAGCCATGGATTGGCCGAAAAAATCCACAAAATTCACAAATTTGTATCTGGAGTACATTTGATTTATATTCTACTGTTGTTAGGGATATTCCTCATCATTTTATCGTTTTTAGTGACTTTGGAGACTTTCATTTTATGTGAAAGTCACATATCTTAAACCCAGCACATATTAACTTACACTTGTTGATATAACAACTAATCTACATTGTGCCTAGCATCTCATCTGCTGCATCCAGATTTCCCTGAAATGAGGCGGCAACTTGATACTAACCAATTTTTTATTATCAGTGCATCCAACAACTCTATCTGCTTAAATATCGATCTTTATCCAGCATACAGATCTCAGTCATTTATGCAAATGAGTAACTGCAAGGGGCTTGCTCCGGTCCCTTAGGATCACTAAAATACAGTCTCCCAAGGACATGACTGATTCTCTAGTAATTACTTTTTACCTTTTACCTATATACAAAGAAATTTGTTTAAATTTTGCAAACTATTCAAGCTGATTTTCTTTTAGCCAGTAAACTGTCATGAGGAAATTTTTTCCATACAGTTGAAAATCACAGTAAATAATGTCAAAAGATGTTCTTGTTTTCACTGTATCTGCTACCTCCTGAAAGAAATCAATCAAGTTAGCCTGACAGAAGTGACCTTTCTGAAACTGTTCAAGTTTTGTTCGATAATGTTATTGTCAAGTGTAAACCAATTCTGATCAATCTTGCTCTATCATTTTTCTTAGTACAGATGTCAGATTTACCATTTTCTATCAACTTAGTAGATACTTAAGAAGATCAAAATAAAAATATGTCTAACTTTGTAATGACTTAAATGCATAACCTGAAGATACTATGGATTCCCCACATTTACCGCTCCCTTTTAGCAACAGCTTTACAAACCCAAATGTCAGACAGGGATTTACCCACTCATTTATACAGCTGCTGCAAGACTGATGTACTTTTCCTTTTAGGTATTTTTATACCATCTTTATTTATATTTCCATGTAACACAGCAGTGTTTCCCAGCCTGTGGGCCATGGCAGCATTGCAGGTGGGCTGCAGCCAACCCTGGATGAAAACCTGCCCCATATTAAAACCCACCCCCACATCGCTTCAAGGATCTTGCTCGATTCACAGCTGCTGGTGGATTGTGGCCAATCCTGGACCATCTCCCAAAGTCACGCTTTGATGATTGCTCTCGATTCACCAAGGAGGAAAGCCGCTTGATTCATCTAATGTCCTGGTGCTCTGATGATTGGCTGGAATCCTTCTCCACTTTGACGATTGCACTGAATTGACAGAAGGGGACCAGAGTGGGTCACAAACACACTGGAATGTGATAAACTGGGTCATGACACCACAAAGGTTGGGAAACACTGTCATAGACTGTAATCCTACTGTCAGTGCCTGTCTTCATTTGCCACATTTTTTCTTTTTTGTGTTTTCTTTTATAAGGTATACATGGCAACAAATGATCCTCCTACCCACCAGCTCTCTAGCAGTGATAAAAGAAGTGACTTAGCCTGTTCAGCTAAAGGGACAGCTTTTAGTGCCAATTAGTGTAGAGTGGTGTGCAGAAAATTAAATCAGTAATCAGTATGTGTTTTATTAAAGCTGTACATTGAATTAGGGAATTATTTATACAAGGGATTCAAAGGTGACATTTATTTTATTGTAGAAAGGTCTGTAAAGACTTGAAATTTCATTTACTACTATTTCTCACTGCCATTTGTTTTATTGTGTGTTCCAACATTTTTTGCAATTTTCAACTTGTTTTTTCCATGGAAAAATTGACCAGAAGGACCCACGATGCTCTGTGTGTGACGTAAGTTGAGAGACCATATAATGGTTGGTGTGCACATCCCATTATTATACAAGATGGGATAAACTTTTGTGTTTTTCTTTGTTGTGGTTTTTGGTTGCAATGGTAGTTACAATGTTTGGTTAGCATTAAGTCTATGATGACAGTGATACTGGACTTTTTTGTTATGAATTTTGACTGTATTTAGACAATGCTTAAATCCCAGTCCTCTCTTCTTCAAATGAATAAAAAGGCAACTGTCTGTGTGTGTGTGTGTGTTTGTGTATCTGTGAGTCCTACCAGTTGCTATGTTTCTGTTATATGCCATTTGGTATGAGATTCATAAGTGCAGTATTAATGTGCCTGCTACTTCATGTGTTGGAATGAAAAATGCAATTCATTTTATCACTACGTACATTACAGTGCAAATTCCAATAGATGGTACACTGCAAATGTTAACGTTGAATACGTCCGACAAAGAGCAACTGCTGAATGGATAGAAATCAACTTATCTAACTTATTAAAAAGAAATGGTTCTCTGTATGTATTTGTGTATCTGTGTGTCCATCTCACTGCTAAGGTTAAGAGAAAAAAAAAATGAAACTAGGCAAAAAATCAAGAAGAAAGGTAAAAAATTTAAAATGAAAATTTTAAGATCCAAATAAGGATCTTAAAATAAGAAAAATGGACCAATTCTGTTTTTTGACATTATACGCCAGCAACAACAGTTTGGTGGTGATTTTCTTGCACCTGATAGGACGACGTGAATGAAGTTTATAGCTGTAATGCAGATTGACTGAGAACTTTACGTGGTGGGCAATGGATGAGTGAAAATGATGATAAATTAACACACACATTGGGAAAACAAAAACCCTGCACAACTGGGCTCGACTTGCTAAACCAAGCCAATGCAGTCTCAAGCACCATTGTATTTTCCCAACAAAAGATTGGTCAGATTGACAAGCAGCATCAAGAGGAAGGAACAAAAACAGGTGTCTCTATTCGAATAGGAAAAGATCACTGAAAGGAAAAGGAATTGGGTGCATACCGTTATACCATCCAAAAATGATAACTCTGTTACTTATTCTGTGTTTTTACAGTAACGGCACAGAAAAATTTTGAATCACATGCTTTGCTGAGAACAGAGATAACGTTCTTGACAAAATAAGGTTCTATGGAAACTAACACTGAACAAACGGTACACTATATCAAAATGCCTATGAAAAAAACATTTATTTACTGATGTTGCGTAATCCAAATGTCACACATCCAGTTGTTTCGTCACAACATTCAAACACATGTACTTTGGTTAAAATGTTATCATATAAACCCATCCATCCATCCATTTTCTAACCCGCTGAATCCGAATACAGGGTCACGGGGGTCTGCTGGAGCCAATCCCAGCCAACACAGGGCACGAACCAATCCTGAGCAGGGTGCCAACCCACCGCAGGACACACACAAACACACCCACACACCCAGGCCAATTTAGAATCACCAATCCACCTAACATGCATGTCTTTGGATTGTGGGAGGAAACCGGAGCGCCTGGAGGAAACCCATGCAGAGAACATGCAAACTTCACGCAGGGAGGACCCGGGAAGCGAACCCGGGTCTCCTAACTGTGAGGCAGCAGCGCTACCACTGGACCACCGTGCCGCCCATCATATAAACCAGTTCTGGAAAATACTTTATGTAAATGGCTAGGGAGCACAATCAATCAGGACTGAACTTCTGAATTAAAGACTAGTTTTTCAATGACTTACCACAAGTAATGGGTAAAGACCTAGTGGGTTTCAATGTACCAAAAAGTTGTAATCCTTAAAATTTTTCAGCAAACGCTGCCTTTTCTATCTTGTTCTGGGTTTTTTTTCCCAAGCAGTTTAGAGCAGACAGTTCTTCGTAAAGTCTAACAGCCGACATGTTCCTATCTCCTTCGTTAATATAAAAATCCTCTGTTAGAAGATTTAAACATTTTTTTTATATGTTTATTTGGGAGAACTGGACCAAGTAAATTAAAAACAGGAACAGCAGACTGGAGTAGTCTGAGCATAAGCAACTGTAGGAATGGGATTAAAAAACAGTACCGTGAACAGCTCTAATGTGCGTACAGCATACTTTATGTACACCCTGTAGCTTCACTAGCACTCACTCGTGCTCTACCCATGTCAAAACAGTTGGATGTTCTAGTCCTTCTGATTAAAACACTTTGGATTCAGATGCCAGAGATGGTGTAGTTTCTCCACAGAAACACAAGCAGGCCAAATTTGCTGTCCAGAGATCAGTCCTAGCAGTACCTCTAGCTATCTTTGCTTTCCTCATTTTAAGTCCCAAAGTGAATATCATAGTAAAGTTCTGCCAAGATTCACCAACAGAGTCACCTTACAAGAGCTAATGATGATATTCTATCTAGACTGACTGACAAGGAAGTTCAAGAAACTGCAAAAGTTGTTTTCTTAAGTATAAGAGAGATCGAGGCAATATCTTCTTTAACTGCTTACTGCTGAAGTCCAGTTACTGAGCTCCACCCTTGTTGAAACTGGTGTAAACACTTGGAGTGTTCATCTTTGTTCACACCGTGACTTTTCGACTTAAAGGTTCTGAGGTCTGGATTGAGAATTCAGTGTTGATAAGAGTGCTGAAAGACTGTTGCTATTGCATCTCCTTCATAAAAAACTAAAACAGGGCTCCAGATTGCACAGTCTAGCTCCACCTTAGAGTCAAACCAAACTTTGCTGCAAATATTTTATTGTTGCTGGGAATACAATTTGTTTTTTTTTTTACTAAATTTCAGTTCTGCAGCTTGTCCTAACACATAAAGGAAAAATAAGTACCTTGTCACCTGAAAGATCGTATGGTACATTTCAAAAAATATGAACCACTTACCACACAACCATAATATTCTTGTGTGTCATTGTTCAAATATGAAAAAAAGTTCTTAATTCTTTGCAAAGTACTTTCTATGATGGAGTAACTAAAGGAAGAAGATGATAAAAAAAAGCTTACATTCAAGATATGATGGATAAACATGAACCCAACATGGCCACAGAACATCCTTTGTGCTCATCAAATACTGATACATACCACAATTTTCTATTTGCTGGCCTCAGATGACTTTTTATACCCCCTAAAAATGTGCTCTCACAATACCTACATTGCTATTCATTTGAACAAAGTTATACAACCACATACAGGACTTCTCAGGACATCCATATTCTAAAGCAATTTCTCCGCTCCACCCCAAAAAAAGCCACCAATGTGTCTATCACTTTGAATATATTATTTGGGCCACAAGTACAAATAATAAAATAACAGTAGATGGAGTTATTCATTCACAAGTTATTCATGTTATCCTCTAATATTCAGAAAATGCCAGGCTTCACTAATGGAGATTTAAGAGCATCTTGTCCTCTTTCAGAAGATCTAGCAAACTGCCTATATCATGTTTTCTCTACTTCAGCTGCTCAGTTCTAGTTTCTATTGCTTCCATCTTTTTTCATCCTCAGTACTCTCCTTGGCAATGTGCTTATAGGAAAAGCACAACCTAAATAATCAATTAGAGCTATGATAAACTTATTAAACTGACAGGTTGCAAATTCCACCTCTTCTTCAGATTAGTTTAACACATTCACACTTGAACGACCTGATGAAGGCAGAGAGCAGTGACTTTTATTAACACAGTCCCCTAGAGACTCATTAAGCCAAACACACAACTGGACTCAAACTCCCATCTCTCACGATGATTACAATTCTCCACCAGGTCTCCAGCACATTTGTCAGCTGGATTGAAAAGAGCATCCTTGAGCCCTTGTGTGAGGACTAAAGCACTACTGTGGAGTGTTCCTGGTGCTATGAGTTGGAGAAAGCCAGCCATTGGGACTATCAACTAGTTTTGGATATCAAATAAGACATCAGTATGAACAGGGAGACGGCAAGCTGTGATATGAATGCTATGTATCCAACGACTTACTACAGTGTTATTCTGTCAGTGTTTCAGTACATGACTTCTAGGTGGTATGACTATAAACATTTGCAGGTAACGTGGAGTTCATCAAATGGCTCCTTTGTCCAGCATCATCATGTTAGAGTGTAGCAGATTGCTGCTTTTCATTAAGCCTACATCTCCAGTCAAACTCACAGATGACTCAGCAGTGTTTTAGCATTTTCTTCCATTATATGCTTTATAAAAAGCAAACAGGCAGCAACCACTACTTAAGTGATGGGCGTAGTTTACAGTATTAAAGGGCCTGACCGAGAAGCCAATACATAACAGGGAGAATTTAAGATGATACTAAAAATGCCATCATATTACCTGGATCTGTTCGAGTAGATGCTCTCAATGTCCAGACTACAGTATAGCTTTAATTGTTCAACATGTTATACTCTGGCATTTCTGATAGTTTGGAATGTTGGCGGAGGATATTTTTGCTTTTTTTAATTAAATATCGTACAATTAAAAATGGCAGAGATGAATAATGCAGGTAATAGACTTATGTTGTGTAAAACAATAAAAATGAAACAAATAAAAACTGCAATATATGATTTGACTGAGACTTTGAGTTTTTACAGAGGTACCTCTTTGTGAATCTTTGCAGATCTCCACAAGTCAAGGAGCCTGATACGAAGAAGATGGGATGTCATTCCTAATTCACATTTCTGCTTGAAAATATTCTTGTTGACGTTCTCTAGCCTGATATTGTTTGTATGTCATTATAGCACATCCAACTCCAGGATGATATCTCTGACGATCACTAAAGATGCATTTTCATTAACCTCAAGAAGCACAAAGAACCTGATCAAGGCTGAAGGCCTGGTTCCAAGTGTTTCTCCACTCCAAGCAGACATGGTTATGGAGGGATCATTGATTATTTATTACATTAAATCTATGACGACATTGAGAAAACTGCTGTGGTCCTAATTATTCTTTTTGTTACTTTTTTTTTTTAATCTTAGCTTTATTTTTATTTTTATCTTGAAATATTTTGTGCCACACAAAATGTCAGCATCTTCCTGTTTCTTCAATATTTTCCTATGAATTTCCTGCTATGGATTAAAGCTTCACCTGCGGTGGGTTGGCACCCTGCCCGGGATTGGTTCCTGCCTTGTGCCCTGTGTTGGCTGGGATTGGCTCCAGCAGACCCCCGTGACCCTGTGTTCAGATTCAGCGGGTTGGAAAATGGATGGATGGATGGTGTCACACACATGCGCATGGGAGGCAGCTAAAGTGCTAGAGTGACGGTAGTTCTGAGGCATGTCGGGATGTGGCAGAGTGCACTGACTCTTTTTCTCCCTTCCCTGTAGACCATTCCCGGGAGATTCCACCTGGCTCTCTTGACGTCACTTCTGGGACCGAGCCAATGGAAGTAGACCTTACCAGCTCTGGCCCCTCTGATGTCACGTCCAGGCTTGATCTAATGATTGAACACGTGCCCGATCCTTATGACCTCACTTCCTTTCTTCCTCTTTGAAAGCCTACCCTTTTTCCCTCAGTCTTGTTTTGGACTCGGTTGTATGCACTTCAGTGCTCTGTATTTCTATAAAAAAAACGACTTTGCAGCCAGGATATCAGATTATACGGGTGGCTGCCCCAAACCTTTATCTGAGTATGTCTCGTTCTTGTGACAATGGATTAAGGCTTCAAAATAATGTTGCACTTTGTTATCAGCCCAAAGTAAAATCAAGTGCATTTGTGAACCGTGCATTACACCAAACACAAAAATATCACCCGTAAGGATGAGGTTTTGACTATAGTCTTGTCACCTTCATGTCAGCAAGAGCTGACAGCAAAGAGTCACCGTGGAATGATTTACATGTAGAGGGCTTCCAGATACAGTGTAGGAACCAAGTAAGCTGCAAAATGTCAGAAGTGCAAAAAAATATATCTTAAAAAGGCAGTGTAAATAAAGAGGGAAGCAGAACTAGCCTAGGACCACCTATTTCCTGATGTAGTGGTCAAGCTAAAAAGAAAAAAAAAAACACAGCCCTGATTTGCTTGGATTCATTGTACTGGATTGCTAGAATATGAACTACAATACATGAAAGAGATCTGACTTGATTCTTCCAAAACTAACAGATTTAGTAGACACAATTACTTCAGCTTGGCTTCAAGATGGGACGATATACATACAGTATGTGGTTGATCTATGAGAATGGTAAACCTGGTTGAATCTGACTTCAAAGAGAGTTGCTCCTACAGTAAATAATAAACGGGACGATGCAATGTGCCATTGCTAAACTAAATTAGCTCCTACAGTCTTACAAGAGTTTTTACTACCAAAACTTTACAAAGATGACTGTTCTAAAGATCTCCAATTCTTTTATGGAGAATTTAATACAACAAACAAGAATATCTCTCTAGCTATATCCAGCCATTACCTGACCCTCTCATCCCACTCCACATATGTTGATTCGAGCCTTTCACAACAGAACGACTAGTAAAAAATCTTGTTGATAACACGAGCGTTTTCTTAAAGTCAAATCCTCCCCCATTATTGAGCAACAGAATAGCATTCTGTTATTGTATTCCGTACTCTTTTGACAGTTGACTGGTATTTTTTTGGGATGTTAAATGTAGAAACTTTTGGAGCTGATGAAATATCGTGCTTTTAATATTGAGAGAAATGATTTGAGTGAAATTGAATTAGCAGAATTAAAAAACATCCACAAAGACATTGTGCTGTGAGGCACAGTGGCCGAGCGGTTACATTGCTCCCTGTTTATGTCCAGGTTTCCTCCCTGTGTGGAGTATGCATGATCTCACCATGTCTTCTTTAGTTTCCTCTGTGTCTCCCTAGAGTCCACCTTCTGTCCAAAGACATGCATATTAGGTGAACTGGCGATGATAAATTGGCCCAAGTGTATGATTGGTGTGTGTGTGTTTGCCCTGCGATGAACTGATGCCCTGAGGGCCCTTGCCCCTCTTTGCAGGCTCCAGCCTTCCCCCTGAGCAACCCTTGTATGAATTAAGCAGGTTAGAGAATGACATGACAAATTGCATTTCACTAGCAGTGGAATTTATGCCTTTCAAAAGTAGAAATGTGATAAGTTCCTGTGTGGAGGCATTTTTATAAATTAATTCTACATGTTTGCCTGTCATTAAGCAATTAAAGATTTCTAGTGAAAAAAAAAATCACCAGAAGTGTGCATATGCTCAACGAAGATGACATGGTTTGCTAGGTAACAGTTTCAGCGCAGCAGGGTATGAGAGCAAAAGCTTGCCATGAAGTGAGATTTTCTTGTGGAGGGAACACAGTAATGTGCACAATGGTGTGCTTTGGTTTGTCTTCATGTGGGGAATATGCAGCATGTCACATTTTTAAAAAACATACGGCACTCCTCCATGGTGATGTGAACAAGAGGCATAAGCAGAACTGTTTTTTCCCAATGTGGTAAGTATTACATGCATTACGCAGCTGTAGAAAAATACACAGATCAACACAAAAGGCTTTAGTTGAAGCATTATTACTTATTTTCCACTCAAAAAAAAAAATTTAAAACCTCAACGTTAAAACCTTTTGCGAGTTTGTTTTGTTTGTTTGTTTTGCAGTCATGAAATTGCCTGCAAAATGAATTTTACTTTCACTTTTGTGAAAATAGATGCAAATGGAAACTTGCCTGTTTCACTCATCACTAAAGAGGAGTCATATAACAAGACACCCATCCATCCATTATCCAACCCGCTATATCCTAACTACAGGGTCACGGGGGTCTGCTGGAGCCAATCCCAGCCAACACAGGGCGCAAGGCAGGAAACAAACCCCAGGCAGGGTGCCAGCCCACCACAGTATAACAAGACATAATAAAAAAATAAAAAAAAACAGTAAAAGGAACTCAAGAGAGAACGTAAGATCAATTATTCTGGGCAGTGGACAAAGCAGAGTAAAGACTTACACTCACCTAAAGGATTATTAGGAACACCTGTTCAATTTCTCATTAATGCAATTATCTAATCAACCAATCACATGGCAGTTGCTTCAATGCATTAAGGGGTGTGGTCCTGGTCAAGACAATCCCCTGAACTCCAAACTGAATGTCAGAATGGGAAAGAAAGGTGATTTAAGCAATTTTGAGCGTGGCATGGTTGTTGGTGCCAGACGGGCCGGTCTGAGTATTTCACAATCTGCTCAGTTACTGGGATTTTCACGCACAACCATTTCTAGGGTTTACAAGGAATGGTGTGAAAAGGGAAAAACATCCAGTATGCGGCAGTCCTGTGGGTGAAAATGCCTTGTTGATGCTAGAAGTCAGAGGAGAATGGGCCGACTGATTCAAGCTGATAGAAGAGCAACTTTGACTGAAATAACCACTCGTTACAACCAAGGTATGCAGCAAAGCATTTGTGAAGCCACAACACGCACAACCTTGAGGCAGATGGGCTACAACAGCAGAAGACCCCATCGGGTACCACTCATCTCCACTACAAATAGGAAAAAGAGGCTACAATTTGCATGAGCTCACCAAAATTGGACAGTTGAAGACTGGAAAAATGTTGCCTGGTCTGATGAGTCTCGATTTCTGTTGAGACATTCAAATGGTAGAGTCAGAACTTGGCGTAAACAGAATGAGAACATGGATCCATCATGCCTTGTTACCACTGTGCAGGCTGGTGGTGGTGGTGTAATGGTGTGGGGGATGTTTTCTTGGCACACTTTAGGCCCCTTAGTGCCAATTGGGCATCGTTTAAATGCCACGGGCTACCTGAACATTGTTTCTGACCATGTCCATCCCTTCATGACCACCATGTACCCATCCTCTGATGGCTACTTCCAGCAGGATAATGCACTATGTCACAAAGCTTGAATCATTTCAAATTGGTTTCTTGAACATGACAATGAGTTCACTGTACTAAAATGGCCCCCACAGTCACCAGATCTCAACCCAATAGAGCATCTTTGGGATGTGGTGGAACGGGAGCTTCGTGCCCTGGATGTGCATCCCACAAATCTCCATCAACTGCAAGATGCTATCCTATCAATATGGGCCAACATTTCTAAAGAATGTTTTCAGCACCTTGTTGAATCAATGCCACGTAGAATTAAGGCAGTTCTGAAGACGAAAGGGGGTCAAACACCGTATTAGTATGGTGTTCCTAATAATCCTTTAGGTGAGTGTATGTTGCGTAAGATAGGCAAAAGTTACAAAAAATAAACTGTGTTTGAACTTGTTTAAACTTAGTAATTTTTTATAGGTAAACTTGTTACAGCACTGTGATTTTGCACTCAGTGAAGAATGCAATAAAAAATAAATTTAATTGAACTCAAATTAATGATGAGGGTGGACAGAATCAGGGAGTCATAAGGGATTTCAGGGCAACAGAGGAATGATACAATTTGATGATCCAAATTTTAAAGACAGAAATAGCATCTATCATTGCTTACACAGAAAATACAAAGACGAAAAAACTAAGCATACATATGGAAGAGGGTGGTATGGTTGTACAGTGGTTGGTGATTCTACTTTGTAACCACATAATTCTTGGACAGAGGCAGTGGTGCTGTAAAAATTATGTTTCTTGACTTCTCTAGCGCCTTCAACACCATCCAACTTCTGCTCCTTAGGGACAAGCTGAAAGAGATGGGAGTAGATTCATACCTGGTGGCATGGATCACTGACAACATTGCTATCATGGGCTGCATCAGGAGTGGGCAGGAGGAGGAGTATAGGAACCTAATCAAGGACTTTGTTAAATGGCGCGACTCAAACCACTTACACCTGAACACCAGCAAAACCAAGGAGCTGGAGGTGGATTTTAGGAGACCCAAGGCCCCTCCTGGACCCTGTGATCATCAGAGGTGACTGTGTGCAGAGAATGCAGACCTATAAATACCTGGGAGTGCAGCTGGATGATAAATTGGACTGGACTGCCAATACTGATGCTACTGTATGTGCAAGAAAGGACAGAGCTGACTATACTTCCTTAGAAGACTGGCGTCCTTTGACATCTGCAATAAGATGCTGCAGATATTCTATCAGACGGTTGAGGTGAGTGCCCTCTTCTACGCCGTGGTGTGCTGGGGAGATAGCATAAAAAAGAAGGATGCCTCACGCCTTGACAAACTGGTGAGGAAGGCAGGCTCTATTGTAGGCATGGAGCTGGACAGTTTGACATCTGTGGCAGAGCGATGGGTGCTGAGCAGGCTCCTGTCAATCTTGGAGAATCCACTGTATCCACTGAACAGGATCATCTCCAGACAGAGGAGCAGCTTCAGCAACAGACTGCTGTCACTGTCCTGCTCCACTGACAGACTGAGGAGATCATTTCTCACCCACACTATGCGACTCTTGAATTCCACCCGGGGGGTAAACGTTAACATTATACAAAGTTATTATCTGTTTTACCTGTATTTTTACCACTCTTTAATTTAATATTGTTTTTAATCAGTGTACTGCTGCTGGAGTATGTGAATTTCCCCTCGGGATTAATAAAGTATCTATCTATCTATCTATCTATCTATCTATCTATCTATCTATCTATCTATCTATCTATCTATCTATCTAATTCCACTCTGATTACTGTCTGAAGTTTTTGCACATTATCCCTTCTTGAATTGGTTTTCTTAGGTTACTCCAGTTATCTCAATAATGTGTCCAATGTTATTAGGTGCCTCTAATTTGTTCTCTTGTCCATCAATATGACCTGCAAATAGTCTGCAAGTATATCGTTCCTGCCTTATGCCTAATTCAGCCAGGAAGGTGTTGCGCCCAGCATCAACTAAATTATATTAAGCAGGTTCAAAAATGATCTCAAGCTCTGTACAGTCAACTAAAAAATGGCTCCTGAATAGGGTTAACAGGCTCACTCTTTGTACTAGGATGAGAAGCTCTGCAACACAGGAAGATCCTGAACTAGAGTAGTCAGAAAGATGATTTGGTCACGTAGTTCAGATACCACCTTTACACTTGGGGTATTCCAGGCTCAGCCTCCTGGGAAAACACCCAGAACATTACATCATTAGCATGGGAATTTCCAGGAGAAGCTGGAGTACAGGTATGTTCCTAGGGATATAAAGTCCTGGTTTTTCCATCTTGGCTTGTTGCTACCATTACCCTTATTTGTAAAAGCAGAGTAAAAATGATGTTAATGTTTAGAAAATTAATGGGTGAATGGAAATATGCAAAGTCTCCGCAAAACTCTCAGTCAGAAAAAGTTACTGCTACAATGAACTGTGATGATATAAATTTGACAGCAGTGAGCTGTGAAGGAAGCGTATAATGGCTCCTTCAGTACTTTGGAGCAGACAATGGTTAAGGAAGTTTATTTTAGTGAAAGCAGCTGAACAGACTCATGAAAGGAAACAAAAGCCAAGGCCATCCTGCCACACGCCTTGACCCAATGAACTCTGGGTTTTCACTCTCTGTTTTTAACCCTCATGAAGTGATCTATCAGGAATTTCAATGAATGGTTGTCATTGAGAACAAGCCAGTGTGGAAAACCAGGCTCATTATGACACTTGCAGAATAGTTTTCAGCTGGAATGTTAAAAGGCCAGTGCATTTGAATAAAAAGTTGATTCCCACTAATTTTGGTTTCTTAATAATCAAGGTTCAGAAATGATCCATGCGAACATATCCCTGTGCTGTGTAATTTAGACTGTGTTGGCACAAACCGAGCTGAAATAGCACAGGCCGAAGATGGAACTGCCTGTCATTTGAGAGTTATGCTGCTTGTTGGCTTGTTTGCTTCCTTTGGACAAGCAGCTCATTAAGCTTCTGAAAGTCCTGAGACATTAGTCTCCAAGTCAATGAATGGTCATAGCATGGGTGAGTGTTGTAACTTGTCTAGATTTCCTGAGATGAACACCAACATTTGGAGCACATGACTGGATTTGGAAGAATTGCCAGCCATGAATATTTTTTCAGGTATCAAGCTAAGGTGGCAGAGTTAATTTTATTCTTGTTTTAAAGTTGGTTAGGAATGCTTTGCTGTTTCCTTTTAGGTTTGTCATTAGTTGTCAGCATTTGTGATTCTGTGACGGAAAGGTTTGGTAGCAGATGTTGGCGCATACATTAATTAGAACCGCTATTTGGCAGATAGATGGTGAAATTCATGGGAGTCTGCTAGCTTCCATAGATTTTAGGGTCACTTTCCAAATAGATCCACCATGACATTATTATCCCTGATTCCCCTTCTCCTGTCTTTACTTTAGACAATGGCTTGCAACTCCTATGGACTACTCAGATTAGACTAATGAAAGGAGGTGCATATGTGTTTCTAATAACAACAACAAGCAGCTTAGATATTAATCACGTTTCAGACAGTGATACTGTAGATTTAATCTTCTTTCCTAATCTTAAGTTACCACAGTTTTTTCAACATTTCATCAATGACTTGCAGTTAGTTACGTGTATGAACAGACATGCCCATCTATCAAGAACAATTATTTTGAGTTGTATGTGCATCTGGAATCAGCGTAGAGCGTGTCGCTTTTCACCTTTGTGGTTTTGCTTTCTTGTGCAGGTGAATATGATTACAATTGGCTTCTGTCTTATCTTTACATTCAACAATTACAGGCCTGTGTAACAACAGGGCTAATTGGGTATGAGATAAAAGTACAGAAGTTTGCTTTTTATTTTTATTTTATTTTAAACACTTCACGAACACGCCTGGCTCACCTTTGCCTCATGCTCAAATTGGCAGCAGTCCAGTCCTCTTTGCACCATTTACTGGAAGCATACTCTGGATTTGTGCACATGTGCATACATGTGTTAAAAGTCTGATTCGACTAAGTTTTAAATCTCTTTTGATTCTTCAGGCTAGGATGTATCATACATCAAGCTGAAAGAGGACAGCTGTTAATATTTGGTAATGACATTTCTTTGCACTTGCCAAAAGGTTATAGAATTCAACTTGTCACAATCACAGGGTGAAATTATTCGGGGTACAGTGGGTATCTACACTCAAATCATTATAACTACCTGTAAACATAACAATCTCTACTGATCTTTACTGTTCATGTCCTTCTGCTGGAAACGTTTGTTTGCTGAGTAGTTTCTTACCAGTTTTCATTGCTTTTTCCTAATTAATAATATTCTGTTCTTGGGCCTCCTTCTCTCAGAAACAACTGGGTCTTCTTCTCTCCATCCCCTCTTCTTTCATCTTTCAGACCACAAGGACTCTTTTCAAATGAACGCAGAAGGAGCACAGCATCCAATTTAGAGCACAGATCCTATAAATATATTCCCCCTTGTCATATGCCCCAGACCAAAAAACGCAAGGATTAATCCAAAAGGGCATAAAAACTAAGAATAAGTGGACCAGGAGAGGGGAAGACAATATTCATTCTGAACCAAAATTAATGTCAGTTACCAGGCTCAGGTTATTTCCAGGAGATTAAAAAAGAAAACAGTTACCCAAAAAGCAGATACACCATGTAATCGCAAAAACACAAATGATAACATTTCCTAGCTAAGATAAAAATGTTATGAATCTTTGATTTTGTACTTTCTAACTCCATGTCTTGTGTTATTTAGCACATTTACTTTAGTTTTCACATTAATAATAATTTTTATTGTTATATTCTTGATGTCATTGTGGTGCCTTTTGGTATTTTTGTTTGTATCGTATTTGACAATTTTTCAGTTTTTCATTGTTCTTGTGGTTCTTTTATAGGTGGCAAAAATGCCAGGTTCCCACCACTTGATGGTGGCACAGTAATGTTGTTGTCCAAGTATAAGGAAAAATACTGCAAAATGCAAATTATTATTTAAGGAAAGCATTATAGGTGTGACCTGGGATCAGTCAGGAACGTTTTCTTGTTGTTTTGACTCACATTTGCTTGGGTGCCAATTTTACTTGCTAGTTTGATTTCTTTTCTCTCTCTCTCTCTGGTTCAGACCGCTGCCTTTTGCTAATATTCAGTTGTCACCTTCATTTCCCAGTCATTGTTTTTATCCTTAGGAACGAGCATTTTAACTCATAATCTACAAGAATCTTTACACAGCTCCTCATTTAACCAAAAATTACACACAAGTGGCCAATAGCCACCCTGTTAAATAGAGCAATGATATCACATACTACTTGACTTCCTAATCACACGATCAGCAAGCAGCCTAGTAATAATAAACAACATGAAAAAAAATTACAAAATGGCAATGAAGATAGTATTTGAAAATGGTTGCATAAAACTAAAGGAAATAACATATTTTTAAAAATTCATTCAAAAACAAAAATAAACTTTGTTTGAAATGATAATTATGACACCATGAAAAGGACAATAAATCAAAAAGAGAGTAAATCCTGTCATCTGGTTGTCAACATAAACTGTCCTCCAACTTCTGATTACTAGTAAGAGAGACAGACTCTGACTAATGTAGATGAGATAGAAAATAACTTAGGGAGTGAAGCAGCATAAAAATGTCCCTAGGGAAAGAAGATCACTTTAGTCTGAGCACCACCTCTAAATTTTCCCTAAATTAATAGCCGGAGAAGAATATTTCTATTACTGTACATTTTTCCTTACACCAATACTGCAATAAACAGGTCAATTTGACTCTCCAGATCTTTCTGTTTTACTCGGTAATGTCCTTATAGTTCACGTGCCACATTACTTGTGAAAGACAATTAAAAGAATAAATGTGAAAATTTAACATTGATGGACTGAAAGCCAGAAGTCTACGTGACCATCATCATCAGGTCCTTCCATGAAAACCCTAAATACAAAGAGGACTGTTTGACTTATGTTAGGTAGATTGCCCAGAGGGGACTGGGTGGTCTCTTGGTCTGGAACCCCTACAGATTTTATTTTTTTCTCCAGCCTTTGGAGTTTTTTGTTTTTCTGTCCACCCTGGCCATCGGACCTTACTCTTATTCTATGTTAATTAATGTTGACTTATGTTTATTTTTTATTGTGTCTTCTATTTTTCTATTCATTTTGTAAAGCACTTTGAGCTACATTTTTTTGTATGAATATGTGCAATATAAATAAATGTTGATTGATTGATTGATTGATTGAAAACGTACCTTAAGCCCCTTTCCACTGTAACCTTGTGTGTCCGATCTTCTCTTGACTGGCACCCCCTCTCTTGTGCACAATCCTGTAAAGCTTGCTTCTCAGACTCTGTCCACTTTTATACTTCCTATCATGCCTCCTCTCATGTGTCTCGCACTTCGTCTTTGAATCGAGTCACCAAAGCCAATTGGATTGTTCATAGGGACTGAACACACAAACAGCGCTTTATTATATAGTAAATTATATCAATTATTTGTTGTATATCAAGCACTAAAAAATGTGGAATTATAAGTAAATTATTGTAATATACAGTAAGCCACAAGGCATAAATCTGACCAGTTTTCTACATATACATTAGGTATACCCATATGTATAGGGAAAGTATGGTGACAGGGTCAAAATGTTATTTTACACATTTTAGTCATTACTTAGTTTGATTTTACCACTTTCTCGTTTGTATCAGTCAGTTTGTATGTGTGTAGATCAGAATGTGATTATTTCTTTGCATTTTTGTGCACATTGACCAGTAATATTTTATTGCTAAAATTACAGCTTTACATAAAGAAAGACAATCAAATGATTTAATTTTTGGGAAAACACACTGGCAACGTCAATACTCCACATTACTCTGGATAGACAGCTCTAACAGCAGGGATTTCCAGTTACTTGGTTGTCATCTTACCGTTTTCCTCCCTTTCTTTACATTGCTTTATTTTTTGCCTCATCAGAGGCAAAGGGTTATCAATTTCGACTAGATGTACATAAATTATATCATATTGGGTGGTAGAGCTGCACACTGGTTGGAACTGTCCAGTCTTTTATTTGGCTGTTATATCACTAAAGACTTAAAATTGTGCCAAAAATGAGACTTTTGGGTGTGTGCATGATTATCTCCAGCAAAAAGACAGGTGCCTCACTAAGGACTAGCTCCTGCTTTGTGCTCAGAGCTACTGGAATGGGCTCCAGGCGTCCAGTGACTTTGTAATGGAGTGAATATGATTTGGGAAACGGGTTGCTTGATCTTTATTTCCTCTTTATTTGTATTATAAAGAGGAAATAAATATATAATCTTTTGGTGCCTTCATGCTATAAAAATATCTCAAGTCACTTCTTAGAACCTTGCTTTTTTGTTTAATTAAATCACTGATAAATCAAAAGAGGTTCAAAAATAAAACTTTTGAACATGTGCATGAATATGTCCTGCATAAGACTGGAAAATAAATAACTGGAATAGACACCAGTTTTCAATGACTTTGTAGCAGATAAAGTGAGCTCCGAATAAAAAAGGATTTTATGGGGAAATTACTTGCTTATTCTCCATTTCGTTTTCCAATATTTTGGTGCCTCAATGTTTTGCAAATATCTTAAATCGCTTGTTAGAACTTTGTGAACATCATTTGCTCTAACTATTGTCAGGGATGCCAGGGGCCATGACCCGGCCGGGACGTCATGAGGGACCGGATGTGGGTCTGTGATCCCACCCTGGATCACGTGGGGGTCGCCTTCCTAGTTGTTTTGGGGGCCACCAATGCCTTGGGGACCTGTTACCCCAGCACTTCCGCCACACCAGAAAGTGCTGGGGGGAAGAACTAGGACGGCGCCCGGAGAGCTGCCGGGAGGACAGCCGGCACTTCCGCCACGCTGGGGCGTGGCCAGAAGAGGAATGCCGGGAACACCTGGGGCTCATCCGGGGACTCTATAAAAGGGGTCATCTCCCATCATTCGAGGCTGGAGTCGGGAGGTGGAAAGACGAAGCTCAGGAGAGCTGTGGAGGCGGCCCGAAGAAAGGCATTGTGGCCAGGATTGTGTGATTGGGGTAACTGTGCACTTGACTGGGGTCTGAGTGACCAATGAACTGGGGTCTTTGTGACCATATCATTATTGTATATATTGAAAATAAACGTGTGGTGGTGTTTTAACAACATGTCCGCCTGTCTGTGTCTGGGCCGGGTCCACACTATTTTTTAATCTTAAAACTTAAACAAGAGTTAGCACTATGTGCTAGAACGCTCAGTGTAAGAGAAAAGGGAAATGCTGTCTGAGTTGAAATTGGTATGCCAAGAAAAAAATCTGATAAAAGAGTTTAAAAGTCAGCTGTTACTGGAAATGATCACAATCTGAGTAAGGGTATAATAATGGATACATAGCAAATGGGCAGACATGGCACAAGCTTGGCATAAATTGGCCACACTTGCAAATGGAATCTTTCAGCAATTAATCAATTAATCATTTGATTAATCAATTAGCCAACCATCTGCCTAGTTTATATGGCAATGCTCATAGTAAGTACCATTAAAAGGTGCTTTAGAAAAAATTTAAATACAATGCAATTTCAAAGTTAAAAGAACTATGAGAAATGCATAAAGTATTGCAAACTTGGAACATAAGTTACATAAAGATCAGTTACACTTAAAATAAAACAGATTAATATTTTCAAGAGATGTTACGTTTTGGAAGAAACTGAAGGAATAAACCTGGAACTTCATTGCAGTGCTTTTTTTTTTTGATCAGTTAGAAATCTACAATATACTAATTAAGAATTAGTTGTAAAAATGATCAGATAATATTAAAGATATTTTCTCCATTTTAATAAATTTAAAAACGGAGTGCGCGTGGAATATTTCCTTGTTAGAGCAAAACACAGGAAGCAGGAAAAATACAGAGCTAAAACTTTTCGCATCATCCAGTGACATTCTTCTAGACTGCAACAAGTTTGCTTTCACATAGTGTGAGCTCGTGTAGGCGTAGTGGTTAACAAATTCTTTTTACGTAATCCAAGGTGGTCCCACTGTCTTCTAAATGGCTCCTGTCACTGAGGGGCACTGCAAAATGATGATGTGGCTTGACTGCTCATTCCTGACTGTAGCAGAGACATGTCTAGGCTCAGAAACAGAAAAACAAGCCAATCATTTTACTGAGCCAAAAAAATTATATGTATGTATGTGTTTGCTTGTGTGTCTCTCTCTCTTTTATATATATATATATATATATATGTGTGTGTGTGTGTCCAGGTGAACTGTTTTTGTATTCCTGCAAATGTTTTTCAATTTCCACATTCTCCAGTGTTGTGGCCCCAGCACTACTTGATATTTCCCTTAAAGCAAGCAGGGTGCATTTCAGATTTCTGTAAGATGCTGGCTTAGTCTTCTCTGTGGTGAGAATCAATGCGAGTCAGTGATTTTCCGTACTGAGGAAGCAAAAAGAAATAGTTGGAAGTATAGTTTGTTTAAACATCTGGGCATCCAAACTGAGGGAAAAAGGAAAGGCGGTGGTGAGCATGGCTGTTGGATTCCCCACAGAGTGACTCTATTTGCTTTGTATATATTGTCTCTGATGGTTCTGATTTCCTTCTTAGGTCCATATAGTTCTAGGTTTACCGGCAAAACAGAAACGTTTTCATTTTTGTACGTTACCCCAAAAAGTATCCAACTTTGATCTCATGGTGAAGAGTGCTCAAAGAGGAAGGCATAATCTTTTATGTGTTGTGATGAAAACTAAATGTCCTTTGGGCATAAGACAGCAAAATTAAACTATTTAAAGCGCTCTGTAGTAGACTGTTCGCTTTTTTGAAGTAACTACTGACTGCTTTTTAGTTCAATTGATTGCTTTGTCACTTAAGGTGTCATTTTTTTATTTTGTAAATCGTTTTTCTCTATTGAAATGTATACAGTGTTAAGGATTGGAAAACAAATTTTGGCTAGTTATATATAGAATTTTTTTTTTGTAGTTTGTAAAATTTTAATATTCTAAAAGCTACATTTTCCAGCTTTATTTTTATGTATGTCCTTTAATTTTATTTTTTCATTTGTGAAAGCCTTAGGAACCCTTTTAGATTCCGCTAGTGATCAAGTGCGGTTTTATAATTTTGATTTTTGACACTCTGGTTTTTGACTTACAGTCCTTTACCTTGACTCTATTGTTTTCTGGACTTACAAACTTAGTAAAAAGGGGTGTGAGGCCTTTAAAGGCTCACAAAGCCAGGCAGAACCTTAATCAACCTGCACAAATGCCATCTCACCCCAAACCCCCCACCCACTAAACCCAGTGACAGCCAACCCACTGAACAACACAGTTAAGATTTGGCCTGCACATACCTAAAATGGGGTTCTGGTTTTTACAGTTTAAAAAATGCCTTGAAGGTATATGATAATGCTCCTTTAAGGAGAGGATCCATAAAACCTCTGGCTAGATGAGAACAGTCCACAACAATGAATCTTTACAAATAAAAAAAAATGAAAAGTAAATATAAAGAATGCAAATTGCAACAAAGGGCAAAAATCACGCTTCAGAACAAATCACAGCACAGAAACTGCACTCATTAAAGTAGTAAAAGACTTGCGGGTAAATGCAGACAGAGGCCATTTATCTGTTCTCATCCTCTTAGATCTGAGTGCCGTGTTTGATACCATTGATCACAATATTCTTAGAAATTGCCTTAGTCAATGGGTGGGCCTCTCTGGCACGGTCTTAAATTGGTTAGAATCCTACCTGGCAGGGAGAAAATTCTTTGTGAGTTGTGGTAATCACATCTCAAAGACACATGATATCTGATATGGTGTTCCACAAGGCTCTATCCTGGGTCCGCTGCTCTTCTCAATCTACATGCTTCCATTAGGTCAGATTATCTCAGGTTACAACGTGAGTTACCACAGCTATGCTGATGACACACAGCTGTACTTATCTATAGCACCTGATGACTCCGACACTCTCGATTCACTAACACAATATCTTACTGGTATTTCTGAATGGATGAATAGTAATTTTCTCAAACTAAATAAAGAGAAAACTGAAATTTTAGTAATTGGCAATAATGGATTCAATGAGTTTATCAGAAATAAACTTGATACATTAGGATTAAAAGTTAAGACGGAAGTAAAAAACTTAGGGGTAACTGTTGACTGTAACCTGAATTTTAAATCACATATTCATCAGACCACTAGGACAGCATTTTTTTCACTTAAGAAACATAGCAAATGTTAGACCTCTTATATCACTGAAAGATGCTGAGAAATTAATTCACGCGTTTGTTTTCAGTCGACTAGATTACTGTAACGCACTCCTCTCAGGACTACCCAAAAAAGAAATAAATCACTTGTAACGAGTGCAGAATGCAGCTGCTAGAATCCTAACTAGGAAAAAAAAATCCGAACACATTTCTCCAGTTTTAATGTCACTACACTGGTTACCTGTGTCATTCAGGATTGACTTTAAAATTCTGCTTATGGTTTATAAAGCCTTAAATAATCTCGCTTCATCTTATATATCGGAATGCCTGACACGTTATATTTCAAATCGTAACCTTAGATCTTCAAATGAGTGTCTCCTTAGAATTCCAAAAGCTAAACTTAAAAGAAGTGGTGAGGCGGCCTTCTGCTGTTATGCACCTAAAATCTGGAATAGCCTGCCAATAGGAATTCGCCAGGCAAATACAGTGGAGCACTTTAAAACACTGCTGAAAACACATTACTTTAACATGGCCTTTTTATAACTTCACTTTAACTTAATCCTGATACTCTGTATGTTCAATTCATCACAATAACTATTCACAGTGGCTCCAAAATCCGTACTGACCCCTACTCTCTCTTCTGTTTCTTTTTCCGGTTTCTTTCCTACTCAAAGCATCATGATGCTCCAACATTGATGGACTGAAAGCCAGAAGTCTACATGACCATCATCATCAGGTCCTTCCATGAGAACCCTAAATACAAAGAGGACTGTTTGATTTATGTTAGGTAGAATGCCCAGAGGGGAGTGGGCGGTCTCGTGGTCTGGAACCCCTACAGATTTTATTTTTTTTCTCCAGCCTCTGGAGTTTTTTTTTTTGTTTGTTTTTTCTGTCCATCCTGGCCATCGGACCTTACTCTTGTTCTATGTTAATTAATGTTGACTTATGTTTATTTATTATTGTGTCTTCTCTTTTTCTATTCTTCATTTTGTGAAGCACTTTGAGCTACATTTTTTGTATGAAAATGTGCTATATAAATAAATGTTGATTGATTGATTGAAATAGAAGGTGAAAAAGCATATGCTTAAAAAGATCATTTAGGGAAAATGAATCAGAGACTCAATCAAATAAGAGAAATCCAAAGACAAAAGCAAATATCAGAGCCAGCAAAACAAAGAAAAGCAATACTTTAATATCTCCAACAAAGTCAATGACCCACTGCTGAGACCACTCTCTCAACTTGCTACAAAAGCTGAGGGTTTCCTAGCAGTAGTGAGGTTATGGTGGGCCCACCTTTAGGTGTTCTACCTGTAAAACACAAGGAACGGAGGAACATTTAAAGACTCAGGATATAAATAGTAAATAGTAAATTAACATAACAATAAAACAGGAAATAAACACAAGCAAGAGAATAAACCCTGGCCTTAACACAATAGGCTCAGTTTCGTCTTAGTATTTTGACTGACTTTTTCTGGCGAATGACTTTTATAATCCTTGTCTGACTACAATTGTGATTTAACCCTATGCTGTTTAGAAAAAATGACAGCCTTTGGAAGAAATGTTTTTTTGTTTTCTATTTCATTCTTGAAAAAAATGAACATCTCATGCACTACGGCTATTAATATCTTAAAAGCTGCTCTGAATAACCATTTGCCTAAAAATTAAACAGGCTGGTTGGCTGTCAGTAACAAATCAGTGGTAAACATCCTTGGTACGGACCAACAAAGTTGATTCATGTTTTCATGATTGGCGTAACATACAGAGGCATTCAATCAGTAAACGATATAAGGGAGGAAAAATTACATCAGGAAGAGATAAACTGTATAACAGAATCAAAACCCATCCTCTGAAACCACCAGTAATCTCAAAAAGAAAAAGGTAAGGTATTGCTGTGCCCCTCTTCTGAAGCATACCTAGCCCAGAAGAGGGAGAGAAATGAAAAGAAGCTAAAAGAAGAGAAAGGAACAAAATAGGTAAGCAGAGTTATAGCTCTCTATTATATAAAAAAAATCCTGACGAGACATGATTTTCTCACAAAGACACTTTCACGTCCTGTGAGATGCAACTTTGTGCCAAGAGATTTATCCACACCCGAGGCCAGAAATAAAAGACAAAGAGTAAATGACAAAGTAGAATGTCGTAAAGAATTCAAAAACATTGGCGCGGTACACATACTGAGCACGCTAGAGATAATGAAAGTTACAAAAATTCGAATATCTCAAAAAAATGATAGTAAAGATCACATTAGCACAAACAAATAGAAATTATTACTTGGTAAAATAACGGAACAGCAAAAAGAGATTGAATATATTGTTCCGATTTAAACTTTAAGTCGGAGACTTGTAGATCGTCTAATTCGTGTTGCCATCAGGGAAAAGTAGTGTTTCTTTCCAATGAAGAGGCGTATCCATAAGAAATAAAAGTTTTGTTGTTTGGTGAAAGTGAAATCCACATACACGAGCGGTAGAGACGCAAAATGACTGGCACGTATCGCAGGCCGGGAGGGCTGGCGAGCAAAGTGTGCCGGGGGCAAAGCCCACTAGTATATAAAACAGGTAACATTCCACTTTTATCATAAACTTTGAAAAAGTCTAGCAAAATTAAATTAAAAAGTGAAGACCTCCAAGGTTTAAAAGTGAATCTGGGTTGGTCTCGTCCGATGCGGGAGATGGACGTCTGAAGTGGAGCTCCGCTAGCAGTGGTGCTATTTTTCATATTATTTGCTCATTATTCTGAGATATCCTGTATTTATTCGACCCGAGAGGGACCGCTACAGTATATGTAAACACATATAAACATGGCCAACAAGAAGGAAAGAACGAAAGAATCGAAGACTAAAGCTACATCCAAGCTGCGATCAGCAAGCCCTAGCTCGAGATACGGCCTGTCAGAGACAGACCTGGATCAGATGGGCGAAAGTACAGACTCCTCGGGACCACGGTCCGCTACATCGTCGCCGGCTGAGAGCGAAAAGGGGAGCGAAGGTGCGATCGTGAGTGCAGATGTGGATAGCTCGCCGATTGGAGAGGATTACCTGAAATTGGAAAAGGCCGGGAGGTCCGCGGCTTCAGTTACGCAATTACGCGGGACTGGAGCAGCGGGACACCGCTTCAGCAGAGTCTGCTGCTTCATCTACGGCACAAGAAGGCACATTTGAGCTATCTGAACTGAAAGTGTTGCTCGCTGAGCTCACGCAAGATATAAAGGAAAGCGAGAAGGCTAATGAGAAAGCAACGGCAAAGGCACTTGAGAGACTGAAACAGGAATTAAAACAGGAGATGAAACAGGCCAATGAATGTCTGCGACAGGAAATCCAACAGGCAAATGAAAGGCTGCGACAGGAATTCCAACAGGCAAATGAAAGGCTGCGTCAAGAGGTCCAACTTGAACTTCGACAGGTGCTGGGCAAAATTGAAGAGCGCATTGAGAAAAACTCGGCTAAACTGAGCACGCTTGCTGATCAATTGGAGCATCTTAGTGAGACATTCACGAATCGGATCGAAATAGCCGAACATCTAGCTTCCAGTGCCGAGGAAAGAGCAGTAAATGCCAGTTCGGAATGTAAAAAACTCGGAGAAAAACTTGGAGACAGACTGGCTGCTTTAGAAGATGGCAGTAGAAGGTATAATGTCAGAATTGAAGGCCTGCCGGAGAATCGAGAAAGTTTAAACCCTGTGAAATTCGCAACTGAACTTTTTTCTAAAATAATCGGGGGCGACTTTAAAGCAGAATCTGAGATAGCAGCGGCTTACCGCGTACGCGGATCAAACACCGTCAGACCCGACCAAGATCTTTTATAGTTCGTTTTGAACGATTATCATTTAAGTTAGAGGTGATGGAACTCCTCAGAAAAAGGAAATATTATATATGAAAATTGCCACATTCGCGTCTTCCCTGACTTCTCTCCAGCAACAGCTATTAAAGCGCGCAGCCTTCTATAATATTAAACAGCTGCTACGGCAAGCCAATGTCAAATACGGCCTCCTGTATCCGGCAAAACTGAAAGTGGAATGGCAGGGTCATTTCTATGTTTTCGCTAAAGGAGGAGGCAGAAAATGAGTTAAGAAAGCTGATCCGGGACTATTCTGATACATAATTGTGAGTCATGGCGGTAAATGATAAAGCTAGGATTAATAATCTACTGTCTGATCTATTTGTTTTAAAATACGGGTTTTTATCAGCATATATTCTCATATTCTTATTATTACTTACTTATTATTATTACTTACTTATTACTTATTATTACTTAGTATTACTAGGGCTAAATGTTTATGTTTTATTGTGCTTAATTACGTTTTCCTCCTCTTTTTTCTTTTCTAATTATTTCATGTGTACCCTAAATGAGACTGTTCAATATCATACCCTTGGTTTACTGTTATTGCTATTACTGCATTAAGACTTGTTATGCTTGTTTTGGACACATCTTTAACACCATCACCTGGGTTTATTATCTGGGGGTATCATCTTAATGCACTAAAATTGATGAAGATTATATGTATGTGTATGTGTATGTATGTATGTGTATATATGTGTGTATATATATGTATATATATATATATATATATGTGTATATGTATGTGTATATATATATATATATGTATATATTAAGTGCAAAATTCTTTTTTCTTTTTTTTTTCCTCTTTTAAAGACTATATTGGTAACAGATATCTCTATCTTTTAACCTTAAAGCGCCACTGCATGGGGGCTTGATGTGCTTTGGACGTGCTCTGTCTCTGGGTATGTCAGAGGACTGGGACTGCATGAAGTGGGTTTTAGCCTCACCTGGGGAGGCAAAAAGGGAGGGTGGGGGTTTAAGGGGGGAAGAGAAAGAGAGCAGGCTTGATCTATATCTAATCTATCATCTCAATCTTTATAATTATAACTATCAACGTAATAATAAGCTGCATGGCAACAACTCTTGGGGGAATAGGAAATTAAGACCTAAACTATTTCACTTCCAGTTAAGACTATAAATGACATCAAAAACTCAGAATCAGTGTCTCCATGATGGGACAGTTAACTTCGTAAGCTGGAATGTTAAAGGCCTGAATCACGAATTAAAGAGAAAGAAAGTACTTTCTCACCTAACAGGTCTAAATGCTAAAATAGTATTTTTACAGGAAACCCACTTACTAAGTAAGGATCAGTTCCGCTGCAAAAGACTGGACTGGCCAAATGTTCCATTCTAGTTTTACAAAGAAAACTAGAGGGGTGGGAATTCTCATACATAGAACAGTACCATTTGTAGCATCAGATGTAGTATTGGATCCTGAAGGGAGATATGTGATGGTCATGGGAGACTTATCTAACTGTAAAATGATTTTGATAAATGTTTATGCACCTAATGTTGATGATAAGGAATTTATACAAAATTTATTTGCATCCATTCCCAATCTGAACACTCATAAACTTATAATGGCTGGGGACTTTAATTGTGTTCTAAATCCACTTTTAGATAAGACTTCCTCCACAGGGGGAACGGCAACTAACACCGCAAAGATAATTACAAAGTTTATAACTGATCACAACTTATCAGATCCCTGGAGGTTTTAAACCCAAATTCAAGAACATATTCTTTCTACTCACCAGTACATCATTGCTACTCAAGGATTGATTACTTCTTTATAGATAATAACTTCTTGCCTAAGATTAAATCTTGTAAATACGATGCTATTGTTATTTCAGACCATGCTCCGATGATCTTGGAGCTGAAATTACTAAGCCCCATACACTCACCCGCAGATGGCCTCAATCCGCTTCTATTAGCTGACGAGAATTGTACTGAATTTATATCCAAACAAATTGAATTCTTTCTAGAGACAAATACATCCCCTGAGATCTCTGCAGGAATACTCTGGGAAACTCTTAAGGCCTTCTTAAGAGGACAGATTATCTCATATCTTTCCCACAGAAATAAATCCGAGCGAAGAAAGTAGCAGAGATAAAAAGTGAAATTACTAAAATAGATGAAGAACATGCCAGACTACCAAGCGAGACTCTACATAAGAGGAGGCAGGCTCTACATTCAGAATTAAACCTCTTGACAACTAAAGAAACCGAACAACTAATTTACAAATCCAGACATCATTATTATGAACATGGAGAGAAAGCTAATAAGCTTTTAGCGCAACAAATTCACAAGCAAGATGTGCAACGCAATCTCGTAATTACTAACACGAATGGAGATAAAATCATCGAACACAAAAATATAATGTACACTTTTAGAGACTACTATAAATCCCTATATACTACTGAGTTTAAAGAAGACAATATACAATCTAATGCATTTCTGGATAAATTACAGATACCACAAATTGACGCTTTTAGTGTGGAGGAACTCGATAAACCTCTGTCATTATCAGAATTACTGGATGCTATAAAGTCACTCCAAGGTGGAAAAGCAGCAGGCCCTGACGGCTACCCTGCAGAGTTTTACAAGAAATTCTCCGCTCAGCTAGCTCCCTCCTATTAGCAACATTTACAGAAGCCAGAGATAACCAATCTCTTCCACAAACCTTTCGCCAAGCACTAATCACTGTCTTTCCAAAACAAAATAAGGACTTATTACAATGTGCATCATACAGACCAATTTCACTTCTGAATAACGACGTTAAAATACTCTCTAAAATCATAGCTAGAAGGATGGAGAAAGTGCTCCCTCGTAATATCACAAGACCAAACTGGATTTATTAGGGGCCGACACTTATCTTCAAATCTTCGACGCCTGTTTAATGTAATATACTCACCAACTAAATCAAACACCCCAGAAATATTATTATCATTGGATGCAGAAAAAGCATTCGACATGATTGAATGGAAATACCTCTTTACTATTTTGGAGAAGTTTGGGTTTGGCCCGAACATTTGTGCATGGATTAAATTACTGTATACTAACCCAGAAGCTTCAGTTTGCATCAATAACATTTGCTCAGACTACTTTAAACTAGAACGTGGCACAAGACAAGGATGCCCTTTGTCACCACTGCTGTTTGCAATTGCCATTGAACCACTGGCAATACATTGTCGAAATACTGATCAGATAAAGGGGATTAGCAGAGAAGGACTGGAACAGAAAATCTCATTATATGCAGATGACATGGTACTGTATATATCGGACCCAGAAAATTCTGTGCCTGCAGTCTTAGCAGCACTCACAGAATTTCAAAAGCTCTCTGGTCTCAGAATTAATCTGAATAAAAGTGTACTCTTTCCGTGAATTCGCAAGCATATAATATTAGATTAGACACCCTTCCTTTTATCATTGCAGAACAGTTTAAATACCTCGGGTAAACATCACAAGTAAACATAAAGCTCTATATCAACAAAATTTTCGTCTGCATGGAAAAAATTAAACAAGACTTGCATAGATGGTCAACCCTTCATCTCACACTAGCTGGAAGAATTAACACTGTTAAGATGAATATTCTTCCTAAGCTCCTTTTTTTATTTCAAAACATACCAATATACATTAATAAATCGTTCTTTAAGCAATTAGATTCAACAATAACCTCATTTATTTGGAATTCTAAACATCCACGCATCAAAAGAGCGACCCTACAAAGACAAAAGGCAGAAGGTGGCATGGCTCTACCTAACTTCCAGTTTTATTACTGGGGCAAATATACAGTCGATAAGAACCTGGACACAAATAGAAGAACATACACAGGCATGGACCGCAATAGAAGTAAAATCCTGCAGTACTTCTTTGTATTCCCTGCTCTGTGCTCCAATAAACACACGTTATCGGCAATACACTAATAACCCAATTGTGCTCCACTCACTTAGAATCTGGAACCAATGTAGAAAGCATTTTAAGACGGAGAAGCTTCTTTCTGTGGCACCCTGCAAAAGAACCACCTCTTTCAACCCTCACAAACATATGCAGTTTTAATATCTGGAAAAATTTGGAATTAACTTGCTTAGAGATCTTTATATAGACAACGTCTTTGCATCCTATGAACAATTACATTCCAAATTTAACATTCCAGCTACAAATTTCTTTCACTATCTTCAAATCAGGAACTTTGTTAAACAGAACCTTCCAGATTTTCCTCATCTTGCACCCTCATCCACGCTGGAAAAATTATTGCTCAATTTCAAGGAGTTAGACTCCATCTCTACAATATATAAAATCCTTTTACAATCCCTTCCTTTCAAAGATCCAAGAGGACACTGGGAAAATGACCTCTCAATTAATATATCAGAAAAGG
The DNA here is from genome assembly GCF_016835505.1 of Polypterus senegalus. Lineage (NCBI taxonomy): Eukaryota > Metazoa > Chordata > Cladistia > Polypteriformes > Polypteridae > Polypterus > Polypterus senegalus. Next base: position 34,275,063 of record NC_053167.1, read on the forward strand.
AGTGGAAAGTAGCAATGCAGAGAATTCACTCAAGCTCCATATGCAAAGCATACAATTATACAACTCAAAATTATATATCGAGCACATCTGTCTCGACTAAAACTCTCCAAAATGTTTCCAGGGCATGATCCAACCTGCGAACGTTGCAACCAAGCCCCAGCCTCACTAGGTCACATGTTCTGGGCCTGCACCAAATTAACATTATTCTGGACAAAAATTTTTAATTACCTCTCAGACAGTCTTGGACTCACAATCCCTCCTAACCCATTAACAGCTGTGTTTGGGGTTCTTCCAGAGGGTCTTAAAGTGGAGAAAGACAAACAAATTGTGATTGCATTCACTACACTGTTGGCACGCAGACTTATTCTGATAAACTGGAAGAACCCAAACTCTCCTCTTTAAGTCAGTGGGAAACTGATGTGTTATATTATTTAAAATTGGAAAAATCAAATACTCAGTTAGAGGATCTGTGCAGACTTTTTCAAAACATGGCAGGATCTAATCAGTAATATTTTGAAATGAGTTTATAAAGCACAGAGAATTTGTTGATTTAGGTATTTTTTACAAGCCTTAAATTTTACACCATTTGGCTTGCTCTCTCTCTCAAGGGTGGGGATCGATCTGTTCTTAGCATAATTCTTTTTTTTGTAAAAACTTGATTACTATGTATTGATTATAATAAAATTAATAAATAAATAAAAATAAATAAATAAAAAATAAAAGTGAATCTGGCTTAATCCTTGCACCTAGACTATATAGTGCGACAAGTTCAAAACAAGTACAGATATACCAATCACCAAAATAGCCAAAGCGTTTTTGTTAACTGTATAAACAGGTAACTTTGAATCTCAGCTCTATGTGGCAGAGAGCACACAAAAATTAAAAAAAAAAATATATACAGCCGTCAGCCTGGGGGATTTTGAGTGGTGCAATGCAACCCAAGAGGTGCCACAAATATTTTTGCTCAGGTGATGCTTTTAAATAAGTAAATCCAGCTGTTACCTTAAAGGTAACTTTTACAACTTTAATTAGCCAATTACTGGAATCAGTTGAGCTACTTGTCTGAATTATTGCAGCTAACACAGCATAATGATTGCCTTGGTAACACATACTTGTGTGAGGTAAAAGTGAACCCAAACGATGTTATTACTACCAACTCTGCAGAGATGTGAGAAGTATGCACTGATTAAATCTGTGAGCTTGTTGGGTTATTTGCTGCTTTAACTGTTTTTGGATCATGTTCTTCTTTCTATCTGTTCTTCCCAGTTATTGTTTTTTTTTTTCTGAAAACACAATATTGAACCATGTGAGCTGGTGCCTGCTGACTGAGCTGTTAGACAGTAGTCCACAAAGTTGCTAATTCCATCCAACACAGATTTGCTGTGTAACCCACCACAGGGCAAGGACCAGTTCATACTCATGCACTGAATAACCTTACTTGCATGTCTTTGGGAGGCCTTAAGGAAAGTTGAAGTACTGAAAACCTTAATTTGATACTGGAAGAACTTGCAAATTCAGCACAGATAATGAACAGAACCATAGCTGAACAGAGTCTTGCACATCTACTTGCTGTTACACATAAATCTTCTGTCAGATTCAGGTTTTTCATAGTGTCACTCATTAAAACACATTACTTTGAGGTAGGGTGTGCAGTTACATGGCCTCCAAACTCTTTAATATGCTTCTGCATCATTTCTGTTATACAAACTCATCTCATTTGAAGATGTAAATTATTCATCTATTACTATTGTCCACACTTTGCACCCTTCAGGATTCCTCTACTTTCTTCATTCTTTTCTTTAAAACTCACTCTTTAACATGTTGTGCTTTATATTCCTATACATCTTTTTCAAGAAACTGGAACTTGAATTTGGAAAAGGCACAATATAGATGGTTGTTATAAGAGAGTTTTTTTTTTTTTAGAAAAGGTGGAGTAGCTAGACAGGGGCTTAAAGCTGGGATTTGGCTGGTCAGAATTATTGTTGTTTCTATATGAAGACTAAGTCTGTTAACTCATTCTCATACCCCCATGGGACATTTTTAATTCAGCTGGATTCACAAATACTTCAAGGCTCCATAGGCTCAAAGATGCAGCAGAAGGATGAAGCAAAAACAAAAAGGAAAAATGGCTTTATTTCAAGGCCTCAGCTGCTCAAAAATCCCAACAACTACTGTTTTGAGAGAACACTTCAGTTCCAGGAAAAACAAGATAAGAGCAAAGGGGATCCACCCAGCTTAAACTGTACAGAATAATGAATTAGCTGAAGAAAAGCGTAGAAAAGAAGTTCACACACACACATACATACATACATACATACATACATATGAAGACAGAGAGAGTGCCCTTTTAAAATGCATAAAAATGATTCTAATTAATTTAAAGGATAGTCAAGAGCCCCCTGCACTCTAATCACTCATTAGATTTAGTGAGAACAGATAGCCCCTTAATGGGTATGGCTTTCTGACTCAAAGCTAATTAAAAATATGAATTGGAATAAAACTTCACACTTAAAGAAATTATAACAATCTGGAGCTAAATGATTGATGCCTGCCACCCTAAATCATATTTAACTTTTGGACATCAGACAAGTAGAATTAGTTCTAGGTTTATAAATGCAGACATTCTCCAACTGGTATGACATTTTCTTTTATTTTTGATAAAGTATCGAAAGTGAGATTTGATGGATAGGTATTCTTAAAGATGGAGCTAATGTTTCATGAGCTACCTTGTGTTGAGCTTTAGATAACATATATGAATGTAACATGAAGACCTGGTTATAAATTTTAACTGCGCTATATGCAGTTCATCCCAACAGTATTTTGTGCAACCCTAAACTTGGACAAAGTGCCACATCCATCTCATAGTACACTCATGCACACAATGCCAATTGTTCCCGCTGTTTCATACAAATTTTTAGTTGCCAGTTAGCTTAACACAGGTCATCACACAGTGATTAGGCCAGGATTTGAATATAGGACACTGGAGTTGTGAGGTAGCAAAGCTAACCACTGTGCCAAAATGCTATCTGATTAACCAAATATTCCAGAAAATTAATATATATATATATATGATTCAACATCTACCAGCTTGATTATTTGCTGTTGTTGGTATATTCTTTCCTTTAAAATAGGTCTCTACCGAGAAAGGTTTGAAATGTGAACATCGGTCAGGTAGCATTAGCCACCATTGTCCAGAGGTAAGAGAACAACTTTCTCCGCCCTCCACTGAAGAAGAGGTCAGGCAAAAGTAGCTGAGACAGCATTGTGGGTGGGGGGGAGGCAACATCCTTCTTTGGTCAGGTGATCATTTAATAATCCATTAAGTGGTGTGTCATGAATATCAAGTTTAGAAACGAAATCCCTTTGCAGAGCCAGATTAAAATAGATCAGACCCAGCTCAGTGTCAAAGAGGAAAGGTGGATTTGTGTGCAAGACAAGGGCCGTCTGCTAGGCTCACGCTTTGGAATTGTTTAGATTAATTTCTCAAATTAAAAGCAACACATGCATAAACAAGAAATGTGTAAGTTTTACCACATAACTTGAGGGTAGCACACTGACACCAGTCGCCCACGTTTTACATTCAGAATCATCGCTATATCAGTTTCACGCTAGCTTGGAAATGTACACTCAGAGACTGTTCTACTTTAGAATCTCTGGCTTTCCAATATAACTGTCTGCTCGAGTTAATGACAGCATAAAATGTGGAGAAACTGTTATTTAAATCATTCACTGATGGTTTTTGTGAAATTCAGAGGGAAAACACTAATGACTTGAGTATCTTTGAGCATGGCGTGGCATTGGGTGCCAAGAGGGCCTATAGACTTATATAGACTTCGCAGTACCAACCAGGCAAACATGTTAAGCTTTGAGGACACATTCGATTTAGAAAAAGAAAAAAAAAAAATGTTCATGCCTTGACACTGTCTGACCTCTTTCCTCCAAGCCTACTTGGAAAAGATTCACAGCCTACGGATCAAGCTTAGGACAGCTGAAAGGAAATACAGGAAGTCAAAGGTCCTGGCTGACCTGGATAAGCATCAGTGTTTCTTCTTTCTCTTCTTTCACTATCAGCGCTAAGGTTGATTTTATTCAGAACAGGATTAGCAACAGTATTTAAATTTGTCACTTGCTTTCTGTGTTCACTTCTCTTCTTAACCAATCTCCAGCCAAACCTCCAGCCTCCTTGACTGCAGATGATTTGGCAGCCTGTTTCTATGATGAAATTACAAATGGTAAATTAGTCTGCTCCCTCCTGAACATAGCATACATTTTTGCATGTTTTCACTACTATCGCTAACCAAGTGTCTCCTTTCCGTCTATAGCACAGATTCCTCCCTCCTAACCAGTCAGACTTCAAGAGGGGACATTTTACCAAGTCAACTCTATTGACTATTAATGAAACGCTATGACTCACTAGGGCTACCACCATTTCATCCATTCTCATCATCCTTGATCTTTCTTCTGCCTTCAACACAGTTACTCACCAGAACCTTTTTGCCATCCTCTCTGACCTAAGCATGACTAGGACAGCTCAGATGGCTTGATTCCTACTCTGTGTTCTGTGTTGTGGAGTGGAGCAATGTCTACCTTTCATTAGGCAAGCAGACGAGTCCCCCAAGGATTGGTGCTGGGTCTGTCCTTCTTCTCCTTGTATGCCACCTTACTAGGCCCTATCATCCAATCTCATGGTTTCTTATATCAGTGCCGTGCTGATGATGGCAAAGACGGAGCTCCTTGTTATTCCAGCTGGTTTGTCTATTCAGCACCCTATCTCAGTAAAGCTTGACACATTATCATTAACTACTACCAAGTCAGTATGCAACTTTGGGGTGATGATCGATTATCAGCTATCCTTTACATTGCAACTGTCTCTCAGTCTTGTAAGTTTAATCTGTACAACATCTGCGCGATTAGGCTGGATCTGATAGAGTATGCAGTTCAACTTCTAGTCTAGGAATTGACCTTGTCAAATCTGTACTACTGCAACACGACTGGCATGGGGTATATGCATGTTCATTTGTTGCACTGTAGAACAACTCATACAAGTAGTTTATATAACGCAATAACATTGAAGATGGGGTGATAAGATGAAAAAGTGTGGATATTCCTTAGTTTCGCCTCGATTATGAATTTGGTTTTAATGCATGCTTCTTGTACAGATATCTGCTAGCCAGTTATCGCCTTTTGGGCATGGGTGTTTTAAGGAATTCCGTGTGAATGTTGTCATTCCAGGGGCAGATTCTGTTTTTACTGTCTTTAAAATCCTGGCAAGCTCATCTGGTGTGGTTGGCTTTTTGAAGGTTTTCATTGTTAAAATTTTGGAGGAACTGTCACCAAACACATATGAAGTGACACTCAGATTTCATCTTCTTCTTTGGGGAATGTGAGCAAGGTTGAAAACAGTGGCTTTGCAAACTGTGTGGGGTGCTAAGCAGCACCAAGTCATCTTATGAGGGATCCATATTTTTAGTTAAAATGTTTGAAATTCAGTTGTGATGTTTATTCTCCATATCAAGCCTGCCAATGTGTGGTAATTAACATGATCAGGTGCTAACAATGTTGGGATCACATGATTCATTGCCCTTATATAGGCTATTGACTGATCAGCTAGGCAGGGAATACACAATTAGTGGATTCCCTTTGGGATAACCACATGTACTGTTTTAGACAGAACATCATTACAGTTCAGCTAGACCTGTTTTTTCCATAACACTCATCCAATCAACTATTCTAAGATTCTCCCGCACAGTATACCCCAGCAGGAAATAGTTAGCACAATATGTCTAATATGGATCTGTTAGTTTAGTAATCCTAACATGGATTATAGACACGCTGTCTTGACTGCAAGATAAGTCATAGCTTGCTGTAGGTTGGCATTAATGAAGGAAACCCAACAGATGTATAGAGAATGGAATTTCTGCCAACAAACATAGTGGAAGTTTTCCTTTTGCTTGGGGTCACGAACAAGGTCTGGCTCATTAAATGATGCCAAATTTAGTAGAATACCAAGGCAAGGTGGTGGCTTTTGGAATCACAAGTTTATGGCAGGTTGAGGAAGAGCTAGAAGGGGAACTGATGCCCATCCATGGCTTACTAGAAGGCTAATACATATTTACAAAAGACATGCTTTTAATCTCAACAGCTTCACACATTTGCAATGTTTTTCTAACATAAAGAATTGTTTCATGTTTGGTATATATGCTTCTCAAATTAAATCAGACCCATTCATGTTGAAACAACTTGCAATGTAGGTGTCTCCGAGGTAGATGACATTAATACTGTTGGTGTCTGCCGTTGAGCTAATGATGGTGTTCTTGGCTGATGAAAGTCCTTCAATGTAATTGAATTATGCTCAAAGCTGAACTGATGGCTAAGAACTCATTGGCTGGTTTTGCTTGACTTCTAGCGATGTGGCAGGATCCTGCATTTGGTCAATAAGTGACTTTGCTGGTTTTTCTGAGGGATCAGGTACCTGTGTTCAAAGTGACAAGAATAGATAATGATGATGATGACACCATTCTCACTAGATAATTAACGTAAAAATTGAAGAATTAGTAACATAAAATTCTTAAACCTGCTTAAACCAACATAGGAAGGAGCAAGAGCCTATTCTGGCAGCACATGGTGCAAGGGAGAAAACAGCCATAGACTAGGTGCCAGTTCATCACATGGCTGACACGTCACAAACATTTACAACAGCAACAACATTTATTTATATAGCACATTTTCATATAAAAATGTAGCTCAAAGTGCTTTACAAAATGAAGAATAGAAAAATACAAGACACAGTAAGAAAATAAAATAAGTCAACCAGGCCAGGCCATGGAGGACAGAAAAAACAAAAAAAAACTCCAGACGGCTGGAGAAAAAAATTAAATCTTTAGGGATTCCAGACCATGAGACCACCCAGTCCCCTCTGGGCATTCTACCTAACATAAATGAAACAGTCCTCTTTGGATTTAGGGTTCTCACGGAAGGACTTGATGATGATGGTCACGTAGACTTCTGGCTTTCAGTCCATCAATGTTGGAGCATCATGATGCTTTGAGTAGGTGGAGGTGGCGCAGGCCGCCACCACAAAGAAACTGGAAAAAGAAACAGACGAGAGAGTAGGGGTCAGTACGGATTTTAGAGCCACCATTAATAGTTATTATAATGAATTGAACATACAGAATATCAGGAATTAATTAAAGTGAAGTTATGTTACATTGACATTCACCCTCATATGGGGGTCAATTTGGAATTGTCAGTTTCCCTAATTTGCATGTCTTCCAGATAGAAGGAGGAAAACCCACACAGGCATCAGATTTCTGGATTTGTAAGTGCTACCCACTATGCTACCATGCTGGCCGTTAAGTAAGTATTGTTTGGTTTGAAATGACAGATGCAGGTGAATGTTATTGGCCTACTAATAGATGGTAATACTGTGCTTCCAAGTTACACGTTCTAAACATCGGCATATATTGAGAAAAGGAAAACTGACCGAAGTATTGGTCATGAAGATTATCAGGGCTAAATATGAAATATGGGAATGATGGATTATCTTTAGACCTTAAAAGCAACCAGCTATCAGCAAAGCTGACAACCCAGCTACATTCTCAAGACTGTGCAGTAGAATACTATGGTCAACAGTATTAAAAGCAGCAGTTGTATAACAGTAAAAGCAGAAGTATAACAGTGGTGGCATTTCCTGCATCAGAGAAGATGAGAATGTTACTTACTGCATGAAATACAGCGGTTTCTGTTCTAGGGCCAGAGTAAACACCAGACTAAATTTTCTCATGAAAACTGCAGTTTCAAGTTAAAACCTAAGCTGTATGGTTATAGTTTTCTCTGAGATTTTATAAAGAAAATATAAATTGGTTAGTAATTCTGATCTGGCAACTTTGAAGAGTTGAGGGGCAATGCCATTAGTAAGGATATGGTAACATTGTCCACTTTTGCTCATCTTTGCTGCAGGTTGGAACTGAGTATAAGAGACGAGTTGTATGTTTCAAGTTGGAGACCAGACCTAAGAAATTCTGTTATGTCCTCATTTTCAATGTAATAAGATGAGTAATGCATGGCGAGACCTTATGTAATGCAGTGCCTACCAGATTTGAAAGCTGACTGCTCAAATGGTAATCTCATGTTATGTAGACTATAAAAGAAATAAAAGTCATTGTAACTAATATTAAACAGAATTATGTTAGTCATTTTGGGATTCCTGCTTGTCAACTTAACTATAGTTCTGAATAAAACTTGAGAGTTATTAAAGTGTTCATGTATTAATCTGACTAAATATTTAAAATGTACCCTGTAAAGTGCAGAGAGACTGAGCATATGATATACTTGCAACTTTAGGGACTTGCATTTATGTTTTTGAGGAGAGCACCCTAATATATTATCTTGGTGAAGGGCCAGATATGATTATTTTCTGACGTTTCTGGGACATTCCCAAAGTTGTTCACATATAGACATGAAACACCTCTTTCGTACCTCTGTTTTCTGAAAACAAATGTAATTAATCCCATCATTCAATATCAAAACAGCAACTGCATCATCAAAAGGTTCAGCTGATTTATTTTTAATGTCACAAACCCTGGCACCAGGACAACTGTACAATTAACTTTTATTTTGGCGTCCACCCATCACAATGCAATGGATGTACAACACATGAATATGACTTTGAAAATGCAAGCCATAGTTGGGTTAAGTGAGTTTATTAGATAGGTGGGTAGCTGGAAGATCAGTTGAGACTCTGAACCATTGTAGCAGCTAGGCCACTGCTGCTGTTCAGTTCAAATGAAGCTGAAATTGAGATTATTTTGAGGTAATTTGACACAAAGAAGTGCTCATCTAGCACCGCAGCCTTCATCAGAGCACAGACTACCAAATTACAAGCAGGATCCAAAAATGAACTGCAACTCCAATACAGATGCCTTTATTTTTTTAGCACTATCAAATTCTTAACATGAGTGGTCTTGTCTTCCATTGGGGATGGATGGCGGAGACAGTGCTCTGTAGGCAACAGTGCTCTTTGTAACATATTTCTTTTAATGTTATAGATATCCTGTTTTCCTAAAGTCCTGGTGGAACTTAGTGCACCATGTGAACAAAATAAAAGGAACAGAAATGTCAGTGAGGTGTTATGGCCTGTTGCAGGCTGATGAAAGAGACATACAACGAATTCAGAAAAAAATCCGACCCCTTCACATTTCATTATATTGTAGCCTTGTTCTAAAATAATTGAAATTATTTTTTCCTTCATCAAGCAACATTCAATGCCACAGATTGACAAAGTAAAAACAGAATTTTATAGCACATCTGGCAGAAATTACAGCCTGGAGTCTTCTGATGTGACAAGTGTCACTTACTGGGATTTGGGGCTTTTCCTTACATTCTTCTCTGCAAGATCCTCTCAAACTCTGTCACTTATGATGGAGATCATCAGTGGATAGCTAGTTTCAGGTCTTTCCAAATATTCTGGATTGAGTTCAAATCTGGACAAATCAAGGACATTCCTGGAGTTTTCCCTAGTCTTGACTTCTCTGTTTTCAACAATTTTAGCCCAGTTTCTAACCTGCCTTTTGTAAGTAAAATTCTAGAAAAGAGGGCGGCACGGTGGCGCAGTGGTAGCGCTGCTTCCTCGCAGTTAGGAGACCTGGGTTCGCTTCCCAGGTCCTCCCTGCGTGGAGTTTGCATGTTCTCCCCGTGTCTGCGTGGGTTTCCTCCGGGTACTCCGGTTTCCTCCCACAATCCAAAGACATGCAGGTTAGGTGGATTGGCGATTCTAAATTGGCCCTAGTGTGTGCTTGGTGTGTGGGTGTGTTTGTGTGTGTCCTGCAGTGGGTTGGCACCCTGCTCAGGATTGGTTCCTGCCTTGTGCCCTGTGTTGGCTGGGATTGGCTCCAGCAGACCCCCGTGACCCTGTATTCGGATTCAGCGGGTTGGAAAATGGATGGATGGAATTCTAGAAAAGATCGTAATTAAGCAGCTAAAAAATGACCTGATTCAATATTTTATTCTTGACAAGTTTCAGAAAACAGCCGTACAGGGGCCGTATATCTGTTCTTGTTGTCATAAACTTGAGTGCAGCATTTGACACCATAGACCACAGCATTCTCATAAATTCCCTTAGACAATGGACCTCTCTGGTAGCGTCTTAAATTGATTTCTGACTTACTTAACAGCTAGAAAATTCTTTGTTAGTTGTGGCGATTGTACTTCAGAGGTCCATGATATTGTATATGGTGTACCATAAGGATCTATTCTGGGCCAACTGTTTTTTTCAATCTACATGTTTCTTTTAGTTCAGGTAAACTACCACAGCTATGCAGATGAGCACACATATATTTATTGATAGTGCCTAATGACCCTGATGCTCTTGACTCTCTGATCCTGTGTCTTACTTGCATTTCCAAATGGATTAGAAGTAACGTTCTCAAATAAATAAGGAGAAAACAGGAATATTGGTTATTGGCAAATATAGATATAGTGAGGGTATTAAAAATAAACTTGATCACTTAGGCTTAAAAGTCAAGATGGAGGTAAAGAATTTAGGGGTAATTATTGACTCTGACCTAAACTGTAAATCACATATTAACCATATTAACAGGTCTACATTTTTTCACTTAAGGAATATAGCAAAAGTTCGATCTCTTATAACTTTACAAGACGCTTGAAAAATTAGTTCACGCTTTTGTTTTTAGTCCTTATAGGACTACTTAGGAAAGACATTCATCGATTGCCATCAGTGCAGAATGCCGCAGCCAGAATCTCAACTGGAAAAAAAAAATTTGAGCCTATCTAACCAGTTTTAGCATTGTTACACTGGTTACTGTGTCATTCAGAATTGTAAATTTAAAATACTACTAATGGTTTATAAAGCCTTAAATAATCTCACCCTTTCTTATGTTTTGGATTGCCTGTCCACCTACGAGGTGTGGCAGAAAACTAATGAGATTGGCAACACTGTAAGCGATCTGATAACGCTGCGCTGTTGTCCTTGATGGAGCACATGTATCAGTACCCTCCCATAGCTCAGTGCGAGTTTCAACTCCTTCCGTTAACTACGTGATTTTTGTGACTGCTATTAGCGAAGTTGTGTTTTGGTTGTGCGCCACGCAAAATGGAACAGCGGAATTTGGAGCAACGTTGTGCCATTAAACGGCATATGTGATGTTTGAAAAGTTAAAAGAGGCCTATGGGGAACATTCTTTATCCAGAGCTCAAGTTTTTCGCTGGCACAAATCATTTTTGGAAGGCAGAAAACACGTTGAAGATGAACACCGTTCAGGGAGGCCTTCAACTTCGAAAACCAATGAAAACATCGAACGTGTGAACACTCTTGTGAGATCAGACCGTCGTTTAACATTAAGAATGTTGAGTGAACAATTAAATTTGAACAGAGTTACCGTTCATCAAATTTTGACTGAACATTTGCACATGCGAAAGGTCTGTGCCATAATGGTGCCGAAAAACTGCCCTCCATAACAGAATTTTTGACCTCAAAAGGCATTCCTGTGGTTCACCAGCCCCCTTATTCATCTGACCTCAGTCCGTGTGACTTTTTCCTTTTTCCTAAACTGAAAAATGTCCTCAAAGGACGTCATTTCGGGACTTTAGAAAACATCCAAAAGAGTGTAACGGACATGCTGAAGACCGGTTGCAGACTTCCAGCGCTGCTACCAACAGTCGGAACAACGTCTCCATCGGTGTGTAGCTGCCCAAGGGAACTACTTTGAAGGGGATAACATTGATGTTTGAAAAAAATAAAAACTTTGGTAAATAAAAAATCAGTCCCATTACTTTTCTGCCACACCTCGTATACTAAAAATCTGTAACCTTAGATCATCAAATGGAGGTCCGCTTATAATTCCAAGAGCTAAACTTAAAAGAAGTGGTGAGGTGGCCTTTTGATGTTATGCACCCAAAATCTGGAATAAGTTAACAATAGGAATTCACCAAGCTAGTACTATGGATCATTTTTAAAAAACTGCTAAAAACCCATCATTTTAAAATGTCTTTTTCAATTATACATTTTAGTTGTTTATATGGGCATAGATATATCACATTGTTCAGGGATCAATAATCTCAATTAATCTCTACTATCCTCTACTGCCTTTTCCAGTTCCTCTGTGGTGAAGATCTGTGCCACCAGCCCCCTGCATTGATGGATTGAAGGCGGGTATCCCAGCTGTTCACGAGACCAACTTCATCACATCCTATCATGGGAAGCCTGAAAACCCGGAGGACTGATTTTCAAACATTTATGTTATGTAGAATACCCAGTGGGGGCTGGGTGGTCTTTTTGGCATTGGAACCCCTGACGATTTTGTTTTCTCCATCCTAACTGGATTTTTTTGTTTGTTTGTTTGTTTTGTTTGTTTTTTCCGTCCTCCCAGCCATGTGACTTTACATTTTTCTTTGTTGCTTACTCTTTAATATTATTGCCTAATCTTATTTGTGTTTTGATTCATTTGACTCTCTTTTTGTCATCTTGTAAAGAATTTGAACTACATTGTTTGTATGAAAATGTGTTATAAAAATAAATGTTGTTGTGTTTGCTTTGTGCTTAGGGTCATTGTCCTGTTGACATGTGAACCTTTGGCCTAGTCTGAGGTCCAGAGTGCTCTGTGGCAGGTGAGATGATGATGATAATAAGGATATAGCGGGTTGGATAATGGATGGATGGATAATGTACATGTGCAAAGCTCACCCATCCTAACTTCTGTCTTTACACTAGTCTGTAATGCTCTACATTCTATTAATCAAGCATAATTTTAATTATATTGTAAGGAATTATGCAAAAGTTTGCTATTTATTCTACAGCACATTTAAAGACTCTTTGTTACCTGACTTTCCTTTCCTTGGTGGCTCTTTAGCACTGTAATAAGCACGTACGATAGATTTGCATTTAACACATTTGATTACTGCATGAACATGGTGTTTTATATCTGTAAAGCAACCCGTCTGCTACTGGTAACAGTATCTGTCATGGACCAGTCTAACAGGTTCTCTGTCATATACAACCTCGGGCTGTGGGAGGAGGTTAGATTTGAAGGAGAAGGAGGAGGAGTAAGAAACAGCAGAGAAAAGACAGAGAAAAAAGAAAAATACAGCATGAAAATGAACACAATAGCAAAGTGTAATGAGGGCATCTGGCAGTGGTCCAGGTTATCCTGAAATGAGGCAGTCAGGTACGCCCTCTCCTACATCTGGCAAGGACCCAGACCCTTCAGGCAAGATTCAAACCTAGTACCTGTGCAAAGGTAGGGCACCTAAGAGGTAAATGAGTTCTGGAGGGACTTCAAAGTCTCATTTCACTGCCTAGGGCAGCCTGGGTCCTTTTTGTCTTTATTAAACATTGCAGGAGAGATTTTACACAGGCAGTATTGCTAGATAGTAGATAGTTACAAAATGATGTAAAAACATTAAGTAAAGATTAGTTTTGAGGTTTTATATCTCGTTCATTTTTACGATAATTGGTCTTTTATATGCTATATATCCATATATGTGAATGTTTGGTCAGCTGTCAAGGAATTGCCAAGGTCAAAGTTGGCATTAGTTGACAAAGGACAAGGGAAAGCCCAACTAGTAGGTTAAGAGAAAGGAACAACCATGATGTAAAACAAGTCCTTTTTGTGCCGGGGTGGATTAGTGAAGATGGCTAGGGAAATTTCCTCTGCCACAGTGAAATATATCATTGGAGGGCAGCAGGGAAACGACGCCTGAGTGCAGTTGAACGGGCATGTGCTGGGAACATGTAGATCCTTTGGTTGATGGGAAAGATCCATCCATCCATTATCCAACCCACAACACAAAATTAAAAAGAACATTAATTGAAATTGAACAAATTACAGAGTTTATGTATACAGTCCATCCATCCTGCTATATCCTAACTACAGGGTCACAGGGGTCTGCTGGAGCCAATCCCAGCCAACACAGGGCATAAGGAAGAACACAGACCCTAGCCCACCGCATGGTGCACACACACCCCCGCACCCACAGCACAATTAAGGATCGCCAATGCACCTAACCTGCATGTCTTTGGACTGTGGGAGGAAACCCACGCAGACACGGGGAGGACATGCAAACTGCACGCAGGGAGGACCGGGGAAGCGAACCCAGGTTTCCTAATTTCGAGGCAGCAGCACTACCCACTGCACCACCGTGCCGGCCTGGGAAAGATATAATATAGTGAAAAAATTAAGGGTTGGAGGAGGCCTATTTGAATTGCATAAAGAGAGTAGTCAGAGTTAGGTTGGGTCATACGAGAGAGAACAAAAGAACGGTAGCCAAAACAAAAGGGCTGAAAAAAAACCCATCATTGCTAAACCAGCAAAAAAAAGGTAAAAAAAAAAAAAACTACCATTCAAGGCAAAAACTGACTGACAACTCCCTCCTTTATTTACCATAAAGATCAGACAAATTGAAATGCACGCTGCTTGACTTTATAAAGATGGTTGCCACAATATCATACATCTCATGCATTGCACTCACGTCCCTAGAAACATGCATTGTCTTAACAACCAAACTAAACAAAAGCCCTGCAGATGACATGCAAAACTCACCACGATCAAAAGATAAACAAAAATAATAAAAATTGAAATATCATATATTTCCTTTTAAATCTTGACAGCATGAGCTAGGAATACCTAAATATCTGGTCACTGACTTGACTGACAAGTAGTACTGATAACAGCCCAGAATACTCACCGCTCCATAATGGTGTCATGTTTCATTTTCTTATTTCTCACAATGTCTTCAAATATCAACTCAAAGCTGTGCCTTATGGGTCTTTTTTGACCCGATACTAACACCCATTTTTAGATGTCTGGATTTTCACCCAAAACACTAATTTATAAATATTGACCATCTTAGCCTGCAGCACAGTGGTGTTAAAAAATATTTACCCTTTCCTGATATCCTCTATATTTGTACAGTATATTGTATATTTATATATTATGTACACTTATTACAATACACGGCTTCAGATCTTTTAACAAAATATAATTTTAGATGAAGGAAACCAGAGTAAACATATAACACCAAAACAGTTGAGCAAAATTAATTGATAACACAGACGCACATTGAAAAAGTTGTTTGGATTATTTCATGTGAATTTTATTTATATTTGGGTGCTGAATTCAAAATTGAAAACTATTTTTCTCGATCATGTAGCATTTTTTTTTTCCACAAAAACCCTTTCTAACTGTCAATTAATGTGTTTTATTGTTTTCACACTATAAATAAATATTTTATTCTATTTAAATGAAAATGTGTTTTAATATTTGCTTGTATTACAAGTTTAAAATAAAACCATTATTATTAACAGATTTTAACTTCTATGACCACTGTTGGTTCATATGTGGGGACCTGAAGGTTCAGTGAATCTTACTGGATCAGCGGTCAGGCATACAAAATTTCTAAATTTTCTCTGTGAGTGGAATAGCAGAGCCAAAAACTGAAATCTGGTTCAGATGGAATTGCCAGCTAGAAAAAGCTACAGCTTGGTGCCAAAAAGCATCATCAGAACTAGTTTGGTGGATTCAGATAAAGTTCTGCTACTGTCCCCTTTAATGTTAAGCTTGGGTTAATGAAGAAGTTTGTCAAAGCCTTATCCAAAGGTGGAGCCAGTCAGATGTTTTTGTGCTGAAAGTGTCCTGGTTTATTTGAGACTACATTGAAACATGGCATTTTTGACAGTCCTGATATAAGCAAACTAATTTCTGACACAGAATCTGATGGAGCAATGAATGACAGGGAACAAGAGGTTTGGGTATTATTCAAAGAAGCAGTTTCAAAGTCTTGATGTAAAAATAAAGATCCAAATTATTAAGAAATTAAATTGTGAAAATTCAAATATTTAAATTTAGGGAATTGAGTTGCAAAATAAGACTCAAAGTTCACTTCTTGGATTTGCATTTAGAATTTATCCCTGAGAATCTTGGGGCAGTGAGTAAAGAGCAGGGTGAAAGATTCCATCAGGACATCATGGACATGGAAAGAAGGGATGGTGGGATGTCAGGGATACACCAGAAAAAGAGTGCCTATGACAGGCCACCAAACAAAGTTTTGTATCGAAAAAACTAAGTTGTGACTAAAACTAGAGAAGCTTGATGTAGGTCAATGAATGTGTATTGTTTTCTTTAAGTTTATGTTTAAAAATATTAAATTGACTCAATATTTTCATGGTAAATGATTTTAGAACAACATTGTATACATACTGCGGTGGGCTGGTGTCCTGCCCGGGGTTTGTTTCCTGCCTTGAGCCCTGTGTTTGCTGGGATTGGCTCCAGCAGACCCCCGTGATCCTGTGTTCAGATTCAGCGGGTTGGAAAATGGATGGATGGATGGTGTCACACACGTGCGCATGGGAGGCAGCTAAAGTGCTTGAGTGAAGGCAGTTCTGAGGCATGCTGGGATGTGGCAGAGTGCACTGACTCTTTTTCTCCCTTCCCTGTAGACCACTCCCGGGAGATTCCACCTGGCTCTCTTGACGTCACTTCTGGGACCGAACCAATGGAAGTCGACCTTACTAGCTCCGGCCCCTCTGATGTCACGTCCGGGCTTGATCTAATGATTGATGAACACGTGCCCGATCCTTATGACCTCACTTCCTGTCTTCCCCTTTGTTACCCTGGGTTAGGATATAGCAGGTTGGATAATGGTTGGATGGATGGATGGACTGTATACATAAACTCTGTAATTTGTTAAATTTCAATTAAACTTCTTTTCAATTTTGTGTTTAAATGTGATGTGACTGAAATATTCTAATAACATTTCTTTTACAAAATTAAACCAATTTCTTATGAGCTAATATTGCTAAACTGTGTGATTAGAGTCAGCTCACTGAACAATGACAGACCTGATTACAGATATCCCTCTCAACCTCGTCATATAAAAATTCTCACCATTACAGTGAAGAAGCCATCTTAAGGTTTCAAGAGCAAGACTATGCCCGATTCAAAGAAAATTTCACAATAGAAGATAAAGTTGGTTGAAAAAATTCCAATCAGAAAAAGGGCCATGAAGCCATTGCTAAGGCTATGAAAGCCATTATTCCCAAATGGCAAACATTTGGGTCAACTGAGGATGTTCTCAGAAAAGTTCAGCCTGATAAAAATACCCCAATGGCACAGTGACCACTTATTCAAGAAGTAACAGAGGATCCCAGAAGAACATCCAAAGAGTTGCAGGCCCATGGAGTTTCTGCTAAAGTCAATGTTCATGATTCCACAATAAGAAAGAGATTGATTAAAAATAGGAATAGCAAAGCAAAAAAACTCAGCTATTCAAGAGTAACATCAGCACTTGTCTCACAATTGCAAATAAACTCCTGGAAGATCTCAAGGCCTTTGCAATAATGTTCTATGAACAAATGGGTCAAAACTATACCTCTTTGGATCACACCAGTCCAAATATGTCTGACTTAAAGCTGATACAGCATTTGACAGTAAGAACATATACATTCAAGTCCATAAGTACTTAATTTTCATAATTTTGGCTCTGTACACTACCACAATGGATCTGAAATACAGCAATCATTATGTGATTGAAGTACAGACTTTCAGCTGTAATTTAAGGGGTTTACCAAAAACATTGTATGAGCCATTTAGGAATGATAGCTATTTTTCTGCACTCCCCACCTAATTTCCAAGAGCTCAAAGGTACAGTATATGGACATTTAACTGGTAAGCTATTCCATAGCCAGATGGGAGCAGTGCTCTTTAGAGAGATAGCAGAAACACGAGGAGTGGTCAAATCAACCACCAGGTACATTCTGAAAAAGAAGGTACACACTGATGAATTCAGCAACAACAGAAGGTCTGGAAAACCACAGAAAACAACTATGCTGGATGATTGCAGAATTATGCCCTTGGTGAAGAAGAACCTCTTCACAACATTTAGCCAAACCAAGAACATTCTCGTGGAGGTAGACCTAATATTGCCAAAGTCTTCAATCAAGAAACGACTTCATAAAAGTAACTGGACAGATTGGTATTCCTGAAGCTTAATTAACTTGGTGTTGGACTGTGATAATTAAGTGTCATATGCCTGCATAATAATTTACTTTCAACAAAAAAGATAACAGTGGTATGTCTTTCATTTCCTAGGAACATCTGAGTACTGATGTACTGAGTACTGGGGTGTTTTCCGAACAAAGATTTTTAGTGAAGCAGTATTTAGTTTTATGAAATTAAATCAAATGTGAAAAACTGGCTGTGCAGAAATTTGGGTTCCCTTGTAATTTTGCTGATTTGAATGCATGTAACTGCTCAGTACTAATTACTTGCAACAACAAATTGGTTGGATTAGCTCGTTAAGCCTTGAACATCATAGACAGGTGTGTCCAATCATGAGAAAAGGTATTTTAAGGTGGTCAATTACAAGTTGTGCTTCCCTTTGACTCTCCTCTGAAGAGTAACTCTCAAAAGATCTGAAAACAAAGATGTTCAGTCTCATGGTTTAGGGGAAGGCTACAAAAAGCTGTATCAGAGGTTTAATCTCTCAGTTTCAACTGTAAGGAATGGAATCGGGAAATGGAAGGCCACTGGCACAGTTGCTGTTAAACCCAGCAGGTCTGGCAGGCCAAGAAAAACACAGGAGCGGCATATGCGCAGGATTGTGAGAATGGTTACAGACAACCCACAGATCACCTCCAAAGACCTGCAAGAACATCTTGCTGCAGATGGTGTATCTGTACATCGTTCTACAATTCAGCACAATTTGCACAAAGAACATCTGTATTGCAGGGTGATGAGAAAGAAACGCTTTCTGCTGTAACACCACAAACAGAGTCATTGTATGCAAATGCACATTTAGACAAGCCAGATTCATTTTGGAACAAAGTGCTTTGGACTGATTAGATAAAAATTGAGTTATTTGGTCACAACAAAAAGTGCTTTGCATGGTGGAAGAAGAACACTGCATTCCAAGAAAAACACCTGCTACCTTCTCTCAGTTTTGCTGAAGGTTCCATCATGCTGTGGGGCTGTGTGGCTAGTTCAGGGACTGAGGCCCTTGTTAAAGTTGAGGGTTGGATGAATTCAACCCAATATCAACAAATTCTTCAGGATAATGTTTAAACAGCAGTCACAAAGTTGAAGTTACGCAGGGGTTGGATATTGCAACAAGACAGTGGCCCAAAACACAGTTCAAAATCTACAAGGCATTCATGCAGAAGAGGAGTACAGTACAATCTTCTGGAATGGCCGTCACAGTTTCCTTAGTAAAATTTATGGGATGATTTGAAGCAGGCTGTCCATGCTCAGCGGCCATCAAATTTAACTGAACTGGAGAGATTTTGTATGGAAGAATGGTCAAAAATACCTCCATCCAGAATCCAGACTCTCATCAAAGGCTATAGGAGGCATCTAGATGCAGTTATATTTGAAAAAGGAAGCTCAACTAAGTATTGATGTAATATCTCTGTTGGGGTGGCCAAATTTATGCACCTGTCTAATTTTGTTATGATGCATATTGCATATTTTCTGTTAATCCAATAAACTCAATGTCACTGCTGAAATATTAGTGTTTCCATAAGGCATGTCATATTTAAAAGGAAGTTGCTACTTTGAAAGCTCAGCCAATGATAAACAAAAATCCAAAGAATTAACAGGGGTTCCCAAACTGTTTCATATGACTGTGTATAAATATATATATATATATATATATATATATATATATATATATATATATATATATATATATATATATATAAAGTGTTATGTGACACTATCCCACACAGCAGGTGGGCCACATGACCAAACTTGCTTTGCATGCTTCTTTGCACACTTTAGTAGCCCTTTGATTCTGCTTGTATTGCAAAGTCACACTTCACAGAGGAAGTCTCAGAACAATCCCTTTCAAAGTGATGAACTTGCAAAACACTGAAATCCTGTGAGAATGTACAATTTGTGTCTTTCCAGCCTGGCTTAATTTTCTGAGCAAAATTCTTTTTCTCTCTATTTAACTCAAGAAATACCAGTTTTACTCAAAATTAGATAGATAGATAGATAGATAGATAGATACATAGATAGATAGATACATAGATCTCAATGCTGTATAGCCCACTCCAGTGTTATGGGTGGATGGGAGCTACATGGGCAAAGTCTAGGCTTGGGATTTCTGTATCCTGTAAAACAGACAAATAAAATGATTATGAGAGGATGCTTAAAAGTATGTGAATAGATACTACAATTTCTTAAATATTCTTACTGCTTTAAAATAAAGGTTTACTCATAAATTTTAAGAGTATCTGTACATGTACAATGGAAATATACATAAGTAAATAAAATGTTTTCATTTGCAAAAGTAAAGAAACCCTCTAGTTTTTGCAGTTTTTGGCTGACTCAAACCAGGACAATTAATAAAATTTTACCTGGCAGATTCAGTCTTAAGTAAAGGAACCAGAATCAAGATATCTATAGTTTAAAAATAAACAAACAAACAAAAACACACACAGTTATGTAATTAAGTGAACAGCCTGGTGTATTGTTAATGTCTTTGTCCTTCCTGGAAAATTATGAGCACTGACTGACGTTATATAAGGAGTTTCAGGATGGAGGCTGATTTTTTTTTTCATTCAAATTAGTAATAATCATCTTTGTATTTGATTTATTCTGTAAATAATATTTTCATAATTGCTTGATTTTTCAGTGCAAATCAATCTACCAAAAATTGATAATTGGAAAAGAAATATATGTAATTAAACATTACTACAAACCAATGTTAAAAATATAGCAGAAAATACGTTTTAAGATAAAACCTGGAAAGAAGCTCTAGGAGATGCCAGGGACATGAAAGAAAAAAAATCACAATCTCTTAGTTAGACAGAAGGACATCAAGTATGGGCCAGAAGACTAAAGGACATACGAGAGATTGAAGTAGAGTTATGGAGCAGTTCCTTTATCCATTGTGCAGAAGTGTTATTTACATTAACTTAGTAGGAGCAGGTGGAGAGGTGCAAATATAGATGTTATTTTAGATAGCCTGTTATAGAGGTTTGTATTTTTAAATAGTATCACTGCCCCATTATGAATAGCTATACTCTTATTACTGGGACTATTAGCTCTTATTCAACCAATTACTCTATTAAGCTTAAGCAAGTAGAGTTTAATGGGTGACATTACCGAGGTGTTTGTAATAAAGAAGAGGTCTTGTAAGGATTACATAATAACATAAGAATTCTGATAAATGAGAAAGGCACAATATGTTGTGTGGTGGCAGAAATGTCAACCATCTTCCTGCAGCTTCTAAGGAAAAAATATTCACATGAAGTTAGACACTGTGAATCACCCCAAATCTTCCCTTGCTCTTTCTCATCACCAGAGCCCGTGAAACACATTTCATGCTTACATCAAGGTCAAGAAATAGAAAAATACTAAATTCTGATTAAATAAATTAAGGCCAAAAACCCTAAGAACTGCAAAAATCAGAAAACCAAAGACAGAAACGCAAGAACTAAGAAGAAAAAAAAAGAGCAAAAGTTCAAAAACACCAACTCGAAAACTGGAGTCCAGGAACAATACTTCAAACTTCTAAACCAAATTAACAAATTCAAAAAATGTGACCAAAAACCCAAAATGAAAAAAAAAGAAAAAGCTTGACACTTGGTAAAGGCAAATGAGGCAAAGGCTCAGCAAAATAGTGAGGCTAAAATCCTCTTTGCTTATTTGTCCTCAGGTGACTGCACTATGATAAGCTGCAACTCCTGAGAATGAGTCAGAATTGGAGGTCTCTTTACCTTTTGGCTCCAATCTGAATTGGAAAGGAAAACAAATAACAACTGAACGTGCATTATTATATAAAAGTAAATACCAAACAAGAAAAACAAGTGGCATCAGAGGGTGGATCATTTTGGGTTAATGGTTTAGGATTGTGAAATTAAAGTATATGCTTTTTTTTTATCATTTTAAAACTTTAATCTCAATGCTAACGTAAACTAGCAATGAAAATACTAGCACACTGATGACTTTTGCTTTCATGTTATTCTTTAATGTGGAACTATAAATTAAAGCCTTCTCAAATTCTGATTACGCAGAATCTATTTATTGTTCTGGGTGAATTTTTGAGAAAAAAAAAACAAACTTTCCGAGCTTTTTTTTTTACCAAAATCTTCCCCTTATAAAGCCATGCTGACTATTATTGACAAAATGACATGTCTTGGGGTGTAGAGACATCTGGCACTAGGTAATGTGACTTGTGGTCTTTTTGACTATTCCTAAACCATATTAAAGCAGATGTTTACAGGTTATTCCATACAAGTGTTGCAATGCATCAACAGTTAGAAGAAGTTGGGTGAAAGTTCACTGGAAAGAAGGAATACAGGTCTAAAATTCTGAGGGAGAAGGGAAAGGAAAATTCAGTGAAAACCTTTTTGTTGAAACTGAAAGAAAGGTAACATGGGGTAGAGAGATGGAAATGGATCTGAAACTGAAACACTGTTTATTTGTATTTTTTCACCTTTATTCATCACTTGTGTGATGGTAAAAAATAAGTTTTGATATATCTTGCAAGACTTTCCAAATAGTAATGTTTAGAAGAAATTTGTAAAGGAAAAATACATTAGAATAAGATTAGTAGCTAACAAGGCTGGAAAAACCTCATTCTTCACAAAGGACAAAGAAAAGGTTCTCTTTCACATATGGCCACATGGAAAAGGCAAATCAAAGTTTAGGGCAAATGACCCAGGACAAGTGGCTTCCCATCCTTGCCTTAGGCATTTCACAATCTTGCAGTATAGAAGAGTGTCTTTGATATTCATGGAATATGGCTAAGGTGTACACCCAGGTTATGGCACTCTTGATTCAAATGTGTTTCGTTGCTTCTAAATTGAACTATTGGTTCCTGATGAGTATTTTGTTGTATAACCGATATCTGTTTATTATATTTAGCCTTTTGAAAAAGTATTTTATATAGCACCATTTTATGCGGTCCTCTGAAAGTGCTCTACAAGCAAGAAAATAATTTGCAAGTGCAACTGAAGCCAACAGGTTGGTCCATAAAAGGATTGAGGTAAATGTGAACAATATAGAACCCAATGAAGCTCTTTTGTTGGTTTTTGGTTGCTCATTTGGTTGTAGTCCTGTTAAAAAACAGTTAAGTGACAGCCACACCCTAGTCATTAAAGTCCCAAGTTTCGTTGAGAGACTTTGTGACTGAGTACTGCAATATTAATAAGGAATTTTTTTGTTTTGTTTTTTTTTACGCTGATCCAGTCACTTCAATTAGTGCCCTGCTGGGTCTGGCAAGCAACGCCAGTCTTTTTGCATGGCATCTTTGCTTCTCCTCTCATTAAGAGGTATGGGTTTATTTTCATTGCACATCTGTAGCTGGGTCTGGGAAATTCAGCAAGCCAAACAAAGCAATATGTTATTCTTTATTAAACTTTCCTTAAAACAAATCTCTTTAACATTTATGTCAATATAATGGTATGTGCTTACTGGGCACAACCTAAGCATATACAGTATGTGTTGTTTATTTATGGTTCTAACATCTTACTAAACAACTATGGGCATGTTTGTTAAAATTTCTTTAGCTTAATGATTGTGTGTAGCTCATGACTAAATAATAAATGTTCACAATACCTGGGGTTCTCAACCTATTTCTGCGTTTTAGGCCTAGCACTTAATTTAAGCATAAAAGTCAACAGGCCACATTTTATCTTGGATTCTTCTTCTGCAATCAAATCTTTATTAATGTACATATAATTGCAAGGATATTAAAGAAACAGACTAAAATTTTTATGTAATAAGGCAACAGCCCAATTCTGAAACGGCCCTCAAAGCCAGTGCTCAATGTTGTAGATACATTAGGTTCTTGGTGGGATTGATTCCAATACTTTCACTAGGATAAATACTGTAGAAGTTCTTTAATGTATAAACAGCTTTTTATGTTAGTTATAATTTAACATTCCATGACAATAAAAATGATTACAAAACACACACAAATAAAACTCAAATACTGACGTTCTCAGAACATTACAAGAAGCATTGTATTAAAAAGAATTTATGGCTGAATCTAAATTTGTAAATAATTCTTACAGCAGGACTTTCCCTTAATCAACAGAAATCACCAATCACTTAATTGATCTGGTCATTCAACAAATCATTCATTTTGTACACATTTTTTATTGATAAAGTTAAAAGAAGATAATTCTTTTTCTACACAATGTGAACACAGACACATTGACACACATACTCTCACCTTACTAGACTGAAGAGCAATTTTGTAGCTCTAGCCCCCTGAAAAGCGTATATATATATATATATATATATATATATATATATATATATATATATATATATATATATATATATATATATATATACTACGTTAATAAGCCGTAAATTTACATGGAAATTACACTTAGCAGTCTGCATCTTCAAAATTCACCAGGATTCAAAAGCTTTTAGGTGCAATTGTTACTTACTATATCACCATAACACTCTCCTGTTCAATTATTTTTAACATATCATCTTCTGTTATAAAGGTTATGTGGTGTACTGGTACTGGAAAAGTGCAGAAAAACCTACATTTTTAAATGGTATGGTACCAGCATTTGAAGATTTTCGATATCGGAAGTAAAAGTCCGCTTTCTCTCAATCCCTGTGCCCCCGCCCACCCTTTCCCACTTAAACCCTCAATACTCACTATTGGAGTTGGAGAAAACATCAGTTTTATAGAATTCATGAAACGAGAAACGATGGCATTACGCACCAGGGAGGTGAGCAATTGTGTGGTACACCAGGGAGGCTGGAGGAAGATGGGATTTTAGATCTATCTAATATTTGCTTTAGAACTGTTTTGGTAGGTACTGAAGTCCAAATGCTGGTATCAAAGTCAAAACATAAGTACCATTCCAATACTATGCGTTACTTAAAATAATTTGTATAACTATAATTCTGCACCTGAGGAGCTCAACAATTTGAACATAAATTCAATATGAAACTTTTGTTGACTAACTCAGGTTTGCAAAATGAATATGCAGCTTTGAGGTTTCCTGTCTAACCGTTTAGCCTTACTTCAATGTTTAACTGTTATAAATCAATAAAGGTATATGAAGTAAAAGAAGATAAAAGGACAAATCTTTTTTAATTTGATTAATATTGGGAATATTTAATTCAACTGAGGTTTTTTTATACAGTGCTCTTCGATGAGTGCCGGGTCATGGTATTTAAATAATTTAAGACTTAAAATGCAATTACCCCTTATTAACTTACTAATTACATAATACGCACATATGACACAGATTTGTTTCAACATACAGACAAAAACAAGAAAGGTAAGCAGGACCTAGGCCATTTAAAGATTTATGTTTAAGAAGGAGAATTTTGAAATCTACCCTAAGATTATTTGGAAGAAAGGTATATTGACTTAAGAATAGAGGTTATGTGGTTGTATTTTCTAGTTCTTGTAATTCTTGCAGCAGCATTTAAATTTAAGCAAGTAAATGAAAGCTACATATGAAAACAGATTGAAGAGCATGTCTTTCATGGTGGTCTAGTGGTTAGGATTTGGTGCTCTCTCTGCTGCAGCCTGGGTTTGATGCCCAGTCAGCGAGTTGAGTTTTGGGGTGGAGTGATGGCTCTGAAGATAAGGATCTGGAATCCAGAAGGTTGCCAGTTTGAATCCCTGTTACTACTAAAAGAGACCCTATTCTGCTGGGCCCTTGAGCAAGGCACTTAACCTGCACTTGCTCCAGGGGTGCTGTCCAATGGTTGTCTCAGCGCTTTGACCCCAAGTGGTATGCGAAAACTAACAAATTCCTAATACAAGAAATTGTATAAGGCAAAATAAAGAGCAAAAATAAAATAAAACGAAAAAAGAATCACACATTGCAGTATTCAGTCTGACTAGCAGTAAATAAAGGAATTAAGGGAAAATCATGGATGACACACAATATAAAACAATTATGTGTCGAACTCTGTTCTACACCATTGGATGTGACACTGCAACTGTTAATTTACTAGAATGCCTTTACCATTTGTCCTGTGTTCACTAAGGTCTTTGACAGATGTTTGCTTATTCCACTGACTTCAGGCTTTTTCATATAATCTGTTTCAACTGAATGAAATGAACCTAGAAGTATACCCCAGTTCTCAAGAAAATATGACAAAGAAGACCACCTAAAAACTGTCGGATCGCTTGGCCGTCCCAGCATTTTATCGCCGCAATCTAGTTAAAGCTTGCCTTGCTACTTTATTATTTGCTCTGTCCACCACAGTTGAACATCTGAAAGTTTTATAAATTGTGATGGAAGGTAAGAATGAACTGGCAGACTGGACGGGTAAGGCTGGTGAGCAGTTTCCTGTTTGGGATGACATAATGGATGGACAACCAATATTAATTTACACACCCAATATGCCAGGAGGATGAAACCTTCTGCTGAGACGTGTATACACAAACTCACAGGTCTGCCTGGGAGTCATAGTGCTCCTTCAAGGTTGTTGTAAAAGTGGGCTCACATCTTGGATTCCATTACTAATGGTGACTCTTGGCTATTCTTCATTTACAGAATATTTTCCCTAAATGTTCTTTGTGTGCAGCAAAGGAAGAGCTGCAGGGAGAGGACATCTCCAATTTAAGGATGTTCCAACTGACCTGGAAGTGCTTTCAGAGTTCAATGCTGTGGCACTACTGACACTCCTGAGTCTAGTATAAAAGAAGCCGTTCACCTCACACATTTGAGTTGGAGTTGGGAGAGAAGAAAGGAAATGCTCAACAAAGAGAAAAAATTATAGGGTAGATCAGCGCTTCTCAACCTTTAAGTATTTGCGACCCGAGTTTTCATAACAGTTGTAATCGTGACCTCCCTAATGTTTTTTTTTTGAAAGGAGCCCACTAATACCAATTTGTTCTTTTTGAATTAATGATATATCATATATGCATATTTTATTATACCTACTTAACTTTTAGCGACATTTATCTAACTCTCTATTTATTTTTCTAGTATCAGAAAGTAGTTTAAGTTAATTTGTTTTGGTTTCAATAGATGTATTTTTCATATTTTTGATTCTTGTTTTCTTTTTTTCACATCTTCGTGCCCCCTTTTTGTTACTTTGTGCCCCCTAGGGGGGCCCACCCCACAGTTTGAGAACCACTGGGGTAGATGAAGAATAAGCCTGTGTAAGGTATTTGGTCAAAGAAAAATATTTACTTGATCTTGAAACTTGTGCGGGTCAAGTTGTGTCAGGGGTTTGGAGCTGTGTTTTTCCCCCTACAGGCCACATTTTGTTCTGTTTATTACAGCTTTAAAAAAAAAATCACATGTCAATAAACATATCTCTGTGTGGTTTACATGCAAAATATAAGTATCTTTTCAGCAACATAAAATACTAACTAATGCTGCTGCTATCTTATCCATTTTTGGTTATCTACTCCTTTACTATTTACTTATTGAAACACACAGAGTAAATTAAATTGTCTGAAGCTTACACCCATTTCCTGAACCTGGTAAATGAGAACAAGGTCCAGGAAGGCAAAGTCTATAATTCACAGAACATCAATATCATCTCAGCCTTGTTGCAAATCTCAACATAGTCACTGTCCGTGTATAATTTGCATGCTCACTCTACAGAGACTCTAGATTCCCTCACTCATCCCAAACATACTGTATGTCTATTGTATTGAGTGAGAACTGCAAATTAACCCTGAGTGAGTAGGTGTGATCATACCCAAGGATTGATTACCTGCTATCTTGTCCAGGGTTAGATCCACGCTTGTGTCTAAGGCATCCAGCTAAAACTCAGGGTGCCTGCAATATTGCACTGGAATTTGAGTATCCAGGTAATAGACGAACATTATTACACCTGCACCAACTCATACTGAACCAGTCTGGAATAAATTGTACATCTTTAGGGTATACGGAAAAAATTGATGCTTATGCGGGATGAATGTCTAAAGTTCACAAATTCATTGACTCAAGTGCCTGGAACAGTAAGAAAGCAACTCAAACTAATGTGCCAATCCTCAGCCAAACCAGTGAGTTTTTAGACACTTTAAAATCATTTCGAGCAAATGTTTTTTTTACTTTACAATATAAGCATTACACATGGGTGTTAAAGTGTACAGAAAGTAAATATCAAAATCTTTTCTGAAGAGCCAATGAAGAATTATGCAGATGCTTTCTACCCTATGTTGAAACAGAGTTAATCTTTCACTTTTTGAAAAATGTAACCCTTCACAAAATGACCTTGCAAGAATGACCTTGTCTATTTAAAGAAGAGATAGAAGAGTATGATACCACCCTTTGGGACCCACTCCCATTAGATATTTAGAAATTATAAAACAACCAAGCAAGTAAGGAAAGCCAAAGGCAATACAGCATGATCATAGCTCTGTGGCCTTCAAAGTCAACCTATGCCAAACTGGGAAAAGAGAAGGTCTTGTCTTAGGCATATGCATTCTTCAGATCATGCTAGGTGAACTTCAATATTAGAATGAGCATTCTAAGCCTAAATGTCTCACAGCTCCATTAGTTAATGCAAGATGGAGTTGTGATTGCTTACAGGTTTGATTTTATTGACACCTAACTGGCTAAAACATGTGTTGCTCTAACTAGCTATTGGTAAAGTCTGTATGTGTTATTGAGTGTCTCTGTCTTCAGCCAAATATGCAACCTTATCGATTCCATCCAGGTCAGGACAATCTGTCAAACCTGGTGGAAACTGGAGTTGCATCTAGATGTACTTTTTAAAGGGTAAATTATCAAAATAAAAATCACATATATAGTACTCCCTACTATTGAATCAAATTTTACTACACTATGCTGAAACTTTTTATATTACTTCATACTAAATAGCACCTTTTTGTTGTAAGCCAGGGGTGTCCAAAGTTTTTTTTCACTGGGGGCCACATACAGAGAAATATACGAAGGGCTGGGCCACCCACTAGAGGTGAGCTATATTGCCTCACCTCCTGTGTATTAAGCTAGCAAAATCAATCAAATATAGGTAAGTTATGCTTCACAATTGAATACACTTAAAGACAAAAACAGCATCACAGCTCTCCATTAATGGGTTTTCAGTTATTGTATTTCAAAGTGCTCTCATCACATACAATCAAGTAAAAATCAAAAGCACAAGCTTTATCTGACACTTGATGTTTTAAGTTAGCTGCCAAATCTTTAATTCGCCACGCAACTGTGTTTTCTGGACAAGTGAACGTTGTTGAATTCCTGCAGTTTCTCCAGGCACATTATGCCCGTGACTTTAGTGAGGCACTTTTTTATGAAGTCATCATCTGAGAAAGGTTTCCCGTGTCAGGCAGTAAGTTGCACTACCTCGTAACTGGCTAATGTGGCATTTTCTTGTGTTTTGTTAGGACAGAAAAAAATACTGTTGTTGAGTTAGCAGACGAGCTGCCATTTGCCTAACTTTCTGTTCTTGCTCGGCACCAGTGTAGGACATGTAGGTCGGATGTTAGCTTTCGTAGTGTCGACTTGCCCTTCTCTTCTAGGAAGAAATATTCATTTTCCCGCCGTGTCTGAAATTTTCTGCGCTCACTTGTTATTGTGCATTTCTTGGGTTCTGCCATTTTTGGTCACCCATAGCAAAATTGTTCTTTGGTTGTGCTTATTGGTGAAGACAGTGCCTTGATCAAGACAGTAGCTACGCCTTGTGTTAAACATAAGAAGTACGATACATTTAAGAACAAGTTTCGTATGTGGGCAATATTTCGTTATATTTTTAGAGTTTGTGGACCATAGTTGTCCCACAGGCCACAGTTTGGACACCCCTGTTGTAAGCAGCCATTGGTTAAACTGTGATTAATAATAAAAAAAAAAAAACAATTGAAAACAGGAAATAGACAACAATTTTATGGCTAAAAATGATACAAGATAAGTGAGTAATGTGATCATCAAATGGCTGAGGTGCCATGAGCAAAGTGGCCAGCTCCTCATTCTGTCCTTGACTTTCTCAGTCCATGCAGACGTCAGCAGCGACAAATAATGGAGCTCTTCAAAAATGAAGTCATTGTGTTACAGTAATGCTAAAGCCAATTAGGAATTTTCTTCCCTCCATTTGCTTAAGTCTCCCTTTTTCTTAAGATCGGGATCTTTTTTTTTTTTCTTTTCTAACTGCAGTGTATTACAAGAAACTGGTGTTTCACATTGATTCCAGTGTTCTCCATTTAACTCCTCATTATTCCCCAAGGCAGCAGGAAATTGGTTGTCATATTGTTTTTATTCTCTTGTCCTGTAGTCTCCAACTGACATCTCTTAAATATTAATTAAAAAAGAGCAGTGATAAAGAAAGAAAGAGATGCAGTGAACACAGCAGCTCATTTGCATGCACTCGCTTGGCAGAACTAGAGTCAAACTTTGCCACAATCTTTTTTTAATGGAAAAATGAAGTGCAGGCTACATAATAGATAAGAGGATAACAGGCAGATGTGCAAAATAGAAAAAAAAAATTAAAAGATTTCAGGATCTATCAAGATTGGGCTCTTCAATGAGGCCATTGTTAAGAGCTAGAAACTTGAGGTAGGGCCTGCCTGTAACATGCTCAACAATGGAAACATTAACTCAATGCATTCTGATGAAAAATAAGGTACACCTGTAGTTAGTGATTAGTGTCTCTTAATTATTTTAATAAATTTCAGTATGACTGTTGAAAGTGTCTCTGCTAGGGCTACTTCTGAGCCTAATGCTGTCAGACAAGGCTCTGGCTCTCTGTATCTCTAAGAGGAAAGACACAGCTATACAAAATAAGTGAAAAGCAACTTACATTCCTACATTTCAGAAATTCACTCTTTATAACTGATATGGTATAGCCATTTGTGTTATGTAGTATATCATGCAGCCCTTGAATTTCATCCGTGACAGAGAGGGAGATTTCCTCCCAATGTAACAACAAATGGGGGATTTTATTGGCTTGATGAGGATTTTATCTGACTATATATACTGTGTGTATCCTTATATATAATTTGATACTATCCGTATGTATGGTGTTCGCATCAATACCCCGTATGTATGGTGTTCGCGTCAATTTGATACTATCCATTTGTATGGTGTTCGCGTCAATACCTCGACTCAATACAAGTTAGAACCATGGAATGGGACTCTGCCTCTGTAGTTAGAACATAACGTGGTAAACACGGACACAGTATTGCATGATTGGCTAAGAATGTTCGAATGCTTCAGTGACGCCGCTGGACGGCCGAGTATAGTAAGTCAGTGTTAGTTCAAGCAGGTAACAGTAAGTTCGGTTGGTTTTTGGAACGTTGGTTTGGTGGGGCATACTTTCCAGGACTAACATTGTCGACTGACTTAAACCCTTCGACAGCTCTAGAACCGTAAGTAACTTAAAATGTATTGCCATTTGCTTGGTACGTCGAAATCTATCTTTGGGCAGTTTGGTTTTGGCATCCGTCCTTCTGACATCTATTGGCAAACTGAGTAATGATGGCTGGGTATTAACAATGGTCATTGTTTAAATTTAAGTCGATCTCAGATCTACAGTAAAATGACCACGCCAACATAATTATTACTCCGACTCTGATTAGAGTCGTAAAATACGGTTTGTTTTAAAAATTTGTTTGCCGGAAAAAATCAAATGAGGTGCGCCAAAGAGCTGATTTCATGTCTCGCAGCCCCATTTAAACAGGAAGCTCTTCATTACATCAGCCGAAAAGGTCTATTTTAAGAACAAATCAGTGCCATGATAACAAAATCATTTCAACGACTTAAAAAAACAAATAATTCTTTGCAGAGAAAGTATGGATTTTACAAACGTAGAGTTTGTAGCCCGATTTGATTTTGCTCCCAGTACATATATATATTGGCAGACAGCCAGGGCATCCTGGACAATACCTCCCCTGGGCCATGAGAGGGCAGCCACCAGGGGGTTTGGAGGACGTGGCCACCACTAAAAAGTGCCTGGACGGTCATGGAACCCTGGATGGCAGTACTTCCGCCACACCAGGAAGTGCTGCCGGAAGAAATCTCAGGGGCACCGGGTGCTCATCTGACACTTCTGCCACACCAGGAAGTGTCGTCGGACAGAGCACCTGGAGCCCATCCGGGTTATTATAAAAGGGGCCACCTCTCTCCAGCAGACGAGCCGGAGTTGGGAGGAAGGAGACAGAGCTTGTGAGTTGGGGAGTGGAGGTCAGAGAAAGAGAAAGAAAAAGAGACAGTTGTTGGTAATAAGGCATTGAGGTGCTGTTGAGGAATAAACGTGTGTGTTTTGGACATTCTGGTGTCTGTCTGGCAGTGTTCGGGGGCTGGCTTTCCACAATATATATTAAAAGAAGCACACAATAACACAGTTAAAGGGTTGGGGAACTGTCCCCATATACTGTAGAATCAGGAAATTGGTCTGGCACAGTTGTTACAGACAACTTTAAAAACATAAAAAACTGTCTTTAGGTGGAAAGATGGCATATTTATGGAGAAGGGGAAGGCGAAATGGATGTTGGGAACAGCAGGAAATCCTGGGAAGGCTGTGATGTCATCGGGAAGGGATGAGACGTGACTAAGGAATGCGGAAGTGGCGTGTCCGTCCGGGCAAGCAACTGACGATGCTGTTACGGTGTTGGATTCGTTTGTGGCTCATGCTTCCTATGAGAGAACACAGAGATGGCTCCTCTGTCTTGTTGGTTCACACAGTGCATTGGGTCCTTTGGTTGCCCCCTAATCGCACGTGTGTGACATGTGCCCCCCCTCCCCCCTTAGCCCAGTCCCGTCGGGTCAGGATGACCCACACAGAAAGGTCATACACGTGGGAGAGAACATTGGTGTTAGCCTGTAGAGAACTCTGATGATAAAGGACCATTAACTCCCCACACTTGAAACAGCGGGGGAGACCAAGAACATTCTCTTTGGGTCTTCTGGGAGCTTTTGGCAGCACGACAACCAGGCTTGAGGTTGGCAACTCATCCCTGTCGGGCTCCACAAGCAGACCACTCTGACCCCCCCAATCTAAGACCTCCAGCAGGCCATCCATGTCCTTAAATGGATGTCGCTGGAGTTGCTGGGCAAGGTAATCAGGCAATGCGTGGACTAGGCCCTCACAGGCCACTTGTTTGGCAATATGCTGTGGATTATTAAGGTCAGGTCGTAACCAGCAGCCCAGTTTGCCCCAGTACTCAAAGGCCTGAGTCCTTGCAGAATGCTCAGGGTCCAACTTCAACTCACACCACATCCTCGCCTGGTGTCTGGAGGTTACACCACACTTATAAATTTCAGCCCACAGGAGGTCTTAATTGGCAGCCTCCTCCTCAGGGAGATCATGATAGGCCAGCTGCGAATCCCACCTTCAAGTAAGGCGCCAGGATGTGAGCCCAATTCGCCCTTGGCCAACGATTACAAGAGGTTGCCCTCTCAAAAATTAACAAAAATGGCTTGATGTCATCCGAGTCAGTCGTGGCTACCATCTGGGAGGGTGGAGGCCATACTGGCTCCGGTTCAACCACCTCAACTGCCGCTAGTCAGGTTTCGGTGAGTTCCATCCAGGTGGTCACCATCTCTGTCTTCAGAGTCTGTAGCTCATTCATGATTGTGGTTAACACCGTTGTGAGGTCCTGTCCTTCAGACATTCTTCGGACACTATCCTGCCGACTTTTCCACTGTAAAAGAAGCACACGATAACACAGTTAAAGGGTTAGGGAACTGTCCCCATATACTGTAAAATCAGGAAATTGGTCTGGCAGATTTGTTACAGGCAACTGTAAAAAAAGAGAAACAAGACAGTTCTTAGGTGGAAAGACAGCGTATTTATGGAGGAGGGGACAGCAAAAAGGATGTCTGGAACAGCAGTGAATCCTGGGAAGGTTGTGATGTGAGCGGGAAGGGACAAGACGTGACTAAGGAATGCGGAAGTGGTGTGTTCGTCCGGGTGAGCAACTGCCGATGCTGTTAAGGTATCAGACTCTTTTGTGGCTCATCCTTCCTATGAGAGAACAGAGAGATGGGTTAGTACACTGGCCTTCTCCTCTGTCTTGCGGGTTCACACGACACATCAGGTCCTTTGGTTGACCCCTAATCATATGTGTGTGACTATATTATAAAATTCTAAGCCTAAAAGTGAAATGATTTTGTGCAACAACTTTATGTGCCTTTTTGTCATGCTATATTTGGGCTTATTTTAAAACCTACATATACATGTTTGGTATCATTCTTTTCAGAATTTATTGAACTGTTATCAGATTTTCAGATTCTTATTCCATTTTTAAATTATAAGCTAAAATATAATATTCCAGCACCAATCACCCTCAACACTTTCTCTCAATATCCAGGGGCTGCCTTTCTTCCTCCTGTCCCTGGAGCTTCATCCTGATCCAGCTCCCAACTCTAGCTCCCCAACTGTCCACCCAGATGTCCCTGTAAGGTTCTTCCTTCACCTGCTCAGGTGTGGTGGAAGTGCAGGTCTCCCTGGCTCCACGACGCCCGGGGCACCCCCTGGCAGTGACCATGGGCCCCAATGGGTTTGAGTCTCTTTGCTCCATCCCCGTGGTCCCCACATCATCTGGGGCTGTTTACTCCTCATGGTCTGGGCGATGTATAGACCGCCTCCCGGTCCTTCCAGGCGACCAGGCTGGGTCTGCCACTGTAGTGAGAAGCATAAACTTTAGTTTTACTAAGATTTTCAGTTTATTAGGTAATTTAAGGCACATTCTCTCACCTTTCTTTTTTATTCTTTGATATTTTTAGCATAATTAATTAAAGAACCTCCAGTGTGACATAATTCCAAGACAAAAATGCAGTCACAATCCTAACTCTACCTCTAACCCTAACCTCTTTTTTTCCTCCATCCTTTATCTTATTCAAAAATGTCTTATTTGCAGGCATTTTCCTAGGTTCTCATGGGCCCGATTTCGCTACATGTGCAGTACAAAGTATACTTTCCCTTCACACAGCTGCATGTTATTTACATTGAAGCCTAGCTGATACTTTTTTTTCTAAATCTCCATATATATTTATCTATTCTTTTGCACATGAGTGTTCTGAGATTTACTGCACAGTGACTTCTGTAGTCGGTCTCACCATGAGACAGTGTGGTAGCACTTGTGCGAAGCAAAGGGGAGTTAAATGTCTGAACAGGTGCACTTTGGAAGAGACCAGATGATGTGCGATGACACCACAGCACAATCTGTAAAGTGCTTTGGTTGTGAAAAATGGTATATAAATAAAATTCTTAATTACTGGATAAAACGACAAATTCTTTCCCCTCAAAAATACCAACATCTATTAGTTAGCTGCGTGTTATACCTTTATATTCTGCACATTTCACTTCTTTGCTGTGCACAGATAGTTCATGAGTACTTTGGTTAGTCAGTTTCATACCAAACACTTAGCTGTCTGCATACACAATACAGAAAATGTTTATTACACTATTAGGCTTCCAAACTACTGGTTTAATGTGGCTTTCTAAGAAAACCTTTAAAAGTTATTTCCAACAAGCTTGAAGAAACTTTTGAGCATCAGGATCTTTTTCTTGTTTTAACAACTTTGAGGTTTAGTTAAAGTTCTTGGCCTCGGCTTTCTGGCTTTGACTCTTGTTTGTTTAAGGTTGTTCTCTTAAAGTTCTCTTAATGTCCTTGTCCAGTTTCATGTTTTGAAACAGTTGATTTTTACAAACTATTTATATTTGTTTGCAGATATAGCTACAAAAGTACAGAATTTAAAAGAGGAAGAAACACCAGATCTCCTTTCCACAGGAAGCCATGGCATTATTGTGTCACATTTATGTAATGGACTATAGAGTTCAGAGTTCAAACATTTTCTGGCCAGTAGCAAATCTGAAAATGGAGTAAGGGAAGACCATTACCTGCTTTAGGAGGAGGAGGAGGAGGTTAGGAGCATGCACTGATATCGTGCATTGCCCCACCCAGCACACGACAAATCAACTCAGGATCCAGATTAGGACCTGAGTGCAGCAATGCAATGGGTGACACCTCAACACCCCACTAGTTCAAATGGAGTGGATAGGTCACCCTAAACTAAATCATGACAAAAAGAGATATTTGGTGTCATTTTTATAGAAATGGACTAAAAGAATTTTAGGCAGTTGGTTTTAGAATGCAGTAACATTAACCCAAGAAAAAGTCCTGTCTCCTTCTCTCTTCTCTCATTATACTTCTAACTACAAATATAAATCCACATCATGTCACTTGCAGAAATTCTTAGATGATCCTGTACTTATGTGGTGTATTGATAAGAGAGATGAGACAGAGTAAAGAGTCAGGTGGAAAACTTTGTTTTTGGTGGAAATAGAATTCAGAATACTGCACCAAAGAACCTTTATGTCCGATCAGTATTCAAGGCATGGATTTAGAGGTGATCCACTCCTACAAGTACTTGGGTGTCCACATTAGTGACAGATTGGAATGGTTTCGGAAAACAGAGGTTTGACCACCTCCTCCCGACTCTGGCTCCTGGAGTTGTGGTAGGCAGCTCTTTTTATGTTACACCCAGAAGCACTTCTGGTGTCCCAAAGATGCACTTCTGGATGTCGTGGGAGCCTGACAAAGGCTGATTCACCAGTCCCTGTACCACCTTTGGCAGCTCCCTTGGAACCAAATAGGGCTGAGTTGAAGAACTCCATTTCCCATGGTGCACTGTGGGAATCCGTGGCGCTGCCACATCCCAGAGGGGCTGCCATCTAGAGGTCTGGGGAAGACAATGTCCTGTGGACGCTATCTTTCCCAGTCCTTCCCGGCTGAAGGTGTCTCAGCCAGGTAAGGCTCCCAGCTGTCCCTCTCGCTTTCTATCTATCTATCTATCTATCTAACTCTCCAAATATTTCTTAAATTCTCATTTTGAACATATTACTTAGATTTCTGCCTTTTTTCATAGAGAAAGGAGGGTTTAAATGAGGCCAATGTACTATATGAAAATATGTAAACTATTTTAAACATTCTGCTTAACTAAAATGTGTTAAATTGTAACACCTTTGACTCATCCTACATAACGCATAACTTAACATTTTCAGACCTTTGTAATCCAGTTCGGTGTGGTAGCAGGATAGAGCATATCCTGGAAGCAATAGGCATAAGGCAGAATGCAACCCTGAATCTGGTGGTACTGTATGCAGGGCCCACTTTCACACACTCACACACACACACACAGGTCCAATTAAGAAATAAATACCAGTTAACATTCACATCTTTGGAATATTTTAGGGTGACCCTAGGATGAATTGATCATGGATGGATATATACATTAAAGGCTATAAATATCATATAGTCTTTAAAAGCCTGTCATCTGTTTGTAACAGGTTCAGTTTGTATCTGGATACCATAATATTCAGTATTGTAAGGTGTACATGCTGTAATTTTAAAAGGCCTTGCCTCTTTTTCTTTCGTCCGGTTCAATAGCAACTTAAGATAAAATTTAAATTCAGAGCTAATCTGTTTCCTTGGTCATATATTTGCTTAGTGAGACATTAGATGGCTTGAGGCAAGTCTTTAAAATAAAGTATTGTTAAAAGGGTTATTGAAGCTCCAGCTAAGAAAGCATTTTAAACAGGTGTATTTCTCAGCCAAGTTTTAGACAACCATCCAATTAGAAATCTAGACTGAACATTTTTATAGAAAATGAACACCAAAAGGAAAAAAAAGTGCAAGGTGCTCCAAGTAGACATGCATTTGGGAGGAAGCCCTGGCAAGGTTTTCTCTCCACTGCCTTTCTATAAACCAGCTGCAGATGTTGGAAAGAAACAGATCTGTGGCAGCTTTAAAAGAGAAAGTCTAAAAATGGATTGGTCTGCAAAATTAAACCCAGATCTTGCACATTCTCTCTGGTAGCTGTGGATGAGTACACAAGGCAGAGAGTGAGAAGGGCAGCAACAAGCCCTCCCTGAGTTTATTTTTTGGGTAGAATGCCTCATTCGAATCGTAAAAGAATATGTTTTAGTTGTATAAAGACTTCTTCCCTGACTTTGGCATTAAGAATTTAGTTTATCCTTCTGAGTTCAAGACCTTCATGTACAGGATTATCTTCATCAAGATCTGGACCTGAAAGTTACTTCAGCCCACAAGCTGTTTGCTTTTATCTCTGATTACTTTCAGAAGTTAAACAATCTGAAACGTGTGTACACATTTCGATTTTACTGAGAATCACTTTGTATTCATATTCAGTGTTTTCTGAAATGGGAATCCTATCAGGGTGTAAGTAATTTGAGCTTTCATTAAAATATTAAAAGAAAGTCAGTCAGTCATTATCCAACCCACTATATCCTAACACGGAGTCACGGGAGTCTGCTGGAGCCAATCCTAGCCAACACAGGGCACAAGGCAGGAACAAATCCTCAGGCAGGGTGCCAGCCCACTACAGTATTAAAATAAAGGACCAAATTATTTACTGAGTCAGAACACTCAACGTCAATTTGGTTTGTCCACACATCAATCCAGTATAAAGTACTCTTAATCCAGTTGAATTTTAAAAGAGCCAGAACCAATCCCAACAGCACCAATTAGAAGACAGGAACAAATCCGAGACAGGACACCAGTTTCTCTCAGGGGTACACTCAAGTAAATGCCCACTCGCATATCAATTCACTTCACATACATTTCTTTGGTAAGTGAACGGAGAACCAGAGAAAAACACATGGATACTGGGGGGAGAATGTGGAAACTGCATGCTCTCCTGGAAATGTAAGAAACAGCAAACTAAAGAGTCATCTTGAAGGAATAGTTCACCCAAAAATCATATTTGTTAATATATTACTACTTTGATTGTTAAACTTTTTTGTCATGTCCTAATTTTGCTTTATTTGTTAATTTGAGCCCCAGAAACCCCCCTTCATCCTCCTTGAATAATAATTAATCAATGCCCTTAGAGAATCCCGCCCTTAGAGAATCACTGCCAAAAGTTATCCCATAACCACTGAAGACCTGCCAATAGAGGTCATAGCAGAGTAATGGCATTTGCTTAAACTACCCTTGGTAAACCATCGCAAGATCATCCACATGAGTCTTTCCATTTGATTACATTGGTAAATTCACAACTCTGTGTGACCCAAATTCAGACAACCCATTTTGGTTCACAACCCATAGTTTAAGAACCTATGTGTTACTGCATTGCCAAGGATTAACACCTCAAGCCTTCTCATTTGGAAGATTTACACATTGCTAACTAGCCATGATCTCCGGATTGCAATGGCCCTCAGATGCAGAGTCTTTACAGCTTTAGCTGAAAAGGAGGACTCCTTGGCTTTGGCAAGCTCAGTTCTTCCTAGTGATGCTAGTTTAACTCTCTCTTTCTCACTCAGCCCCCATCTTTCCACACAGTGCCACTGTCACCAAAGTTAATGTCCCCGTTAGCTTTGTATTGATGTAGTGAAGGTTTTATTCCCAAGTTTTCATGAATTTAGAAAGTAAAGTGTCTGATAGAGTAGAAGTGTACTGAGAGCTAGCTATCAGTACAGGGTTATCTTTGAAGGAAAACTGGGAGAAGAGGCATAGTTAGAGTCAGAAAAGGGTCAAAACAGGACAGTCTATCATACAGCCAAATTGAGAAGCAAAAATCAAGGTCAGAAAATCACAGGCAAGAGGAGAAACCAAAAAGAAACTAATCAGAGGGAATATCTATCACAAAACTGAGTGGCAAAATGTTTTTTTTTTACAATCCATATACTTAGATAGGGACATTATCTCATAGGTGAAATATTAAACTTGTTGCATCATTAACATGAATCACAACCTTTCAAGGGACACCACTAAAAACACAGTAGCTGCCCTAATAACGGGAAGACAAATGTCACGCATGTGTGCTTGCCAAAACAGCTTAAAGGCTTGGGTGATGGAAATTTTGTGCTGAGAGACTGTATTGATGATCACTCTTAACCCTCTTCTGCAGAAAGGAAGATTAATGCCATTCCATCTGTGATGTCACTTCTGGGGTCAGGTCACCTGGACCCACCTCGTCCTTCCACAATTACTGAAAAATCGGAGGAGCCACCATCTTAGGCAGTCTACTTGAGATGGATGTTGGGACGACTTGCTTTTTTGCGTTGTGCAGGCATTTCTTTTTAAATTCGATCATTTCACTTATACAGGGTTGGCCTCAAGGTACTCCAAAGCTCTGACTTTGTTCTGCTTGTGGTTTACACAAAATAGCAGCAACTGTAAATAATCCAGGTGGTGGCAAAGACAGTACAAAATAATTTAAAATCTAAAATAATAAAAAATAACACTAATGGAAGATTCAGGATCCAGAGCTAAAGATCACCCTAAAACGAGTGCTCCACCTCATAAATTAAAGCGGAAAAAGGAATGAACAAAGAATAGTGAAGTCATTCATAATAAAGTGTCTAAGGTGACTAACACTGGATGACAGCAACAATATCAAAAGCATTTGTGGACAAAACTTGTGTTACTCGTGTTACAGACTAGGAACAACTTGTTTATTGGCTAACATTGTGCTTCATACTACGTCAACATTAAAAAGTGCACTGAGCTATGAGTGCAACAAAAGATTAGAAGTTAAAGAAAACCAAGTGAAAACGTTATCAGGAAAAGAATATGCCTCACATATTTAATAACAGTCTGTGAAACTGCATAAGTCCAAGGTACTCCAGTTGTGGATATGAATATAAATAAAACAATGTGTACA
Source organism: Polypterus senegalus (assembly GCF_016835505.1). Taxonomy (NCBI): domain Eukaryota; kingdom Metazoa; phylum Chordata; class Cladistia; order Polypteriformes; family Polypteridae; genus Polypterus; species Polypterus senegalus. The sequence continues at coordinate 34,315,612 of NC_053167.1, forward strand.
ATTCAGATCTTCCTTTTTTGTTTCAGCAGATTCAATTTTTGTTCACAAAGGCATTTTCAAGAAATGGTCTATGTAATAATATTTTAGTAAAAATATGTATCTTTGGGATGTTGTCAGCATATACAGGATGACTTGCGATTTGGATTATGCTACACAAGTTACATGAGATTTTTTTCATGGACGTTATTATACTATATGCTGTAGTCCAGCATCGGTTCCCAAAGAGGCTTATGCTCTTAGAAACTTTGTTACCTCTGTTCTGCATGAAAACATGAGATTAAAATTATTTTTCTTATCTATCTCTCCAAACCACGTCATAAGTAAAATATGTAAAAAATAATCAACAAGACTTATTACTGTGTATTTTTAAAGAGGATTATTCACAATGCTGGGATGATGGTCTGAGTTGGCTCCATGCTCCCTGTTGCATTCTGGGAGCCTCTTGCACCTGAAAACATTAGTAGTCATGTAAAGGGATGAGCCGGGCAAATGAGGACACACACATCTTGCCATTGGTTGATTCAGAAGTGTTCACTGCTTTTATTAAAAACAATCCAAAAACGGTGTTCAAAAGTGCAGTGCTGAAATTCTTCAGTAAATAGTCAATATATAATTATTACAGATAGTAGTGGTGCTACGGATCACTGTTGATCCACGATCTGAACCGATTCCTGTCCACGGTTCGGTACACACGTGATCCGAAGAACCGAGAAAAAAAAAGTTCCACTGTATTGTGTACGTGTCTCTCGCGCACTCTCCCAACCTCTCTCGCGCACGGAACTGCAATTAAACTTCTCTCGTGCACTAACTCGGTAGCTCTCGCGCACTAATTCAACCTCTCGCGCATTTTCGCTCGACTTTTGTTTGGTTTGCCGCTTCATACGCGTGGTCATGCACAGCGGTAGCAGTTTTAGCAGAGGAGCTCGACAAACCTCCAGCATCATTTAAAAAAAAGTTTTAATCAATAATGTAACTTTCCCTGCAGCGTCAATATGCAGCACCGACCAGAAGTCGGCAATGGCGGAGCTTTTTGGCGAGACCTTTGCACAGAAGGACATGGTCAGCAAGGCTTTTGCTGACACCATCAAAGAGGAGGTGGTATCCTATAAGGCAGCAAGTGGCATTCCAGTCGATGGTGATCCAGTGACTTGGTGGAAAAGCAACAAATGTAAATACCCTCACCTTGCCACAATGGCAAGACACCATCTTGCTGTGCCTGGCACTTCAGTGCCTAGCGAGAGGGTGTTCTGAACAGCAGGGGACATAATTACAGCAAAGAGATCTACACTTTCCCCAGAAAATGTAGACATCCTCATGTTTTTGGAAAAAAAAAAAAAATTGAAATTATAAGCTCAGGTCTGCTTTGCTTTCTTCTTTTTTGATGATGTGGACATAAGCTAGTTTTTGTTTCTCTCTCCATGTTCAAAGTAAGAAGCAATTAAATTGCATTTAAAGTTGTTTTTTATTGTGTCAACATTAAAGGAAATAGTTATCATGCCCTATATTGCAACTTCATTTTTATTTATAAAATTGAGTGGAATGAGTCTTGAGTTGAATGTTTTTTAATGGGCAAAAAATGCTTAACTAAATAAATGGAGAGTTAAATTTGTCATCTTTTATTTATTTTTGCTGATCCGAAAATTGATCTGATCCGTGACTTAAAACCGTGATCCGATCCGAACCATGAGTTTTTTTATCTGTTGCACCACTAACAGATAGGAGCACAGAAGTGAATTAATATGCAAGGTTTTCTTTAGGCTGGTCTACTTGAACATGCATGCTCATATGACATTATTGCTAGTTGGCAGTTGGTGTTGAGATGAAGACTAAGCAGCTAATGTTTAATAAATCCATTTTATGCTTCTACTTACAAGTTAGCAGGACCTGGCAATTTTAGAAATATATGGCTTGGAATGGGTGAAATGAGTCATCAACAGGCCTTTCAGGGTGACTTCAGGTCATACATTAGGACATTTTGGCCTCTAACCCCCTGAGCAGCATTATCAAAGAAAGCAGTTGGGCACAGACTCTGAGGCTGTGCCATAATAACATGTTTATCATAGTCTTAGTATTAACTGGCTATACTGTATAATGAACTATGACATACTTTTAGATTATTTCTATTTCTATACCAATAAATCACAGAAATACTGAAACAAAATATATAAAAAAGGAAAGAGATTTACCTGTGAAAATGTAAATATCTAAGAACCTCAATTCACATTTTTGAAATGATTAATCTATTATAAAGTAAATACCACTGGTTTAGGTATGAGCTCAGCACTTGTTACACTGAAAAGCAGCATCTCTGTATTTGATGTGCAAGTTTCTTACCTTTCTGAGATGACCCTAACATTGTAGATAATTGGGAAGCTACCTACCAGGTCTTCTTCATCTCAGCTGGTTGGGACATTTCTTTGTCCAATTTGAGGGGTCCATTCAGATGTAAGGATTTAAGTGTGAACTCCATCCTGATCACAACACTGTTAGGGCTTTTGACTGCCTTGGTGAAAAGATAAAGACGACTAGTTGGGCAGAGATGAAAGGAGATACGGTAAGTAGAGCTGAGCTTAGCAAGTCTTCAGGCCAGTATAGTTTAATTATGTCCTGCATGTTTCTCGCAGAACACAGGACACAGAGCCACCATTGCTGCTCCCTGATGAACTTGGCCTTCGATTCTATCCAGTTTCCAGCCAGATTCCTGCTTGCCAAGGCCAGTAATGTGTATTCATTCAGTGGTGTTAATGCTGTGCTGCTGTTAACAGCATACTAAAGAACTTGTATAGTAAATCCGAATACTTCAAATGTCCTTGTATCTTGCTTAATAATGTAAAACAGGGGCGGGCTTGTCAGGTTAAAATTTCTATGAGGGTGGCAGCACAGCTCTGCCAGAGAACACACTTCTCTGGCAGCTCCGTGGAGTTTCCAGGAAAGCAAACACAAGCCCTCTGGCAGGCGAAAAACAGCCAGATTTTACTTGCAGACACCACACGGCCTTGTGACTCAACAGCCTAAGGTTACAGAGTGGAACTGTCAGGCCTCATGATGCCTCTCGCAATGATACCATCTTCCCCATGGGCAATTGTACACTCCAGGGCTCCATTTGCAAACTGGATCAACCAGCCTAAGCAGAAAACATGTCAGAGCAGCTAAATCAAATAAGGATACTGCAACTCTGACAACACTCACCTTGCAAACACTTCTGCTAGTCACAGACCGTTAGCTAATTTAACACTTGGCAAAAGTGAAGTTTCATTGTTGAGACCAGACAGGTTTCACATAGCGAGGTTTAATCCATACCCAGTACAAAACTGCATACTCACTTTCCCTGGGTAACACAGACTGCTATCCTTTCTTAATCTTTTTGGCTGTTTAGTAATCTTTCATATCAACATCTAATGAAATGTCAGCAAACACTTCATATTATTGAGGCAGACAAACAAAACTGAAATAGAAAGAAATGCATTACAGGGGCCCAGCTGCCTCCCCATTTAAGATCAATATTAGTAGGCTAGGAGGGAAACAGCTAATTTTCACTTTCAAACAATATGGGAGGATGTTTTGTGGCGTTGTGTCCATCAGCTTGAACCTACAGAAAAGATCAAAAATGGACTCATCGTGGATGATAAAGTTAGTTACATTATAGATAAATCATTTTATATTCACAGAATTGCAGGAAGCAACAGTTTGAGATCTTTGTGTCTTTAAAATTACATCATCATAAAAATGTGAAAAGGCGGATCAAAGTTCAATTAATGATGAAAAATGTAAAAAATGTTGGAAACAAAATATATGTCATCTGTTTTGTCTTTTTGCAGATGTTTGCAGATGCAGCCCTCTTTGTCCTATAGTAGCAAGCCCGCACCTGGGGGGGGGCAACCATGACACTTGTCAGGGGCCCGAGCTAGATAGGGGCCCGCCCTTTAAGTGGCGTTTTAAAATATACGCACATATTTGAAACACGAAAGGGGCCCGAACTCTGTCAGCTCCCTGGGGCCCAGAATTTCCTAGATGCGGGCCTGATAGTAGAGAATTATTATATATGAAGTTATTGAGGGGCTGTGTCAGTGTGCATCTGTAAAAGGAAAAAAAAATATGTCAAGATGCTTTCCCTGGTCACCATGTTTAGTCTATTTAACCTTCAATGCAGTTATCTCCTGGGAGAACACACACATATAACAAAGGTTTGTTTTTTTTTTATTTCACACATATATATTTTGTAACAGTTCAATGACTCCCTCAATTCAGTACTACTGACTGTCTCCTTTTTGTGTTGTCTCGGGTGCCCAGTGTTGTCTTGTCTAGATTTAAAGGCTAGATTGCTTATTGAACTTATAACACCTCAGAGTGGTGGGGCTCAAGTTTTCCCCCTATTTGCCCTTGGAGTTGAAGGTATTAGAGAGCTCTTTGTTGCTGGTCTGTCCTCAGTCAGAATTGCAACCACTTCCAGTTTTATTTATTTCTTATCTACTTATTTGAGGAAAGTAAGAGATAGGCTTGGTGCATCAGAACTGCTTGGAAGTTCCTGGATGCCCCATTATGATTATTTTGTGTAGGAGGGAAGGTTATAAAAAGTTATGATAAAGTTATCTTACTTTACTTATGTATATAAATGTTATTTTGTTCCACCTTATTCTGTGTATATCTGTGATACCTTTATCATGAACTTTTTACTAAGAAGTTTGTATGGGGTTGTGGACACTGTTTAATTACTGGGACCTGAGTGCTGAATTTCATTTCTGCTTATGGATGTTGGAATGACAATAAAAGATCTTTGATCAAAATTATGGTTAATATTAGAGAATGAAGTTTCTTTTAAATTGTGACAAGGGTGATTCCCAAAATATGACATTGTCAGTCAGTCATTGTCCAACCCGCTATATCCTAACACAGGGTCATGGGGGTCTGCTGGAGCCAATCCCAGCCAACACAGGAACAAATGCCAGGCAGGGCACCTGCCCACCACAGGACGATTTAGGATCGCCAATGCACCTAACCGTCATGTCTTTGGACAGTGGGAGGAAACTGGAGCACCTGGAGGAAACCCACGGAGACACGGGGAGAACATGCAAACTCCACACAGGGAGAACCCGGGAAGTGAACCCGGGTCTCCTAACAGCGAGGCAGCTGCGCTACTACTGCATCACCATGCCACCACTTATGACATTGTAATAGGTGCTAATACTAAAGACACATAAAAAAAGTATCTGACATAATACAATAGGATTGCTGCACAGAACAAAAAACAGTGGATTTGAACATTAAAGGAAAATCCTAATCATTGCACAACCAATGATGTCCAGCTCCAAAAAGCCAAATGACTTTCAAAAAAACCTAAAACAAAAGTCTAAAAGCTGAAAGACTCATGAGAACTTGAATAGACAGTCTGCATCTTAAAAATAAGTGTTACTGTCCCTTCATTAAGTGGCATCTTGAATAACAAACTTAGCATAACTTTTTATAAAAAAATAAAACCAATCACTGCTAATTATCTGACAAGCATCACAGCTGTTTGCGGCTACATGTAGAATTTATATCATGCAAATGCAGCAAGAAATGTCTATATGCAATGCAGCATCTTCCAACAACGCAAGGAAACAACACTGGAGTGTAAGCTAAACATCACCACATAACTGTAAATGCAGAGATATAGTAATAGCTCTGGGGCTATTGGAGAAGGCATGCACAGTACAGATGCCTTCTGGGATGTCAGCATGACCACATGTGGTGACGTGTGATGTTTCAGCCATAAAGGATGCCTGTAAATATGAATAGGTTACCATCATGTTTCAGTTTTTATTCCTATTCTTCTTCCACTTTGTCATTTTTATAGAAATTACTTTTGTGTTTTGATACTGCATGTTGTGACTTTGCATCTTTTGAACATTCAATTTGTGTTTTTTATAATCTTTGTTTAAAGTTTTGCTGATTCGCTGCCAAGTTTGCATACTTGCCTAAATCCTCTTTACTTGTTAACGTCCATATGTGCTCAAGAAATAACTGTTTTAACCTGAGAGGAAATTACTGTGATATCGAGCTAAAGCAAAGTCGCTATTAATAAAAGTCAAGTGATGCAACCCTCAGACCCTGTCCAGAACATGTGGCTCGTGCACAGCTTCTGTGAGGAGCAGATGCAGGAAAAGAGAACCTACTAAAGCCACAGAAATGTGACAGACTAATTGTTCTTTCTTTTTTTTCACAAATACAATGTTCTTTTGTGTAAAAAATGAACGGCAAACTGTTCAAGTAGCGATTATAAGCGGCTAACAGATAGCCACTCTTGTCTCAGACAACTGGCAGCAATAAAGAAGCATACTCAAGAAACTCACATTGAGAATAAGGAAAAATTGTGATACCTAGTTTGTTAAAAAAGCACTTTTTTGTTTTCTACCATGGATCGGAAACGTTGGTGAAAAGACCTACAATATAAATGCTGTTTTATGAAGGGATACTTATTCATAGAATATGAATTCTAATGAATCTCTGCCCTAACCACTAGAGTCTCTACAAATGGATGCCATTGAATAACGCTGTCCATTCACTTCCAGTTGCTTGTTTAGCAAGTGATGTTCTAAAACCAGCTCCAATTTGAATGAATAAATTAAAAGTGTTTACATAATCATGGGGATTGGGCAGTGATTAGTACTGCTGCTTCACAACTCCTGGGACCAGAGTTTGAGCTCTGGGGTTTGCGAGTGCAACCTATGTGGGTGTTTTGTGGATATTCTGGTTTCCTCTCAAACACATGCATGTTAGGAAAATTGGTGACTCTAACATAACAGCCTTGAGTGAGGATGGATGTTTGATGTAGCGAAGGCCAGAAAGTGAAACTTAAATGGTACAGAAAAAGGAAAAAGTCACTATGGAGTCAATGTTCTACTTAGCAAATAACAGAGTTGAAAGGCGCTTGGCTACAACATCTTTCTTCTGCACTCTTTTCTAGAAACATTTAGTGTAGCACAACTTTGGTTTGCATTTTCACCACTGACACGGACTTCTGTGTTACTCTTTGTTCATGTGTGTTTATGTACGTAAATGTTGCAAGATTATGTACTTTATTGTTGCTGTATTACATACGTACAGTACATCAGTGTAAGTGTTCTGAGCTTGTGCTCATTGGAGAATGTGGAAGAATAAAGTGAGTTGAATTAAATAAACTATGATATACAAAAAGCAGCTTCGCTCCTTCCATTTGTGCGCAATACTAAATTAGTTAATATGTCTGTCAAACTGTTTTGTGGTTTCTACTGCTGCCTCACAGTTTCAGGAAATAGGGTTTCAAAATGTAGCCAGTTTCCATACTGTTTATGTGAACCGCTCACTGGACTTATAGTGGATTTGTCCTGGTACCCTGGTCTCTGCTCATATCCCAAAAATGTACATTTGTGTTGATTGATTATTCTTAAATGGTCCAAAATGAATGGGCATTTGTACTGGACCATTCCCTGTGACCCAATCATCTTTTGTTCCCACCTGGACTCTGTTGCTGCATGGACAGACGTTACATCTATTAAGCCTTCGAACAGAAAACGCAGTCTCAGAAAATAGATGCATGGGTCCCAATACTGTTGTATTTTGAAACAACACAAAGGTTAAATTAGTTAGCATTTACCCTTTTGCTTTCAGAATCTTTCAGGTCAATGCTTCTCACGCTCACTTTAAACTTATAGGCCAAGTTTAACAATACATTTTGCTCCTATGCATCCATTTTATAGGTTATTTTGTAATAAGAAATGGATACATAAATAATCCCCTGATATGATGGTCATAGATTTGATGATCACGGATTTTCTAGTCAAATCAAACATTTCTGACTTACCTTCAAAGGATGAACTAACCAGGTACATTTCATAGATTCAAACACATCATCCACCCAGGTAGAAGCATTTCTGTGCAAATGGGGGTTAAGACTTTTTTTTTTTTTTGTAATTCCTGCTAACTCTTCATAGGATTTCCCTAATTTCACTTCTGCTTTTAATTATTTTTAACTGAGTTGAATACTCTCTATTCTTGCCACATGCATCCCCACTTCTTAAGAACAGTGGTTAGTAAATTTCCAGAATAAAGCATTTTTTATTTGGTCCTTGTCTTCAGACAGTAAATGTATAGCATTTGCACCTAGGTTAAAGCAAACTGAAACTGAAACATTTCTGAGAAGAAACATGTCAAAGTATCTGTTCAAATTCTTCTTCTAAAAATACAAGTCATTATAGGATACCTAAAACAGGTCAAAGGCTTCTAAAATTATATTTTTGGCATCCTCCACAAATAATTTTGTGCTATTACAAAGCAAAATTCACAGAATGATTTTTATTTAAGGAAGTCACTAATCCAGGGGACTGGGTTTCACCCTGGCCCAGCCATTATTGTTGCGGAGTCTGCTCATGCACAAGAGAACAAGGGAATCCCTTTGTAAGACTGAGATTCTGCAACATGCTGAAATTGGACAGATTAATCTACATAACAAGCTTTTACTGTAATGATTTCACAATTTTTTTTTACCAAAACCACAGCATTATAGTCAATGGATTAGATATAATGGAAAAGAGAAAGAGAATGAACGTGCCAGTTTAGTGTTGTGCTTGTCTAATATTATGTAATCTTATTTGTGTAATAATGTGATTAATCTTCTTGTTAAAATTCCCTGGGATTTTATAATATGTTATTAAAAATGTTGAGATAATGTATTAATCAATTGATTGATTTTCAGAGGAAAATTCAATTGTGAACATACTAAAATGGTGACATTACTGTATAGTCATATACTGTTTAATATGTTCAGGCAGTGTGAAGTAGTGGCATACACACTGGACTTTAAAAATCAAGGCTGCTAAGTTGAGTTCTGCCTGCAACGGAGTCTGATTCAAATCATGTTACTTAGTCTACTTCTCCTCCAGTTAGTAAAAAAATGATAAACAGCTGTCCTGCGGTGGGTTGGCACCCTGCCCGGGATTGGTTCCTGCCTTGTGCCCTGTGTTGGCTGGGATTGGCTCCAGCAGACCCCTGTGTTCGGATTCAGCAGGTTGGAAAATGGATGGATGGATGGATGATAAACAGCTGTAAGGAATACAATTTTATATGTCATTTAAATGGTTAGAGGCATCAGATATTAATACTAAGATTTGAATGAAGTGCAAGAGTAACTGATCCACCTGGCACATACACACTGTCCATTTGATACCAAACGGACTGATTGCACACATTCTGTCGTGGATAACTTTGAATATGAACATCACCACTGTTTTTCCAACCAAAAACGCTGACAACACCAGGAAGTAATAGACTCTGTATCATTGTCTGTGGAAACAATTACTCTTTCAGGGGATCACTGTATCACCCACCACTGTATAATGACAGCTGTCATAATTGGACAGATCTTAATATGTACCTTCAGCAAAGGAATTTTGTCAATCTGGTGAAACCAAGGCACTGCACACTTATAGAGAACAAGGCATAGGGACTGATGTGGAGGAAGCTGGCTTGTCATCAAGTTCAACTGATGTAAATTCGTTATTAAAAACAGCTCCCCAAACTCACCCCCAACACTTCATATGAAACAAATGTTAGAAATTCTGTGAAAAAAAAATTAAAAACAGCTTGGCTTTGATTTACAGAGATGCCTTCATATTGTTTCAACTTTGTACACAGTGTTTCTAGACTTTAAATACATTCATAAATGGATACAATAAGAAATATATTGAAATTGGATGAAGTTGCATAGGAAGTAAGGAATGTTAGCATTTAAAAACACTAAGCAGCAGAAAAAGCAAAGGGCAGCAGGTGATGAGCCTAGCTCATTATGCATAAAAATAACGGGCAATTTTTTTTTAAGATTGACACTTCAGTGCTTTCTTCACTATCAGATTCATTTTATTCTATATTAAATTAAATTATCAAAGGCTTTGGAAGAAAGATGATTGAAGATAAATAGGAAGAAGACATAATATTTGAAGGTTAACAATGATTAGGATTCAGAAATTAGTCTGCAGGGAGAGGTATTGAAAAGATTGGACACATTTAAATTTCTAGGATCAGTGGTAGCTCAAGATGGAAAAATTGGATGCAGAGATACTCCATTGAGTGCAGTGTGACTGGAAGAACTGGAAGAAGGTATTAGGAGTATCATGTAATCGAAGAATTAAAATGAAGGGTAAAGGTAAGGATTTTAACACAGTGGTTAGACCAGAAATGATGTATAAAGGTGGGACATGGACAGTACAAGAGAGTGCAGGAAAAGATGTGGCAGAAATGAGAATGTTCAGACGGATGTGTGGAGTTACAAAAAGAACAGAACAAGATGAGAAAATCAGAGATATCTAAAAAAATACAGGAAAGCAGGTTGAAATGGTATGAACATGTGATGAGGACAGACACTGAACACGTGGGCAAAAGAGTGATGTGAAGTTAAGTACAGGGGAAGAGAAAGTGAGATATCAGAGGGGAACGGTTTGACTGTAGATGGAAGTGCAGCACCAAGCATAGAGAAGGTTGATTGAGCACATCAATCCCACATAGAAGTGGGAAAAGATTAAGAGAAGGAAGAATAACTTTAGTTATTCTTTCCATGTATGATAAAGTAACTGATACCTCACCCAATTACTACTGATTATCTGGGAACTCCTGAGAACATCTAAAAACCTTGTCAGCTATCCACCACTACATTTATCTGCTCTAAACAACTAGTCTATGCAAAGACTGTAGAAGCTACCATGGTTCCAGGGTGATATACTGAAATATATGTATTTATGTATGCATGCATATACTATTTGAAGGGTCCAGTAGTGAGGGAAACATTTTTTGATCCTGAAAACTGTGTAATAAATTATGTATGTAAAACCTGGCACCATCCCTACAGTGAAGCACGGTGGTGGCAGCATTATGCTGTGGAGATGTTTTTCAGCGGCAGGAACTGGGAGACTAGTCAGGATAAAGGGAAAGATGATTGGAGCAATGTACAGAGACATCCTGGATGAAAACCTGCTCCAGAGTGCTCTTGACCTCAGATTGGGGTGACAGTTCATCTTTCAGCAGGACAACGACCCTAAGCACACAGACAAGATATCAAAGGAGTGGTTTCAGGACAACTCTGTAAATGTCCTTGAGTGGCCCAGCCAGAGCCCAGACTTGAATCTAATTGAACATCTCTGGAGAGATCTTAAAATAGCTGTGCACCGACGCTTCCCATCCAACCTGATGGAGCTTGAGAGGTGCTGCAAAAAGGAATGGGCGAAACCAGCTAAGGATAGGTGTGCCAAGCTTGTGGCATCATATTAAAAAAAGATTTGAGGCTGCAGTCTTAAGTGCATACACGGAGAAGTCCGTGCATATAAATCCGCCCTGTGTTACATCTGCTTCGGAGGGACGCTAAAAAAATACCCTGCAGTGGTCCTTCCCAACCCACCTTTTCCTGTGATATTAGGGCGGGACTGGTCAAACAGAAACTTCGGTAGACTATTGAGCACTCCCAATCAGGATCTGTGCCTAATGGTAGGTGAGAAAGACTCATCTCAAGCTGCCTCTACACCACGTAACCGGCCGGCAGAAAGTGAGACAGAGGGCCAAGACGGTGACACAGAAACTCCTGGTCTGTCGAGGGCTGCTACGTCATCTATCGGCACCCCGGCAGCTCAGGAAGAATCTCCGCCCCTTGAGGTCAGACCGGACTCTATCTCTGAGTTGCGTCGTTATAGAAAATGATCTGTTACATCGGGTCAAGTAGCATGGGGGGGTGGGGGTCAGAAGTTCCTGCTAATCCCGCGAGCCTGCCGGCAGCAGGTCTGCGAGTTACCGCACGCACACCTCCTTGGAGTCCATCTCGGCTCTGAAAAGACATTGGAGCAGATTAAGTTCTGGTTTTTCTGGCTGGGAATTAATGAGGAGGTGCGTTTTTTTTTTGCATTTCGTGTCCGGATTGTCAACTGCGGCAAATTCCCAGGAGGGGCCGCGTTCCTTTTGTTCCCCCTTCCCCAATTGAGGTTCCTTTTGACCGAATTGGGGTCAATATAGTAGGACCCTTAGAACCCTCAGCCCAAGGACATAAATATATATTAGTCCTTGTAAATTATGCGACCCGGTACCCAGAAGACATTCCCTTGCGTTTGGCTACCTCTAAGGCAACACGGGAACTAGTAGGGGTCTTTGCGCGAGGCGGCATCCCTAGGGAAGTCCTAACGGACCAAGAGACACCTTTTACCTCGGAAATGTTCAAGGAGACGGCCAAGTTACTAAAGATAAAGCACTTAAGAACCACAGTGTATCATCCTCAAACCGATGGTTTAGTTGAGAGATTCAATCAGACTCTCAAGCAGATGCTTCGCAAGGTGGTCAGCGAGGATGGGAGGTATTGGGATCAACTCCTCCCTCTCATTCTCTTTGCCTATCAGGAAGTCCCCCAAGCCTCTACGGGCTTCTCACCTTTTGAGTTGTTATACGGACGTCAGCCCCGAGGTATACTGGATATCTTAAAGGAAGGCTGGAAAGGACAGGCTCTTCCCTCGACAAATATTCTAGAATATATCGCACAGTTATGCAATAGATTTGCTAAAATTAGACCAGTTCTAAAGAGTCATATGGAGGAGGCACAAGCAGCACAGGCCCACCTTTATGACCGTGGCACGACTCTCTGGGAGTTCCGTCAGGGAGATCGGGTCATGATATTGGTTCCCACCTCTCACTCCAAATTGCTCGCCCATTGGCAAGGCCCTTATGAAATTAAGGAGAGGAAGGGATTGGTGGACTATTGGGTGAAATAACCCAATCGTCGACCAAGTGAGTGGGTGTATCATGTGAAACTGCTGAAACCGTGGAAGGAGAGGGACCCTGATCCCTCCTCCGGTCAGCCCCACTCACTCTTTGCTCAAACGGATCCCCTTAATTTCGGCGAGGAATTCTCTTCCAGGCAGAGGCAGGAGTTGGAAACAGCTATCCGCTCCGTCCCAGTGGTGGTGAGTGAACAACCCGGCCGGACCTCTCTGGTTGCGCATGACATATTGACTGAGCCGGGGATGATCGTCTGAGAGCGGCCCTATAGACTCCCGGAGGCAAAGAAAGCTGAGGTGGAACTGGAAATCAAGTGAATGCTGGAACTAGGAGTGATTGAGGAAAGTTTTAGTCCCTGGTCCAGTCCCATTGTCTTGATTGCTAAACCTGACTGCAATTGGGGGTTTCCATCATCTTAATCAGGTTTCCCAGTTCGATGCTTATCCCATGCCTCACGTGGACGACCTCCTCGAGAGGCTGGGACAACCTAGGTTCCTGACCACACTTGACATAATGGAGGGGTACTGGCAGGTTCCTTTAATGGAGTCGGCAATGGCTAAAGCAGCATTCAGCACCCCTAGCTGGCACTGGCAGTATTGTGTCCTTCCATTCAGGTTACACAGGGCACCTGCAACTTTCCAGCATCTGGTGGACAAAGTGCTCCGACCCCAATAACATGTATTGTGCTGACTACCTGTTATCTATACCAGCATTTGGAAGACGCACGTACAGCAGGTCACAGCGGTACTGCAGGCACTACGACAGGCCGGACTTCGAATCAATCCCAAGAAATGTTTCTTCAGGTTGAGAGAGGCTAAATATTTGGGCTACCTGGTGGGTCAGGGTAGTGTGAAGCCACAGTATTCCAAATTAAATGCCAAAAGGACATGACCCCATCCGCAAAACAAACGGCAGGTCCGATCATTTTTTGATTTGGCTGGGTACTACTGCCGATTTGTGCCCCACTTCTCCGAGAGAGCAGCGCCCTTGACCGACTTGGCAAAGAAAAGAGCTAGTTGTATGGTCTGACAAGGCAGAAGATGCATTTGGTGACTTGAAACAGGCTCTAACTTCAGCACTTATATTAATAACCTCTAACTTTCTCTTCCATTTGTCCTCCAGATGGATGCTTCAGACACAGGCTTGGGAGCCATGTTGAGCCAAAGTGTTGACGTTGAACACCCCATAATATACCTAAATCGAAAACTGTTGGACCGGGAGACCAGGTGACCAGGTACGCAGTGGTAGAGAAGGAAGCCCTGGTGATTAAGTGGGCGATTTCACAGTTGTTGTACCTCTTGGGTCAGGTGTTCACTCTGGTGATGGACCATGCACCCTTAAAGTGAATGGCCCTTCATAAGGAGCCAAATCCGCGAGTCACTAGGTGGTTTCTTGACCTGCAACAATACAAGTTTTCGCTCATTCATTGGCAGGGATCTTTTCATGCCAACGCTGACGCCCTCTCTCGGGTTCAAGACCTCTCGGTGCAGGCTGCCTGACCCGACTGGTCTGGGCTGAGGGGGGAGTCTTGTCACACACGTGTGAATATGAGGCAGCTGAAGGGCTTGGAGAATAATGGTAGCACATCTGCCCAGGGGGTGGCAGAGTGCACTAATGCTCTTTCTAAGTTCCCTGCAGACCTTTCCCGGGAAATCCCACCAGGACCACTACCTCGACTCGGAAAACGCCACTTCCAGCCCCCGTCCAGATGACAAGATCACTTCTGGCCAAGACCCCAAGGACGTCATCACTTCCAGCCAAGGCCCCGAGGATGACATCACTTCCCCCTAGACTTCCAATAAAACCTCACTCCCTTCCTCTGGAGCTCAGTTCTGTTTTGGACTCAGTCTTGTAAACTGCTTTGCACTTACAAATTCTTTACTTTTTGCTGCCCCAAACCTTTCCATGTCTGAAGTCTCATCTTGTTACACTATATACTGTACTTTGTATATATATATATATATATATATATATATATATATATATATATATATATATATATATATATATATATATATATTGTGGAGGGCAGGTTCCATGCCCGGCCGGACGCCCCTTCTACATATGTTCCAGCGGAGCAACCATGGGCATCTCAGTACCTCCACCGGGACGCTTGGTGGCAGCCTCCCTGGCTGACAATGGTGCTTCAGTTTCCCGCAGGGCTTCATGGGATCTAGGGTGGCCGCCAGGGGGTGCTGCATGGGTCCCTGAGCCGGCGTGGACAACTCTACAGCCCCGTCCGGGACTGCAATCAGAGGCAGGTGATCAAGCATGTGGAGCACTTCCAGGTCGGCTATAAAAGGACCAGCAACCACCACTCAACAGCCAGAATCGGGAGGAAGAGGATGAGGTTGCCAGTGAGGAGTGGTGGTGCCAGAAGAAGGGTTGTGTTGTGTGATTTAAGTGCATTTGGGACTGTGTTGTGGCTGGAGGGATTACGGGGAAGATGTGCCCTCCAGCTGAAGATAATAAAAGTTTTTGTTGGATTTTGCACGTGCCTCTGTGTGAGTCTGTTCTGGGTCGGACTCTATATAGTGCCTTTTATCACTGTATATATATATATATATATATATAGATAGATATATATATAGATAAGATAGATAGATAGATAGATATAGATATGTGTGTGTATGAAAGTCATATAATGTATAGTATGAAATACAGTGTGATATATTTATTAAAATATTTAATACAACACTATCTATGCAATATTAAATTCTTCTTATCATTCAGTTTATCGCTTCCTACTAAAAAATTTGCAGATCAGATAATAGGAGGTAGAGGCATTAATGGACAGATGTATCACATACCTTAAAAATTTTAGCATGTTTTCTGGCAGTCAGTTTGTGTGGGAAGACTGAATATAACCTGAGAATGAGGCATTAAGTAGGTTACTTAAAAGGTATATGCAGTGGTGAGAGAAAAATAACATACATCCAGTATGGACAACCAAGGACACTAAGGGGACAGTAGGCTCAAAAGGGACATCTTCTAATCCCAGTGCAAGACATACATGCAGGTAACATTAAGTTCTTGCTAATCATGACACTGGGCAAGCAGCCAAGTAACACTTATGAAGGCTTTGGCAGAAAACCAGAATTCAGCGTTGTAACCACTCATTCCTATAATTTTCTCAAGAACCTGACATTATACGTGAGGCTCAGATATTTAAGAATAAATAACAAAATAAGGGAAGTTCCTATATATTCCTCCTCACCATCACAATGAAGTCTCCCAATAACAAAAAAAATACACAGATAGACAGTGCTCTATTAAAAAGTAATAAAACAGATATAGCAGAATAGTGTAACATTTACAAAACATATAGACAGTGGCTTAAGTAAAGTAAAAATATAACTTAAAAAAATCATATACTGTAATATATTATGCAACCACAATCTAGTTAGCATAGCTGAGGTCTTATAGGAATGAAATAAGCTGCAAAAATAAAAGCCAGTTTGAAGGACAGCACTGTATTTGCAAATGTTAAACAGTGAGCAACAAAAGGTTTCCAGAAAAGAAAGATACACCGCCTCAAATTATCGGAAGTGTTGATCGTTATTTTGTGAAAGTGTTTTCTTGAACAAATGCCATTTTGGTGATTTCTGACAGGGGCACGGTCATACTCTTTATGGTATGGTTTTCATTGACCAAGCTTTTCCAAAACAGTATAACATTGTGAATTAATGATGGTGAGGCATAAGAACTCTGAGCTAGTGTTAAGATTTATGACACAAAGTGTATTTAGTTTCGGTGGTAGATTTCTGATCATTTCTCCTAGTCTATTCTTACTCTTGTCTATCCACTTACCACAATTTTGCTTGTTTATGCTTTCATCTCCTGATGGTGTTTTTCCCCCAACTTTCCTTGTGAGTCTTATTTTCTCAGACAAGGTCCAAACACTGCCCTCCTGGGATTTTCACACATTACAGTCTCTGGAGCTTAAAGAGAATGGTGTGATAAACAACAGACACCCAGCAAGTGGCAGTTCTGTTGACAAAATCGTCTTTTTAATGAAAGTATAAAGGAAAATGCCCAGGTTCATTCAAACTAATAAAAATAACAGCTTTATAGAACAGTGGTATGCAGAAGAGTGTCTCTGAACACATCCAATCTTGTAAGTATAGGCTACAGCTGCAAAAGACCACATCGGGGAGTTGCTCCTGTCAGCTAAGAACAGGAAGATAAGCCTACAGTTGGATCATGATCATCAAAAATGGCCAAATGTAGATTGAAAAAATGTTGCTTAGTCTTGCACAAAATTTGATTCCTGCTGTTATGTGCAGGTAGTAAGGTTATAATTTTACAAAGTATATAAACTTTATGAATCCTTCAAAACAAGCTGCATTGTTCTAAAAGAACAGCCTTCTGGAGGAAGTGGGACGATGGTAGAATACACCATACCTAAACACTTTATTACCATAGTATTATCTCTTTTTTTAATTTGCAGCACATAGTATACACAATGCCACAAAGTATACATAATCTCTTTTTGGTTTTAAAAAATGACCGTGATTTCAGTTTACTCCAAGTGCCTGAACAGTCCCCAGATCCAATCCAATAGATCAAGTTTGGGGTGAAGTGTAGCAGGAGATTGGCACCAAGAATGTATGATGGAGGAACTGCATGATGTTAGGAGTCATTAAGAAATGCATCCAGCACCTAACTGTACCCGTGCCTTAGAGTTCAGACTGCTCATGAGGCAAAAGGGAATCTTAAAATATAGCAGATAGGTGTGACTAAAGTGACCACCAAATGTATTTTTGACTACTGTAGCTTTGTTTGCTTATCCATCAATAAAGACAGTTCAAAAGCGTTCAGTAAGTACAAAACTAAAAATGTGCCTGTTCTCAAAAATGCAAATCCACACATATCTTTCAGGACCTATTATTGCTGAACTGACTGTAAAAAAATATAATATCAAAATTATTCTTTTTGTTACTAGATGTACTAGTGCCATCAACCCAACTAACCAGGAGGACTCACTTCTCATACTGTATATCCATTTCATCTCCTCAGATCATGAACACAAAAGTGCTAAAACTAAGTGACAGTGCCTGCAGTTTTTTTGTTCCTGATTATGAAGCAAGCTACAATAATACGTTTATCTTTTTTTAAATTTTTATTCAATTTAAGAAGCAAAATTAGTGATCCAATCTTCTGATTTCTGTCATATTTTTGCACCAAAACCACTAAGAAAGACATTTTTTTAAATGAAATGTGTGCCATATTCAACCATCTTTCTTTTGACCCATTTTAGTCAAGTTTAGGGTCACTTGAGATGACGTCTATTCTGGCACTATTAAGTATGAGAGACTTTCAAAAAGTTTCCACTCTATTTATTAAGAATTTCAAAAACAAATTACATCACTTTTCTACATAATCACCTTCATTTGCGATGCAATTTTCCCAGTGTCGTACCAACATTTTAATGCCCAATTACTACTCCTCCCGCCTTCACAGTTTCCAATGAAAATATAAAAGTGCGGAAACTTTTTGGACGTCCCTCGTACAAGGAACGAACCAATCCTGGACTGGGTGCCAGTCTATTACAGGGCATGAACACATGTCCATATTCATACATTCAGGGCAAATTAAGACCTTCTTGCAGGCATATCTTTGCATGGTGCCATATCCCCTATATTACAGGACAATCACACACATTTTCCCCATTTTAAGTCTCTCAACTTATTCTTAAAATATTTCTCATTTAGTTTTGTTGTGCAAACATTATACTGTGCAACTGTTAAAAATGAATCTTTGCCCAGAGTATTGATTTGACATGTATTTTTATCAAAATGGATACAAGATTATACAGTACACTCTGGATAGATAGCATTTTGCAGATAGTTATATTCGTTGGTAAGAATCACTTCAAATGACAAATACAGTTCTCAGACATTGAACAACCATCCCAGCATGTGAAGATTCGAAAGAACATTTTGAAATTTTGCTTTTGTAAATTATAGCATAGCAATGCTTTTCATTTCAAGTTTGTAATTACTGTTGTGGGTCCTGTTAGGTGATCTGCTTTCTTTTTAATTGTTATTGTTGGCTTGACATGCATAAAACATTTTGCTAATGCATTAATAATGTAGAGTTTATGATCTGAGTGGCTAGGTCTAGACCTCCTTCTGTGGACTTGAAAGTGCAAGCATTGTTCACGTGGCTCAAAGGCATACATAGCAGAGAATTTAATAGCACATACTGTATCACATATTTGCACATTAATAAGCCAACCAACCAAGTACCACCTTCCCCACAGACACCCAAATGTGGCCCATCATCCACCAATGACCTTTCTCTTATTCATTCTAGGAGAATTTGGTCATCCTGTGGTTTTGGTATATTGGAGGAAAATCAGACTAGCTGCAGTAAACCTCTTACAGGTATGGAGAGAAACAATAACCGGAATAAAATCCAAACCTTGGATTCCAGTACAAAACATTGCTCCACTATACCACACAATACATAATTGAAATGTTATCTATTATTGCTAATATTGTTATGTTTAATTAAAGCACACTAACACTAAAATGATACTTCTGTCTAAGATACACAGAACATTTTAGATATGATAAATAAAGCACTGTATTCTTATGCATGGCATAAAGATCTCTAGAGAAATTGCTGGTCAGAATAAAGAAGGTAAATATTCTCCACCCATCATTTTCACATTGTCAGGGGTCATGGTGACCTGATAATTAATCTAAACTTATCTGTACAAATATATTGTAACTTTTAAGTATTACTAATATAGCAGCAAAAAGCAGCATAGGTGTGCATCTACAAAATGGAAAACCAGGTGAACTTGGTTTTAATGCTGAAAATATACAGAGAAGGTTAGAGATACCTGTCACTATACACCAGATGCAGGCTATAGAGACAAAGGGCCATGCCTCTACGTTTTTCATTTGTGTCAATGTGGAACTGTTTTTATCTGTTTGTAAATTTCAGTGTAAAAAAAATGTGCATTAATGCATACATTATTGTATAAATGTAATCAAATATTGCAGCAAACAGTTAAAATTGATTCCATATTGAGAATTTTTTTCACAATGAAATTTCTCTTATTATTTTGCCTTTCTAATACCTCACTGTTACAATATTTCAATTTTTCTCAAGCTTCTACATGTATGGGGCAAATAGATAGATAGATAGATAGATAGATAGATAGATAGATAGATAGATAGATAGATAGATAGATAGATAGATAGATAGATAGATAGATAGATAGAGTAATATCTATCTATCTATCTATCTATTTGGAAAAGCTCACTGATACCACACAACTTTGTATCTTTGTAATAATTTATGCTTTACTATCACTGATAAATACAGATTTATCAATATCAAAGTTTACTTTGACTAAGGACTCTTAATTGTGACCTGCAAATTAAAGCAGTTTGTCTTGCCTAATCCTACAAAATATTTAACTTTTTTCATATTTGTTATGGCTGTTTTCTGCAGCATTATATGAGCAACAAGTAAAAACAGAACCAATATTCAACCTGATAAAACAAAATGATGATTTCAGTGAGCTTTAAGTGGATGACTTAAAATTATTCAAAGTGATTTGGCATGTTACAAATGAAATGCATTCAGCAATATGTAATGACACTGAATAGCTCTAAAGCTTGTTTGTTAGTATGCTCAGGTAACTAGCAGTCAACTGAAAAGAGAGGAAAAAAAGAAATACAAAAGGAACTATCAAAACATTTCACCCCTTGTCAGAATAAGGAAGTAAATATGAGAATGTATCCCAGTAACATCCAGCTCTTGGCTGAAAAGAGACGGCCTCTTTTCCTGTGTGGCCAAGTGTGCACACATTGACTTCTGCTTAACTCTAGTCACATGCTTTTTGTCCATTCGCATGTTTTTTTTTTAATTAATCAATTAATTGAATGAATGAATGAATTAATCAACTTATGTATTTATTTATGGTCACGTTTATTGTCAGGGTATACGGGGTATGCAAATTAGATACTTTGGTGATCACTGGGGCTAAATGACCTCTAAGTGTTAGCAGTGACAACCCCATCTAAAATATGCAGTAGCATACAAATACAATTCTAATATTACAATTGAATGGTTTGAATAGGGATAGTTATGAGGAACAATAAAGATTATAGATTCTGTTTGGTTTGAATAATTTATAATAATCTAAAGGCTCACCTGCATATGAAACTTTACAGCATTTAACAAGAATTAAAACAAACCATTTGAGATCTTTTATAAAACACCCTCCACAGTATGTTGCCTGAAAGCACAATATGCCAAAATTGGAGATACAGAGATATATTGTTTTCATTTAGCACAGGATTAATAAATTTCAGAAATAATATAATATTCTTCAGTTGGTTTATTCCAAAAATGGGGTGCAGAGGGTGAAACTGAGCCCAGCAGCATGAGGTGCAAGATAGAAATCAACACAATTTAGTGTGCAGAGCCCACTTACATATACACCCATATTCACACTCATATCTTTAGGAATTGGACCACCAAAATACATTAGGTGAATCCCCAAATAGACACAGAGATAATGTCCACCGCTGCTGCCTCGCAGTTAGGAGACCCGGGTTCGCTTCCCGGGTCCTCCCTGCGTGGAGTTTGCATGTTCTCCCCGTGTCTGTGTGGGTATCCTCCGGGCGCTCCGGTTTCTTCCCACATTCCAAAGACATGCAGGATAGGTGGTTTGGCGGTTCTCAATTGGCCCTAGTGTGTGCTTGGTGTGTGGGTGTGTTTGTGTGTGTCCTGCGGTGGGTTGGCACCCTGCCCGGGATTGGTTCCTGCCTTGTGCCCTGTGTTGGCTGGGATTGGCTCCAGCGGACCCCTGTGACCCTGTATTCGGATTCAGCGGGTTTGAGAATGGTTGGTTGGTTGGATAATGTCCACACTTCACAAACTAAATCTGGGCATGAAATTTGGCATAATTTGAAAGATGGCATAAAGGAAAAGGAAAAAAAAAAAAACCTCTGCCTCTAAGGAACTGACTTTTTCGTACAAACACCTCAAAGTTAAAATGGTGCTTTAGTTCCACTGGTTGCCCAACAATTCCTATGAAACTCCTCAATGAACAGTCAAAAGCTGCTCAGGAGATAGTTCCATATTGTGCTGGGGTCAACTGAAGGGTTCCCACTCAGCATCTGAATAATGTTCAAGTCTGTCTGTGGCAGCATGCTTCCCAACAAACTGTAGATGTGTAAGTTTTGTTTAATGTGTTATTCCAGATTATTGTCAGAATATACAATATATTTTATTGAGCCAATGCAAGAACATTTTTTTTTAGTTTACCGTAAGAGGAGGAGGAGGAGGAGGAGGAGGTTAGGAGCACGTGCTGATACAGCGCATTGCCGCACCCACCATATGACAAAACAACTCAGGATACCAGATTAGGACCTAAGTGCAGCCATGCGACAGGTGACACCTCAGCACCACTCTAGTTCAGATGGAGTGGAACAGTGTGAGGTTTTTTATGGTGGCCGGAGTGCCAATTCTGCCACCAACCTCCAGGTTTTTCCGTAGCGAGGAAAAAAATTGAAAAGGCTTTGCAAGGTGGTTCATTTGGGAATTCACAAAACACAGAAGTCAGAGCAAAACGTTTCCTGACCATGAGAGATGTCATTGTTAGACCTTTTAATCTAATATGGTGTCAACTGTCGAAATTAATTTTGCAAAGGTGAGAAAGACTTTGAAACAAAAAATACATGGTCAGAGATCTCGGAATGAACGGAAGCAGCAAATCACTTTTGCCATTATGTTTTATGGTTCTACTATTGTTTTATTCACTGTGGGATTGCATTCACGCTCATTAGTATTTGTCACTTATTCGTTAATCCAGAAATTTTAATAAATGAATCGGGTAGTGTTCATATTGTTCTCTGTGGTAATCACTATATTTTATTTCACCAGACTCAGGCTTAATTTGAATTTAATGAATTTGATCACAGCTCCCCCTAAAGTAGCAGAGAGAGTATGCATTATCCATATTGATACAAATAAATGTATACATTAAAAACAATGCAAATCTACCAGATGGTCAAGTTTTATTAAACATCTGAAAGCCGCAGTGGACTCATGAGACAAAAATAAAATATATTGTGAAAGCTGCAATGTTTGCCATTCTGCACTTTGCAGATCTCAACAGTCCAGCTTGCAAGGCTTAATCAAGAGAGTGAAATGGTGGCTATGTAACATAAGAGGGCAGTTCTTTTCTCCCTGCAAATTCTATAATACAAGTGTGTTCTGAATTGTATTATTCAACTGCTGCTGTACACACACACACTTAAAAGTTAACTCGTCAGATTTCTATAATTATGCACAGTCATGCCAAAATATCGTAAATCACTATTCCATTCATTAGATAAATTGTTAAGAAGAATTTCACACCTGCTAGAAAATGCAGCAGGAGAGGCTTCATGTCAAAGACATCAGTCATTAGTGGGATGTCAAATTCTGCTGTAATTTTTAGTTTAAGTGTTTGTTCAAGGTCAAACTGAATTTTCATAACCTTAGAATAACCAATAATCACAGGACCCTGCCCTCCTTTTTATAGTGGAAATCACAATGTTTTACAGTTTAATATTATTAATTTACAGTTGAGGAACAACAATAAGCACACATGTCTGCAAGTTAAGTTGTTTGTACTGCTGTAATAAACTAATAAGCAAAAGATTACAAAAAATGAATGTAATTAATGTTACACTGGAGTATGTAACATCTGGTATGGCTCTATTCTGGTACCAAGTGCCTCTTGTTCTGTAATGTGAAATCGGGGCCTATCCTCTGCAGTGAAAACTGAAAAACAACCTGCTTAGTCAATCAAATACTCCTTTAAGTTAAGTGGCTTACTATATGGTAAGAAATTCTACATTTATCATTTTTTAGTAGGTTTTACTCAAGCTCTTTTAAAGTATCAATAGTTAAATAGTGTTTAACCGATTTTGTGCTTGTGTTTGTCTTAGATTAACTGATACACTGCATATACTGTAGGTAACAGCTACAATAAATATTATTCTTAGTATCCATTATTTTTCAATTTGCTTTATCAATTCATGGCTGTGGGGAGCCAGTGCAGCACTGATGTGTGGTAGGAACTAACGCTGCAAAATGTGCCACCATGTTTATACTACACTAATAAGAAGGTTACTAATAAGAACCTAGATAGATAGATAGATAGATAGATAGATAGATAGATAGATAGATAGATAGATAGATAGATAGATAGATAGATAGATAGATAGATAGATAGATAGATAGATAGATAGATAGATCTCTCTGACACCCATTTTATTGCTGACCTTGAAAACAGAAGGCCGTCTATACAGCCTCCTGTCTGAGCACATAATTTGTGATGCATGTGTTCAAACATTAAGAACATACAGTTATAGTGCAGCTAGCCGATAAGAAAGTGTATGCTTCCTGATGGACATTAAAATCTTCACTACATAAAACAAACATTCTTTAATATACGTATATACTGTATTAACTTGCATAGAACAAAAATATATTTCAGAAAGAAAAAAGTGCATTTAAATTAATTTTTTCAATACTCAACTTTTATATTTAATATGTATTAATTTTAATGGTATATTAGCAAAACATTTGTACGAATATTTAAAAACAGCCCAACTATATATGAAAGTGTATTATAAATGTATATAGATATGAACATTTAAGTTAAGAAAAAACTGTTAAGAAAAATATTGCTTGAATCTTTTTTTTTTTTTAATATGTGTCATTGTGTTACAAGAGACCAAATGCACTGATCTTTCGGGCTAACAGGTGTATCCGCAGTACAATGTAAGGTTAACCACGAATTACACCCAGCACGTTCAAATTTGTATGATTATCAGTATTTTAGGTTTAGTAGTGACATTGCTTTTAACTTGAAATACGCATATACTTTTTTGCCATCCATAAGAAAAATGATTTATCCAGTTTCTAATTACGGATGTTTGGTCAGGAGTGGAAACCTGCTGCAGCCAGTTACTGACTAAAATGGTGTATCCATACACCTTATTTTTAATTCACCATCTAAGGATCAGAGAGACAGCAGACAGACTTGGTACATTTGTGCTCACTTCTTTATTCATTCAGAGTGCCCTTCAAATTCCATACTACACTCTTCAAAATAAAGGTGCCAGAGAGTGGTTCTTCAGAGCAATGCCATAGGGGAACCATGAATGGTTCCCAAAAGAATCATTCACATGAAGGCTCCAGAAAGAACCTTTATTTATTTTGATATGTAAGAGGCCCCAGTAAAAACCTTGAATAGATGTGAACAAATTTGTGAAGTACCAATAGGTCATGATTTTGAAAGGACTTTCGCTGCATATGTATGTAACACAGGCTAAGTCCAGGTTTTCTTAATCTGTTAGTGTCCTGCAAGGCAGCCTACCATACGTTAAAGATTTCGTATGTTTTTCTACTTATTAGGAAGTTTTCCAAAGCACAAAGATCCACTTCATATACAAAGAACCATTCCCAGTATGAAATGATTTTTGCTCAAGTTAAAGTTCTACGAGATTTCACACAATCCAGTCAAGAATCAGTATTTTTAAGTGTTAACTATAAACATTTAAAAAGGACACGGCAGCCAGCGGGTTAATTGAGCACTCCCGCTCTCTGGCGCGCACTGTTGAGGGGTCAAAGCTTCGCTCTTTTCTCCACGCATTTGCTTGAGAGTTTGCTTCGTTTATATATATTTGCCGTGTTCGATGTGGGCCGGGATGGGACAGGCGTTGGAGAGAAAAAAACACACACTTACACAAGTAAACAGTGAATTAGACTCTCGGCTGTTTACTTACATTATTTTGGACGAGAGCAGGATGTCCCAGCACTCATATCAAAGCGAACTCTAACAAGATCGAAACATAAGAATGCAGCAGGGATTTAAATAGTGTGAATAAAACTGCAAACTTAATACTATAAACGCTGTATGATAATATTAATCGAGGCAGACGAGAAAATCCCGTCTCTGTCAACTGGAACGGTGCCCGCTTTGTTGCCGTGTTGAAAGGTATACGTGAAAAGCTTTTGCACACATTAAACAAACTTTCAGATAATCATGGAGTTCATTATACTGTACTTAGTGTGTTTGTAAATTCTTGAGTATTGTTATGCATATTTCCACGTCACGACACTATCTGCAAAGGTGCAGATTTGCGCACGCTCTTTTTTTTTTTTTTTGTTAATTCGTGATTTTAATAATTGCAAGTCATTAACTTTAATTCTGTTTGTTTCCAAAGTTAAGACTAATTTCACAATTCTACACACAAGCGCTGCGTATGCAGAGATAGTGCTACTAAGATACACGTGTGTACTGTAAAAGTGTGAGGAGGGGTACCAGCTAAATGTTCATGCTGTTTATTTTAAAATATCCATTCATTCTACATCCCTGCACATCACACTAAACACATTTTAAAAGTATTTACGCGGCTGAAGTTTGGAAAACATGCGAAACTGAAATTTTACATTACTTCACCTGCAGAGGCCAATTTCTCTTCCAGGCTGCCGATTTAAATATGACAACGTTTGCATCCATCCCTCAATCCGTCCATTCCTCCATTTCTTTCACACCGTTTACTTGTCCGACTGTACTGACCCAAAAGCTTCTCACGGGTCCGGCAATGTCCAATATACCCTGCCAACCCCAGTGCGATGGGCCTCACTGCTCGACTCAGAAACAAATAAGAAGAATGAGTAAAAAACTGTGCAAGGTGCTACATAAATTTAGTAAAACCAATCCATTAATGAAAAAAAAAAATTTAAGTAAGGCAAATGTGCGCACAAAGTGAATTCAAACCGCGCTGTTGAACGTTTTCTCCACCCGAAAACAAATAGCACCGCATACGGCCTCTTGAATACACTCAACTTGATCCAGAACTGTAAAATTACTTTGCTTTCAAACAGTGTGTAAAGGATTTCAGAAGAAGCAGCATGTTTGAATAATACATAAGGAAAATTAAAAGAAAAGGTCATGAAAATAAATGCCATTTCAATGACTTTAATAAGCAAAATAGGAAAACATTTTTTTTCAAAATACAACAAAAATTAGACGAAACAGAAACCAGCCTGAATGGAACTACAACAGTCCAATTTTAACTTCTTTTTTCCATATAAACAGGATTGAAAATTTTCCCCCACACGCAAAATACATAAAGTAAAAAAAATTAAAATTAAAATTAAAAAAGAGCCGCTGCTGCAGTATAAGTTTGATTTCAACACAGTTGAATCATTAACAACCAAGTTTTCAATGCATGATTCTTTATAACAATATATTTTAAATGCAAGCACCATGCTTTTCTTTTCCATATGATCTTGATACTATTTATTAATTTAATAATAAAAGAAACCTTAATTATACATCTGGCCAGCAGAACCAGAATCTAAATAAATGACAAAACACAACAAACTAGAAATGAAATATATAACTTGCGTTTTCATTTGGAAATTTTGTTTGTGCAAAGCCCGAATCTTTTACTGACCGGCAGAAAAAAACTAAAGGAAAACTTTGGACCAATCAAAGCATCGTACTCAAAATGGTACTGAGCGTAGACTGAAAAAAAAAAAAAAAACAGTAAATTGCTCCCAGAGTAGTCTCCACCCGTTCACTTGATTTATTTATTTTAATTTACCGAAAGACCGAGTTCATAGACAATCGCTGCTTTCGTAAACCTGCAAATACCCCCCTGACTGGGATTTCAACTCAACTCGCCACAAAAAAAGAGGGTTTATTTACAAATTGACCCGCTGCCACCAAGAAAAGCAACACAATGAATAATCTGGAAAAAGAAAAACTAGTATTGAAAATAACAATTATTTTTATTTTTAATACAAAACATATCTTGTATATATAAACTTTTATCAGCTCTATAAAATACAGTTGTATTGCTTCTACTTAAAAAGAAAGAGAGAGGACCCGTTTCGAAATTCAGATTAGGCAATTGTGCGTTTCCCAGCCACGGCGGATATTTGACCTTTTTCTGGCTTGAAGAATTTATTTTAGCCATAAAACTTTGGGTGGAGGTGGAGTGCTCTGAGGCCTCACAATCAAAATTTAGTAAATTTTTTTTTAGTTTAAAAAAAATCTACGCTGAGATGCAAGACGATTGATACGTTTTAATCAAGATTATTTCACTCCCATAATCTTTCTATCTATACATATATATGTGTATGTGTGTATGTGTGTGTGTGTATATATATATATATTATATATATATATATATATATACATATATAAATAATATATATATATACACACACATATATATCGCATATATATACACATATACAGTATATCACACACATATTATATGTATACATATACGTGTGTGTGTGTGTCTTCCTTTAAGGAGTTCTGCACAACAAACCCACAATGAAAACGGCAAATACCCAAATCATAATAACATTTAACAAAAAAAAAAACATTAAAAGTGCACTTAATACACAAAGTTGGCTGCCTTTTAATGCAACTGCAAAAAAATGCCCATAACTTTGAAGAAGAGAATAAAATCAACAAAACCAGCCTCTTAAAAGTATTCTGTGCAGTTCCTGATGCATGTATTTACAAGCCTAAATTACCCCCTCCCCCCACCATGAAAACTGCACAAGCAGTAACGTTTATAACATGATGAACATTTGTGTTGTTCTTATTTTGCCACTTAGTCCAAACATAAAGCAACAAATTGAAAGTTCTGATCGACAACATGCGTTTAAGATAACAAAGAAAATAAGGTACAAAATAGAAATTATTACCATACATGTCCAGCATGCAGGATTAATATTTAATGCATTTTTATATAACCAAGCAGGCAAAAAGACGCAATAAAAAATAAAAATAAAAAAGAGATGTTGCATAAAATGTTCTCCCTACTCGGCAGTCTTAACTTTGGAAGCGGTGCACATATGTACACACTACCTCCCGGATTTTGCTTCTCAACAACAACTGCTCAATTTCAGCGCTTACTATTACTATTATTATGTTTGTGTTCCTTTTTTTTTTAAGATTTTTTTTTGTTTGTTTTTGTTCTTGCCTGTTGCAGCTGAGCGCAAGGAGTTTAAAATAGTCACAAAAGTCCATTCAGTTCAAATCCCAGCTACGCGTTGAAGTGGTTAAGCAAATTATCATGTTCAGGAAAGTTCATAGCAGGCAGTTTTTGTTTTCAAGTCTGTTCAGAAAAATAAATGAAATATAAGAGGAATACAGAAGTCGCTCTGACTACAAGAATGAGCTTCTATTCTACAGCAGTTTCAGGGATGATCCACTCTTGTTTCTATGTCCCTGCCTGAGACAGATGGAGATGATTAGATAACAGGACACTGTTCTTTCTATTATCATAATTATTACGGTCATAACTGGGGTTATTGGCGTTCAGTGAGTTCAGAAACGGGCAGGCGGAGCTCCATGCCTCTGCCGTGCTCCGAGTTGATTTTTGTTTCACATGAAGAACTCGGGCGAGGACGGATTGTCGCTCGTGGAACCGGCCTCTCTGAAGCCATTGTTGCCCGTCAGCTTCTCGCACTTTAACTTGTAGGCGTCTCTTTCGCGTGCCAGTCTGCTGATCTCCTGCTTTAGCTGCTCCACTTGGTTGATCAGCTGCGTCTTCTCGTTTTCCAGCACGTGCTTCTGTTGCACTCGCTTAAATCTGCACGACTGTGCGTAGCCCCGATTCTTCAGGGTCCGGCGCTTTTGCTTTAAGCGGATCACCTCATCCTTGGTAAAGCCCCTTAGGTGCCTATTAAGTTCTCGAACCGACATTGATACAAGTTGATCGTCGGAGAAACGGTCCTCAATATTGAGTCCACTACCCCCGCCGTGGTGACCCTGTTGCTGCAGGTGATGATGATGGTGGTGATGATGGCGGTGGTGCAGCTGCTGGTGAGAGCCCGGAGAAGCTGGAGATGGGCTGTCAGGGTCCTGGCTGTGGTGGTGGTGATGCTGAGGCGGGTTGTGCGGGTGGTGATGAGGCCCTGGGTGCCCGGCCATTTCGCTGTGATGGTGAGGGACAGCGCCATACTGGTGATGATGCTGCTGCTGCTGCTGCTGCGGCTGCTGCTGCTGCTGCTGACCGTGGTGGTGGTGGTGGTGGACCGGCCTGTAGTTATCAAAAGCCCCAGGATGCATTTGCTGCTGCTGCTGGACGTGAGCTGGGTTTGGGTGGGGATGCCCTGCCACCCCAATAAGCGCCTCCACCGCGTCTTCAGGGGTCAGGTTCAGGGTTTCGGGGTTCATCTGCTGGTGGTAGCCCGTGGGCATCCAGTAGAGCTCATCAAGGTGGCTCTTCTGTTCAGTAGGGCTGAAACTGGGCGAAGAAGGTACTGAGCTGCACGGCGTGCTGATTGGCGTGGAGGACACCGAGCCCGGTGGCTGAAGCCGGTTGCAGTGGCGCACGGACGACCTGTCCAACGCGCCAAGCGCTTCTTTCTTCACTTCAAACTTCATCAAATCAAAGTCATTGACATATTCCAGTGCCAACGGGCTGGTGGGTAGATCTGTTCCCATATTCATTTCACCAGCCATGATTTTTCTGGTATTATTGTTCACAGCTTGCTGCTACTTTCTGACAGCACTGCAAAACAACTCGCATTAAGTCTTTTCATACAAAACGCAGAGTAACTTGCTTTTTTTTCCCTCTCTCTCTGCTAATGGACTTTCGACTCGTCTTTTAAAACTTGCATCAGCCTTTCAAAATACAGCTACTTTTCACACTAATGCACGGCGTCAAAGTCGCTGCAACAAAACCGAGGTAGAATTTTGCAGTAGTCTCAAGTGAAGTTGTCTTTCTTGCAAAGCAAAAACATTAAAAAAAAAGCAAGCCTTACACGAAGTCCTCCTCTTCTCTCTTATTAGCACTTTTGAGTTGTAAGTCCTTCTTGCCCAGACAAAGAGTACGACAGGATAAGATCAAGGTTTTTTTTTCGCAGTGAAAGCTGCGCTCGCTCTCTGCACGGCAGAGATTGAACTCACAGCTCCCAGCTCCTTCTGCTGCTTAGTTTCTATCACAGAACGCTTAGCGAGCGCTTTCTTCTTATATCCCCGCCTGATGTCACGCTGTGGGGGACGGGCACTGCCGAAGCCTCTTCCAATAGAGGCAGGACTCCGCATCCTATTAGCATAACTGCGAGGAAGGGACGAAGGGTTTAATATTTTGACAGCTAGACACTGTCAGCTGACTCAATGGGAGGGAGGGGGCTGATCGGGTCGCGGCATGCAGAGCAGCTGAGAAGCAGATGCATGCCTTTACAGCGCTGCGCGCCTCAAAAGAAGCGATCGGGAGCAAGCAGCGCGTGTGCACGATCTCCATGCCGTTTCTTTTTATGTACACTGTCGGGCAATAAACGAAATGTTACGTGTTCACATAAAAAATGCTTCGTGTCTTGGGTTATAAACCTATCACTGCTACAACTAGTATCCCACATCATAAAACGGATGAGCCGATCGGTGCTTTTGGTGGTTTTCTAATAAGGGTATGTTAAGAAAAAAGGAAAACAATGCACTCGTTAAACAAATTACTTAAGTACATGCCAATGAGCAGCTTGTACCTCTTAGTTTTTGGTACTGTTCACAGACGAATCACATCTGTATGTTCACCCAGGCCTAAAACAGGCAATCTGTTAAAAAATATTTATTTATATACACACGTGTATGTGTGTTTCTGCCAGGTATTAATATTAATATTTGTGCTGAAACATTTCAGCTTGTGCAAAGTATTACAACCGCTACGGTTACTGTTGTTATTTATTACTATTACAATGGTGATCTATCAGTAACAGTGCCTATTACTGCTGTCTCTGGCACTGTAAATAATATGTAACCATGCAAAATATTAGCCTAAAACTGGTGTTTTTGCATTAAAGTATTTAATATTGCTAACGAAGTGGTCGTGTTGGCGGTTAAATGCAACAGCAGTAGAAGTAGTGCTTGCAAAAAGAGAAGACCAAAAAACCTCCCGATTTGTCGTCACAATAATACAAGTAATACATGGGGTATAAATGATTGCAATAATAGGTAAAAGGCTTCTTGTGAATGCAAAAATATATTAATCTGAATGTCCAAAGTGTTACGGTTATTCCTGTTAGATCTGTGAACAATAATATCAATGATGTAATCTGTAAAATTATACTTACATGTTATTGGAAGGATTATATTGGTTACTAATATGCATAGGCATAATCACGCTTTTTACATTCGCTTCCGTTGGGGAATTTCAAGTTATAGTGTGCAAAACACCAACATGTTCTGTGACATATAGTACAGTGCAAACTTGAAACGGCCACAACTGATTATGACACACAAAACAAAAAGGGTGCTCACTATTTAAAGTTATTTTAATACTACGTAAGCCTTGCATGTGTCATATAGTTGTGCTATTTAAAACAACGTTTTATCATGGCAGCTCAAATGCATTTTCTATTAGCATAAAACGCACGACAATATTTATAAAACGAAACCCAAGGTTAAAGCAAATTACTCGTCATGCACCGTTTCATGCTTAGAACCGATGGTAGCAAATGTGTGTACTTTTTATAGCCTTTAAAGAACATTAAACGTTGAGATATAAAACATGACATCTGGGATTCAAATGAACATACTCCCATGCTAGCTATTGAAAAGAAAAAGAAAAAGATAAAAAAAGACTCGTTATCTTTTTGTTTGGATAACACGACTTCTTAAACTTTTTTAACACTGAAGCCTGCGGAGCGCGGCTTTCCTGTTGGCTCCGCCAGTTCCGCACTCTGAGGAAAAGACGCTAAAGAGCGACTCCAAGAGGCAAAACCAGACACCGTCGGGTGGAACTTTACTTAGGTACACGGATGGATCCTCGGCTAGAAAAGGGAACTTTTATTGATCAATTTTCACACAATACAAGTTTCATTATCTTTCAGCTTCCCTATGTTATCACTCATTTTCAAATACGTATTTATGCTTATCTTACTGTATATTTGAGTTGCTAATCTTGTATTTAAAAGCTAAAAAATAAACAATACAAATTGAGCGTTTACTAAATGAAGGCGGGTAATTCGTGGTAAAAATTTATTAAATGCTGCATCGGTATTATATATACACAGTGTGTGGCGTGTTTTACATAAAGGTTTCTTTTCAGCAAGTCGTGTTTAAAAAATGTTTAGCATCCACCGGAGGAAATTGGTTGTAAATGAGTCAATGAGACCTATCGATCTGATTATAATCCCGTTTACTCTACTTATATACACTTGAGTACACATCCCCAAGTATTGATTCCTTAAAGGATTGAGATTGCTGTGTAGCTACAGAGCAGACAATATAGCTGGTCAGCAATGTTTCCACACAAATGCTTGGATTTATTCAATTTCTTACTATGGGGCATGAGTTAGAATAAATAAGAGCCCAGTAAGCATGAGTTTCTCACTACCGCACAAAGAAAAAAAGCTAACATTTCATATAAATATGTGATTAATGGTTTTAAAATTTGAAGTCGTTTTTTTATGCAGTTATTTTAAAGAATGTTAAAGCACTAAACACGCGTTTTACTAACAGCGCATTCCATTCTCTTCTGTCTTTGTATGAAGAGCACTCACTATGTTCGAATAATGAGGAACTTTTTTGTGTGTGTGTGAACTTTTACTGTAGGCTATTGTATCCTGCTTTATTTTTACAACAACATAAAACGGGATAAAATTAGAATTCGATTTTTTTAAGCCTGCTGGGTTTGTTTTCTTTAGTGATATTTTGAACTAATACGTGCATATACAGTTCCGCATCGTTGTGTAGATCTTCTCTCAGCAAATGATGCGTGCTTGTTATTTTTAAGTAGGAGGGCTTATGTACGTGCATAACATATACTAATTTTTGATGCAAAATATTGTAAACAAACATCTTTGACTGATAGCAAGGAACTGCGCTAGTCCATTCAAATAAATGCTTCCCTGCTGAGAAAAGGGGGGAGGGGGGGTATTGGGGCGTATAAGCTAAGGTGATGATCGTGGAACAAAATACTCCCAAAAAACCTGCTCCATCTTCTAGTGTCCTGAATGGCAGGGTCAATCGGCAGAACAGGTGCTTTCTGTCGAAAGAATTTATAATTAGTTGTTGAACAAGAGGTAAAAGTGAACGTTCTTGTGCCTGAGTGGGCTTGGCTAGCAGCATCGGTCCTTATGATTATGTTTTAATATTACAGACGTTCTTATTGAGATAACTACACAATACTTAAAGGAGACACCAAGGGAGTATGTTCATTTGTAAAATTTTACTTCATGTTTTAACCAAGTTTAGCATCGGGTTTTTGTTTGTTTTTTTTTTTTTTTTCTTCTTTTTTTAAGATTCCTTGATAAGCAAAATTTGAGATAAATATCTCTTGCGGAGACGAAGTAACGTTTTCAAGCTTCCGCAGCTTCATGCGTATTTAAACAAGAGTTGTTCGTTTCATGCTTACGGAGTAACCTCAAAGATTAGATTTTCCTATTAGGTTAAAATGCATCATTTGAATATGAAAACGTATCTTCAGACTTATACCATACCGCTAGTGAACTATGAAACCAAACCATACAGAAATACATATACAATAATTGTTAGCATAGGTTGACATTAAAAGCGAAATCCTTAACGGGGAAGTTAACATAACTGCTAGAAAATAATAGCACTAAGGAGTTGTTAATTTCCATTAGTATAAGATGATGATTTAACACCATACATTGACTGATACCGTAGCCGATTCGAGTAAAACTTAACAGCCTGGCATTTTAAAGTAAAAGCCAACTGTAAAGCAGTTACAACGCAATAAACTTGATTTTAACTTGGCGAAGAAATTGCAGATGCGTGTTGCCTTGCTGTCCCTATCTGTGTGTTAAACAGGGCCGCACAAGAAACTCTGAGGGTGGTGGGGGGTAGAGATAAAATGCACGCTGCGTTTCTTCTACAGTCCAGGATATGAAAAATACTCCAGCCTTGCAAAAAGCCTCTAATATACCCCAAGCTGCCGTGAAATCCACCCCCCTCGGTAATAGAAGGTTGTAATGGAGACGAGATGTGAAATGTCTAAGTCAGCACACTATCGTTGGTTAATGATCTATTAAGTGATCTGTGCGCTTCAAGACAGCAAGAAAAAAAGTGTTGATGTTTGCTTATTTAGACTAATGAGATCCCCATCCTACGAATTTTAAGAATGAATAACAGAAAATTCACCTTAAAAAGTACCCCCTTGTTCAACCCCTATCATAAAAGTCAATGTTAGAGGCTGGATGCATTGCAGATTATTGCGATGCTCCCACTTTGTCATCTTTGTTCGGTGTTACGTTTAGCACGGGAAAATATTTCATCTCCTATTAAATAAAAATGACAGCACAGACAGTAAATGCGCCAGAGTCTGCAATTCGGTACACCTCAGAGGACCGAGACCACATCGAAGAGGCACTGGCAGAATGTTGGCGAGGAGAAGAGATGAATACTCTGCGTTTCTCCAGGTAAATGCTGCTCATGCGATCTGCTTCACCTTATGTGTCTGTGAAGTGCGGAATGTAGGTAACTCATTCAAGAAATTGTTTTGTGCCAATCAAAGTTGGTCCTTTATTATACTGTTAAACATCACGAAAAATGCACTGTTACACGAGGTTTTGTGCTTTACAAAAGCTGGCTACATACTAGTGATCACTTTGATATAGCGCCTTTGTTTTATCACGTACCAGCATCGTTTTCAATTAACAGAACAATGAGCCGCAGTCGTACTTAGTCAATTAGCCACGAATCGCGAAAACTGACCTCTGACTTTCATATATTTTAATTGAATGATGCACCATTTCATTCTGAATCCGCCTTATTTCATTTTCTGTGCCGCTGCCTATTATAATTACAACTGCCTACCATATGCTCGCAAGGTTTAAATCTTGACTGTTTTATTTCAATAGACTGCAATGTGTCATAACATTAGGAAGAGGACATGAGACGGTTGCGAACTCTTAAAATACGTTAAAGAAATGCACTATAACATTCAAACTGAAACAGTTACACTAAACTGCAGCGAGAATTCTCTTCCTCGTGTGAGAATTTCAAAAAAGACTGCGTAACAGACATAGACGAATTTGTTCTGCATTTACAGTTAAATATTAAAGCAATTATTATTTCAGACTTCTTTAAATACTCCTTAAATTAAAAGAGTTCAAAAAAAGATTACCATCACCGTCTTCGTCATGATTATCACCAAGCACATAGTGAAAGTTGTGTTTTACGTAAAAGATAACATGCTATGACGCATAATTAAACTACATCTTAATTACCTTCGCATTCAAATGGTAGTAGATATCAATAATATATTTGTGTTGCTATAATAAAATAGTATTTTATCTTAATTTGTTTTACTTGTTTATTTTTTTTTTTCTTAAATTATTTAATGTCCTTTGTGCATATTTTATACTGGCACTTTGATTAATGACTGTATATAAACAATACGGGTTCTTGGCAACACCTAAAAAAAGAATCCCTTAATTTTTTAGACTGTCTATGCCTGAAGCACTCGTGTATACAACAGAATCACAAAAGGTAAGTGTTAAACTCTTTTATCATTTTAAAAGTGTCATTAATTACATACATGAAATACTTGCGCGCATACATAAATGGTGTTACATTGCTTGGCAGAACAGTGTCACGTTTGAAATAAGTTTCAAGATTCTGTTCAGGTACTTGAAGAAAAAGTGAGTTCAAGCAGGTTAGTTCACTGCTTTTAAATTAATAAATAGCAGTGTTCAGTTAACACTGATTTTTTTTTTTTAAGTCGACGAATGCTCTCTGTTGGCACCTAATGATGTTTTCCAAAGCTTATTATAATCTTTAGTTTAAGCGAGTCATATCTTCAGATTATCATCATAACCGCCACATACAATATTTCTTCTAAATGACCCTTAAAATGACATCAAGTTGATACGTTTGCATTGGTTGTTTATCGTGTAGAGGACAGCGCCCTCTATCTTATTATGTGATCTCAACTGAATTAATTAAAGGGTTTATTTGTGTGGAAGATACAGGGTAAAATAAAGCATGGATAAAAATGTTAGAAATTTTAGCAAAACCACAGAAAGTTCAAAAACAAAATGGTAGATTTACTAGAGAAGTATTCTCACACATTAATAATTCTAAGCAAGAGGATTGCCTAAATAAATCGCAACATTTATATTTAATATTTAACTCAAAATTATGAGTACATGGCTGCAACTAATTCGAATCTGTCTATCCATCGATCTATCGTTAGTCCAGCACTTTTTGATTTTTATGTAAACATGTGAATAAGACAATGCTTACAATTTAGCATCAATTACGCATGCTCCTAATCTCTCTCTCTGTACAATTTGCTAAATATGAAAACGCGATTTACTACAGATAAAGCGACAGTTATGTATTACGATTTTATAAATAATCATAACCTTTCAAGGTTTTCAAGGTGTGTACTTTTAACATTATCAAAATGTTGCCATGAAAGCTATACTTTTTATTATTTTTTTAATAGCTAATTGAATAAATAAATTTTGGCGAATGGTCTTGAATGGTGCAAAGTTCGTGGCTGAACAAAGGAATCTTTCGAATGACTATGAGGTTTGACCTACGGATCATTTCCACAAAAGAGAAAAGAAAAAATCACCGTAGTGGAATTCCAACCTCGTAAAGGGGGGAAAAAATCAACGTATTACTCGTTAGTATCCTCCGAATGAACAGGCCGAGGTGGTTTATAATTTAATTTAAGAAGAATATTCTTTGAATATGATTTGCAGCTGACATCGAAAGTTTTTTTTTTTAATTAGCTAAATTATAGAGGTCAGTTTTGATAAATGTAAGAATATCTATGTATCTGTCTGTCATTTGCTAAATCACATGCTTTGAAACTCTAAAAATAAAAAAATAAAAAAGAGTTTCAAAAACTTTATGAATGACGTTGTGCAAAATTCCTGTGAGTACTTTGCACATGCATCGATAATGATAACGTCCGGATTGCATTAGAGTAGGCTGGCCAAAGTAGTATCTTTATTAAATATTTATTCAAGACAGTGCTCTGGCTGCAAAGGGTGAAATCTATAGACCCAAGGCTAATAAGAAAATCCACGAAGTCTGATAAATAACATCTCTCGGAATTGGGACTAGCAGCACTGTATGTTAGATGCCTCAGCTAATGTAATTACAAGCGACAGGCTATATTATTATTATTACTATTATTATTATTAGATGTTGTTGGCTGTTGTCATTATTATCGTTAATATCACCATTATGTTTGCCTAATCATGACTGGTTCTCCTGATCGTTGCGTATGGGTTTTGAGCATTTACATTTTTTTGGTCTTCTTTTGGTTACTAACTGAACCTTCCTGTTACAAAGCTAATCTCGCTTCAGTTCATGCAGTGTTCAGGACGGCAGCTACAAATATTATTTTGATGCGTGCACTCGTTATAACTTTCTTAAGCTG
The DNA here is from genome assembly GCF_016835505.1 of Polypterus senegalus. NCBI lineage: Eukaryota > Metazoa > Chordata > Cladistia > Polypteriformes > Polypteridae > Polypterus > Polypterus senegalus. The sequence continues at coordinate 34,353,795 of NC_053167.1, forward strand.
CAGAGTAATATAGTGACACTGCGATTGTATGTAAAAAGCCACATACGAAGTCAACATGAAAAGAGAGCATTTGCCCAACTAAGCACAACTGTAATCCTTATGGACGATTTTAAAAAAGTAATTTTTGATCAAAATGTCATTGTATGACATTTCCCTGCTACCCTAAGCCCCTCCCCCCCGGCAAGATTGTAATTTTAAACCGCACATTTCGAATGTCCAGTGTGGTTTTCCGCCCTGCTTCTTGGTTGACATTTCAGTCAGCTAGAACCCGTCTCTGCTGTACCAGTGCCTCTGACGTTTTCGGTGTCCAGCTGTTGTGTGTGTGTGTTTTTTTTTTTTATAATATAGCTTTTTAAAAATTATTTCTGTATCAAATCTCTTTACACAAAATACGACTTCTTATGTATGTGGCTCCGGATAAAAGTGTCCGCTAAATAAATACTTGTAGATGTAAAACTCGAAGGGATCGAGTAATACCTGTATGCATAATGTAACGAGAAAGATCTTACGTTGGCAAAAGCCGCCTAACCAATAAAAAATAATTAGAACAAATTCATATAAAAGGCAAAACACGACATACACATATAATTTCAGCAATTGAAGCGATGGAAGATAAAACTATTTTAAGCGTACAGCTTCGCTATCAGAGGGAAATCTGTAGTGAAATATCTTGAGGCATTTGAGCGTGGAATTGTCTCCATCTAGCTTTCAAACCAAAGAGATGTCGTTAGTTGACAGCAACTACACCAATAAATTCTTGTTCATTAATCCAGATGATGATTAATACTACTACTATTGCTACTGATGATGATAATAATAATACATTAATACAAATAAAGACGTTTTGCGTTCTAATTTAATATTTCTGTAGTAATGTCTTATCCCGATAAATTTCATGCGCTTTCTCTCTGTTATTGTTTTTGTTTTTTCTCCGGACATACTGGGTTCTCTAGCCACGGCAATTCTGGGATGTTCTGGTGTCCATCCGGGCTTGTTTTACGCCTTGCGTTCGACGCAATTGTTTCAGTGGTTCGAGGCCCAAAGTTGAAATAACTCGGACTGGGAAGCTAATGGATAAATACTTCGTATTGGATAATAAGAAAGTCGTTTTGTTGCTTTCCTCTGCGTTCAAGAATGTACTCTGTATTTCACACATTAGGATTTAAAATATAATCCGTCGCATTTGATATTGGTAGTGGCGCAGTTATAGTCATCACAGATTCTGCGAATTGCTCGGACGATGTCCGCGTGGACTTTGCAAGTTCTCCCCTTGTGTGAATGAGTTTTAATCCCCTATCTCCAAAGTGGTAGAGATTAGGTTCATTACCAGTTACCAGTTACTTGTGAATGTGTACCTGAGTCGACCTGTGGTGTCCGGTCCAGGGCTGAAGAGGATACGCTTCATAATAAAAATTCCACCCAGTTGTCACTTGATTGCCACCGCCTCCTGCATGCGTCATCTCTAATTAATTTACGCAGTTACTATGTTGTTTATCTCCTTAAATCTTTTATAACGCATGTATTTTTTTAATTAACACACAAGACGCAGAACCTTTACCCTTAACGTTACTGAAGACACACACACGAGTCAATGCATCGCCAGAAGTGATTTGTATATGAATTATAAAGAATAATTTTCTTATTTAAATCCTGTCCATAGCTTCGTTTCATACCAAACAGTATATAGAATTTTACTAAAACATGAAGTAATTGCATTACACTAATATCCCACAATAAAATAATCAGCTCAATATTTCAATAAACATTTTTAAATGTATCTTTAAATCAATTTCAAGATCAAAGGAAATCATTACATTTGTAAGTGAAATGAGTTTCATATTGTTCAAGTATGAATCAACTTATCGTTCACAGTACTGAATCTAAAGCACAATTCTGAATTAGATAATACACTGTTCAGTACACTGTGCATTTTGTGAACTTACAACAATCCCAGTCAAGAGTTTCTTGATAAGTTGTGACAATTCTGCAGAAAGATTTTATTTTTTAATAAATTAGGTACTATATGGTGATAATTTGTAAGTATACTAGTTAAAAAAAAAGATTTTATGAATGGAGTTGGATGGAGCACTGGACCAATCCATAAATAACTGGTGAAAACCAACTGCACATTCACCTTTACTCACACCAGATGAATTTAGACAGACAGACAGATAGAGTAGGTGGCACACAGGATGGATGGGCACCCCATCAGGGACTCAGGATGATTCCTTACCCAGTCGTGAGGCCCTGAATGGACAGAAAGGCATCCCGGAGGAAGGAGGTTTCACCCAGAGAAGGCTTCCCTTATAGAGGTATGGACATCCCAACTGTAGAAGAAAATGGTTCCTTACCTGGATGGGAAGCCCTTCATTTTATCTTTTGCCACTACCCTCAGTGGGTCAAGAATGCATCCCATAACTGAGCCTGCCTTCTTAACTCAGCTTCTATATTCTCTGGGCTTTTCTTGAAGTGATGCAAACCATAGCAAAGAAAATTGTACTGGCTATCACAGTTAAAGAAGATTTAGCCAATGTAACTACTCATATTAAATAATAGTCTCCTAATAAAAAATATCCGCTCTTTCTTATATAGTCCAGCTGGTCACTGCTGAGGGGCACCAAGTATCTATAGCAGTGTAACACCTCTATACCCACTCCCCAAATAGGGACCAAACCTACAGGTTCTTAGGTGTAGCAAAAGTCAATAAGCAGTTCTGATTTTGATGATGTTGAGTTGCAGACAGTCGTCTTATGCAACATGAACTGAGGTTCCCAGTCTCACTCTGTCTCATCCCCCTTGTCAGTACACCCTATTAAATGCAGAGTCGTCAAATAATTTCTGCAAGTGACATGATCTGGTGTTATATTTATAGTCCGAAATGTACAAAAATGTTACAAAAGTGTTACAAAAATATAAGAGGACTGTTCCTTGTGGTTCTCCGGTGTTTCTCATATCTGTATCAGAGACCAGTCATTGAGCCTCACAAACTACAATGTACCTAATATTTCGTCCATTATCCCGGACACTATAGGCTCATCCACCTGCATAGCTCTGAGTTTACCCTTTAACAGATTTGGCTGGATGATACTGACGGCACTGGAAAAATCAAAACACATAATCCTCATGATGTTGTCAGTTCAAATGGGAATAAGCCTGAGCAGCAGAGAGATAATTGCATCTTCCACTCCAATATTTGGCTCATAGGTAAACTGCAGTAAGTCCAGGTTGTCCATAACCAGATAGGTTATATAGTCAAGAACCAGCATCTCAAAGGTCACCATCATGTGGGACATAAAGACCCTGGTCTATAGTTACTAGGTTAAGTGATTTCTGCCTTCCTGGGAACTGAAACAACAAGCAGTGGCACTTTCTGAAGGTTCTATGACAAAACAACTGAGGTGGCAAAAAACGTCACAAATTTTGCCAGCATAAGTCTTAAGTTCTCAAAGAATGGTTTCATCTGGTCCCATACTTTTTCCTCTGTGTTGCCTCCTTAGTTGTCTTCTCACTTGGTCATTAGTTATGGACAGCCAAAGCTGATATTTAGAGATAGGCTCAGCACTTGCCATACCAGTTGACAAGACAGGAGTAAAATACATACAGAGAGTTGTTGATGCAGTAGTGATGGTGGTTGTGGCGGGCCAGACTGGCCATTGGTGCGGGGAGAGATATACAGCAGACATATTATTTGGATTTACTGTAAAAGGAAACAGAGTACCAACAAAAATTTGACACTGACACAGTAAGAATATGCAATACATTATTTAGGTACTATCCGATCCAGGAATTGAAGACAGCTCCATGTGGGCTTGGGGCCTCATTAGCAACTGTACCGTGCTATTGTGTTGCTCTGTATGCTCTGCCTCTAAGTTGATGTGTCTAGCACTAGGCCTAACATTTTTTCCATGACACAGCACCAAGTAATATGCCATGTACACATAATACATTTGGAAAAAATATATTTAATGTTTGCTATTTATAGACTATCATTGCCCCTAGTGGAACAACTGAGTAATTCTCTGTCTCAATCTCTGACTATTTCTAAATAATGTGTATTCAATAAGAATAAGCCCAAATCTGAAACACAGTAGCACTGGAAGCAAGCTTTGGCGTAATACACTAAAAAGTACAAAACTACAAGAGCACTAAAAAGAGTATTTAACTTTTGAAATAACAGAATGGGTGGGCATATTTTCAGACAGTTTTGACATATAAATGAATGAATAAAAGTCTATGACACCAGAGGAAAATTAGAGAATTACAACAAAATGACACAACAGTAGGGTCCCTGCTGGGTCCCTCTGATGAGGTTTCTTGCAGTTGTAATCATCACAGCAAACTGAACCAGCCCTTGATAGAGCAATTGAGAACAGCACCTTATTTTAAGGGGAAAAATGTGAAAGTATTCAGCTTAAGATCTGAGTCTGTCACAGAGAAATTGTTACATCCATTCTGCACATCAACTTCCTCTGTTAAATTAAGACCACAAGAATCCCTCCAAGAAAGCCCAAGAATTGGTGCATAGATTTTGACACCTCATCTGTAATGGACAGCAAAGTACATTCTGTCACATGACACTGTGTGACCAACAGACAGTGACTTAATCTGCCTGTGTTCCAATTGGAAAAACAAAAGAAATGTAACCAAATTAATTTATCAAATGTCGTAAGTTGCTTTGGATACAGGCATCAGCCAAATATGTGAATCTTAAAATATGAAGTTCACTGCCCATTTCACTTAAAATTAGGTTTACCTTCAGCTAGGACTAGATGAAGCTGCTAAGACAGTTCCTATAAATATTTTCACCCCTTATTATTTGGAGGGGCTGAAATACTATAGTAGTATAAAATGGGACACACAGAAAGGAGAGGAACCTTACTTCACCATCCAGCTCATGAGATATTTCACTGGAACAACACTGCATACAGAGGACTCAGTCTGTGGATGTTCTTGTGAATAAATTGTTAGTAAGTGTGAATCTTCCCCAATCTGAAGCTTCAGTTATTTTGTTGTCTATATCTCTTTTGAACCCTAGTGAAATAAAAGTCTTCAACTGGCCATTGAAAAAAATACTTGGAAAGTTTAAGAGACATTCAGTATTTTGTTGCTTTAGGAAGCAACTAAGCATACAGTACAATTGGAAAGGTGCATATATTATTTAACTTAATTATCAGAAGGCTATTGATAGCCCTACATAGGAGGTTAGTTATCAAACTAGTAGTGGGACTTCAAGGGATAGATTGTAGATGTAAGCAAAATTGGGTTAAAGACAGGAAGAAAAAGGCTATGGTATGATGAACTTTGTCATAAATTAGGTAATGCTAAAAGCTCTGTTCCTCAGGTGTCAGTACTGGCTCTTCTTTTGTAAACAGACATACAGTAAATTATCTTGATAAGAACCTAAATAACAAACTGGTTAAGTCTGTAGATGATACCAAACTAGGTTGAAAAATATAAAAAAGTACAGTGAGTCGAATCATTACAGATGGACTGAGACAGAATTCAGGCTTGGGCCAGTTTGTGGGAGATGAAAATTAATGCAGAAAAATACTAAAAAGTTTGAATTAAATGGACTTTGGGAGGTTTGAAATTCGAAAGTACCCCTTATGAGAAGGGCCTAGGAGTTATGGTGGACTGTTCACTACATATTTTCAGACAGTTTATTTATTTATTTATCTATCTATAGCACTTTTCTAACCAGCTATTAAGCAGGCTAATTAGACTAATGCTTCTATAAACCGATGTGTGGAGTACAAGTCAAACTATAAAGCATGTTTGTGTGGCCTCACCTGAAGTATTATTTTCAGTTTCAGACCAAAAAAACATATTAGCTTTTGAAAATAGGCTGAAGAAGACCTGATTTCAGGACGGTGAGGTATAAACTATGAGGGAAAATTATAGAGATGGAACCTTTTTATTTTAAGCAAATGAAGGCAACATGACTGAAGTGTTCAAAATTATGAAGGAAATCGGATCCAATTTCAAAATGAGATTTTCAAAAAGAATACTGCGACACAAATGGAAATTTGTTATAGGTATATTCCAAAGGTTTGAAAGATTTTCATCACAAAGAAAACTATAGACACAGGAAATAAATCACCAAGTAGTATGGTAGACAGTGGTACATTAGGGTTGTAACCACAAGGGGAGGTACCACCAAGCCCCAAACTGCAGGAACAATGTTATCAAACACAATTCAAATAAACAATTTTTTATTAGTCACCAACATTTTTCAAATAAGCACCAGGCAAAATACTCAAGTACAAACAGATTATTTTCCTCTTTCCGCCTCCAATTGAGTGTCGCCCACTGCCTCCCAACACTGACTACCTGAGGTGAGTCTGCAGGCTTCTTTAAAATTGGACCTGGGATTGCTTCTGATATCCCAGGACTGGTCATCTGGGTTAGGTAGAATCTGGGGTAGTACCCCACCGCAGCAACCTCTAGAGGTACTTAAGTATTTTTGGATTCCAAGTCCCATGAAACCCTGTAGGTGTCTCAAATGTGTTCAGCCTGGAGGAACATTGCCATCTGCTGTATTGGGGAATGAACTGCTTCCAGCACACGTGTTCATCCAGTCTATTCATCATTCTTCTCTCCATGCGAAAACTGAACATGGTGCCTCTTTTCTGTAGAAATTAAGCGAATAAGATTGACAAGTTTTGTTTGGCTAAATGGCTTCATCTCAACAAAATGGTTCTACTGTTCATATGATCCCATGTGGCCAGTCAGTAAAAAAACACAGAAAGAAAATGTAAAAGAAAGTAACAGTTTAGAATAGGGTGTTGCCTTTAATGCATCTATTAGTCAGTTATACCTAGGCTGCAAGACCTTTTATCTTATTGGGACTTACTTACTAATCACTAATTTTGGAACAGAATCTTTCTATTGTACATCTCTTGTTCTCTTACTACTTTGTACCAAGACAATAGCAAAGACTTTATTTTATCTACCAGTACATGAGTAATAGGGAAACCAATGCAAGGCCTTAAAGGACCTTTTGTGATACTATTCTTGATTGCACCTTACAGTATGTGTGTCTGACTTACAATTCCCTTTCACATCAATTTCAGAAAACGCAGCTACTATTCTTCTTGAACATTGAAAAAACTTTTTTCCTTTTTATTTATTTATTTTTATTTACTGAATATTCTAGCATGATAGCACAGAGATGAAGTGGTTAGCACCGTTGCCTCAAAGCTCCAGGTGATCTGGGTGCATTTTTGAGTCATGTCTACAACTGTATGGAGATGAGTTATTTTGCCCTATTCTGATATGATTTTGTTGAGGTCCTTTTGTTTTTCTCTAAATATGTTAGATTAATTAGCAATTCTAAAATGGTCTGATATGAAGGGGTACAGGTTCCACAGGGTCATGCGGTGTTTAGTAATGCTGATACACAGATCCAGAATCCTATGTTCAACTCCTACACCCTGGCGCTCTTACCATGAAGTCTTTTCCTATCGGACTGGGTTTTTTATACAGTACTATAGCTTTCTTGCTGCGTCCTAAAGGTCTGTGGACTAGCACTTTGACAGGATTTGATTTCTGCTGGGACAGACGTCTGCTCTCCATGACCCTGATATGAGTTAAATGATAAGTTTGGTATTTTTCAACTTATTTATTAATAATCACTCTGTATATTAATTGCTACATACAATCATGTTTTAAAGTAAGCATTTTTTAAAAGTTTTTTAAAAAAAACTTGTCTGTTCTTGCATCTTACAATGGGGTTAAAGGGTACACAGATTCATAGATGAATGAAAAACCCTTAAACTTACCAAATACATTCATTATTCAAACCAAAAATATTATCAAGTGTTGATCTGCATCTAGAGATTGCACACATACTGCAATACAGCATATCCATTTTCTTTTATTTTCATGATTTGGCATTGTCTTTTGATCTTGGATGTGCAACTAGAGATGTAATACTGTCTGTTTAGTGGAATATCTCTGGGTAGAGCATCTAGTGTTAAGATACAGTATTTAAAGACAGCAAAAGCTTGACTGGAATTAAAATCTGGCATGCACTCTCAGCATACAGCAAAAGCACATCATCAGTGAACAAAAAAAAATGTAAAGTTAACATTCTATTTTTAATAACATATAAGTGTCTTGCATGCATAGGAAATAATTATAGACCAACTCCTGAAAGAGCTGTTATTAGTGGGATATTTTTTTGTTTGTTTTCTCTTTTTTGGGAGGGGGGCACTTTCTAATAAACGTCTCTAACCACAGTGCACACATGTCAACTGTGACCCCAAGACCAGCTGTTTTTTTTTTAAGCTGAAGAAATCTCTTGATTTTGAAGCCGCATTTGACCAATGTGGTGAGCTCAAAAAATAACTTTTGCTCTCATTTTATAGCATTTTCTTCCAGACATCACACAGAGTCTGAAGACAAACCCTGGCTTCACTGTGACAACAGCTGTCCTAGGCTGACCTGTAATATATTGTGGAATCATCGCCTTGACGGAGAGATGACTGACAAGAGAAAGGAACCACTCATTCCGTTACTGGGCTGTATTTAACAGGCTGTCTAATTACACAGAGGATATTCAAGATGTAAAAACATGGTACTGAATGTTGCGAAACATATAATATGCAAATCACTCATACTTTCAGAAAGTAATTGAAGACAGACCAGAAGGGAAGCTTGCTTCCAAGTCTTGTATTTCCTGTCCATTACTTCCAGAAAATATCTAAGTTAGGGAAAGAATCTGTTCGCTTCTGTAATTATAAGGTCAACATTTCTTCTTTCATAATTTCATATGCTTCTTCCATTTCTAAACATTTCATTTAGATTTGCAAAAACTTACTCACTAAGGTTTTCTTGGTGATGAAATGACAATAATGCAATATTATTTTTATAGGCTGTACACTGCAAGACAGAAAGCTGACATCGTTTGGTGGATGTTATGGTAGTTATTGAGTTTTAATGAACCATAAAACTCACATTGCACGGCCAAGATAGACAGACAGACACAGTAGCCCCTTCTGGCATTTGATCAAAGAGCTCTGGTAGAAGGACGATTATTTACAGTGAGTACAGTACTGTTCTCAAACCTTTTAGACCAAACATACTCTTCCAATCAATGACCATACACATAACTCATCCATCACTTTTCACACACGTGAATTACAACAGCAGAATCATAACTGGAATACAAGAATGAATACCATACAGTAAACTCATATGTAAAAATGACACTATCATCTACCTGTTGCACAAAAGGAAAAATAGGGAGTGGCTCAGTAATAAACCAGTATGGCCGCTTCTTTGATGACCCTACTTTTCACTATAAAGCTTAGCACAGTTAGGAACAACCAGTGAAGTTTTACTTTTGGGTTCTGCTCAACGTTCATTTTTTGACAGTACTTTGTCTTCACTGATTTATGGTATAAGTGCATAAGTAACCCAACATACGTAGAGAATTTATAGCAATGGTCACAAATACCTTTAATGCTTGCTTAAATCTTTAATATTGCCTTTTATCCAAAACCCACAACAGACTTTTATTTGAACTGAATATTTAGTCATCCATCCATCAGCTCCAATATTTTATCCAGGCTTGTCATTTTAAGTAGTTTGCAACATTGATTCTAAGGCATTGCCCTGGGTGCAAAGTTATAAGATGCTGGACAAGTTAATCAAGGAGTTCAATAATGAAGCCTTTCATCCTAAACACATTTTCCTCTATAAATTCATGTGGCAATGCTAAAGAACCCTGCCATGGCTGGTAGTCAGAATGCCAGTTCTACAGATTAAACAGACTGCCAACAAAAATGGTGGCCTTCACATTTCAAATAGAAATTCTTTATCCAAGTGTGCAGAGTGACAGCCAGTGCACTTTAGTGAACAAAAGAAGTGTCATGGTTGCTTCCCAGTCTTTGAATTTCCTTACATTTTTTTTAGGAAGAGGATGCTTTAATGATGTTGATGATTCTTAATGACTTGTTAAGCATCAATAGAAGCTCATCTGGTAATTTTTAAGTGGCAAATTGCGTTTGCATGAATTCAGGAAACTGTTTAACTTTTCTCATGAAAGCTAAAGTTTCTTAATGTTCCCTCAGTATGTATTCCTACACAACTTGCCCAATACATTAGCCCTAAAGGAGACATCGATTAAGTGGAAAACCTCTTCTATTATTACATGAGTAGATTGGATTGGCTGAAAAAAAGGCCCACATCTATTGTACCTTTAAATAAGTAACAAACATAAACCAAAGGATTGTCAAGATTTGTAACAACTGTGAACTTGTGAATCTCAAGTGTCCTTTTTGATATGAACAACTAGCTGGCAGAGACTACTGTCAGACATACTGTCATTGTGGTCAGCCACAGTAATTCTGAGGAGAAAGACTAGATCCAACTTTTTTGACTGCCTTTCTCCCAATGCATGCAGCTGACCATGTCTTTGAAAATAGGTCAGCCTAAATGTTCAATGATATTTTGTTCAATTTTTTTAGCTATTTTCTGGCTAAGAAGTTATAATGCTGTATAAACATTTTTTCATGGTCTACTGCTTAAGTATCGCTGCATTCATTTGCCACCTTTTTGTAGTTCTTTTAGTTTGCACTGGAAAATGCCTTTCTTTTCATTTCTCTTCTTCCTATCTTAGTGGCAAGGTAAATAAGGGTTAGAAAACACTGTTGGCTTGAACCTACATTCAAATCACATACTATGGAATTGGACTTTCCAGAATTGTCTGACCATGTAAACCACACTTGCAGTATGCTGTAACTGTTGTCACACATAGATTTTTACTTTCCATCTTTCTCATCTGCTATATTCCTTCTTTTTTTAACTCCTTTTTAACAGTTTTTGGTGCTGTGTGAACCATTTTTCTTCTTCTCCAGACGTCCCCTTCATTTGAAGCTGCTACCCCATTTTATGGTTTAACTTCCCATCTCTCAGTTACTCCTTATCTCGGTCTTTATTTTTGCAGACGTTTCACTATAATTTTTCATTTTTAACTTTGATCACTTGCATTGGTAGGAGAGCAAAAGACTAGACTCTGTGATAACACAAGTAGTAATTTAGAGAATTAGATAGCGCATTTCAGATTAGATTAGACTGAGCTTTATGTGTCCCCAGAGAAATTTACTTTGAGTAGAAGCTCTTTAAATAAATACTGTACATAGATAGACAGATACACACATATACACACACAATATGTTCGGAACACACGCCAGAATGAAAGAAATAAAACTAAATTTAAAAAGAAGAAAAACGTCTGAAGTTGACTGTGATAAGCCAAGTTAAGTGGCTGTAGAAATAAAGAAAATATAGTTACGGCCGCTTAGCTTATCACAGAAAGGGGGAAAATTCAATAGAAATAAAGTTTTCATTTACCTGTTTTAGCGCCCCGTAATGAGATTTATATGACACCGGCACAGACTTTCACCTATATTTGAGCACAAGGTTGCTCAAACGGATGCATGGAGGCCTATAGGCGCTCCGACAGTAAGCTGTGGAGCTCGCACTGGTCAACGCCGAAGCACGCGGCTGAAACCGTCTTTCGAGCGCGCTCACGGTTTCTGGCGGTCGATGGCGGAGGCGCGCTCCTGTAACCGCTACAGGAGAGAAGGTGAATGTGCTATGTTTAAATTCAGAGAAAGAGATCATAAGGATAGAGCGCTCAGTTTCAGAGTAGCCGGTCAGGAGAATATAAGCAAAAACGGGTGAAAGTAAAACAGTCACTTACCAGAGGCTGAACTCGGAGCCTTTACGTCACCAAGACAGCCATGTACACCGGCGTGCGCGAGTGCGGAAAGGTTTAAATAGGATGAACTGCACCTGAGCAGGTGTTGATGTTCAGTGCACGTCCCGACGGGATGGTTTATTGCGAGATCGCAGGTAACGTAAATAAGGACTGTATGGACAAAAGGGTTCGAGGTATAAAACCATGGGGGTCGTCATTTGACCAGGTCTTCTGGCTTAAGTGCACATCTCTGCTACGGAATTGCTTAGTTTAGTAGTAGAGATACCTTTGTGTATAGTGGGTGCTAAAATCAGATTCACTTCTCGGATTAGTTTTAGTGGAAAGATTTTGTGCTAATGGGTGCTCGATGTATTTCTCTATTTTTTATCTTGTCCTTTTGCCCTTAGTTTTTCTTTTCTTTTCTTTTCTTTTTATATTTGATTATTTTCATCTTGTTCTCCTGAACTGTCTTGTAGCTGGAGGAAGAGATCTGTTTTTCTTCACTTTTGTGTTGGAGCCATATTGTAAATATTATAAGTAACACATGCACTAATTTTCTTTTGTTTTGATGATAACTTTGCATTGGACTTTGTAAATATTTCTGCAAGACATTTGTTTTAAAAATAATTTAGACACGACAGGAATAAAACAGAATCCTATTTTTGAATAGTCTTTCAGTCTGAGTCACTCTTACTCCCCTGGTCTCTCAATCTCATCTACTGGCACCCCAAGTCGGGAATTGTACAACAGTGCTCTTGCAGGGAGTGCTACAGAGCCCCAGTAGCATTTCTTGACACACTTCTGCTGGATGATTCTTTGGCCGAAATTCCTCAAAGTTAGTATGTCAGAGAAAGGATTTGCAAAATTTCACATAATGGCATTAAGCTTTTTTTTTATTATTCTCTCCTCAACTACTACCTCCAGGGGGTCCACAGTGACTCCCATAACTGAGCTTGCCCTTATAATTAGCTTGTTAATTCGGTGGACTTCTTTTGATGTTTCCAACATAGCAAAACCATCCTGGCAATTACAGAGTTGTAGAAGATGTGAAAGATGTCACTTCCCACAATGAAGAAACATAGTTTCCTATGAAAAAAAGAGCCTGCTCTGCCCTTTCTTGTATAGCTCCTCTGCGTTCTCAGACCAGTCCAAGCTACACCTCTACATCCACTCCCTAAATGGTGACCGGACATAAAGGCTCTTTTATGCAGTAAAAGTCAATAACAAGTTCCTTGTTTTTGCTGATGTTAAGTTGCATACGTTGTCCACCTGACTCCTATGCTCTGTCACATCCCCTTTATCAATAAACCCCATAAATGCAAAAACATCTGTGAATTTCTTAAAGTTACATGACCCAGTGTTGTATTTATAGTCCATCATCCAGGAAACCATAGGCCAATCCAGTTTCATATCTCTGAGCTTGCCCCTTATTAGGGATGTTAAAAGAAACAGTAGTTATAGCATTACTATGCAAACATTGAAAAATTAACATTCTCAAACCTGCTTAACGTAATTCAGGGTAGCTTGGGCTTATTCTGGCAACATTGGGCAAAAGGTAGAAACTGGCCTTGGATCGCTGTCAACTGATACACACAGCCAACTGAGAAAAACCAATTAGCCTAACGTCCATGTAGTAGCAGTTGTAGTAGTAGAAATGTCAGCCCTGTAAGGAACTTCTATTTGCATTATGTCTTCATAAAATCCTTCCCAGGCCAAATGACATATCAATCGTGATCATTTTTATTGTATTTTATTACTCGAATACTTTTGCAACAAGCTTTACACAATGTCATATTTGATATCCTCAATTGTAAGTACATATATTTTATTGTAATTTTACTGGCTTCTTGGCATCTAATTATATCACTTAAATTCAATCTTAACCTCATAATTTCAAAAACAAAATTTGGAAATGAAGACTTATATAATTATGGGAATAATATTGTTAAGTTAATTAATTTTCAATAACCACAATTTTTCTATCTCCAGTTTGGATTTCATTACCATTCCCCTCTCAGTGTATCAATGACAACACGGAGTCATTTTTCCAGAATGCTTCTCCTGAATAAGAGTCATATCAGAATGCAGTTTGCCAGATGTTAAATAAGTAGTGTATTCCAATTGACAGCCCAAATGAGGTTCACTGCTGCCACAGTGAATTGTCATTGCGTTTTCTAACCTGCTTAATCTAGGGCAGGGTCATTGGGGCAGCTGGAGCCCATGTGAGCTATTATTGGGTGCAAAGCGCAAACAAACCTTGGACAGGGCACCAGATCATTAAAAACTCACAGTCAATAAAATTGCATGAACAGAAAAATATTGGTTGGTCTGAAGAATCACAAATTCTAATTATAACAGAACATGATAGAAGTTTAATGAGTTAATGGACCTATCAAGCTCATATGTTGAGAATGGAGACTGATGCAGGTAGTGTAAAGTGGTGCTTTCTTGAGATGTGGTGTTGGATCCCTTGGCATTAATACATAAATATATTTAATGGCTATCTAAAATTCAGTGACACTCAGGACTTTTTTAGTACTCTAATTCTCCATGGCACAATAATAAGAAGAAAAACAGTGGTGTAGTTAAGGGAAAATGACGTCTACAGTCATTTGAATAATGAGAAAAAAATGAGGTACTTAAAACAGACCTGTGGAACAGAATGGTCTCAAGAAAGGACTTACATTTTTACTCTTATTCAGTACATGTCACATACAAATCACTCTATTCTGAGGTGTCAGGTTGTTCAGAGTTAGGTCACCTAATGATCTCAAGCTGTCTCAGTCCAATTAGAATCACAAAGTAATGGAGCTTATGCAAGCAACATCTGGAGCAAAGCTGGGGTCATCATTTGATGGGACATTGCAGGATGAACCAGTTGCAGAGTGTCATCCGGTTTTCTCCCACTATCCAAAGACATGTAGGTGAGGTGAATTGGTGATGGTAAATTGGCTCTAGTATGTGTTTTGTGTGTGAGTGTGTATGTTTGTGTAAGTGTTTGCCCTGCAATGGACTAGCATCTGGTCCAGGGTTGTTCCTGCCTTATGCCCTAGGCTATCTGAGATAGGTTTCAGAATCCAACATGACACTGGTCTGGATTAAGTGGGTTAGAAAATGACCAGTAACCTAAAATGAATATGCTTGAGATGCAGAAGGAAATCTGGAATACTTGGAGAAAATCATGAAAACTTCTCAAAGTGACTAAGTATGTGATTAAAATGCAGGGAGCTCACTCCATAAGGCAGTAGTAAAGTTGCTAGCTCAGTATATAAAAACTCTTCCAAAAAAGCTTTAATTTTAGATGTTTAGCTTCTGTTTATCTGCAAAATTGCATTAATGTTAATTGAAGTATGAACAACCACATTAAATAAATGCAGCAAGAAAATAAGAAAGAAAAAAGTCCATGCAACACATAACATTTTAAGATAATGTAATAAAAAATCTAAAATTGAACAAAATGGTAAATAACCTTTTCAGTTTAATTACTGTTGCATTGTTTGGATTTAGGCATAATTGTGGTTTTTGAATTTATTGATATCAACCTAAATAAAGGGACTTAAATAGAACTGCAAACCCCACCTACCCATCAACACTTCTTGTTAACCAGTAAAAGCCTCTCCCACCCACTGCCCTGTTCCAAAATCTCATTTTAGGACAAGGATTCCGAATTGCAGTGTGTTTCTTAGAAATTACAGAGATGAGTGTTTTTCTTCCTCTTTATCTTCCTCCTTCTACTTATCTTTCTTTTTCGCTTGTACACAACTAAAGGACAAAAGCAGCTGCTGAATTAAAAAAAAAAAGAGAGAAAAAAGAAAAAAAATAACAAAAACAAAAAATCATTAATCTTTGCCAGGACAGTGTCATCCTAGCCAGAGAAACAAAATGGGTGTCCTAACAGCACAGAGGATGAGCCAGTATTGAAATCAGTGACCCGGTACCAATTACCTCTGAAAGGCCCACCAGTATTTAATAGACTTTTGCTGATCCAACACTTGTTTGCATTCCAGCACAAAAGGCTGATTGCTCCACCTGACAAGCCCCTGGTTATTGGGGGCTCCTCTCATGCTCTATGATAAATGACCCTGTTTTGAGAAGGAGGGACGCGTTCCCAGCTCAGCTTGGTGCTTCCTCTTTACTAGTGATCTGAGGAAAAAGTGCGTCCCAGCCAATGAGATGTATTTTCAACCTACGAGCTCCTGGCATCAATCACGCCTACGCTGTCCTGTACCCATTGGGCCTTCAAAGGAAATTTTAAAACACTTGCCTTTTTATTTTATAAAAAATATGTTTGAATAATAGTCCAAAAAATAAAAAGAAAGGAAAAAAAATGCAGTGATAGATAGCAAAAGTACACAGTGTGATGCTAATGTTCAGCTCTAGAATAAATCCTATTAGGTTGTTAAACTCAAGCATTTTTGCCCTTAAAATAATGTTAGGTTAATTTAATTTGTAAGTTTCACGTCAAATCAGAATGGAGTCAACTGATATAACCTTAGACGATTAATAATGAACAAGCCCAGGATGTTATTTGAGCCAGCCATTTGCATGACAGTGGACCTAAATTCATCATTGTGCCAACTTGTTATGTTCTACCCTCTCCAAGTTCTAGCCTGGGAGCATTGTGTCCCAGCTGTTCAATGCATGGTAAGCCTGCTTTGTGGTGCTTTCCCTGGGAGCATGTGTGTTTTCTGGCATTAGTGGTGACTATAATGCTTTTGTCTATTTTAATTACTGGATAGACGGACACCATGATTCTGGATATTAAATCTTCAGGGAATGGTAACTTGCCAGCATAAATGATGAATATAATATGCAATGTTAAATGTGTGGTTTTTAGAAGAAATTGTTACATAATATTTAACATAAAATTGTAAAGACTTTTAAAAATAGTCACTTATGATAGGACAGCTTAAAGTTGTGTTTTTTACATCACACCAAACAAACAAAAAACAGCCAAATGAAGCATTACCTGACCTTTGTGGTTAGCTGCTTTTATCTAAAGCCTTCATTAGTTTACGAAATGCACTCCATGTTCATGTCATAGCCACATGCAATGCTTCTTTGCTCATTAATAATTAATCATGTAATTATATAATACTGTTTTGTGGTTTTAGACATAATTATTAATTGTCACGGCTGGAAGCATGATTTATGTATTGAATTTACCTATTAAATGTTAGTTTAGAAATAAGAAGAAAGGAATGCTTTATCAGTGTGAAAGCATAAAAGCATACATTTAAAAGTTTATATACAACACTGGTCCAAGGAAAAGGCACCCAGGCTTTGTTCTATTCTGCTTTGACCTGATTAATCATATTACTTATTATGTATTTTATCAAGTTTGTTTTTTTAACAGCAAAAATTTCCATGTTTCTCCTTATGGAAATTTGTTATCTTAGTTATTATCCATCCATCAACTGTCTAAGTCCAAAATCTGGCATGTTCTTTAATTACTTTAATGATGTAGTATGTAGTAAAACGCTAAGGTCTGTGTGTGTCCGGTTCCTGTGAGCATTCTGATTGGTCAGTTTGGCTTTGGTCATGCAATCGAAAGAGGAAGTGTGAATGTGAGACACATGAGGAGGAGTTAAGGCATAGAAGGCATTCTGAGAGTCACTTTCAAAGACGGGACGCTTAAAAGTGAACCGGAGGTGAGTAAAGCACCTCGAAATGACAGAGTCTGAGTGAAGCAGGCTTTATAAGAACATGATCGATAGAGGGAGCCCTAGTCAAGAGACATTCAGACACACGGGGATACCAAGGAAAGGTATTGAAGGAACCTGTAGGGCAAGAGATAGGAAATATTTTTAAATGTATTTTATTCGCTGTAATGTGACTACTTTATTATTTTAGCTATGTTTCCATTTATTACAACAATGTACTGAAAAAACTATATTATTAATTCAACAAAGCATTGTATTGTTATTTTTTTCATTACTTTGCTAATTAATTTATGGGACCAATGAATACACTGACAGTATCTAGTGCAAGGCATGTACCAACCCAGCCCATCCCTGGACACACTCAGGTCTATTGATACCAGGCTGGTTTGGAGTCCCTACTCATCCTGATGTGGATATATAGAAAGCACTCAGATAACACCACACAAACATGGAAGAAATGTACCAATGGTACACAACAATGACAGTGATCCACAACAGATTTAGTTTTTTTTGTTATTATGCATTTTCTATTTG
Source organism: Polypterus senegalus (assembly GCF_016835505.1). Lineage (NCBI taxonomy): Eukaryota > Metazoa > Chordata > Cladistia > Polypteriformes > Polypteridae > Polypterus > Polypterus senegalus. The sequence goes on from NC_053167.1 coordinate 34,371,699, forward strand.
TGATAATTCTGCAAAATTTATGGTTCAATATTGTGATCTTATTTATAATTAATATTTTAGCCAGGTAATGTAGAGTAATAGCTAAGATATTGTACCTTAAACTACATTTCCTGAATAAATTCCCACCCTGATGCTATCCTGAGAAAGTCAATTAAGCTTTACAAAACATATTCTAAGTATGTGAGGTGTCACTCAAATATGCAGTGATAATGATAGCCCTTTTAATTTGAAAGACTTAATTAATGCGTAGGCCCAATGACTAGGTGACCAGCATGGTTACCTAACTGGTCAGTGTCTTGCATTCAAATTTTGCATTTGTGAGGAGTTTGCATATTTAGTTCATGTATGCATAGGTTTTGCTTCCAAAGATTCTGAATCAGCTCTCTGTGAGCATAGGCTTTTGTGTTTGTATGTTTGTAAGTGTGGCATTACAGTACCTATAAAAAGTATCCACTCTCTTAGATGTTTTCACATACTGTATTATGGTTCTACAACTTTGAATCACAATGGATTTCATTAGATTTTTTTAATACTGATTAATGGAAAAAGACTCCATAAAGGTAAAAAACAGATTTCTCCAAAATGATCTTAATTAATTACAAATATACAATGAAAAAAAAATTCATACGTGAGCGTCAGTAGGCTTTGTGCCCTAGGAATCGAGTTACCTGAACTATTCTATAATATTTCAGTAATTATTTACCGCTCTGATGCTGATCTTTCTGGTCATAAAATAGGTCATTGCAATAGTACTTGATGAGAAGAATTCATAATTAATTACAGAATTACAGAATTTGCTACAATTCTCGAGATATTATCAGAAATTAATTTGAAGGTTCCTGTAGAGTGTCTCTTTCTCTTGCACGATTTGACTCAAAAACTAATCAGCACATTGTCATTTCATAACAGGCTTAAGTTTCATTTTTGGTAATTTTCCGTCCGGCCGATTAAATGCTAGATTGTCCTCAACAAACTGTGACACACTGACACACACACACAGACAGGCACACATCCATCATCGAGACTCAATGTTTTCGGTGTCAGGGACCCCAAAAACGTCAAAATCCATCGAAAACTGGAGGTCGAAATTTTTTGATGAATCGAAAGCTTTCGCTCTTCACTCATAGATGACAGGTTATGGTAGGGGAGGACACAAAGCAAAAATTGATTATTAAAGTATTCAAGTTAGCACTTAGTAGGTGCACCTTTGGCAGCCATGACAGCCTTGATTCTTTGTGCACAGATCTCTTTGTACATCTGGACACTGATATTTTTCCCCTTCTTCTATGCAAAACTGCTCAAACTGTGTCAGACTGTATGGAAACTGTGAGTGAACAGCCTTTTTGAAGTCCAGCCACAAATTCTCAATTTGATTGGTAACTGGTCTCTGACTTGACCACTCCAGGACATTCACATTGTTGTCTTTAAGGTCATTTGGTGCTTCTTTGGCTTTTTGCTTGGGGTTGTTGTCTTGCTGGATAACAAATCTCAAAGGTACAGGTTTCTTGTAGTTTGCATCAGGTTTCCCCCCAGCATTTTCCTGGGTTTTGCTGCAATCATTTTACCCTCACAAGCCTTTCAGGGATTGCTGCAGAGAACAATTCCTTCAACATGGTGCTGCCACTGCCATGCTTTATTGTGGGGATTGTGAGTTTTTGATAATGTGTTTAGTCTGATGTCCACATAGCCCAATTTTAGTCTCATAAGACCATAGAACCCTTTTCCACATGAGATGTCATGTGTATTTTTTAACAGTGGTTTTCTCATTGCCACTTTCTTATAAAGCTGCAACTGCCGAAGCAACCAGACCAGTTAATGTATGTATAGTGTCTCCAATCTCATCCTTTATAGCTTGTCGCCTTCTTGTAAGATCAGTCAGTAGTTGTGGATGGCCTGCTTTAGGCAGACTTACTGCCATGCTATACTCTTTACATTTCTGAATGACCGATTTAACTGGACACCAAAGAATGTTTAGTGACATGAATATTTTTTTGTAGCCATCTGCTGACTTCTGCCTTCCAATCAATGGTTCACAGAGTTGCTTGCAGTTTTATTTGTAATGTTATTTTGTCTTTATTGTGTAGACTTACCACAAATTGGACCTTCCAGATAAGGTGCATTTATATTACAATCAATGGAAACCCAAGACCCGTAATCTCCATTGAACTAATTCTGTGATTTCTAAAGCCAACTGGTTTCACTGCTGATGATTTAGGTGTATCAAATTACAGGGGATGAATACTTTTTGATCCATTGTTTTGTGTTTTATATTTGAAATTAGGGTGGCGCAGTGGTAGCGCTGCTGCCTCGCAGTTAGGAGACCCGGGTTCACTTCCCAGGTCCTCCCTGCGTGGAGTTTGCATGTTGTCTGCGTGGGTTTCCTCTGGGTACTCTGGTTTCCTCCTACTGTCCAAAGATGTGCAGGTTAGGTGGATTGGCAATTCTAAATTGTGCTTGGGGTGTGTGTCCTGCGGTGGGTTGGTTCCTGCCTTGCACCCTTGTGTTGGCTGGGATTGGCTCCAGCAGACCCCTGTGATGCTGTGTTTGGAGTCAATGGGTTGGAAGATGGATGGATATTTGAAATTAATTAAGATCACTTTGCAGAGTTTTGTTTTCACTTTGATATTAAAGAGGTGTTTTTTTTCTGTTGATAAATGTCAAAATTACATATGAAATTCCCTGCGATTCAATGTTTCATAACCATAAAATGTGAAAACTTCCAAGGGGGTGAATACTTTTTAAAGGCACCTTATCCAGGGTTGATTAATGCATTTTTACTCAGATACATGGATGGATACAGTGGAGTTGACCATGTCATGTTATGTTATTCAGTGCAGAATTGTTAATATATTTTCAGCCAGCAGATTAAATATTAGTTTATTATTTGTTTTGACCAATTTCTGTTTAGTATAGATGATTTTAGCAAAATAGATATACATATCATTCAAAGTGGTTTGTGCAAGAAGGAATTATTGTTTCTCCATAGTAAATAGTTTTCACTAAATATATTTTTTCAAAGCATGTGCCACCAATATGGAACAAAATAATTGGCTTCCGATTTCAGCCATTTAATTTGGCCTGTATTATTTTATCCCCCTTTGTCCATTCTTTTTGGGGTTTCTCATTATCACTGTAACAAGATACCAAGTAGCCAATCCTGTTCTCTCCTCTCCTAAATCATCTTAAAGATTCTTATAGCCCTTCTCCTCCCTTTTTTTCCTCCTATTTAGGTTATTTTGACATTTCTTGTTGACTATCTATTCCTGCCCTATCTTTCCCTCAAAGACATGTTCTGTTGTTTCAATGTCAATATCTGTTAAGCAGCTACCCTTCTTGACAACTGTTTCTTCAGCTGATCTCAGAAAGGTGTTAGCCAATATAAAAAATAAATAAATAAATAAAAAACTTGTAATTGGTCTCCTTAGCACCGTACCTTTTGTTAATCACATAACCCTTGTATTCTGGGAGTTTACGCGACTCTGACTTATTGGTTAAAGGCTTGGTGGTTATGACCACATCTCCAAGTTGGTACTTGGAGAGTTGTAACTCTGTGAATCATCACTTTAATACATTATATTAAGTTTACTAAACATCAGTACTGAATGTAAACCTTCTCAACTTTTATAATTAGGCAAGTTAGAGGACTCTAAAACCACAATGCTTCTGATTCAATCCTCGACTCTGATTCACTGTGTGGTCTTTGTCAAATAACTTAACCTGTTTGTGCTTAAACAATTATACTAAGAATCTGTTTGAGCACTGTACGTATAGCACTGAACAACAGTCATAAGCCATCTATGAAAATGATTTTTAAATCTAGTCTTAAGGGGTGTAATTGTATAATTACTTGTGAGAACAGCATACTGTATATTACATTTAACACTGATACAGTAAAAAGCATGTCTTGCGTTTTCCTAGAACAATGCATGCTTGGCTCCAAACCTTTCCTTGAGGCACCCAGCTAGTATTTCTTAATTTCCTCCAACCACACTCCTGATTTAAATAAATTAGTAGTTTTTGTGCATGTGATGCAGTTTAATAAATAGATGAATGTATTGGTTGGTAATTACAAATGCTGGGTTGCTCTGATGGGAAGTTTGGAAATATCTAAGCTAAAACACTTGGACCAACATTAAATCATAGGTAGAGGTGGAGTAAAAGTCACTTTATCGGTCCCATTTTTGCTCCTTCTTGTTCATTCTAGGAAGAAAATTTGAGATTGTGATATAGACTCTCTTTTTCCCCTTCCCACCAGCATATGACTTCACATCGAACCCTGTAAAAGACTCACCATACCTGCATGTTTGACATGCTCTCCCACCATTCAGATCAGTCCTAGTGGAGTGAATGTACCTGGCTGCAATTCTGAAAAGGGTCTGTGTAAAAATCAGAAGATAGCCACAGAAAGATATGGGCTTCCAGTCGGGGGATCTTCTTTTACTGCATGGAAGCACAAAGAAGATATCTTTTTTTTAAGAAATTAATCTAAAATATCCCCTCTTGTTATGAAGAAGACAATTACTCTGCTGTGTTACATGTTTGAGCCCTATGGGTTGAATGACAAATTATTCACATCTCGTCATTCCTTTTATTCTGGTTGGTCTGTAGAGGCAGAACTGGAAGTGGAGTGGGAATTATGGCAACCTTTTTCCTGTTAGTGTTCCTCCATTCTAGACAAGGAAATGGGGACTGTGAGAGAAAGTAAAGCTCCACCTCCTTAGTACACCTCCATGCTACCTTAGAAACACTCTCCAGTTCAGCTTGTGTGACAGACCCTTTCCAAAGGATATTCTTAAACTTATATGATTGCAGTTTTGTGGACCAATGAACAAGTGAGGATTTCAGCTCCTTGTGAGCTGCCATCCATTGGAATGAGATACAGGCAGTCATTAAAGTGAATTCCCAACCCAGCAAATAATATTTCAAGTTGTAGATGGACAGTTGTATAGCCAGGGGTTCATTCTCCATGGCTGCATATCTTTTCTTAAAATCCAGCATTTTCCAGCTGAGGTAAAATACAGAGTGATCTGCTCAGTCAAAGACATTCCTTGACTTGACACCAAGGTTGGTATGTCAGTCAGCAGGATACAAATAGGAAAAATTAGGAGAGATTGAGACAAGCTGACTATTTAGAGCTTTGTTTAGGTCACAAATACTAGTCTCTATAGCAGTTTACTTGATGTATGCAGCATAGTTGGCAAAATGAATCCAAAGCAGTTTGTCCACCAGATTTTGAATGGTGGCTGAGGCGCCGTGTAGCCAAAAGAGAAGGACATGATACTGCCAATGCCTACTAAATATTTTTTTTTTTCCTTTGTAGATCGTGTGAAAGGTATTGGCCAGTAAACTTTTTTCATATCACATATTATTCTTAAGAAGGGTAGATATGGCTTTTTTACTCAGGTAACATAATATTTTTAAAGCGGAGAAAACCATAATAACACATTTTTTATAAGTTCTTTATTGATTCTGTTGTTACGTTTGATTTTATATGTTGGCTTGGCAACATCTTTAAGAATATAAACCGTTAACAACATTATAAAAAGTAGCAGTAAAATTATCAGTTTACAGCAGACCTCTGTCACTATTACAAGCAGGTTAGAAAGTCTAGAAGGTCTACCCAAGTCTGTCAGACATTAGCTATCTACTTTTCGCTAAATTTCAGCTGTTGCCATCGGGCTGCAGATTTAGATTTCAGAGGGAAAACTGCAACAGATTTAACAACTCTATTATTCCCTGAGCTATGAGCATTTTGAATTCTGTTACTTGTAGGGATGCTGCTAAATGCTAAATTCTGAATTATTATTTTGTTTACTGTTGGAGGTAATTATTCATCTTTGTACTAATCTTGTGTATGTGTACTCATGATAATGCTAGTTGTCAGCTGTTGCGGTTTGGCCTCTTTTCCTGTGTCTGTGTAACAATGTTTTATGTTTTTGTATTTTCCTTCTGCAAACAGACTTCCCTCTTGGATAATAAAGTCTACCTAAACTAAAAACTAGCAGTTGATGTTAAAATGCAAGCATTCTCAAGTTTCTCAATGAGATCATCACCCCTTGGCATTGGGAAGGCATTGAATTGGGAGACTTGGTTGAGTTGTGTAAAATTGTAACAAGATCCATAATATATCTTGTTTGGGCACAAGAACCATGGATTTGTATTTATAGCTTGACTTCTATGGGTTGGTGACAATATCATTTGGTAAAACATCACTAATTTACCATCCACAATGTTAGCCTGCTGCTTAATAGTGCGAAGCAATTGACATTCTCCATAGGTGTTCTCCAAGGTTTAGACTATCAGCATCTGTTAATAAACTTGCAAGCTCTCCAGGGATTTTGTAGAGTCGCATGATACATCCTCTTAGCCAGGGATGAGTTGAGCTGTTGTACCACATAATCCTCTAGACCCTTATATTCTTTAATTGTCTGTAATTCCTTCTAATGTGCCAGCAACTCAGAGTTTGAGCTGGGAATGAATACTATGACTCAATCCCCAAGTTGGAATTTACTCAACATAGTTCTTCCACTGAATAATTAGGTTTAAATTCTCTGGGCTTCTTCCAAGTGCTTTCATATCAGGAAATATAATTTTTCAAAATGGTCACCTCTGCTATTTCCTGAAAATCCGTTTTAGAAATGGCTTTGGGGTAACAGATAGTGTTATCATCCAGTGCTAAAAAAGAGTTGGTGGAGGACTGTGTCAGTGTGCATCTGCAAAGGAAAAAAAAGTTAATTTCCACATTTAAAAGGAAAGAAGGTTAAAGACATACATTCTGTCTGCTTAGCCTTAATGAAAGCCCAATAAAGGCTAAACAGCCAAAACATTGTGTTTTACCTTCTGGTTTGTTTTTTTTTTTTTTGTGTGTTGAAACAACCTTTAATGTTTTCCAATATTTAAATATACTTGCGTCCTCAAGTATGTGGTTCAAGAGGTCCCACAATATCCCTATCCAGCTTCTCAAAGGGGAAATCAACTACTTGGTGAGGCACTACGATGGCTTTTTGGCAGCAGGGTATTTGACAAGGTAGGCATACAACAGCATCTTACTGCTTCATCAATTCCAGTCCAATAAAACCACAACTTAAGGTTGTTTTAAGCACCCACCCAATAGATGGGCAAGTGCCAGCTTGCAGATTTTGAGATGGCACATACAGGGAATCAGCCAAACCTGATACTTGTTGCTCTAGTGCTCCATTACTAGGTACAATAAATACTGTTTGATCACCAAGTGAGCATTTTGTGGAATTGGATCTGATGGTCAGGTTTTTTGTTATATGTTTGCTCCTTTATTTTTTCCCTTTTTTTGTTAATATTATATGGTATGGTACATCATATATCTAACCTGTTATTGTACTGGTCTTGCAAAAAAACTCCACAGAAACCCCATCTTGTCCCATCAAGAACTTAGAGAAATGAGTGAAGAAGGGGTGTATATATTGCATTCTATCATAAAGGTTTGGGGTTTGAGCCCCGTATACTGAATAGTCCAGAATAGCCTTTCCTGGCTTATGTATTCAATATGGCATTGAATCATACAACGGACAAAATTGCAGTGCATAAATTACATTTATATAGGAAGACTGATAGGAAATTGAAAACAGAGGAATGCTAGGAAGAAGGTCGAGCGGAGATGATGTGGAATGGAAAAGCCAGAAGTGCAGTCGTCAGGTAAGGTCGGAAGTGGAGGATTTAATGGGTGAATGGAATCGTTTGCCAGTCTTCTTATTGTACATTTTATTCTTCTTCTTTTCTGTGAAATGAGAGAGAGAGAGACGTTAGTGCCTTGTACAAAACCCACTCTCTTTGTGTTATCCCGCGTCGTTGAGACCGTCAGCTGCTCCCCAAGCGTGTGTGTGTGACAAAAGATAAAAGAATAGCTACCTGCTGTGTGTGTACCACAGTAGTTTCATATTGAAATTCACCAAGTCACCAAGAACCATTTTTTTCCTAAACCAAGCCACCTGGAGATTCTTGAAGAGCTAAAACCTCAGGAACAGATCAACAATGTGAAAATGTTCCTGCTATACCTGAGACTTTTGATCTGATTATGTGCTGCCTAACTTTGTCTTGATGGCTATTTGTTTCAAGAAGTTAAATCAGCTTTCAGAGCTAAGCTAAGTGACATTTGTATCAAATGTTAGAGTGGTTAGTCCTTTATGCCTGTTTTTAGGTGTGTTTATATTTTTCCACAATTCTCACCCTTGGTGCACTTAATGTTTGCAATTCTTTTCTTTTAGATGTGTCTACTTGGTTTTAATTCTTCCCTGATCTGATCTTACTTTAACATTTATTTCAGAGTGTGTCAAATGTCTTTATTTAAAAATTCATTTACAACACCCCTTGGCTTTTGTAAATTTTGTTCACTCTTCAGTTTTCTTGGACATATTTCATGACTATGGCTGGGTCTACTGCTTTTCAGTACAGTATTTACTATATTTTTGAGAACACTATACACATTTTCTCTTTGCCACCTTTTCCACCAAACTGAACTTTCATACATTAATAACATCAATGATTATGTGAAAATACATTCAGTGACAAAATAAATTCAAATTTCCTTTAACTAAATACCAACAAGATGAAATAACTTCTTTTGGCATCCATTAATCCCCATAGGTAATGTAAATCAAGCAGATTTGGGAACACCTTGCATTTGATCATTATATTGGAGCTTGTGTGCCATGAAAAGAAGCTATTTTTAAGTGGCTCTTCAACTTTGTGATGTGAGATTCTCAACCATGGAGTAATGAATCCCTTCTGGTTAAATGGTAGTTCTCTGCTAAAGATCAGAAGCCTTAGATTCATAATATATACCATGGGGGAAGGTAATTAGAGAATCCTTAATGATGAATGGAAGAAGTACTTTGACTCTTCATACTTGTACTTTACCAGTGTATGATGGGGAAATAAGATCACACAAGGGTTCTTGATTCCTGCCATGGCCTCTGTTTTTATGGAACATGTATATTTTCTCTGCGTTCCTTACTATTGAATCCCAAAAATATATGTTTAATTGTTTAATTTAAATGTACGTTTAATCCAGTTTAATGGTGACTCCATAGTGGTTCATTGCTTGTATAAATGTAGGTTTGTACATAAATGCATATATAGCATGCATGAGTGACCCATCCAGACTCGGTTCCTTTCTTTCTTGAACTGAAATGGAATAAAGTACATTCAGAAAGTGGGCAGATGCTTGGATAGTTTATGGTGGGCAATCATAGAAATAGTCCAGCATAGCAATCACGGCTTGGAGTTAAATGGGAAGGTCTGCTGCTTTGTTATTTTAAACCGTTTTTGTGTGTGTTTACTAACTTTGTGTTGTTTCCTTTAAGTTTAAACACACCAGCATTAGGAAGAAATAAATGAAAGTAACTTTAGTGGTTACTGGTTATTTATTCAGGATCCTATGCAGTGCCTGCAGGGTGGATACCTTGACACATTTTAGCTACAGTGAAGACTTGATATTGCCACATTCACAATATTGCTAGAACCTGTCATTTCTCGTGTCTCACATCACTGCTCCTCGGGATTGCTGCAATTCTCTCTTTAACAGTTTACCATCACATAGCATCAACAGTCTGTAAAAGGTTCAAAATGCAGTCATTAGAGAGTTGAGCCAGACAACATGCAATGATCGTGGTAAGCTCAGCTACACTGACTTTCTGTCAGGTACAGAACCATTTAGAAAATGCTGCTATCGACAGACACAGCCATTAGTGGTAAAATCCTTGAGGACTGTACCTTCCCATGCTGTTTAGGCTGGATAAACCTGAAAAATATCAAATATCAATGTGTTTTTGTCTTACTACACAAATTCTGAGAAACATTCATATAGTCCTTTCCAGTTTCTGTTATATTCCAAAAGGCCATAGGTTCCATCTTATTGCTGTTTTTGTCAATCCAGACAAGACTATTACTCAATTTTACAGAAAATAATTTTTTTTTAAATAATGCTGCCACTTCCATACTTCACTATGGGGAGATTGTTACCTTTGTGGTGTTGAAGTATTCAATTTGTGCCACACATGCACTCAATTCAAGACTTTACCAACTTAGTTTCTTCACAGCACAATAATTTTTGTCACATATTTGCCCTATCTTCTAGATTATATAAATACACTCATTTTAATTTGAATGTTGTAAATTATTTTCATCATGATTTATTTTTATGAAAGGTAAACATCTATTTGAAGGTTTCTGCTGTATTTTAGAGTAAGCAAACATCCTATTAGCAATTTTCTTTCACCAAAGATAGTGTCAATGCTACAGCAATTTTGTTTTGGTTTACAAAAGGTAAATAATTAAGCAATTTAATTATAAAATGAAAATGCTTGTAGACTATAGGTTTTAATCCCCAGCCCATGGAATTTACATGTATTCACCATGTCTGGGAGATCTAATATGTTTCCATGTGTTAGATCACTTGGCCCAGTTGTGACTGATGTGTATAAGTGTTCCCTCTGGAAGTTGTGACCAAAGTACAAATGGTCAGTCAGAACAAACTTTTGGAGTTCTTACTAAAATTAAATATTTTGCAATATGCTCAAAAATATGTGGATGAATCTTAACTATTATCTATGCAGTTCAAATATATATTTTTAAGATTATATTTGAAATATAATCAAGCATACCTTTCCCTTAACATATTATAACAAACACATCTGTAAATCTATTGTGTTTCAAACATGCAATATATTGAATACAGTAATCCCTCCTCGATCGCGGGGGTTGCGTTCCAGAACCCCCCGCGATAGACGAAAATCCGCGAAGTAGAAACCATATGTTTGTGTAGTTATTTTTATATATTTTAAGCCCTTATAAACTCTCCCACACTGTTAACATTATTAGAGCGCTCTAGACATGAAATAACATCCTTTAGTCAAAAGTTTAAACTGTCCTCCATGACAAGACAGAGATGACAGTTCTTTCTCACAATTAAAAGAATGCAAATAGATCTTCTTCTCTTCAGGAGCAGAGAATTTCAGAGAGAGAGAGAGAGAGAGCTCGCGAAGAAAAGCAAACAATCAAAAAATCAATACTTGTGCTTTTAAGTTTGCCGCGGCATTTTTAGAGGAGCGTCAGTATCTTCTAAGCAAACAGCCCCTCTGCTCACATCTCCTCCGTCAGGCGCAGAGAACGTCAGAGAGAGAGAGCGAGATTAAAGCAACAATCAAAAAATCAATACGTGTGCTTTTGTGCTTTTAAATATGCCGAGCACCGCAATAAAGCGGCATTTTTTTAGAGGAGCGTCAGTATCTTTTAAGCAAACAGCCTCTGTACAAACAGCCCCTCCGTCAGGCGCAGAGAATGTCAGAAAGGGTGAGAGAGAGGCAGAGACAAGCAAACAATCAAGCTCCGCGCGGGATGCATATCCTATAGCATTGAGGAGTTTTAGTTAATATGTAATACATGCTCTGATTGGGTAGCTTCTAAGCCATCCGCCAATAGCGTCCCTTGTATGAAATCAACAGGGCAAACAAACTGAGGAAGCGTGTAGCATAAATTAAAAGACCCACTGTCTGCAGAAATCCGCGAACCAGCGAAAAATCTGTGATATATATTTAGATGTGCTTACATTTAAAATCCGCGATAGAGTGAAACCGCGAAAGTCGAAGCGCGATATAGCGAGAGATTACTGTATTTGGTTCTATGATTCGGAAAGATCATTTAAGGTGTGTGTGTTTTTGCCTTGAAAACAATTAGACATAGGCGTCCCAATGAATCCAGTTTATTGGTGTCAGCACATGTAGGATCTGATGTATCCCATACTAAAACATGTACTGTGAGCCTGACGTTTTGTGATATTTCAGTAAAAACTGTTAAAAAGGTTACAGTGCTACCAATTTGTTAAATGTGCATGTCTTTAATATTAGTTCCTAGAGATGAATAAGTCTGCCAGGCAGATCTGGAATGTTAGACCATTTGTTTTTAAGCACATTTTTTAATAGTAGAAGGTTGACATACAACAAAGATAAATATATGTTAAAATATATTAAAATATCTACAGACTCGGAAATATATCAAATAGTATATTCTAACTAGAGTTTATCACATATTTAAAAATATGTTTGTAATATAAATTGTTTTCAATATATAAAATGGCAATAATTTACTTATTTACAATACATTTCAGTCTAGCACAAGATATTGTAGTATATTTATCCTTGAGGAATATATTATATTATATTATATTATATTATATTATATTATATTATATTATATTATATTATATTATATTATATTATATTATATTATATTATATCATTTTAAAAGATATATTTTAAAACTTATCTAATTTTTAAGGGAGAAGAAAGGGGC